>NC_064853.1:67977372-68644872 GCF_024139225.1 Suncus etruscus | reverse complement strand
TTCTGGAAAAGATATAACTGGAAGGTACCCAGAGTACTTCATCCAGAAGTAAAAGTTTCATCTGGGAAAAAAGTTCATCATCTTGGAACACGGTGACTCTAGAGTTACATGTGCTTGTCCTGAAGATGGCACTGTAAAAAGTAAGACCAATAATAATAAGAAATCAAGGAAGAACATGTTTTCTATTGGAATAAAACAAATAACTTTATTTATTTTTGTTTGGGAGCTGAAGGAACCTCCTAAATTAGTGCCCAGACAATTCATGTTGCTACTTTGTCAACTGGCCCGGAGATGCTCATTTGAGATATGGGTCATTGGTGGTGTTCCAGAAATACACAGTACTGGTGGTAGAACTCAGGATCTTGTGTAAGCTATCTCCCTAATCTGTAATTTTGATTTCAAATTCAAATAACTGCAGACATAAAAAAGAGGCCCTTTGATCACAGCCAGTTACAGATTTCTTTGTTCCTTCTCCACTCCCACTACTTCACTTGACTAGCCTGAAAAAAAAAAAAAAAGAGGCCCTATTTGCCCATCAGCATAAAAAGTGATTTTATATGATAAAACATTGTGATAATGCAGGAAGAAAAACAAGTGCTAAAACTTGCTATAGGCATATTGATAAAGTATATAATCATGTAGAAAAACATATACAATAGAGGCTTTAATTGTGAGGGAAATTATACAGTATCTATTTCACCAGAGGGTATTTCATAGTAAACTGAGCAATATAAAAGCATATTAAGTTAATATTTTTAAAATATTAAAATTTGCTTTACTAGGATATATGCAATTATTTAGATTAATTTCCTTGTAAAATTAATACCTTTAATAAAAATATTTTTATGAATTTACAGAATATTTATATTGAATAAAACCTTAATTTTTATTTTGTTATGATGTTCAGATGGTTTCCTCATTTCTTAAAAGTTAAACTTTACACCTTTTTGGGAGTACTTTTTTGTCATTTATTTATTTATTTATTTATTTTCAATTTTACACTAAATAGAGCAGTATCTAAATGTTAGAGGTTGTTTATCTGAGGTCTACTACAGAGACAATCTTAGAAAGTTGTGGTAGGATCCTTATGACCAAAAAAGGTATCCACTTTCCCTGTTGCAGGCTGCATTCTGGTTTCTTTTAATTAATACTTTCATCAGAAGAAACAACCTTGGATTCCTGCCTTAATTGAATTGGTGGTTACAGTGGACTGTATCATGTTCAAAGACTAAAAGATTAGATATTCATTTGTGCCTATTATTTAAAGTGGAACTTTCTGAGATTCCTCTGTTCAGTGTTCACTACAGTTGAGTAGGTTTGGAGGGGGTGGGAAATCTGTCTTGTATTTGTGTAAAATTACAAAAATATCAGTGGTCTAGATCTGATCTTATACTCATATGTTTTTCTAATTTTCTTTTTATTGCCCTTTGCATAATTGTAAGGAAATACAGCCTTCCAATTATAGGGACCACTGACAAATACAAACAACTAAACAGCAGTGGGTACACATTTCCTGCAGGTGTGCCATGGCATGATTCCTCAAAACTGCACTCACAACTTTTTCACAGTTATATTTGTCACAGAAATAGAGAAACAGATCCTAGGGTTTGGAGCAGGGGGAGTTGATGGGGAAACAATGACTGAACCTATGGTCAATTCATGAAAGCAAGCCCATGCAGGAAAAATAAGAAAACACAAAGTACTCATGGTTGAATCTATTGGCCACATTGCTAGGGTCAAAAATCTAACCATCTAGGGCCAGATTCAATAAAAAATTTGTCTGGCTTTTATGCCAAGCCATGCAAGCCTGGAAAA
This sequence comes from Suncus etruscus, assembly GCF_024139225.1. NCBI lineage: Eukaryota > Metazoa > Chordata > Mammalia > Eulipotyphla > Soricidae > Suncus > Suncus etruscus. The sequence continues at coordinate 68,643,057 of NC_064853.1, read as the reverse complement.
ATCAATTTTCTGGTGCTTACAAAGTCTTCCATAGTAGAGGCAAAGTCAGCATTCCTTTCCTTTTGTGCTTTCAGAGAGGTTTGGGGAGAAACTCTGGAGACTTGGGTCAGTCACAGGTCTCAAATGCTTTGAACATATTATAATAGAAATGTGTAGAAGAGAAAAATAATGAAACCCATGAGTGTTGTCATTGTCAAACTATAAATATATTTCCATGTCTGTCTGGCACTTCCACTACCATTCATTAATTTATGTATTCATTAAACTGTTTGAGGACTCCAACACTGAATAAGTACTATGCTATAATCAGTAAAAAAAAAAATCAAGATGAAATTACAAGATCCCTTGTCCTCAGTGAGACTTCAATTGGCCAATTGTAGCATGGCATAATAAAGATCCTTTAGAGGAATGCATAAGGGTCCTAAAACTATGGGAAAGAAAAAATTCTCTTTTATTTGGGGGGGGGTGTCATATACAGCAATGTTCAGGAATTACTCCTGGCCCTGTACTCAAGAAACACTTCATGAGGAATTTGGGGGACTATAAGGCATGCCAGGGATTGAAGTCAAGCCAGCTGAATGCAAGGCAAGTACTCTACCCTCGTATTGTCGCTTTGGTTCTCACAATGATTAATTATGTGAGGGTAAATCTGCCTGGAAATGCTTCTCTTTGGTAAGAATGGGAATGAGGTGATATAAAGAACAATGGCAAGGGGAAACAGAGTGATATTATAAAGCAATATAATAGAGAGATCTGTATGTTGTATGTTTCCATAAATGCCTGAAACCTATTTGCATCAGCAGTTCATCTTATCACCAAGTTTGAAGAGTTTAAAAGAATGTGGGACTATAATGAGGCCCAAGATGAAGATAGAAATGAGATAACATAGGAACATCATCACAGTAATCAGGAGACCTTTGACTCTACCAGCAATTTTCAATGCAATCAATTAAATGTAATCAAAGGACTGAGGATGTGGTGCTGCTTAGTCTCTGCAGTGCCAGAATTCAACCAATCACCATGGAGATTGGGAGCATGTGGTGCCAGTGATCAAAATCAGGTTGATTGAATGCTAAGCATGTGTGCTAATTGCTATACTGTCTCTGGCCCTGACACAAAAACCTTATGGACTCCAATTTAACATCATAAGAAAAAAGGACAAATAACCAGTTAAACTCCAAGCACATGGATTTTTTAATCTTTCTTCTCACTCTCCCTCCTTCCCTCCTTCCTTGCTTTCTTTCTTCTCTCCCTCCCTCCTTCTTTACTTCCTTCCTTCCTTCCCTTTATTCCTTCCTTCCCTCCTTCCTTCACTCCCTCCTTCCTTCCCTCCTTCCTTCCCACCTTTCTTCTTTCCCTTTCCTTCTTTCTTTCCTTCCTTTTTCCTTCTTCCTTCTCTTCTTCCTTCCTTCCCTTTCCTTTCTTCCCTCTTTCCCTTCTTCCCTCCTTCCTTCCTACCCTTCTTTCCCTCCTTGCTTTCTTTCCTCCTTCCATCCTACCCTTCTTCCTTCCTTTCTTCCCTTCTTTCCTCCTTCCTTTCTTTCCTCCTTCCATCCTACCCTTCTTCCTTCCCTCCTTCCTTCCTTCCCTCCCTTCCTTCCCTTCCTCCTTCCCTCTTTCCATCATTCCCTCCTTCCTTTCCTCCTTTCCCTCCTCCTTTCTCTCCCTCCTTTTGTCCTTTCCTCCCTCCCCACTCCATCCCTCTCTTCCTTTTTTCTTTCTTCCTCCTACTTTCCTTCCTCCCTACTTTTCTTCCTACCTAACTTCCTTCCTTACATCCTCCTTTTTCGTTTTCTTTCTTTCTTTTATTTCTTCTTTCTTTTTTCTTTCTCTACTTTCTTTCTCTCTTTATTTTTTCTTTCTTTTTTCTTTCTTTCTTTCTCTTTCTTTTTCTTTCTTTCTTTCTTTCTTTCTTTCTTTCTTTCTTTCTCTCTTTCTTTCTTTCTCTCTCTCTCTTTCTTTTTCTCTCTCTCTTTCTTTCTTTCTTTCTTTCTTTCTTTCTTTCTTTCTTTCTTTCTTTCTTTCTTTCTTTCTTTCTTTCTTTCTTTCTTTCTTTCTTTCTTTCTTTCTTTCTTTCTTTCTTTCTTTCTTTCTTTCTTTCTTTCTTTCTTTCTTTCTTTCTTTCTTTCTTTCTTTCTTTCTTTCTTTCTTTCTTTCTTTCTTTCTTTCTTTCTTTCTTTCTTTCTTTCTCTCCTCTCCTCGCCGGCCCTCTTTCTTTCTTATTTTTATCTTTATTTCTTTCTCTTTTCTTTTTTTCTTCTCTTTCTTTTTTTCCTTCCTTCCTTCCTTCCTTCCTTCCTTCCTTCCTTCCTTCCTTCCTTCCTTCTTTCTTTCTTTCTTTCTTCCTTCCTTCCTTCCTTCCTTCCTTCCTTCCTTCCTTCCTTCCTTCCTTCCTTCCTTCCTTCCTTCCTTCCTTTCTTTCTTTCTTTCTTTCTTTCTTTCTTTCTTTCTTTCTTTCTTTCTTTCTTTCTTTCTTTCTTTCTTTCTTTCTTTCTTTCTTTCTTTCTTTTCCTCTATTCCATACTTGTATTGAGACACTGCAATTTATATGATAAATTATGGCAGTTTGTGCATAAATGCTTATAACACCACGACTCACTGTTTTAGTGTTTACTTTTCTCTTCCAATATCCCAAAGACCCGTTCTCCCATCCTCCAACCAAGCTCAGTTCTGTAGATTAACTCTCCATTTCCTTGAAATTTTTGAGTTGTTGCTCCCTCAATATGTGCTTTATATACCATACATAAAAAAGTCATTCTGTTTCTCTGCTATCTGGCTTACTTCATCATAATAACCTCTAGTTTCATCCATGTAGTAGAAAATTGCTTGATTTTGTATTTTCTTTTAGCTGATTGGTATTTTATTATGTATAAACATACACATTATATATACATTACATGTTATTTATATATGTGGTAGTTCATTATGTATATATACATGATAGTTACTTTTTAATATTTTGAAGACAAGCTATTTCCATAGTTGGCTATTGTACTAAATGCTTCAATAAACATAGGTATACAAATAACCTTTTTAAATTATTAGTTTTGTTTTGGAGTGTTAGATGCCAAGAAGTGGTATGCTGGTACATACAGTAATTTTGTTTTCACTTTTACAAGAACCTTGACATTTCTTTCCATAAGCTTAAACCAACTGCCATTTCTACCAATAATGAATGAGATTTCTCTTTCATAACATCTCTACTAATATTATTTTTCTGTCTTTGATATATACTGTTTTCATTGGTTTGAGGTATTTTATCAGTGTTTTGATTTGTATTTTCTGAAATATAAGTGACTATTAACACTTTTTTATATGCCGACTTGCTATCTGCATGCTTTCTTTAGGGAAGTGTCTGATTTTCTCCTCTTCATTATTTTTTTTTGGGTGGTATTATTGGATTTTTGTTGTTGAAATTTGAGAGTACTTTATGTCTCATATATTACCTATGTATACAAATACCTTCTCTGATTCATGAAAAATAATATCACATATTGTGTGTATGTAAATATTTTAGGGGATTACTATGCTACTCACCCTAAACTGATTGGTGATTGTGCCCTACCCTAGGGTGTGACCTGGCATTCTAACCTTTCAAGCACTAGTTATTCTTAGCCCTGTATCTTAATTCCTTTCAGCCATCTTCCTTTGACCTCCATGCTGGTCAAAGACCAGAAGCATGGGCGCCAGCCAAAAGCCAAAAAGGGGCAAAAACCCTAATCCCCTGGGTCAAAGGCTTTATATAACCTTCCAAGACCACTCCCTGGAATGGGAGGGGTCTTGCAGGTAAGGTTACACCTAATATCCAGTTCCCAAGACCCCTCCCAGAAAAGGGCGGGTCTCAGGTAGGTACACCTAAATCCAGGGTCCTGCGGCTTGGCTCTGCTCTGTGATGGAAAAGCGGAAAACCTGGAATCCACCCTCTAGATCACAAAGGTCAACAGCACGAGCAAACTGTCTGCGGGGCCTGGGACTATGAAAGTAAACCACGTGGTGAGATCAGTGTGGGACAAACCAGCATCTGGACTTATGGTTTTAGGTGTAGGGACTAAGCAGGTAGTCATATATTTTACTCATAGTTGGTGATGGGATAAGTTTTAGTTAGTTAGTGGTTTAAAAAAGGAGTAATAACAGTTTAGCCCATTTAAAGATCTGATTTCTAACCGCCTGCATCTTTGTCTTGAGTTAGTCATTTTCTTTATAATTCAAATGTGTTTTGTTTTCCATAGCTAATATTTTTAATTGCAAAATGTTTTACTGTGTGTATTTTAATGTACTTAGCCTGTTTTTAAAATGTATGTTATGCATTCATGCTGTAGTACTTGTGTGTAGGGAAGGTTAATAGGAACAGAAAGTTCCCCCAATATAGTTTAAAAGTATAGGAACATGAAAGTTCCGGAATAGTGCTTGGTAGAAAAGCATTAAGAGAATTTTAAGTTACAGGTGTATTGTATATTTTGCAGAAATGTCATGTTTTTGAAAAGGGCTGGTATGTTAATTTTCACTTTATTACGTTGTTGTATGAAAATATTAACCCACCTTTGGCTAAAGGTGGAGTCAGAATTACAAAAGGGTCTTTTATATTTCAGAGAAGGGGGAGATGTAACTCCACCCTGGATTTAGGTGTACCTACCTGAGACCCGCCCTTTTCTGGGAGGGGTCTTGGGAACTGGATATTAGGTGTAACCTTACCTGCAAGACCCCTCCCATTCCAGGGAGTGGTCTTGGAAGGTTATATAAAGCCTTTGACCCAGGGGATTAGGGTTTTTGCCCCTTTTTGGCTTTTGGCTGGTGCCCACGCTTCTGGTCTTTGACCAGCATGGAGGTCAAAGGAAGATGGCTGAAAGGAGTTAAGATGCAGGGCTAAGAATAACTAGTGCTTGAAAGGTTATGATGTAGGTCACACCCTAGAGTAGGGCACAATCACCAATCAGTTTAGGGTGAGTAACATAGTAATCCCCTAAAATATTTACATACATACATATTTAATGTGCAAAATGGCCTTTTTCTTTCATTGAATCAGGTTCCAAATGACATTTCTTACTGTCCCATATGCCATCAATTTTATTGAACATGTAAATGGTGTAATAAAATTATTCAAGATAGGTTGAGTTGCTCCTTTGGTCAAGATTTTTTTCTTTTCATTTTTCTTCTCATTTTACCACTTTGAGTATGATATACTGGGAAAGAAAACACATATATAAATTAATAGTTGGCCTCAAGAATCAAAGGGGAAACCGGAAGCCAGATATCTGCCCATCCTACTCCCATGCACCTCCCCCCTGGAGTATGGAGGGTGGGGGCAAGCCTGAGGACCCCTAAGAGTCCACCTGAACCCACTTCCTGCCATCTGAACTAGCACCCAGGGAAGACCTGAAGTCCAGGGGAGAAAAAAGGGGAGTGCTGTGGGCCTGCCAAGCCTCCCAGCACTCCCCAGGCTAGGGAAAAGGTACCAGAACTGGGTTCAGGTGGACTCTTAGGGATCCTCAGGCTTCTCCCCTCCCTCTGTACTCCAGGGAGGAGATGCATGGGAGGAGGATGGGCAGATATCTGGCTTCCGGTTTCCTCTTTAATTCTGGAGGCCAACTCTTGCCAGGTATGGGGTTTGGGGAGGCCCCATGCTGGAGGCCTTATCTTTAGCCTAAGGAGTGCTGGAAGGCTTGGCAGGCCCCCATACACCCCCCTCATTCTCCCCTGTACTCCAGGCCTTCCCTGGGCGACGGACCAGGTGGACTCTATAGGGGTCATCAGGCTTTCCCCCTACCTCTCCCTACACTAATGGGAATGCACTTTGGGAGGAGGGCGGGCCGTTGCAGCACTGGTTTATGTTAGGACAGTCACTGGAAATTTTTTCTCCTTGGTCTCCATTTCAAAAACCACGTGGGGGCTAGTGCCGCCATACGTACAATATATATTGATAGTATTATATGCATATAGTTTATATATACATAATATCCATCTTGTATTGTGACCTTGATACTGCCCTACAAAGCTCATTTCTAATCTTGTACACCTCAGTCCCAACCATTATTCCCCCCTATTTACCCATGTAGGTGCAGCTCATGATATGAAGCTCACCACAAAGAGTGATGAGTGCAGTTAGAAAAATAACTACACTGAAAACTATCATAATAATGTGAATGAATGAGGGAAACAGAAATCCTGTCTTGAGTACAGGTGGGGGGGTGGGGAGGAGGGAGATCTGGGAAATTGGTGGTGGGAATCTTGCACTGGTGAAGGGGGTTGTTCTTTACATGACTGTAACCAAACAACTACAATCATATTTGTAATCATGGTGTTTAAATAAAGATAATTAAAATAATGAAGTAATAATAGAATACTCAGTAATAAATGTACATTCTTCATGTACTCTTATTTTTTTTGAGGTATGTTCTTTTGAGGTACTGGTGCTCTCATCTTCAATACACCATCAGTACTCCCTAGACACTTGTTCTTTTGTTAGCATCCTACTTAAAAACCTGGGACACTTGGGCAATTTCCTGCAAAATTTGAAATTCAACTACAATAAGAAAATTGAAAAATGGGTCGGAGAAATAGAACAGCAATAGGGCATTTGCCTTTCATGTGACTAACCAGAATGGATCTGGGTTCCTTTCCTGATATCCCATATGGTCCCCTGAGACTGTCAGGACGATTTCTGAGTGCAGAGCCAACAGTAACTCTTGAACGTTGCCAGATGTGGTTTCTCCACTATGGCTACCCCCCCCAATCCTTTAAAATGTATCTTACAAGAAGGCACACTAGGGAATGTGAGGGAACCTGGGGATATTGGTGGAGAAAATTTGACGTGATGGTACATTTGGGCTCAGGACATTGTGAGCTCGAAACTCTATTATGAACAAACTTGTGCCTTAATAACTTTAATTAAAACATTAAAGGAAAGGAAACATATTGAAACATACAAAAAATGAGAACAACAGGAGGTCTAAGATTACATAAGGCAGAAAAAAAATGAATCTCTTAGGTCCAAGGATCAGGTATAAAACAGTCGGTGTATATTTTCCCTATTACTGAATTTAGCTTTTATTTATTTTTATTTTGGGGGATCACATCCAGCATCACTCAAGGGTTACTCCTGGCTCTAAGCTCAGAAATCCCTACTGGCAGGCTCAGAAGACCATATGGGACGTCGTGATTCGAACCACTGACTTTCTGCATGCAAAGCAAATGCCTTACCTCTATGCTATCTCTCCGGTTTCTGAATTTAGCTTATATATGGGACTTGCTTTCATTAGGTAATAATGGCTTTGGTAATCATGATTGATTCAGTCTTCCTTTATCTATCTCTGCTTGTGTCTGTTTATAACAGTACTGATCAGCATCCCCTTTCAACAGCCTATGTCAGTAGCACTACTTGACTTACTTGACCTAGTTTTTCTGTCATTAAGCCCTCCTCAAATTTATCTCTGTTGGTTAATAAAACCATGTCCTATGATAAGTAACTGGCCATTGTTGAGAGTTCTGAAATATTTAAAGTTAAGACCATCCCAAATTAATGATGTATGAATTAATTGCCATATTGTTTTTTTACTTAATGATTTATAATATGATGAAATGTCAGATGTTTAGCTTCATATGTTTGTATTTGCATAACTTGTATAATCATCACCATTACCACCAAAGTTCTAGTGACAATCCATCACCATAAAGATCCCCAATTATTATTTCCAACATATCTCTCTTCCTTCCAATAACCACATAGTTTTAAACATTTAAATAATTTTCTTTTCATTTTACTTGTTTCATTAGCTTAATTACCTTATTTTCATTCATTTTTCCCAAAGATATAATTTTATATTTTTAAATGGCAGAGTTGGGAGGCTGTGGTTGCCATTAGCATGCCTGGGGAAGAAAGAATGCTGACCTGCCTCTCCCACTGGTACCAGGGCTTAAACTCCAGAGGTTGGGGTGCATGCCTGTGGATGGACTAGCACCTACCAGCCTCTCCCACAGGCATTGGGGTTTGAACTCAGGAGGCTGCAGTCACCACTAGAACACCTTAGGATGAAAGGGTGCCAACCTGCCCTTTTCACTGGTCTCAGGGCTTAAACTTGGGAGGCGGGGTGCATGCCTTGGGACAATTGGGTGGCCACTTGTCTCTCTAGCAGGTACTGGGACTTGATCTGAGGGGAACTGCCGATTGCCTGGAAACCCAGACATGCAGTGTACTGCTTCTTTCCCAGGTACCAAGGGTAGAACTCAGGAAAAGCTGCCGGTTGTCATTAGCAATACCTGGGGAACTGAACGAGTGGTGATCTGCTCCTCTTACAGCTACCAGGGGTAGATCCGAAGTGAGGCTATCAAACTTTGCCATTATCAGAGGTTGGGGACTACACACTCTAACAAGTATCGAGATTGTAGAGATCTGAGGGCAGAGCCAAATCTCAGCTACCACCTTCACCATCCCCGCCTAGGGCCGCACTCCAAAGTAGGACCCACCCATATAACACTGGTGATATATGAGGGCTGAGAACAAGGGCAGAGCAATTTGAAATGCCAAAAATAAAGAAATATGGGGAAACCAAGGATGATACTATCAGCCGGAGATATGGAAAGAAATCCTAGCAAGTTTCCACATCTACCCAAATGCATAAACCGAATAGATGAGGACATAAAAGTGGCATTGAAAGCCATGACATTAGAAATCAAAGAATCACTTGCCAGTCAGCTCAAGAAATCCAACTGTGTAATTCTACTATTATGGCTTGCTAAGTAGTTTCTAATTTCCTTAATTCCATTTGTATGGATTCTCTCATCTGCTGTAAAAGTTTTTAGCAAGCCATAATAGCAGAATTACACAGTTGGAGAATCACATAGAAGAACTTGAAGAAAAACTACAAACCAAAAATGACAAAGAAGTCAATAAGGAAATAAGAGGTAAGGCATTGGAAGAAAAATGTCAGGTCTTTAATAAACAAAGACAAAATAAATAATATATGGGTTATAGGAATACCAGAAGTGGGGGAAACAGGGAAAGGAGAAAAACAAGTGGTGAGGGAAATTATAGCAGAAAACTTTCGGTGGGAAAGAGGTTCCAGTACAAATCCAAGAGGCAAAATGAGTCCCTAATAAAACATATCCTAACAAACCAACACCAATAAATACAGTAATCCAAATGGCAAACAAAAAACAAAAAATACAAAGAGATGTATGAATTATTTTTTTTATTTAAACAACTTTATTACATACATGATTGTGTTTGGGCTTCATTCATGTAAAAGAACACCACTCATCCCCAGTGCAACATTCCCATCACCAATGTTCCAAATCTCCCTCCTCCACACCCGATCCCCGCCTGTACTCTAGACAGCCTTTCTATTTCCCTCGTATATTCTCATTATTAGGATAGTTCAAAACATAGGTATTTCTCTAACTAACCTCATCCCTGTTTGTGGTGAGCTTCATGAGGTGAGCTGTTACTTCCAGCTCTTTTCCTTTCGTGTCTGAAAATTGTTATTGCAAGAATGTCTTTCATTTTTTTAAAAAACCCATAGATGAGTGAGACCATTCTGCGTCTTTCTCTCTCTCTGACTTATTTCAATCAGAATAATAGATTCCATGTACATCCATGTATAGGAAAATTTCATGACTTCATCTCTCATGACAGCTGCATAATATTCCGTTGTGTATATGTACCACAGTTTCTTTAGCCATTCATCTGTTGAAGGGTATCTTGGCTGTTTCCAGAGTCTTGTTATGGTAAATAGTGCTGCAATAAATATAGGTATAAGAAAGTGATTTTTGTATTGTATTTTTGTGCTCCTAGGGTATATTCCTAGGAGTGGTATAGCTGGGTCCTATGGGAGCTCGATTTCCAGTTTTTGGAGGAATCTCCATATTGCTTTCCATAAAGGTTGAACTAGACGGCATTCCCACCAGCAGTAAATAAGAATTTCTTTCTCTCCACATACCCGCCAACACTGCTTGTTCTCATTCTTTGTTATGTGTGCCAATCTGTGGGGTGTGAGGTGGTACCTCATAGTTGTTTTGATTTGCATCTCCCTGATGATTTGTGATGTGGAGCATTTTTTCATGTGTCTTTTGGCCATGTGTATTTCTTCTTTGTCAAAGTGTCTGTTCATTTCTTCTCCCCATTTTTTTGATGGGATTAGATGTTTTTTCTTGTAAATTTCTGTCAGTGCCTTGTACATTTTGGAGATTAGCCCCTTGTCTAATGGGTATTGGGTGAATAGTTTCTCCCACTCAGTGGGGGGCTCTTGTATCCTGGGCGTTATTTCTTTTGAGGTGCAGAAGCTTCTAAGTTTAATATATTCCCATCTGTTAATCTCTGCTTTCACTTGCTTGGAGAGTGCAGTTTCCTCCTTGAAGATGCCTGTAGTCTCAATGTCCTGGAGTGTTTTACCTACGTGTTGTTTTATGTATCTTCTGGTTTCGGGTCTGATATCGAGGTCTTTTATCCATTTAAATTTAACCGTCCTACATGATGTTACCTGGGGGTCTCAGTTCAATTTTTTGCAAGTGGCTAGCCAGTTGTGCCAACACCACTTGTTGAAGAGGCTTTATTTGCTCCATTTAGGATTTCTTGCTCCTTTATAAAAAAAATTAGGCAATTGGATGTCTGGGGAACATTCCCTGAGTATTCAAGCCTATTCCACTGATCTGAGGGCCTGTCTTTATTCCAATACCATGTTGTTTTGATAACTATTGCTTTGTAGTACAGTTTACAGTTGGGGGAAGTAATTCCTCCCTTATTCTTTTTCCCAATGATTGCTTTAGCTATTCTAGGGTGTTTATTGTTTCAAAGAATTTCAAAAGTGCCTGATCCACTTCTTTGAAGAATGTCATGAGTATCTTTAGAGGGATCACAATTCAGAGCAGAGTTTTCAAGTTTTCTTTGTATAGGTCCTTCACATTTTTAGTCAAGTTGATTCCAAGATATTTGACTTTGTGTGGCACTATTGTGAACGGGGTTGTTTTCTTATTGTCCATTTCTTCCTTATTACTATTGGTATGTAGAAAGGCCATTGATTTTTGTGTGTTAATTTGGAGCCTGTCACCTTGCTATATGAGTCTATTGTTTCTAGAAGCTTTTTCATAGAGACTTTAGGGTTTTCTAGGTAGATGTCATCTGCAAACAGTGAGAGCTTGACTTCTTCCTTTCCTATCTGGATTACCTTGATGTATTTTTCTGACCTAAATGCTATAGCAAGTACTTCCAGAGCTATGTTGAATAGGAGTGGTGAGAGAAGTCAGCCTTGTCTTCTGCCATAATTTAGAGGAAAGGCTTTCAATTTTTCTCCATTGAGGACAATATTTGCCTCTGGCTTGTGGTAGATGGCCTTAACTATATTTAGAAAGGTTCCTTCCATTCCCATCTTGCTGAGAGTTTTGATCAAGAATAGGTGTTGGACATTATCAAATGCTTTCTCTGCGTCTATTGATATGATCATGTGATTTCTATTTTCTTGGTGTTGATGTTGTGTATTATGTTGATAGGTTTACAGATGTTAAATCGACCCTGCATTCCTGGGATGAAACCTACTTGATCGTAATGGATGATCTTCTTAATGAGGCATTGAATCCAACTTGCTAGGATTTTGTTGAGGATCTTTGCATCTGTATTCATCAGAGATATTGGTCTGTAATTTTCTTTTTTTTTGTAGCATCTTTGTCTGGTTTAGGTATCAAGGTAATGTTGGCTTCATAAAAGCTATTTGGAAGTTTTCCTGTTTTTCCAATATCATGAAAGAGTCTTGCCAGGATTGGTAGAAGTTCCTCTTGAAAAGTTTGAAAGAATTCATTAGTAAATCCATCTGGGCCTGGACTTTTGTTTTTGGGCAGACATTTGATTACTGTCTTAATTTCCTCAATAGTGATGGGTGTGTTTAGATATAGTACATCCTCTTTATTCAACTGTGGAAGATTATAAGAGTCCAAAAACTTATCCATTACTTCTAGGTTTTCATACTTAGTGGCATAGAGTTTCTCAAAGTAGTTTCTGGTTACCCTTTGGATCTCTACCATATCAGTTGTGATCTCTCCTTTTTCATTCCTAATATGAGTTATCAAGTGTCTCTCTCTTTCTTTTCAAATAACCAACTTCTGCTTTTCTTGATCTTTTGGATTATTTTTCAGGTTTCCACTTCATTGATTTCTACTCTCAGCCTTGTTATTTCCTTCTGTCTCCCTATTTTTTGGGTCCTTTTGTTGAGTACTTTCTAATTCTATGAGCTGCATTATTAAGTTATTCAGGTATGCCCCTTCTTCTTTCCTGATGTGTGCTTGCAAAGATATAAATTTTCCTCTCAATACCGTTTTTTCTGTTTCCCATAGGTTCTGATAGTTTGTATCTCCATTGTCATATGTTTCTAGGAAGGTTTTGATTTCCTCTTTGATTTCATCTAGGACCCACTGGTTATTCAGTATGAGGCTGTTTAACTTCAGGTATTAAAGTTTTACTTTCGTGTCCTTTGTAGTTCACATATAATTTCAGGGCCTTGTGGTCAGCAAAGGTAGCCTGCAAAATTTCTATCCTCATGATATTATGGAGGTATGTTTTATGTGCTAACATGTAGTCTATCCTGGAGAACGTCCCATGTACATCAGAGAAGAATGTGCATCCGGTCTTCTGGGGGTGGAGTGTCCTGTATATATCTTTCTTCCATTTCTCTTTTCAGGTCTAGTATATTCTTGTTAGGGTTTTAATCTGGTTGACCTGTCAAGTGTTGACAATGCCGTGTTGAGGTCTCCCACAATTGTTGTGTTGTTATTGATATTATTTTTCAGACTTGTCAACAATTTTATTAAATATTTTGCTGGACCCCCATTCGGTGCATATATGTTTAGGAGAGTAATTTATTCCTGCTGTACGTATCCCTTGATTAGTACAAAATGTCCATCTTTGTCCCTTACAACTTTCCTAAGTTTAATGTTTGCATCATCTGATATTAGTATGGCCACTCCAGCTTTTTCATGGGTGTTGTTTGCTTGGATGCTTTTCCTCCAGCCTTTTATTTTGAGTCTATGTTCGTTTTGACTATTCAGGTGCATTTCTTGTAGGCAGCAGAAGGTTGGATTGAGTTTTTTGATCCAATCCACTCTGTGTCTCTTAACTAGTGCATTTAGTCAAATAATATTGAGAGAAAGAATTGTCCTGGGAGTTAGTGCCATCTTTATACTGAAGTTTGGTGTGTCTGTTGGTCAGTCTTGTCTTAAAGTAAGCCGTTCAGTTTTTCTTTTAAGAATGGTTTTGAGTCTGTAAAATTTCTGAGCTGTTGTTTGTCTGTGAAACCATGTATTGTTCCTTCAAACCTGAAAGTGAGTTTTGCTGGGTGCAGTATTCTAGGTGAAGCATTTATTTCATTGAGTTTTGGTACTCTGTCCCAAGACTGCCTTCTGGCCTTGAGTGTCTCCGGTGACAGGTCTGCAGTAAATCTCAAGGATGTTCCCTTGAATGTAATTTCTCTTTTCGAACTTGCTGCTTTCAGAATTCTGTCTCTATCTGTGGGATTCTTCATTGTGACTAGGATGTGTCTTGGGGTGTTTTTTCTGGGGTCTCTTTTAGTTGGTGTTCTTTGGGCATGCAGGATTTGATTGCATGTATTCTTTAGCTCTGGTAGTTTCCCTTTAATGATGTTCTTGACCATTGAATCTTTCTGGGAATTTTATTCCTGTGTCTCTGGGACTCCAATGATTCTTAAGTTGTTTCTGTTGAGCTTATCATAGACTTCTATTTTCATCTGTTCCCATTCTTTGAGTAATTTTTCCATTGATTGATCATTTGCTTTAAGGTTTTTTTTTTTCCAATTTCTTCTGATGTATGGAATTGTTTATTCATCTCATCTTCCAGTGTACTAATTTTATCCTCAGCTGCTGTTAACCCATGGGGAAGCTCAAACATGTTTTTTTTTTTTTTTTTTCAATTCATGTACTGAGTTTTTCAGATCTGTTATTTGACCTGAAATTTCAGTTTGGAGTTTTCTGATTTCTATCTTCATATTCTGTTGATTCTTATTAGTGTTCTCTTCTATACTTTCTTTAAGTTTTTTGAACATTTTTCATATTGCGACTCTAAACTCCTTATCTGAGAGACTGACTAGTTGGTTGGTCATGTTCAAGTCATCAGAGTTGCCATCGTCATTCTCTATGTCTGGAGCTGTCTTTCTTTGCTTCCCCATTGTCAAACTTGTATTGTGGTTTTTTCTACGTGTTGTGGTTGTATTCATTGACTAAATGATTTGCACGGCCAGGAAGCAAAGCGGAGCGGCTGTGCTCCTCTGGCTCCACCCTTTCTGGGCTTGTAAACTCACCTCCAGGGAAGGCTTCAGTGGAAGGCGAGCTGTCCTCAGATGAGCCACACACAGGATGGAATCAGTCCCGAAATAGAGCACAGCTCAGAAGACAGGCTGATAGGGGTGCTGGCATCTGAGTTCTGGCAGAGTTCAGCCTCCAGCACAGTTCTTAGTGTGATTTTTTTTCTTGTTTCTATGGTGTTCTTTCCTCTTTTGGATCCTCTTTAAGGCCCACTCCCAAGAGGTTCAGGCAACAGGACAGGAGAGAGACACACACAGTCAGCACTCACAATTTCTCACAGTCGGGCCCCACTGGGCAGGTGTAGTTTCATAGATTTTCCCAGCCTGACATCACAAACAGGGGACCTGACTTCTGCAAATTACTGCTTATAGCTGGTTTTCACATTATGAAGCAGTTCCTTGGTGTGCCCGCCCTTGATTGAGCCTCTTGGAGAGCGAATTTTCTGGAGCCTCTTTTCGGCTCACTCCCAAGAGGTTCAGGCAACAGGACAGGAGACAGACACACACAGGCAGCACTCACAATTTCTCATGGTTGGGCCCCACTGGGCAGGCATAGATTCCCAGTCTAAGATAAATTCTTTAATGCAAAAAGGGAGAAGAAAAACCTGAAGTACAAAGGAAAGAACATAAGAATCTAACCAGATCTCCAGTTTGAAACAATTCAAGCAAGAAGACAGTGGAATTACATATTCAAACTACAAAATATTCAAACTACTAAATAAAGAAAAAAACCTCAACCCAGAAAAACATTTTCAGACAAGAAAGATCTCACAGTGTTTGCACTAACCAAACCAACACTAAATGAACTACTTAAAGATGTGCTACATAATCAAAATCCCCATTCTCATATCAGATCAAATTTCATTCAACCTCAAGAAAGTGCTCAAAGACCAATCACTAATTACTGATTAGGGGAGCCTTACACCAAGAAATATGAACTTTGATCAATATCTATGCACCGACTTTAGAGCCAGAAAAATATATAAGACATTTGCTCACAAACCTAGAGAAACATATGGAGGGAAATGTGATAGTAATAGGGGATTTTAGTACTCCCCTATCATCACTAGATAGAACCACTAGGCAGAAAACTAGCAAAGATAGAAGAGCCCTAAACAAGAAACTAGAGGAGATGTGCATAGTGGACTTATACAGGGCTATCCACCACAAGGAAACAGAATACACATTCTTCTAAAGTGCACATGGAACCTTTTATAGAATAGGTCATGCCTTAGGATATAATTTAACTTACACAAAGTCAGAAGCATAAGTATTATCAGAAACACACTATCAGATCATTATGAAACAGAGATCATGATCAAGTATAAAAAAAAACTGGAGAAAATCCAACACCTGGAGATTAAACAGCGTGCTATTCAACAATAGCTGGATCAAAGAGAAACTCAAGGAAGAAATAAAAAGATTCCTTAGGACTAACGATAATGAGGAGACAAACTGTCAAAATCTGTGGAACACAGCTAAAGCAGTAATTAGGGGGAAACTCATAGCAATACAAGCTTATGTCAGGAAAGAAGAAAAATCACAAAATCAACTGTTTAAAGGGACAACATAAGTAGCTGTAAAAACAGCAACAAAAAAACCTAAACACAACCAGAAAACAAGGAATAATAAAAGCCAGAGCAGAAATAGACAACATAGATACTAGGAAAACGATACAAAAAAAATCAATGAGACCAGGAGTTGGTTTTTTGAAAGAATAAACAAGATAGATAAATTGCTGACAAGACTCACAAAAGAAAAAAAAGAAAAATCACACAAAATCACCAAATAAACAG
Source organism: Suncus etruscus (assembly GCF_024139225.1). Classification (NCBI taxonomy): domain Eukaryota; kingdom Metazoa; phylum Chordata; class Mammalia; order Eulipotyphla; family Soricidae; genus Suncus; species Suncus etruscus. The sequence goes on along the minus strand of NC_064853.1, from coordinate 68,626,967 downwards.
GATCACAAATGAAAGGGGAGAGATTACAATAGAGCCCCAAGAAATCCAACACATAGTGAGAACTTATTATGAACAACTATCCTCAGAACTATCCTCAGTTATGTTAGAGAAACCAGAAGAAGCTGACAGATTTCTGGAAAAATATTATCTTCTGAAATGGGAAAAGGGGAATGTAGAAAACCTAAACATGCCAATCACATCTGAGGAAATTGAACAAAAGTCCAGGTCCAGATGAATTTTCAGGTGAACTCTATCAAACATTCTAGGAAGACTTAGAACCACTGATCCTCAGGCTCTTTCAAAACATTGAAAAGACAGAAAGCCTTCCTAACTCCTTTAGTGAGGCAAACATCACACTCACTCCCAAAGAGGGCAAAGACCCCACCAAGGAAAAACACCACAGACCAATCTCACTAATGAACATAGATGATGCAAAAATCCTCAACAAAAACTTAGCCAACCAAATTCAACAGTACATCAAAAAGATTATACACTATGATCAAGTGGGTTCATCCCAGGGATGCAAGTACAAGTCAATCAACATCATACATCACATCAGCAAGAAGACAAAAATCACATGATTATATCAATCAATGCAGAGAAGGCATTTGACAAAATCTAACACCCATTCATGCTGAAAACATTTAGAAAAATAGGTTGGAAGAAACCTTCCTCAAGATAGTTACAGCTATCTATAAAAAAGCCCACTGCCAACATCATTCTTAATGGTGAAAACCTGAAAACTTTTCCACTAAGGTCAGGAACAAAGGAAGGCTGCCTACTTTCTCCACTCTTATTCAACATAGTTTTAGAACTACTAGCAATAGCAATCAGACAAGAGAAGGAAATCCAAGGAATCCAGATAGGGAAAGAAGTAGTCAAACTATATCTATTTGCAGATGATATGATGTTATACATAGAAAACCCTAAAGAGTCCACAGTAAAACTCCTAGAAACAATAAGTCAATAAAGCAAAGTGGCTGAATACAGAATCAATACACAAAAGACAATAGCATTTCTCTGTACAAATAATAAAGCATAGTAGAAAGACATTAAGGAGTAGATATCATTTAAAATAATATCTAAAAATATCAAGTACCTGGAAATCAACCGGACAAGAAAAGTGAAAAACCTATACAATGAAAACTTCAAATAGCTTCAGAAAGAAATTGAAGAGGACCTAAGGAAATGGAAGAACATACCCTGCCCATGGGTAGGAAGAATCAATATAATCAAAATGTTTATCTTACCCAAATTGCTATATAGAATCAACTCAATCCCTATTCAAATTCAGCATAATTTTTTAAAGAACTTGAGCAAACAATTATAAAGTTAATCTGGAACCGCAAAAGACCTAGACTAGCCAAATCCATACGAGAAACAAAATCTGGGTGGCATTTCTTTACCTAACCTGAAGCTTTATTATAAAGCCATAGTCATCAAGACAGCATGGTACTGGAACAAAAGCAGAGTCTCAGACCAGTGGATTAAAACAGAATATCCAAAGTCAAATCCCCAAATATATGATTAACTTATATTTGACAAAGGATCCAAGAACCTGAAATGAAACAAAGACAGTTTCTTCAACAAATGGTGTTGGAACAACTAGATAACAACCTGTAAGAAACTAAAGATTGATCCACACCTTACACCCTACATAAAAAATCAACTCAAAAATGGATTAAAGACCTTGAAATCAGACCCAAATCTATAAAGTACATCGAGGAAAAAACAGGAAGAGTGCTTTAAGATATATACCTCAAAAAAAGTCTTTGAGGATGGAATGCCATTGGCAAGAGTAATAGCATCAAACCTGAATAAATGGGATTACATCAAACTAAAGAGTTTATGTATGGCAAGAGAAACACTGTCTAAAACCAAAAGACAGCTAACAGAATGGGAAAAATATTTACACTCAGCACATCATATAAAGGGCTGATATCTAGAATATACAAAGCACTCAGAAAGGTGAGCTCCACAAAACCTAATAAAGCCATAAATAAAAGGGGGAATGGAAATGAATAGACACTTTTCCAAGTAAGACCGACAGATGGCCATGAGGCACATGAAAACATGTTCACCATCACTCATCATTAGGGAAATCCAAATCAAGACAACAATGAAGTACCATCTTACACCAGTGAGGACGGCACACATAAAAAAATAACAGAACCAATCTCTATTGGCGCAGATGTGGTAAGAAAGAAACCTTCATCCACTGCTGGTGGGAATGTTGCCTGATCCAATCTTTATGGAAAAGAGTATGGAGAGTTTTTAGAAAATTCAGAATTGAGCTGCCATATGACCCTGCAATTGCACTCCTGGGTATCTATCCTCAAGACGGAAAAATATCCATACCAAAATATGTATTAACTCCACTATTTTTGCAGCACTCAGCACAATAGCCAAGATTTGGAAGCAACCTCGATGCCCAACAAAAGATAATTGGGTCATGAAAATGTGGTACTTATTAACAATGGAATACTACATAGCAGTTAGAAATTATACAATCATGGATTTTGCAGCAACATGGATAGATCTACAAAATATTATTATGTTAAACGAAGTAAGCCAGAAGAAAAAGGATAAATACAGAATGATAGCACTTTTCTGAGGTACTTAGATTATACATATAATTCTACAAGAACAAATACAATGGCCTAATAGGGTAGAAACTTCAAGCATTATAGTTGTCAACATTTACCAGGGAGAAGTGTTCAAAACAAATGAAAGAGGAACAACAGAAAGCCTAGATTATCCATCATACCATAAAGAAACCAGGAACAATGCAAACAACTGTTTAAAATGGTATGTAAGCAGCCTCTTACTACAAAGGCCTATAATAATGTCTTAGGGAACTTATACACAGATACAGGTGAAGAATATGATTGGAAGTCACAGACTACAGTGGCAGTATTTCCTAACAATATGTTTTAGTGCCTTAATCTTACTCGGTATAAAATAATCTCTCACCTTCTGTGTCTACAGGGATTCTTGGATACAAAGGGTGGACACCCTAATTTTGACGCCTCGATGTTCAGTCATACCTGATATACCATATTCAGTTTGCATTATGAAAATGTCTTAATAAAACACTCCAATATGCCATTTTTCTCAGGTTTATGTCCTCTATTAGGACCTGCAGCATATGATCATTCAGATAACTGATACAGTCAACTGCGAACCACAGAATTATATATCAGGACCTACTCATCAAATATGTTTGGGCAAATTAACATCTCCTTTCTCTTCTCCCTACTTCTTTCCTTCTCCCCTCTCTTCTTCTTCCTCTTCTTCCTCATCATCGTCAATTCAATCTATGTCAAATAAAACCCACACTGATAGTTTCTCTTTAAAAAAGGAACTTTGATACATAAGAGGCAGTGAGCAATACTACATAGGGTTACCACCTACATAGGTAGGTCTCATTAACACAGTGCTTAGTACTCGAGACACAAAACCTATGTGTATCCTAAACTGCTCCAGCCATTATCTAACCCTGAAATCTTCATTTAGCAGGATCCAACCTCATCACTGATGAATTGCCTAGAAACTGGGAAAACCTCCCAACTCTGACATACTGACTCAATCTCTTATTTGAATTGTTGTTTTGTTGTCTTTATTGATGTGGTGCTTTTCAGGTTTTTAGTGTGATTGTTTTTTGTTTTTTTGTATTGTTGTTATGTTTTTTCCTTTCTTCTCTTAAACCTATGTTTATATAGAACTCCTCCCGTTTTTTCTTGTTTTGATTTTTGCAGCCCCCCTTTTTCCTTTTTCTTCTTTCCTTCAAATAGAACCACATAACTTGAACCATCTTGTTCTGCCTCACAAATTGAGGGGGAAATAATGGAGGGTACCACGACCAAACATTTGTATGAACATTAAGTAGAAATAAAAAATGATCAGACTTAGATACCAAATCCAAAGCCAGAAACAACAGGATTGATACCCAATCTACAACAAGCTAGACACAGAGGGGACCACTTATACTAGCAGCCTGGGGGGCAAAGGAGGAGGATATGGGATGCATACTGGGAACAGGGGTGGAGGAAGGACAACATTGGTGGTGGAAATGACACTGATTCAATGTCTCTATATACCTAAAATTTTACTGTGAATGATTTGTAATCTACTTTTGTCAAAATAAAATTTATTATAAAAATGTCAGAGTTATATTTAATTGAGTATATATAGCCAAGATTTCTTATCCAGTCACCTTTTGATGGTTTATTAGATAGACTTAATATTTTGACTATTCATCTTACTGTTTATTTTTTTGTTTTGCCAAAGCACCTCGAGGCTTACTTCATGCTCTGTGTTTAGTAATTACTTCTGATGTGACTTAGAGGAGAACATGGTGAAACCTGGGTCAACTACATGTAAAATAAGTGCCTTACTTGTTGTACTATTCCTCTGGCTCCAGCTGTTGCCATTTAAAAATTTTCCAATTTCATGATGCCAAAGAATTGATAAAACTATGAGATGGTTATATATCTCTTGAATACATTGCTTTTCTTCTCTCTTGCCACTTTCAGGAATCTATTTCTCTATTCTCTTCTAGATATTTTGATTAAAATGTGTTTTAGTGTTTGTTTTGAGTTTGTTTTGCTGGGCATTCTTTGGACTTTCTGGATCAATGTAGACTCCCTATTCAGACTAAGAAATTTTCAACTATTATCTATTCTTTCTCTTTTTCTTTTTCCTATCCTTGATTTTCTGTTATTTGATAGTTGGTCTCCTTACTATCGTCTATTACATATTTTAAATTCTCTTAATTTAAAAATGCATTTTCTAGTACAACCTGCCTTGCCTTTTAATTCAATTCAGTTTTAGCTTATGTTCTGCTACTGAATTATTTAGCTACTACATTTACATTTGAATAAATTCCATATTTTTCCCTTTAAATTTTCTTTAAGAATATCAAATGTTGGGGCCGGGAAGGTGGCACTAAAAGTAAGGTGTCTTCTTTGCAAGCGCTAGCGTAGTACGGACAGTGGTTTGATCCCCCAGCATCCCATATGGTCCCCCCAAGCCAGGGGTGATTTCTGAGCGCATAGCCAGGAGTAACCCCTGAGCATCAAATTGGTGTGGCCCCAACCTCCCCCCAAAAAAAAGAATATCAAATGTCCTTTTGAATGATTTTGTCAGTTCAATAAACATAAAGAGGACTCTCTCTGAGATCGTCCTTGAGTATTGTTGAAAGCTTATTACTGCAAAATTACTTGGGGTTTTGTACGTATCTGTTGAAGTGACTGAATTGCCTTATTTAAAAAAGTTATTCCTGTTGCTTCATGCAGATTGAAGATATAGTTCCAAGTTTCTAAGGAGTGATCTGGTGCTCCTATTCACAATATTAAGCTAGAGTTTGATGATTCTACTGATTTCTTATATCATGAGTTTTTTGTGAGGATTTCTCCACAGGACCAATAAAGGTAGAGTAAGATAATAGGCAGGCATGAGTTAGGAACCAGCTAGGGGCACAAAAGGTAGTAACAAGACCACCCAATGGTGAGATGAAACCAGATGAGGATGCTCCGTGACACCCTGACTTTGATATAAGATCTGTGCGAAAACCAAGATATCTACTTACTGAAGCCTGATAATCTTGAAATAACCTTGATTGAGGAGAACTTTTTCTGGTACCATGAAGAAAGACTTTGGGGTCAGACAACTTAGTAGACCTGGAGCCTGTAGTTGATCTTATAGCAAGATGCTTTATGGATAGGGATACCCTGGTTTTTAGGCCAAAAGTTTTATTTCTATTTTTACCAACTTTTGCTTCACCTATGCAAAAAACCTGCCACCCCTTTTATCTTTTATAGAGATGGTCCTTTTTAATAGAACTTTAAGACATGAATTACTTTATTTAAGCTTATATTTCTTTTTTTTTCTTTTAAAAATATGGAATGCTTCACAAATTTGCATGTCATCCTTGCACAGGGGCCATGCTAATCTTCTCTGTATCATTCCAGTTTTAGTATATGTGCTGCCAAAGCAAGCACAATTTAAGCTTACATTTTTGCATTTTTCTATAATATTAATAAGGAGAAGGAAAAATAAAGAATGGGGCCAGGGCCAAGTGGTCTCGGGTGCATTGGTAGAGATAAAAAAGATGGAACTAAATATCTAAGCTAAAATCAACAGCAATGAAATTAAGAAACCCAAATTTAAATAATCCTGTTATACTGGCAGCCTGGATGCAAATTGTGGGAGTTGGGTTACATTCTGGAAACAAGGTGGAGGAAGGTCAACACTGATGGTATGATTGGCCCTGATTCATTGTATATCTAAAACTCAATTGTGAAGAACTTTGTAAATTACAATGGTTTCAATAAATATTTTTTAAAAAGTAATAAGACATAGGATCACAGCTGGGGAAAGAACATAGAAGTGAGGAGCATAGTAGTTCTTTCGAAGCAAATGAAATCATGGCAGAAAAGTGGATCTGTGTGCAGAAAGCCATATCTGAGTGTCTAGGCACATAGGTGAGCAGGAGGAGCTTGAGCATAACTATTATTTGTAGGGGGAGAGCAGGAGCAGAATGGGTTTGGCAAGGAGAAGCCTGGATTAAGAGGTAAATTCAAGTGTCTAAGTAGTGGGGCAAGCAGAAGGATCCTGGAGCTGGTCTGGAATCCATATGAGGTCCATGTGAAGATGGGGGCGAAGGGGTGTAGAGCAGTTCAGAAGTCTGGATATTTCCCCTTCTTGATCCACACTTGGGAAATGAAATTCAGGCAAAGAAACTCTGCTCTATCTTTTTTGATCTTTACATGTCACCAGCAAGTTGTACAAGAGTTGAATAAGACAAGTTAATATTCTTATCCTTGGTAGATCCCTAAAGCATTAACAGGAGTTTGAGTAAAATTTCCAGCTTTTTGAGACAGTTCTGATGGGACAATTGAATTATATTCTACATTAGTGAGGTTAACTTTATTATGTTGGGATTGAAGCCCAGATAGGGCATCAACACTCTGATTACACACTCTTTATTTGCATTTTTCCCAGTCTTACATCTCAACGCTCCCCCCACCAGATTTTTGATATTGCCTCTCAAATTATCTATCTCTGCCCACACATTGTTTCAGGGTTGTTTTATAATATCTTCACTTTGGTGTTGCAAACACATGTAGGTTTACTCACTTTCCCTGTTTGCTAGAGAAAATCAGTCTCAGGAAACAGATGTTGCCAGTGCTCAACTATAAGCCAGAACATTGCTTTTCTAAGAAAAGATTTACTTATTATTACTATAAAACTGCTTCTTAGAGCAGCTGAAAGAGAGCTTGATTGTGATTGTAAGATATGGTCCCTACATACTTTCCTAGATTGGTAAAATGGCTTTAAAAGGTAGGCAAGGTAATCAAAGGTTCCCTCAGCCAGACAGGAATCAGAGCAAGAGGTGTGTGAGGTCATTTGCTGTTGTGCTTAATTGCAGAAAAGGACTAAGTCTAAACATACAATATTCTAAAATGTGAAGTACATCAAGTTGAAAATCTGTTGATTTAACTCAGTGACAGAACCACTACAAAGAACAAGAGTGATGGAAGAATAAATGAGAGCAAGAAGTTTCCTGTTTCATAATCCCTAAATTTAGGGGACAAGCAGAAAAGCAGTGAAAGGCAGCCTGGAGCATGAGCCTTCTCAGATCCATGAATGGAGACATCTGTCCAACCAGGCTCCCTCTGGGAGCCTTGCCTAGTTTACCTTGAAGGCAGCAGTCACACTTGGTCCCATCTGGAGTGCTGGTGTGGAGAGAGAGAGCCAAGATAGACTGAGTCCTGAGTCCCCCTGTCATGGTAAATGGGAAGGTTTCCTTCTATGGAAAGAACTGGGGCTCTTGCCACCCAAATGGGTTTGTTTTAATTTGCCACAGAAATTCAGCCTGTAACAAACCATAAAGTCAGCAGAGCAGAGAAACATTTGCCTAGAAATTAGTGAGGCAGGGCCCTTTCTAATATGCTGGATCTGAAAATCTCTAGGCTTTTAAAGACCTCAAGGAATTTAAACCTCCCTGAGAGAGAAACACTGTTCAGGCCTGTGTGTGTGTGTGTGTGTGTGTGAGAGAGAGAGAGAGAGAGAGAGAGAGAGAGAGAGAGAGAGAGAGAGAGAGAGAGAGAGAGAGAGAGAGGAGAGAGCATTTATGTATAAACCTATGTGCCTTATAGTTGACATTGTTCACATAAAGCTATTCCAAAAGAGACCATTCCTGGTCATACACAGACTTGAGAATACCAGAGAGACAATGCATCTTATTACTGAAAAATTCAGATTTTCTTCTTGTATAAATGTGATATATTCTTTCATATATTGTGAAAACTCAGCAGAACCTTCATCTATACAACTACTTTAGTTGTACTGATGAAGTTATCAGCAAAACAAACTTATTTTATTGGTTGTGCTGTTCCAGAGTGACTAGAAACCATTGAGAATGTTTTCTGCAAAAAGAATAGTGTTCTTTAATTCTGGGGATAAATGTCCTGATAGGTATGAATTATTTTTAATTCTTCTTTCTGAAGTGGAAAAGTTTAGGTAAACAGCATATGTTTCTTCATTGTCTCTGCCATCTTTCCCTCTCTTCCTCTGGCTCTTTTCTTCCTCTTTTCCCTCCTTCCCACTGTCTCCCCTATCTGTGAGATAAATAGAACAGTGCAGAGTTTAAAAATGGAGACTTAGGATGGCCAAGATGAAAAGGAAATAAAAAAGAAAAAGTAAAAAGTAAGAATTGACAAAATATGTTCATCTAATGTAAAGTTCCTCAAAATAGTCTTTAAAGCAGGTGTATCTTTCACACTCAGGGCACCCACCCAGAATAATGCTCATAACTTACTTCTTATAGTTAATGTTTATTAAGTATTTAACTGGATCCTAAAATGGAAATATTATAATGACAATAATTAAATTATATAATCATTATAATAAAATAAAATAAAATTGCAATGTTTATTTTAGTGTAATATAGGACTTAAATTTCTTTACAATGAAGCAGGAGTTTTACTTTATATCTGTGACTTTATATCCTTGGCACTTAATTTTTATCACTAGTATGAGAAGCAAAATAAGTTATAAAGAATTTTGACTTGGAAGGTATTCTGCCTCTAAACATCTTTGAAAACTTGAATAAGCCTCTACTGTCTTCCTTTAACTCTTTCTTCCAGAAGTGGACAGCCAGGTGAGACACTGAATTTGTTAACTTCCAAACTGTCTTTGATGGTCACACTTAATTTTCTTTCTTTGGTTTTAGGTATTTGGATCATTTTCTAAATATGTTTTTATATCTAAGAACACTGAAGAGCACTGGTTACTGGAAATGTATATATAAGCATATAGGAAAACAAAATCTTTCTCCATTTCTTGCCTGATGATGTTGAAAATCTAAATATCCCAAAAAGAAAACAGTAAGTCACAGTAAGGAAAAAAAATCCATGAATTTACTGAAAGACTGGCAAGAGAAACTCTATAAATTTTTATTGCCGCATGTTTTAATATTTTGGAGGAATATCTGAGTAAGAAGATAAGAAAAAATATTGCACTGGTGATGGGGATGCCATCTTTATGACTGAAACCCAACCACAATCATGTTTGTAACCAAGGTGTTTAAATAAAAAATATTAAAAATATTAAAGAAAAAAATATTACGTTTTACTTGCCATTTCAAGGTTTAGTAGTATTATACAAGATGTATTCTTTACCTGGACTTTGAGGACATGGCATTATGATATCCCCTCACTCTGGGTAATTCGAGGTATATTTCCCAAGATTCATTGATGATTTGTGTGTGTGTGTATTTATTTTTTTTAACTTTTATTTTGATCATATTGGATTACATATCTTTCACAGTGGTATTTTAGGTACATATTAACATTGAATCATGGAAGTACCCATCAGCAAATTTGTCCTCCCTCATTCCTGTTCCCTTCTGCAACCCATATCCCCACCAGCACCCCCCCCCAGGCTGCTAGAGTAGGTGGTCTCCTCTTTGTCTAGCTTACTATTAGTGATCATATATCTCTTTGGTCCTGGTACCTTCCCTTGTTTGCTCCTCTATTTGGGAGGTGGAGCTCGATAATTCGAGTTATGTGGTTTTGTTTGAAGGAAAGAAAAGCAAGAGAATGGAGTAAAAATTAAGAAAAAATAAAATAAAAATAAATAAATAAAAGTCAAAAAAGCTGAAAATGGGCGGAGTCCTTCTAGAGGCTTTCAACCTCAGTTTGAGAGAGGACATGAAAAAGGTAATTGAAACACCACATCACTACAGAAAGAAATATCAAATTAAATATCCAGTGAATACTACAGCAATAAAGACAAGCACCACACAATAGTCTTGGTTCTGAAATAAACATTGGTGATTTCTAAACTATAACAAAGGTAAGTATAAATTGGGAGATACAACTTCAATATAATGCTATTACTTAGTACAAATTTACATTGTTCTTAAAATTTTCGATAATTTTCCATTTATTCTACATCAGTTTTATTTTTGATTTCAAGGATTCAATTCAAACAGGGATTCTACATGGCATTTAGTGTTGTTTTTTCAGTCAATAAACTTAACTCTTCTTACTCTTTTTATGTCATTTTAATTTTGATAATTTTGAAACTACTGGCATATTGAATAGGTCATCTCTTGGTTTCTGTTCATCTAATTATTGTATGCATACATTAAATCCTGATTATTTATTCAGGATTATTTTTGCATTGTGCATTTTTTGTAATAAAAATGCCACATAGGGTGACTGGCCCTGGCATATTCTATGAGGAGATGCAGGAAATAGATTTTTTCTGCTACATTTAAATTTTATTTTGTCACTTTACTAAAGTAGTTTTCTTTTTCAAATCAGATTCCTTAAGATTCCTTAATTCAATTTGTGAATGAGGTCAGAGTTGCTGATTTCTCAAATTCTGACTTCTCCAGTAAAGAAGTCTCATTGCAACAGTGCCACCTGCTGAAACCAAGAATAATTTTCAGAGTTCCTAGAAGTGGTTTGTGTTCTGATGCTTTCCAAATGTTACTTAACTTGAGGCTAACTCTAAACTCACCAGAAATAGAGTTATTTAGATTGCACAGGCTGAAATGACATTAGGGTGATAAGTAAAGTGGAAAGCAGCCTTGTTCCAGTGCTGTCCAAGTCCAGCACCAGGAACACCGTAGACTCTCATTCTCGATGAAAGATAGGATTCAAGCTCTATCATGGACTCTTAATTTTTCTGGCAACAACTTAGACCCCAGAGGGCAGGTGGGGCTGAGAAATACCCAGCACCCACCATTTATTATTCCTGCCAAAAAAAAAGCCCAGCCCTAGATCTCATAGCTTATTTTCCTTTCATCTTTACAACGTGGTTCCTTATAAACCTTAACTTGTTCCAGCATTTGCCTCATTGTTTGTCTGGAAATAATAAAAACTGTTTGTCTCGCTCTATAATTTGAGAGAAAGACTGGCATTCCCTTCCTACCATGGAAAACTTCTGGAATGATCTCTATCATCTTCCAATCATGCTGGTCACTGAGTAAACTGCTTTCTTCAAAGAGATTTTTGATCTTCTCTCTACGAATCAGAAATTTGAACATGAAATTCATGGGTGATAAAGGGTGTAGCCCAGCTATAACTTACTATGTTTAAACACCTGTTCCAATAATATTGAAGTGTATGTGTGAGTGTGATGAGCCACGTTTGAAGATTTGTGCTTAGGGATTACTCCTGGAGGTGCTAATAGAATCCTCATCAGGGCCATATAAAATTAAAGTCAGCTGCATGACATGGAAAGCCATCTTATCCCTGTATTATCACTCTGGCACTAACAATATTTTCCTGAAGTATGGAAGAGCATAAAACCTATTCACAACTTTCAAATTTATTTTTAATTAAATCACCACAAGATAAAGAGTTAAAAAGTTGTTGAGTTTCTGTTATATAATATTCCAACATCCATCCCTTCACCAGTGTTCATTTCCCATCACCAGTGTTCATTTCCCATCACCAATTTCCCCAGTTAACCTCTGTTTCTTCCCCACCTTCATCCCCAGTCTGCTTATAGAAGACACTTTTCTTCTTCCTCACTCTCCTTTTTGCCATTAGTTACTGTGGTTTGCAATAATGTTTCTGAAGGGGTATCATGCATATCATTTTTTTCAATTCCTAAGTCTAGTTCAGAGTGATCATTTCAAATTATTATTGTTCTAGGGGTTCCTTCTCTGTCTTAATTGTGCTTCCCACCTATCATTTCTATTATCCTTGGGTATTATTCTTATATTTTATTGTTATTATGTCCTACAGATGACTATGATCATTCTATGTCCCTCTTCATTTCATTTAGCATGATACTTTACTTGTCTATCCATGTATAAGCAAATTTCATGACTTTTTTTCTCCTAATAGCTGCATAGTATTCCATAGTGTAGATGTACCAGAGCTTCTTTTTCCATTCATCAGACACTTGTTTTTATTTCCATATTCTAGCTATGATAAAAAAGGTTGCAATGAACATAGGATTTCTGTTTCTGCATTGTGCTTTGTGATTCTTAGGGTATATGACCTGGAGTAGTATTGTTGGTAAAACAGGAACTCAATTTCTCGGTTATTTTTTGTTTGTTTGTTTGAGAAAGTCAATATCTTTGAAGATATGTTTAACATCAATGTTGGAGAATTATCTATGTACCTTCTAGTTTCAGGTCTAACATCAAGGTCTTTAATCTATTTTGATTTGATCTTTGTGCATAGTTAAAAAGAGGATTGAGCTCAGTGTCTTGAATATAGCTAACCAGTTTTCCATGCACTGCTTGTTCTATAAATTTTTCTTGCTCTACGTAACATTTTTATTCTTTATCAAGAATGATATTGTCATATACTTGGCAATTTGTTTAAAGAAAATTTAATTCTATTCCACTGATCTTAAGAGCCTATCTTTATTTCAAAACCATGCATTTTAATTACTACTGTTTTGTAGTATAGTTTGAAGTCAGGGAATGTGCAGCCCCTCCCTATCTTCTTTTTTCCCATATATTGCTTTAGTTATCCACAGAGATTTATTGTTTGATATGATTTTTCAGAGGTGTTTGATCTGTTTCTTTAAAAAAAATTTGGTCTCCTTATAGAAAAGCATTGAACCTGTACAATTTTTAGAGTTTTTCCGTTTTAGTAATTTTTTTTTGTTTTGTTTTGTTTTTGGGCCACATCCGGTGATGCCCAGGAGTTACTCCTGGCTATGCACTCAGAAATCACTCCTAGATTGGGGGACCACATGGGACACTGGGGAATCGAACTGTGTTCCTTCCTAGGCTAGCGCAGGCAAGGCAGTTGCCTTACTGCTGTGTCACCACTCCGGCTCCCATTTTAGTAATGTTAATCCTCCTAATAAATGAGCAGAGGACATGTTTTTTTATTTTCTAGTGTCTTCTTTTATTTTATGAAGCAGTATTTTTTGTTTTCTTTGTATAGTCCTTTCACCTTTTTATTTAAGTTGGTTCTGAGGTATTTGATTTCCTGAAGTATTATTGTGAAGGGGATAATTATTTTTAAATATCATTCTCTGCTCTTTCATTATTTGTATATAAGAAAGTCATGATTTTTTCATGTTAATTTTGTAGCCTGTTACTTTACTGTAAAAATATATTGTTTTAGAATTTTTGTAGTCTTTCTGATTTTCTACATTTAGAGTGATGTCATCTGCAAATAGTAAAAGCTTGACACCTTCCATTCCTATCTTGATGCCCTTGATAACTTTTGCTTGCTTACATGTTATGGCAAGTACTTCCAATAATATATTAAATAGAAGCAGTGAAAGTGGACAAACTTATCTTGTGCCTGATCCTAGGTTTTAATCCATTGAATATATGCTTGTTAAGAGATACAGCATTCAAATTTAGACAACACAATTTTTTTTCTGCTTGTTAGTGATGGATCTTAACAATAAAAAAATCTCACAGCCTGTCATTGGAGAAGCAGGATAGTGGGGAAAATGTTTGTGTTTTCTAGTCTGAACCAATTAAAATTTAAACACTTTTCTCCGAATTAGAAAGTTACCAAAATACTATGTTGTTCGAACCAAGAATAGCTGGTGTCATCATTTCAGTCTTTGCTATTATGTCTGTTGTCTAGAAAAAACATGGGTTGTAAATCACTGACCAATGACACACCAGTTCAAGTTTAGGTACACTGATTAACTGTGAATAAGCACAAATGCGATTCATCACAGGAGAGTGAGAAAAATGAGTATAAGCCCAATGTAATAAACACTAAAGGAAGGATTAAGATCTTGAACATTACTGGAACTTGAAGAATTAAAATTAAGTGAAATTTAAAAGTACCAGTAAGTAATTATTTAAAGAAATTACAAACCTAACTTTCTTTGATCCAAGTATACAGTTCATATTTTGAATTGAAGTTTTAAGGAATTAGTATTACCTTATTTTGAGGAAAAACAAATTTAATGATTGAAATTGTCTAAAGATGACTGGTTGTTATGGAAAATGAAGTTGAGGAAAGGCATGTACATCATAAATATATAATGTAATTATATATTTCCATAGAAATGTTCTAACAAACATGATTTATTATTAATCCATGCCTTGATCCAAGGCATGTTCAACTTAATCTCTTAATATTTTACTTTTTATTTGAAGCACTGGAATCATTACTATTTATGATAGGCTTTCAGGCATACCACATTCTAGTACTACATCCTCTACTGAAATGTCCTCTTCTCTTTATCATTTTTTATTAGTTTGTTTTTTGGGCCACACACAGCAGTGGCAATGCTCAGGGTTACTCCTGGATCTGCACTCAGTCACTCAACCACTCTTGGTGGTCTCAGGGGACCATATGGCATGTTGGGGATCAAACCCAGGTCAGTTGAATGCAAGGCAAATACTCTACCCACTTGCTATTGTTCTGGCTCTTCTCCATTATTGGTTTAAAATAATTTATTAAAATAAAATTGGTTATAAATTTCACAAGCTTAAGCAAACTCACGCTTAGAGCCATGTAATTAATATTTAATTTATTTGTCATAATATTATGTAATGCATAGGAAACATTATCTGTAAACAAAATAAAAAACTTTTAAGGGTGCCTTTTTGTTGAAAAGAATTTGGTACAAAATAAGTGATATGCATCTACCAAATGATTAACTTAATTGCTTTGAGGTAAGTTTATTTTCAGAAAAACTCTTCATAAATTATTTAATTAATAAAGATGGACTTTCTGAATTAGTGCTTTAAAGCACATCAAAAATCTATAAGAATAAAGAAAACAATTTGTTTCTATATACTTTCTGTGCTATTAGGCAATATAAAATTGTTATCAATAATAATAGCTGGTTCCTTATATTTAAATATTTTATTTAAATTATGGTTTGATGTGCAGTTGTAAAAATAAAAAAGGGAAAGATTATATATTATTATTTACTCAGCTTCTTTCAATGGTAACATCTTGTATAATAATAGTACTTCATTATTATTTCCTTTTTATTATTTTTTTAAATGTTATTGTGGTCGAAGTGAATTACAATTCTCTCACAGTGACAGCTGCCTGAGACTGGATTTCATCAGCCTTCCTGCTGGTGATCCTGCCTACTTCAGAGCTGCCTGAGACTGGATTTCATCTGCGTTCCTGCCATGATCCTGACTGCTTCAGAGGTGGGTCGGGATGTACACACACTGATTCCTGCTGATTTCTGCAGGGAGTCAGAAGGGTGCAGAAGCCATCATGGGCCACGATATTTCATGCTGCCAGAGACTGGATTTCATCAGTGTTCGTGCTGGTGATCCTGCCTGCTTCAGAGCTGCTGAGACTGGATTTCATCTGCGTTCCTGCCGGCGATCCTGCCTGCGATACTGCCTGCTTTAGAGGTGGGTCAGGACATACACACACTGATTCCTGCCAGGAGTCAGAAGGTTGCAGAAGCCATCTTGGGTCATGCTGTTTTCAGCTGCCTGAGACTGGATTTCATCAGTGTTCCTCTGGTGATCCTGCCTGCTTCAGAGGTGAATATCAATTTTCTGGGTGACCCTGGACACAACAGTGAAGGTTTTGGAGACTTCAAGCTCTTTCACCTTTGTCAGTAAGAGGATGGGAAGCCCCAACCATCTGAGGGGATTACCCATTTTAGACTAGGATTAAAGTTCTAAAGGATTTCTGGGAACTCAGATGCCAGAGGCTTCCCTGGAGATGAGTTTACAAGTCCAGAAAGGGGAAGCCACTGAACTCTGCTGGAACTCAGATGCCAGCACCCCTATATGCCTGTCTTCTGTGCTGTGCTGCATTTGGCCTGATTTCATCCTGTGTGTGGCTCATCTGCAGATGGCTCACCTTCCCTGGAGCCTTCCCTGGAGGTGAGTTTACATGCCCAGAAAGGGGAGCTGCTGAACTCTGCTGGAACTCATATGTGAGCACCCCTATCTGCTTGTCTTCTGTGCTGTGCTGCATTTTTGGCCTAATTTCATCCTGTGTGTGGCTCATCTGGGGATGGCTCGCCTTCCCTAGAGGTGAGTTTACACGCCCAGAAAGGGAGGAGCCAGAGGAGCACTGCCACTCTGCTTCACAGCCATGCACATCATTTAGCCAATGAATACAACCACAACAAGTAGAAAAACCCACAATACGAGCTTGACAATGGAGAAAAAACGCAGGCCAGTGCCAGACATAAAGAATGATGATGGCAACTCTGATGAAATGAACATGACCAACCAATTAGTCAGTCTCTCAGATAAGGAGTTTAGAGTCGCAATATGGAAGATGTTCAAAGAACTCAAAGAAAGTATAGAAGAGAACACTAATAAGAATCAAGAGAATATGAAGATAGAAATCAGAAAACTTCAAACTGAAATTTCAGGTCAAATATCAGGTCTGAAAAATTCAGTAGATGAATTAAAGAAAAATGTGGTTGAGCTTTCCCACGGGTAAATAGCAGCTGAGGATAGATAGTACACTGGAAGATGAGATGAATAACAATTCCATACAGCAGAAGAAATTGAAAAAAGCCATAAAGGTAATGATCAAACAATGGAAAAATTACTCAAAGAATGGGAACAGATGAAAAGAGAAGTCTATGATAAGCTCAACAAAAACAACTTAAGAATCATTGGAGTCCCAGAGACCCAGGAAGAAAAATCCCCAGGAAGAATCAATGGTCAAGGACATCATTAAAGAGAAACTACCAGAGCTAAAGAATACATGCAATCAAATCCTGCATGCCCAAAGAACACCAACTAAAAGAGACCCCAGAAAAAACACCCCAAGACACATCCTAGTCACAATGAAGAATCTCACAGATAAAGACAGAAATCTGAAAGCAGCAAAATTGAAAAGGGAAATTACATTCAAGGGAACATCCTTGAGATTTACTGCAGACCTGTCACCAGAGACACTCAAGACCAGAAGGCAGTCGTGAGACAGAGTGCCAAAATTCAATGAAATAAATGCTTCGCCTAGAATACTGCACCCAGCAAAACTCACTTTCAGGTTTGAAGGAACAATACATGGTTTCAAAGACAAACAATAGCTCAGAAACATTACAGACTCAAAACCATTCTTAAAAGAAAAACTGAATGACCTACTTTAAGACAAGACTGACCAACAGATACACCAAACTTCCATATAAAGATGGCACTAACTCCCAGGACAATTGTTTCTCTCAATGTCAAAGGATTAAATGCACCAGTTAAGAGACACAGAGTGGCTAAATGGATCAAAAAAACTTAATCCAACTATCTGCTGCCTACAAGAAACGCACCTAAATAGTCAGAACTAACATAGACTCAAAACAAAAGGATGGAGAAAAATCATACAAGCAAACAACACCCATAAAAAAGCTGGAGTGGTGCTCGTTTCGGCAGCACATATACTAAAATTGGAACGATACAGAGAAGATTAGCATGGCCCCTGCGCAAGGATGACACGCAAATTCGTGAAGCGTTCCATATTTTTAAAACAAAAAAAAAGAAAAAAAGAAAAGAAAAAAAAAAAGCTGGAGTGGCCATACTAATATCAGATGATGCAAACTTTATACTTAGGAAAGTTGTAAGGGACAAAGATGGACATTTTGTACTAATCAAGGGATATGTACAGCAGGAAGAAATCATGCTCCTAAACATATATGCACCGAATGAGAGGCCAGAAAAATATTTAATAAAATTGTTGACAAATCTTAAAAATAATATCAATAACAACACAATAATTGTGGGACACCTCAACACGGCATTGTCAACACTTGACAGGTCAGCCAGACTAAAACCCAACAAGAATATACTTGACCTGAAAAGAGAAATGGAAGAAAGAGGCCTAGTAGGTATATACAGGACACTCCACCCCCAGAAGCCTGGATACACATTCTTCTCTAATGTACATGGGATATTCTCCAGTATAGACTACATGCTAGCGCATAAAACATACCTCCATAATATCAAGAGGATAGAAATTTTGCAGGCTACCTTCACTGGCGACAAGGCCCTGAAATTATATGTGTACTACAAAGAGACACAAAAGAAAAACTTTAATACCTGGAAATTAAACAACCTATTACTGAATAGTATCAAAACCTATGGGACACAGAAAAAGCTGTACTGAGAGGAAAATTTATAGCTTTGCAAGCACACATCAGGAAAGAAAAAGAGGAATACCTGAATAGCTTAATGACATAGCTCATAGAATTAGAAAGTACTCAACAAAAGGACCCAAAAATAGGGAGACAGAAGGAAATAACAAAGCTGAGAGCGGAAACCCGAAAAACAATGCAAAAGATCAACAAAAGCAGAATTTGGTTCTTTGAAAAAATAAAAAAAATTGATAGACCACTGGCAAAACTAACAAAGAAAGAGAGAGAAACTTTATAACTCGTAGTAGGTATGAAGAAGGAGAGATCACTACGATATGGGAGAAATTCAAAGGGTAATCAGAAACTACTTTGAGAAACTCTATGCCACTAAAAATAAAAACCTGGAATAAATGGATAAATTCTTGGACTCTAATAATCTTCCACGGTTGAATGAAAAGGATGTAGCATATCTAAACACACCCATCACTATTGAGGAAATTAAGACAGTAATCAAATATCTGCCCAAAACCAAATGCCCAGGCCCAGATGGATTTACTAATGAATTCTTTCAAACCTTCCAAGAGGAACTTCTACCAATCCTGGCAAGACTCTTTCATGAAATCGAAAAATCAGGAACACTTCCAAATAGCTTTTGTGAAGCCAACATCACCTTAATACATAACCAGACAGAGATTCAGCCAAAAAGAAAATTACAGACCAATATCGCCAATGAATACAGATGCAAAGATCCTCAACAAAAACCTGGCAAATAGGATTTAATACCACATTAAGAAGATCATCCACTACGATTAATTAGGTTTCATCCCCTGAATGCAAGGCTGGTTTCACATCCGTAAATCTATCAACATAATACACAACATCAACAAGAAAAATAGAAATCACATGATCATATCAATAGATGCAGAGAAAGCATTTGATAAGGTCCAAAGCCCAGTCTTAATCAAAACTTTCAGCAAGATGGGAATAGAAGGAAACTTTCTCAAGAGAGCTAAGGCCATCTACCACAAGCCAGCGTCAAATATTGTCCTCAATGAAGAAAAACTAAAAGACTTCCCTCTAAATTCTGGCACAAAGCAAGGCTGTCCTCTCTCACCACTCCTATTTAACATAGCACTGGAAGTACTTGCTATAGCGATTAGGCAAGAAAAGGATATCAAGTTAATCCAGATAGGAAAGGAAGAGTCAAGATCTTGCTGTTTGCAGATGACATGATACTTTACTTAGAAAACCCTAAAGTCTCTATGAAAAAGCTTCTAGAAACAATAGACTCATATAACAAGGTGGCAGGCTACAAAATTAACACACAAAAATCAATGGCCTTTCTATACACCAATAGTAATAAGGAAGAAGTGGACATTAAGAAAACAACCCCATTCACAATAGTGCACCACAAACTCAAATATATTGGAATCAACTTGACTAAAAATGTGAAGAACCTATACAAAGAAAACTATAAAACTCTACTCCAAGAAATAAGAGAGGACACGCTGAAATGGAAGCACATACCCTGCTCATGGATTGGCAGGATTAACATCATTAAAATGGCAACACTCCCCCAAAGCACTGTACAAATTTAATGCAATCCCTCTACAGATACTCATGACATTCTTCAAAGGTGGATCCGGCACTTTTAAAATTCATTTGGAACAATAAACACCCTAGAATAGCTAAAGCAATCATTGGGAAAAAGAATATGGGAGGAATTACTTTCCCCAATTTTAAACTGTACTACAAAGCAATAGTTATCAAAACAGCATGCTATTGAAATAAAGGCAGGCCTTCAGATCAGTTAATAGGCTTGAATACTCAGAGAATGTTCCCCAGGCATACAATCACCTAATTTTTGATAAAGGAGCAAGAAATCCTAAATGGAGCAAAGAAAGCCTCTTCAACAAGTGGTGTTGACACAACTAGCTAGCCACTTGCAAAAAATTGAACTTAGACCCCCAGCTAACATCATGTGGGAAGGTTAAATCCAAATAGATGAAAAACCTCGATATCAGACCCGAAACCATAAGATATATAGAACAACACATAGGTAAAACACTCCAGGACATTGATACTAAAGGCATCTTGAAGGAGGAAACTGCACTCTCCAAGCAAGTGAAAGCAGAGATTAACAGATGGAAATATATTAAACTGAGAAGCTTCTGCACCTCAAAAGAAATAGCGCCCAGGATACAAGAGCCCCCCCACTGAGTAAGAGAAACTATTCACCCAATACCCATCAGATAAGGGGCTAATCTCCAAAATATACAAGGCACTGACAGAACTTTACAGGAAAAAAACATCTAATCCCATCAAAAAATGGGGAGAAGAAATGGACAGACACTTTGACAAAGAAATACAAATGGCCAAAAGACACATGAAAAAATGCTCCACATCACTAATCATCAGGGAGATGCAAATCAAAACAATTATGAGGTACCACGTCACACCCCAGAGATTGGCACAGATCACAAAGAATAAGAAAAAGCAGTGTTGGTGGGGATGTGGAGTAAAAGAACTCTTATCCACTGCTGGTGGGAATGCCGTCTAGTTCAACCTTTATGGAAAGCAATATGGAGATTCCTCCAAAAACTGAAAATCAAGCTCCCATATGACCCAGCTATACCACTCCTAGGAATATACACTAGGAACACAAAAATACAATACAAAAATCCCTTCCTTACACCTATATTCATTGCAGCACTATTTACCATAGCAAGACTCTGGAAACAGCCAAGATACCCTTCAACAGATGAATGGCTAAAGAAACTGTTGTACACATACACAATGGAATATTATGCAGCTGTCAGGAGAGATGAAGTCATGAAATTTTCCTATACATGGATGTACATGGAATCTATTATGCTGAGTGAAATAAGTCAGAGAGAGAGAAAGATGCAGAATGGTCTCAGTCATCTATGGGTTTTAAGAAAAATGAAAGACATTCTTGCAATAATAACTTTCAGATACAAAAGAGAAAAGAGCTGGAAGTTACAGCTCATCTCATGAAGCTCCCCACAAACAGAGATGGGTTTAATTAGTGAAATAACTACGTTTTGAACTATCCTAATAATGAGAATGTACGAGGGAAATAGAAAGCCTGTCTAGAGTACAGGATGGGGTTGGGTGGGGAGGAGGGAGATTTGGGACATTGGTGATGGAAATGTTGCACTGGTGATGGGTGGTATTCTTTACATGTCTGAAACCCAAACACAATCATGTATGTAATAAAGTTGTTTAAATAAAAAAAACAATTTTCTCACAGTAATATTGGCGAACAGATTGACAATAAGTTGAACTTTGATTTTATATGGTTTAGCCTAATGCCTTATAGATATAGTTGCCGAAAACCACAAGTTAGTTTGGAGTGGGTTATGTGAATATATTCTAAATGTTTAAAGTACTCAAGTAATTTTGGTGACATTGAAAAAATGTATCATTGGAGTAGGAATATGGGTTTTCGGGTGTGGGAGAGGGAATTAAGAGAGCTTCTAGCTACAGGAAAGCAAGACTAGTGGTTGTTATTAAGAAATACGAAGGGGAGGGTAGAAAATTTATTTTTGGGAGTCAGAATCAGTTCTCTTATACTCATTACAAAGTGATAGCTTAACTGCAATTAAAAGGCAATAGAGACTATGTCTGTGAATGGCTGGGAGGCATTAGGAAGAACAGGCAGAGGCACTTCCTTGATGTCTCAGGTAGACTAGAAAATTCAATTAGTATATGAGACTGAGATACCAACTTAAAGAAATAGATTATAAATTAAAGACTGTTTGTAGAGAAAAGTTGTATTTCCATGATAGAGCATTTTCCTTGCATATGTGTTTGATTCCCAGTACAGGGAAGAAGTTGGTGTACATAGAGCCAGGGAGATGAATTAGAGATTTCACCCAGGAAAGGCAAAAACCTTTTCTTTAATGTAAGTAACTTCTTTCCTAAATAAAAAAATAAAATAGAGTGGGTAAGATGGCACCAATATTTAAATATATATAAGAGACATATTAAAATAAGTTTTTTAAAACAGTGTAATCCTTTGTCTTTTCCTATCAATGCATTGTGTTGCTTGCTGAAGTACAAGAGATGTAACTTCAGAAGGTCTTGGTAAATCATCAGTCTTTTACCTCTCTTGACTCCAAGTGGCCCCATATGCACCTTGAGAATCCTGGAGTATTCAGAGATGCCTTTTCAAACAAATAAAATCCATAATGAAATAAGATAGGACTAACATGTGCTGTTTAAATCCAACACCTACACTTATCAATCAATGCACTTAATTTAATTTAGATTTTTTTAAATATTTTTGGTCAATATAAATAGAGCAACAATGAACATTGTAGTGGAAATGTCTTTCTGCATTATGTTTGAGGCCCCTGGGTTATGTTCCCAGGAGTGGTATAGTTGGATCTTATGAGAGTTCAATTTCTAGTGTTATGGGGAGTGTTTATAGTGTTTTCCCAAAAAGGCCAGACCAGTAAACATTATCATTACCATTATTCTTTTTGACATGTGCCAGTTTTATTGTTGTATTGATCTGAATTTCCCTGTTGATGGATGATGTAAAGAATTTATTGTTTTTTGTTTATTTGTTTGTTGTTTGGGGGAAGGACAAACCCAGCCATGCTCAGGGGTTATTCCTGGCTCAGTGCTCAGAAATCTCTCCAGGCTGGGGGAGTCATATGGAATGCCAGGGATCAAACCCAGTTTGTTCTGGGTTAGTCACGTGCAAGGCAAATTGCCTACCACTGTGCTGCCACTCTGGCCTGATGTGGAGCATTTTTATGTATCTTTTGTCCATTAGTTTTTCTTCTTTGAGGAAGTTTTCATTTTTTCCTCCCTTTTTAATGGAGTTAGATGGATTTTTTCCTTATTAAGCTCTACCAGTACCATATATATCTTATGCATGATACTACTTCAGAAACAATATTGTAAACCAGTGCCCAAAAGTGAAAAAAGTAAGAGGGAAGAAAAAAAAAGATGATGAAGAAGGAGGAGGAGGAGAAGGAGAAGAAGGAAGAGGAGGAGAAGAAAGATGAAGAGGAGGAGGAGAGGAAAAGGTGGAGAAGAAGAAAGAGAAAGAGGAGGAGGAGGTGGAGGAGGAGGAAGAGGATAAGAAGAAAGAAGAGAAGTAGGAGGAGGAGGAGAAGGAGGAGAAGAAGGAGAAGGAGGAGAAGGAGGAGGAAAAGAAGGAGGAAGAGGAGGAGGTGGAGGAGGAGGAGAAGATGAAGAAGAAAAATTAGAAGAGGAGGAGGAAGAGACAGAAGAGACATTTTGGATATGTGCACTGGTGAAGGGAATATATAGTCTGACTGAAACTCAATCAGAAAAAATTTTACTTTCTCAGTTATTTAATTAAAATTATGAAATTAAGTTAAAATATTTTGGTCATTGTCAGTAGTGCTTAGATGTTATTCATAGTTTTATGCTCAAAATTTACCCCTGAAAGTCCTTAAAGTACTACTCCTAGTGTTGGGATTCTAAGAGCAGCTGACATGATGCAAGGTGAGTGCCTTACCCCTTATGATCTCTCCATTCCAAGTTACAAATTTAATTCAACCTAATTTTGTTCCTTTGAAAATAAACACGATTGTAACAGTATTTCATATGTTCCAAATATAATTTGAAGGCCACAGAGTGAGCTGTAACAAGGATTAAGTGGTCATTTGAATTTAGTGCCAACTATAATTGATCCTATGGAGTCCAGAAAGGAAATGATCTGGACCCTGGAAAATGCCCAAGATAGTTAAGTACATTGTGGCATATATTTACTTCAAAAATGTGATGTACTGTTCCAATGAAAATGTACATTTTAGGGGCAGGAGCAATAGAACAGCGGGTAGGGTATTTTCCTTGCATGCGGCTGACCTGGATTTGATCTCAGGCATCTTAACATGTGGGTCCCAGGAGCCAGCCACAAGAGATTCCTGAACACAAAGCTGGGAGTAACCTCTGAGTTCTGGTGATGTGTTCCCCACCCCCCCAAAAAAAAGAAAAAGAAAATGTACATATTAGTCTGACTAAATAGAGACTTAATCTTCAGGTCCAGAAATATGACTAGATAACCACACATGGGACAGCACCACACGGGATCCCCTATGTAAGAAGGATGAAGAAAGAGTAAAAGAATGTGCGGATGAGGTGAACAGACCTGAAATAACCACTACTTGTTTTTCTATAAAATGTGCTTAAGAAAAGAAAAGATAGAGACAGAATAAGAAGACAAAAAAGAGGTCAGGAGACAATAAAGGCATGGAGAAAGCACATAGAGTGATGACATGTGGTTATGATTTAGAAAACCTTTTCCTTCTTCAGAAAGGAGATGAATACTCTTAAAAGGAAAGAAGCAAATTTGCAAAAGGGACTAAGAATATAGAGAATAGAAAAAAGCTATATAGCTGGCGATGGCCTTACCACTGTAAATATCACTGAGGTGCAACCCATAATTTGTGGTTGTCAAGGTTTAAGCTTTAACTGCTGCCATTACCCCAGATGCTTAAGAAACAATTCCAGTACTCTGAACTCCAGTTCTGTATCCCATCCCAAATTCCCTTGGGTGTTACACATATGTGAAAGTTCCAACATAAATATTTATAGGGTAAAGGACCTCAGAAAACATAATCCATGTTTTCAAAACTGTATTCTACAGAAATAACCAAACTCTTGCCAATCTCCTTTCCTGACTCTTCTTTTCTCTCTTCTCTTCTTTGCTTTCATTTTTTTCGTTCTCTTCTCACTCTAGAATGTATTCCCCTTACTTCTCAGCTATTTTCTTTTACTCTTTTAATATATACTCACTGAGTATCATTATATTCAAAACACATCATCTGTAATGTGGAACAAACACAAATATGACAACTGTCCTTGGGGCAAGCTGGAGCAAGTGAAAAAAGCAGATGTAATTATAAAACTACTACTTCTTTGAATTGTAATTATATTTCATTTTACTATAGGTGCTGGATATTTAATATTTGTGGTGTGTGTGGTACTCATTGACCTCTCACTCTGTAAAAATAAACTTTATTTATATATTTCTGAACTTGAGCTAGTCTCTCATTCTGATTAAACAATTTTGGGGGAAGGTCACATTTGGTGGAACTCCTAACTCTTAACTAAGTGATTACTATGGGTGAGCTGCATACCTGGGAGGACCATCTGGGGTGCTGGGGATAGAATCCCAGTAGACTAAGTAGAAGACAAATACGCTATCAACTCTACTGCCACTCCATCCCAATACATGGGAAGACTTTTATCTCTTCAGTTCCAGATTTGAAAATGAGCTCACTTTCTCTAATTTTATTTATAACAATACAGTACAGATTTTTGAAAGTAGCAGCAAAGTTATGGCTTTTATCTTTTCTTATGGCTGCATAGTATATTTGTGTATTTATACCATAGTTTTTTTTATGCATTCATATGTTCTTGAACATTTGAGCTGTTTCCAGATTTTGACTATTGTGTATAGTAGTGCTGTAAGAAACATAGGGGTGCAAATATATTTTATTCATTTTGTTTTGAGGTTTTCAAGACATATTTCAAGATGTGGAGTTGTTGAGTCAAATGGAAGGTCAATTTCTAGTTTTTAAGGAATCTACATATATTTTTTACAGAACTGTAAACCACAGTGCAAAAATTATATTTGAAAAAAAAATTTCCTCTTGTAGAAACAGACTGGTGGGAGGCAAATGGAGATGGGAAGGCAATTGTGGAGAGAAATGGACACTGGAGATGGGATTTAATGTTACTTAAGAATAAGTTACTTAAGATTCTGGAAGGAAAGAGAGGCCTGAGAGATAGCACAGTGGTGGGCGTTTACGCAGACAGATGGTGGTTTGAATCCCGGCATACCATATGATCCTTAGAGCCTGCCGGGGCGATTTCTGAGTGCAGAGTCAGGAGTAACTCCTGAGAGCTGCCGGGTGTGATCCCCACCCCCCAAAAAAAAAGATTCTGGGAAGAAAGATGCTTTGGAGTCTTAAGACTTATCTTTTCAATGGTGGAATATGGAGCCCTATTGAGATTTTACTCAGATATGGCTCACCTCAGAGGCTTTCTTCCTAGGGTTTCCTTATGTCAAAGCCACTTACATTCCCAGGCACACTTTAAAATTATGCCTGTGGTTCTTCTAACACCATAGAAATTTAAAGAACTGCCACTTAAACTCATTTCTTTATTGTCATTAATATACTAACTTCAGTACATATTTAAATTAATTATTCCCTCTTTTTTGATTAGGTCATGCCATCTAGCATCTTAAGTAGTGACTTCATGTCACTTAACATTCCTCATTGCTATTCATTAATAAAATACTAAAGTATATTAATTTTTTTATAATTTTTGAATTGATATGTATTGCTTTATAACTATTGTTTCTACTGGAAGTTTTATTTCATTTTTCCTGGGTTTCTAGACTATTCCCTATATTTCTCAGGGCTTAATTATGGCTTGGCATTTAAGTTCATTCCTAGGAAGCTAGAGGAAGTCATATGGGGTGACAGATTAAATATAGGTCAGCTGTGTGGAAGGCAAGTACCTTCCTATATGTACCATCACTCTGTCCTCATGTAATTAAAAATTTATTTCATTTTTTATCCTAGCATTAATCCAGATACCTTACTATAAATTTTTCATATGCTATATTTTGGTTTCATTAATATTTAAATCAATGTATATATTGATTACATTTATAAACATGTGCCTTTAAAATTTCTACTTTTAAAACTCTATATAATTTAGTCAAAAAAATTTTGTCCTTGTATATTTTTATTGATTCCCATGGGCCCTTATCTAAATGTTTTACTAGATGTGATATTATATACTGCATACTGCAGTATATATGCATATATATATATATATGCATAATGCATCCACATTTTTATGTATTTTTCTTCCCAAATATATGTCATTTTTTGTCAAATGTTGATTTCATGGACAGTGAAGTTGAATAGAGCAATTTTAAAATATAAAGAGATATTAATAGAAATATAGAAATTAACTTGCACTATTGTCTAAATTAATACTTTAGGCTTTTTAAATATGTAGGGGACAGGGGCTGGAGCGGTGACACAAGTGGTAGGGTGCTTGCCTTGCACTCACTAACCTAGGATGGACTGCGGTTTGATCCCCCAGTGTCCCATATGATCCCCCAAGCCAGGAGCGGTTTCTGAGCAAATAACAAGGAGCAATCCCTGAGCATTTGCCTTGCATGCAGCAGATCTAGGATGAATTTTAGTTCAATCCCCTGGCATCCCAAATGGTCTGCAGAGCCAGGAGTAATTTCTGAGTGCATAGCCAGGAGTAACACTTGAGCTTCGGAGGGTTTGGCCCGTAAAGAGAAAAGAAGTAACCTTGGTAATGTTCCTTTAATGAATTTTTTGCTCATTCTGTTTTTGTGTTTTTCCCCTATTGAAAATATATGTTCTTAATTTTTTACCATGTAACTCCTAACTTTAATGCAACTGTATTATAGATTCTATCACCTCCTTTGCTCATTGCATTGCCATGACACATATGCAAGTCAATTTAGCACAAGACTATAGAGAACCTTCAGATATGAATTTCTCTCATCATCCTGACTATAGAACTACTGTCTCCATTTCTGAATTTCTCTTTTTCTTGTAGACCCTCAAGTATAAATACTATTTCTCCCCCAAAATGTCATATAATGTATATAAGTGATTTTCTTTTTTTTTATACTTTTTTTTAATTTTTATTTTTAATTATGAGAACAAGGGTGCAAAGAAAGAGGACAAGGTAAAGTTACAGTGGAAGGACAATCACCCATAACATAATTCTCAGAAGTCCCCTTGCTGATATCTTAACTTTGAAATTTCAGCCAAAGAACATTAAGATAAATAAGACAGAATCCATGTACAATTACTTTGTCCCTCAAGTCCCCAGATTGTAACACATTATAATATTTCTTAACAGTACACAAGGCAATCTAAAGCCATAAAACTTACGTAACTCCTTAAACATTACAGGCATAGTATTTTCTTACATTTCCATATACATGCATATTAGCTTAAGTTAACCTCAAATTTTAAGTGAGTTCTTTTTAAGGATTAGAGTCAAAGGAGCACAGTAAGAATGGTGTTAGAGTGGCAATTGTTGTTTGCATAGGCCCACCAAAATATGAGGGACATGGAAAGAAATAACCTTGGCCTAAGTACAAAGAGACCAGACCCCTGAAGTTTCCTGGCACAAGACCAAGTCTAGGCTCCAGGCAAGCTAGATCGTCCAATCCAATACATTGTCTGTAGTGCCAACACACTTTTATTTTTCACACAGTCTCTGTTGTTGGTATCATGTTTCTGTATTAAAGATCCTGGAATCTGCATATCTTACATTGAAGTCAGGACGTGGAGCATCCTCTCCTTTCACCTCACAATCAAAGGGCAATGCAGCGGGCCCTGTCCTGTAAGCAGGTCGTTGTTGTTGTTAAGTCTTCTCAGTGTTAAGGGAAGTCTCTTTTGAGCAGGTCGAAGTCTGAGCAGTGTAGGTCTTCCGTGGTAGAGGATTGCTTCCAGGTGATGTTATAGACCAGCCTGGATGTTTCGTGGATGGCTTTCCTGGTTCAGGGGAGAATGGAATATGCCCTTTCTTCTGAGGTCTGTGCCAGGTCGTTATGTCAATGTTCAGGGTGTAAGGTCCCTTTGCACTACAAGATTTGTGTGTTCCAATCTCTATTAGATAGGATCTTATTTGTATTTATACTATTTCCCCATTTTAATGTGCCTATGCAAATAAGAAGCAATGCCACATGGTGGTATTGGCGCATATGGGGGCCATAAGAACAATTACAATGATTCCCATGTCATGGTTCAATCATAAGCATTAAACTGGGGGACTCTTCCACCAAAATTCCTTGTTAAACAGCTCAAAAAGAGAAGATAAGAAGTGGTTAGAATCATCACTGTATAAGAAAACATTTAGTAAGAATTATAGCTGTCAGAGAAAAAACACAAAATATTCTAAAGAAATACGTGTCCATTTTATGTATCTTGAAACAGTTTGGGGTTGTCACACACAATGCACAATTTGGACTGTGATTACGATTGTACACTACTGAAGTTAAAAAGAGTAAACTAGGTTAGTGATGTTTGAGAGGGGGTTAGAGAGTTAAGGAGTAAAAAAGAGCTTTGTAGGGGTGTGGGAAAGGGGAGAATACAAAATGAATATTCTGTATACGCAAAACATAACATAAGAATAAGGAATATTCTGAATACATGAAGTACATGAAGTACACGCGGCGGCGTGAGCCCCCGCACGGTTCTGTAGTTTTTGGATGCCTAGGGAGGAATTTCTCACCCCCTCCCCCCAGGGCCCGATTAACCAGGCGTGGCCCTGAAGACCCGCCTGGTGTGGGGGGAATCATGCTCGCCTGGATTAAGTGGTCAGCCCAGGGATCCTATGGCTAGCTGTCCTTCCCAGAGCCCCCATCATACCAGTCAAAAGCCCACGAAATCCTGGCATGTGGAGTGTTCTGGGCCCAGCCGAGCCTCTGTAGTTTTTGGATGCCTAGAAAGGAATTTCTCACCCCCATATAAGTGATTTTCAACTTGCCTAATTCAAGAGACAAAGAAATAAATTTCAGTCCTCATTTTAATGACTTAGTAGAATTTGATATGGTTGACTGCTTTCTTTTTAAAAATGTATTCTGAAAACTCCCATGGTTCCACTTACCTAGTAATAATTTTAAAATTCCCAGCCTTATTATTTCACTTTATGGACTTCAGTGGTTTACTTCTCTGATAACATAATTCATGGGCTGTATGTTGGGTTTTAGTCATTTACTTTTATATACTCTTACCCTATATGACCTTAGCTAATATCATGGCTTTAAAAACTATCATATTTATGTTTCTCAAGGTAATACATCCAACTCTCATCTCCTCAGAAAGGCATTCTTTGTTTTTTGTCATTTATATATCTAAGTGGCAAACAAAAGACAAACATTACAAATATTACTTTGGCAACTGTGTTCCCAAATGATCCCTGAAATTTTCCCCAAATTATTAAGCTACCTGAGTCAATTATAAAATTGATAAGAAATAATCCTTTATCCTTGTCATTTCTAAAACAATGAAACAAAAAATAAAAACCTGATACCTATTTTGTCAGTATTCTTTTTTCCTAAATATTCGCATTATAGTCCCAAATGGAGCATTCTTGCTCCACAGGCATGGGTCAAGCCAAAACTGCTGCCATCTCTGGTTCATATAGTTAAAGAATCCTTGCTGATTATTTTTATTAAATAATCTCAGAGTTTTCACTATGACCTAGTATATTCATTTTAATAGAGCAACCTCAGTGTATTAAAATGTAAAATGACTCTTTCCTAAGGAAGCCTATATTCTAATAAATGGAAAAATACCATAATAAAAATTCTCTCCTCTCATTTTGGATGCTTGGGTTATTTCCAGATTTTGGCTATAGTGAATAGTGCTGCAGTGAACATAGAAGTGCAGAGGGCTTTTTCTGCATTGTGTTTTGTGGTCCCATTGGGTATATTCACAAGAACTTAGCCAAGTGTAACTTCAAGTTCCAAGTTTTTTTTAGAAGATATCCTTTCACACCATAAAGACTGGCACACATCATAAAGTATAAGAACAACCAATGCTAGCTCAGATGTGGAGAGAAAGGAACTCCCATTCACTGCTGGTAGGAATGTAGACTGGTCCAATCTTTCTGGAAAACAATCATACATTTTTCTTAATAAATAAATTTACAGAGTAAAACTATCATTTTTTAAATAATTTTTATTGAAATCAAAGTGAATTACAAGTCTTTCACAGTAATATTTAAGGTACATAGTAACAATGAATTAAGATCATTCCCACTACCAGTGTTATCCTCCCTCCACCCCATTTCCAACATGCATCCCATACCTCTCACTTTGCCCCATGACTGCTGATGTAACAGGTATCTTTTGTGGATAGCCTATTGTTGATTGGGTATCAATTCTGGTGTCTTTGACTTTGGGTTTGGTGCTTAAGTCTGATCATTTTTTATTTCCACTCAATGTTCATATGACTGGTTGCTCCTGGTACCATCCGTTTTTCCCCCTCAATTTTTGAGGAAGAACAAGATGATCCAAGTTCTGTGGTTCTGTTGGAAAAGAAAAGAAATAAAAAAAGCTGGGAGGAATCTATCTAAAGGCTATAAATATCAATTTAAAAGAAAGAAAAAAAAAGAAAAACAAAAAAAAATAAAAAACAAGCAAGGACAAAAACCAAAACAGCAGCAACAAAAAATCATCACCAAAACAGCAACCACAAAAAAGAAAAAGAAAAAGAGGGAAAAAAAAAAAAATGAAGGCTGGCAAGCTTTGTGGGGTTTTTTTGTTTGTTTATTTGTATGGGTTTTTTTGTTTGTTTGTTTTGCATAGGCACAATAAGTATTGGGGAACTTAGAAAGGGAATTCCCTTGGCCTAGGAGATACAGAGTTTCTCCACCCTTGAAGCATACTGTCATGGGAGCAACTACAGGCTTTATGCTCACTCATTTACATACCCCAAGGTCTTTTTACTGTGCCAGAAAACTTTCAGCTTAATTGTGGATGACAAAAATCCTGTAGCTAGAGATCTGGTATGTCAACAGGTTATAGGGCAAAGTCAAAGATAAAGTCTTTTGTTATGGTTCTAGAAGACCTCCATCACATTTGTTGCAATCAGTCTTCTGTAATTAGTGGTCTTGGTTTTTCACAGATCCTAGGTCAGATAGAGTCTTTCTTTCTTTATGGCTCCAGAAGTTCTGCTAGGTCACGGTTCTCAAAATCAGAACTCTGGGATTAGAGATCTTGGTTTTTGTACAAATCTTAGGCCGAAGCCTAGGCTAGGATCTTTCTTATTGGTTCCAGAAAAGTTCTGCCCAGTCACAGTTGTCAAAGTCCGTCTTCTGTAATTAGTGATCTTGTCTTCTTATTTCATCTTACCATTAGGTGATGAGATAGGGCAATCTGCTCTTGGATCAAGTTTTTGCTGTTTCCTTAGTGTCAGGTTGTTGTATCAACCTGTCGCAAGTTGGTACCAGAGTGGTGTTAGGGATTCCCCAGGTGGAGTTTGGTTCCTGGTGCTGTTGCAAGGAGCTGTTTTGGATCTTTGGGATTTGGGGTGCAGGGTTGGAGGTGCTGTTAGATCATATGGAGTTGGGTCCTCATGACACATGTTCCATGTGGGAGTTACCCCTGTATTATACAATGTAAGGGCTCTTATCCCTAGTAGATAAGTTTGTTTCTATACATAGATTTCCCAATATTTTAGTATGCCTATGTAAAAGGGAACAGTGGTGCATAATAAGTTAATCATATTCTCTACTAATTTTCTCTCTATTTTATCGGTAGTTTTCTGTTTAATATGGATGTTGAAGCAGATTTTTTTGGGGGGGGACATATCTGGTGACACTCAGGGTTTACTCCTGGCTATGCGCTCAAAATTCGCTCTTGGCTTGGGGGTCCATATGGAACGCGGGGAAGGGGGGAATCTAACCGAGGTCTGTCTGCATGGAAGGCAAAAGCCCTATGGCTGCGCCACCGCTACAGCCCCAGAAGCAGAGGTTTATGTCTAAATCTTAAGGAAGGAGCTGCAATACAGAACAAAACACTTGCCTTGGACACAGCCCACCTAGGATCATGTCCTAATGTCATGTATTGTTCCCAAAGCTCTGCTAGGAGAGGTTCCTAACACAGTTGGGAGTAAGCCCTAAATACTTCTGGGTGTAGTTACAAAACAAACACTGAAATAAATTAATAAATATTGTGAATGATGTGTTTCAGAAGAAAATAATATAGATAATTGCTCCTTGGTAATATTTGTCAATATTTCAGATTGATTTCTTAGCTTAATATATATTGTAAGAGATGATGCAAATTCTATTTTGACTATTTTCTTTACTCTATGAGCTTGCACCTTCATTAAACTATTTATTTATTCACTTTTATTTTATTTTTGGATAATTGTCATGAAATTATAAAATTATTCCTGATTTATTTTCAGGCATACAATATTTCAGTGCCAGTCCCTTCACCACTATCCATTTCCCTCCACCTATGTAGTTCCTGTCACCCATCCCTGTTTATTTCCCACCAGTTGGCTTATCCCTGGACCTCCCCTTTTTGCACTGGGTTTTACAGTTCTTTTGTTGATTGTATTTCATACATAAACATTATTATTATCTTCAGCACCACCTCCTTTTCCTGGTTGTCCCTTCTTAACCCTGACTTTTTAAATATATCCATATCATAAAATAAACCTTTTTTTTTGGTTTTTGGGTCACACCCAGCATTGCTCAGGGGTTACTCCTGGCTGCTTTGTGCTCAGAAATCAGCCCTGGCAGGCACAGGGGACCATATGGGCTACTGGGATTCGAACCACCGTCCTTCTGCATGAAAGGCAAACGCCTTACCTCCATGCTATCTCTCCGACCCCCTAAAACCCATTTTTATATACATGTATTTGGCTTTATTGGGGCTGCTATTTTTGTTTTTGGCCCACACATAGCAAGACTTACTTCTTGCTTCTGGCTCTGTGTTTAGGGAGTACTTTTGTATGGCTAAGAGAACCAATGAACTATTGCTCCGGTCCCAAGAAAGATTGTTTTTTTTTTTTTTTTGGTTGTTGGGACACGCACTGCAGTGCTCAGGGGTTACTCCTGGCTCTACGCTCAGAAACAGATCTTGGCAGCCTCGGGGGACAATATGGGATACCAGGATTCGAACTACCATCTTTCTGCATGTAAGGCAAAAACCTTACCTCCATGATATCTCTCCAGTTCAACCAAGAAAGGTAATTTCTAAAGAAAACTAAATCATCTTTTTTTAATTCATATTTCTTATAAAATCCAGAGATAAAATCTTTCTTGGGGCCGGAGCAATAGCTCAGTGGTAGGGCATTTGCCTTGCATGTGGCCTACATGGGACAGACCCAGGTTTGATCCTCATCATTCCATATGGTCTCCCAATCCTGCCAGGAGCGATTTTTGATTTCTGAACGGAAAGCCAGGAGTACTAAGTAACCCTGAGCGCCATGGGATGGCCCAAAACAAAATAAAGCAAAACAAAGAAATGACCTTTCTTAAGATTTTTAAAAAGGACTTTATTTGGGGCCAGAGTAGTTGCACAGTGGCAAGGAGTTTTCCTTGCACACATCTAACCTAGGACAGACCACGGTTCGATCCCTGGGCATCCTATATGGTCCTCCAAGCCAGGAGCAATTTCTGAGAGCATAGCCAGGAGTAACCCCTGAGCATCACTGGGTGTAGCCCAAAATCAGAAGAAAAAAGAAAAGGACTTTATTTAAGCACTGTGGGTTTACAAGGTGCTCAGAATTCAGTTGTTTTTTTTTTTTCCCCAAAATGCAAAGTTGTTCATATTAAGTTTCAGTCACAATTTGAAACTCACCAGAAGAGTGGTGAATGGTGTTAGGGAAATAACTACACTAATGACTAAATGTTAAAAAATGAGAGAAGTAGAATGCCTGTATGGAATACAGGCAGGGTTGGGGAAGGAGGTGGTGGTGGGAATGCTGCACTGGTGAAGGGAGGTTGTTCTGTTTGACTGAAACTCAACTACAATCATGCTTGTACTTAAATATTTTATATATTACAAAAAGTTTGAGTCATACAATACTCTTTTACCAGTGCACATTCCTGTCACAAGTGTCTTCCCACCCTCTCCCCTGCCTGCTTCTGGAACAGACATTTTTCTTCTTTCTCTCTTTTTTCTCTCTATTTTTTCTTAATTTTAGACACTGGTTTGTAGTACTGTTATTGAAGGGGCATCGTGCCTATTACTTTATGCCCTTTCGATACCCAGTTCTTGCCCAGAGTGGTAATTTCCAACTATCACTGTCATAGTGGTTCCTTCTTTGAAGCAGAAAAGATACTTTATCACACAATATACATAATAACCCTATTTATAATTTTAAAAGGAGGATGGAACAAATCTAGAAACCAGGTAAAAAATCAACTGATTAAACTGGAATGGGAGAATGTGCCAGACTTGCAGCAACTCCCTATATAAATTCATTAGGCAGAAGGGCATTCTTCCATAAGGAATTAAAATTTTATTGTCACAAGCACATATGGTGACTCAGGTGGAGTCTGTCAATGAACTGTCCTACTTACTGGCCATGTTAGTGATTTGGGTTTAGCTGTCAAGCAATAAAAAAATTCCCAAAATATTCTAAGCTTGTTGGCATATGATGATTATTTTTTTGAATACTCTGATCGAATTGTGGATAATGGATTGAAAAAAAATTATGTGGGTTTACCTGTTAGAAATGCTAAAATAGTACTCAGGGAGATGTAGAGATAGCATATATAGTATATATACATATATATGTATATATTGAGAGAGTATATAGAGAGAAGGTTGTGGAGATAAAATAAATTAAAATATAGGAAACAAAACAGAAGTAATGCTGAGATAATAGATGGAAACAATTCTTAAAAACAATTCCATTCAAGAATACTTAAACACAGGAAGAGGATTGAAATGAACCAGGAGTTAATAAATTACATTTTGTATATGTTAAATACTATTTGTTCATTTACTACATATAATACACATATTTTATAAGTGCATACACATATTTACAGATTATGGGACTTTAATATTCTATAGATATGTGAGCAAGTTTGAAGTAATTTCATGGCGTTCAAAGAGTAGTTATCAAGTAGGCATATGAATACATGTGTTCTGAAAGGAACAAAAAATAGATCTGAGTATAGGGTTGAAATGATATAATTATGCATAGTTTTTAAATGGATGATAAGTAAAGCTGCAACAAACATAACACAAATTGAATTTGTGTTATGAGAGTTTTGAATAGAAATAAAAAATTAGAAACCCTTGACCATATTTTAATGGACATCAATCTTTTTTTTTTTAATTTTTTTATTTTGAATTATGAGAACAAAAGTTGCAGAGAAAGAGGACAAGGTAAAGTTACAGTGGAATGACAATCACCCATAACATAATTCTCAGAAGAAGTCCCCATGCTGATATCTTAATTTTGAACTTTCAGCCAAAGAACGTTAAGATAAAATAAAACAGAATCCATGTGCGATTATTTTATCCGAGTCCCCAGATTGTAACACATTATAAAATTTCTTAACAGCACACAAGGCAATCTAAAGCCATCAAACTTACGTAACTCCTTCAACATTAGAGGCATAGTATTTTTAACATTTCCATGTACATGAATATTAGCTTAAGTTAACCTCAAATTTTAAGTGGGTGTGTTTTAAGGATTAGTGTCAAAGGAGCACAGTAAAAACATTGTTAGTGGCAATTGTTGTTTGCATAGACCCACCAAAATATGAGAGGCATGGAAAGGAATAACCTTGGCCTAAATACAAAGAGATCCTACCCCTGAAGTTTCCTGGCATAAGACCAGCTCTAGGCCTCAGGCAAGTTATCGTCCGATCATAGTGCCAACACAATTTTCACAGTCTCTATTGTTGGTATCGTGTTTCTGTATTGAAGATTCTGGAATCTGCATGTCCTACATTGAAGTCATGATGTGGAGTACCTTCTCGTTTCACCTCACCATGAAAGGGCAATGCAGGAGGGCCTTTCCTGTAAGCAGGTTGTTGTTGTTAAGTCTTCTCAGTGTTAAGGGAAGTCTCTTTTGAGCAGGACGATGTCTGAGCAGTGGTAGGGTCTACCGTGGTAGAGGATTACTTCCAGGTGATGTTATAGACAAACCTCACAATTAAGGGGCAATACAGCAAGCCCTGTCCAGTAAGCAGGTCATTGTTCTTGTTGTCTTCTCAGTGTTAAGGTGTGTTTCTTTTGAGTAGATAGATGTCAGAGCAGCTGTAGGGTCTTCCCTGGTACAGGAATGCCACCAGGTAATGTTATATACAACCTTGTATGTATGTTTTGTAAATATCTTCTGTAGATCAAGGGGTGAATGGAGAATGCCCATTCTTCTGAGGCCTGTGCCTGGTCTTTATGTCAATGTTCAGGGTGTAAGGTCTCATTGCACTACAAGATTTGTCTGTTCCCATCTCTATTAGATAAGAACCTATTGGTATATATAGTATTTTCCCATTTTAGTGTGCCTAAGCAAACAAGAAATAAAGCCACGTGGTGCTATCAGATATATGGGGGCAAAAGAATATTTACAACAAGACCCATAGACCTGGTTCAAACATAAGTACTAAACTGAGGGATTCTTTCACACCAAATTCCATATTGAGCAGTTCATAAAGAGAAGATAAAAAACATGGGGGGGGGGGATAGTCACTGTATAAGAAAATATTCAGAAAATATTCAGCAAAAGTTTATAGACATCAAAGAAAACACCCATACAATGTTGAAAACATATGTGTCACTTTTATGCCTTTTAAAATAGTTGGGTGGGTGTTAACTACAGGACACCACTTTGGTCTGTGTCTTAGGACTCTACAGTACTTAAGTTAGAAAGGGTAAATGGGGAGTAATGATGATAAAAGATGATTAAAGAAGTTAAAGAGAAATATGAACTTATGAAGGGGTATGCAAAAGGGCAGAGTACAAAATAGACATTCTGCATACATAAAAATATAATTCAGTGATAATGAGTACTATTAATGTTTCTTGTATGAGTACTATTAATGTTTCATATTCTGAAAATATAGACTGGAGAGAGATTACCAGTGACTTCAAGAATATGATAATGGGGGAAGGCCTAGGGTACCTTCAAGCTCCACCAAGGGACCCAACTCACCGGCTTGCCCAGGCATGTGACCCGGGAAAGCCCTGGAGATCTGGAGCAAGGCGGTAGAGGGGTGCTGGGGTTACCCAAGTCCCGCACCCCCACTAGGCCTGGTCAAGCAGGCCCCCAGCATGGCAGGGGCCCGCCCAACCTCCTCCTGCTAGATTCCCGGCTCCAAGAAAGGAGAGATCCTTCAAGAAGCTGGGAGACCAGAAGTTCAGAGCCCCACCCAGACCCTCCCTAAGGAGCTGAATGGATAGTGGGGAAAGGCCTAGGGTACCTTCAAGCTCCACCAAGGGACCCAACTCACCGGCTTGCCCAGGCATGTGGCCCGGGAAAGCCCTGGAGATCTGGAGCAAGGCGGTAGAGGGGTGCTGGGGTTACCCAAGTCCCACACCCCCACTAGGCCTGGTTAAGCAGGCCTCCGGCATGGCAGGGTCCCGCCCAACCTCCTCCTGCTAGATTCTCGGCTCCAAGAAAGGAGAGATCCTTCAAGAAGCTGGGAGACCAGAAGTTCAGAGCCCATCCAGACCCTCCCTAAGGAG
The DNA here is from genome assembly GCF_024139225.1 of Suncus etruscus. Classification (NCBI taxonomy): domain Eukaryota; kingdom Metazoa; phylum Chordata; class Mammalia; order Eulipotyphla; family Soricidae; genus Suncus; species Suncus etruscus. The sequence continues at coordinate 68,588,191 of NC_064853.1, read as the reverse complement.
CTGAATGGATAGTGGGGAAAGGCCTAGGGTACCTTCAAGCTCCACCAAGGGACCCAACTCACCGGCTTGCCCAGGCATGTGGCCCGGGAAAGCCCTGGAGATCTGGAGCAAGGCGGTAGAGGGGTGCTGGGGTTACCCAAGTCCCGCACCCCCACTAGGCCTGGTCAAGCAGGCCTCCAGCATGGCAGGGGCCCGCCCAACCTCCTCCTGCTAGACTCTGGACATCAATCTTTAAGAAATGTTTTGTTTAAAAGAAAGCATCAAGATAAAAACTGGCAGAGAAGGAGAATATCAAAAAGCACAGATTAAAGTGAAACAGGATATAGAGATCAGCAGTATTGAATAGGGTTAAGTATCATGTCTGCTGATGTATGCATTATATTCTTCATATATTATCACTGTATCAAGAGTATCTCATTGGAGAAATGGTATCAGAAGATAATTTGGAGTTGATGGAGGTTGAATGAGTAGGAGGTGAAATTAAGATAGCAATTGTGGGGGCCATCCTGAAAGACAGAAGCAGTGAAAAGGATCCCAACGTCAAATCCGGACACTACCATTTATTACATGGATTACATTGGGCAATTTATTATCTGTGAGTCTATTTTCTCATTAGTAATAGAGAATGTGTTACCTGACTTATAAAGCATGAGTAAAAACTGGATAATATTATATTGGAAAGTATTTCGATAATGATTTCCAGTGGCTTAAGGAAATTTAGTTATTAATAGAGAAAGTGGAATCAGACATTTTTAGCTCTTTTTCCTTTACCCACTTCCCTTTCTTTTTATACCTCTGCTTCTCCTGTCATCTACCTTGTCCTTCTATTATCTCTTTTATCTTCTCCTTGCTGTACTTCCTGTCTTTGTTTTTGTTTGGTTTTGGTCTTGGGTTATACCCAGTGGCACTCAAGACTCATTAATGAGCACAGAGCTAGGAATAATGTCAGAACACTGTTGGGTGTGGCCCCCAAACAAAAACTAAGATATATTTTAAAAATTAAAAAAGAGAAACCATTCCTGGAAGTCTCAGGGGATTATATGGAATGCTAGGGATAGAATCTGAGTTGGCTGCCTGCAAGCTAAATGCCCTACCTACTCTGCTATTGCTCTGGTTCCTATATTTCATCTTTTGTGCAAGTACTTTTTTAAAAAATAATTGCTTTATTTAATCACTGTCATTAAAAAATTGTTCATGGTTTTCAGTCATACAATATATGCCACCATTTGCCAGTGCACATTTCCCACCACCAAAGCCCCCAGTTTCCCTCCCACACCTTCCACCCTCCCCACTGCCCGACTCTTAGCAGACATTTTTTCTCTTCCTCTTCCTTCCTATCTGTATCCATTCCATTTTTTTCCTTTTTGACATTGTGGTTTTCAATACTGTTAATGAAATATATCATATATCATGCATATCACTTTATCACCTTTAAGCGTTCTGTTTTTGTCCAGAGTAATCAGTTTCAACTATTATTGTCATAGTGGTCCCTTCTCAATTCTAACTTCACTGCTCTACTATTCATGGCAAACTTCCTATTGTGGACTGGTCTTTTTGGCTCTATTCTCTATTGTTTCTGGATATTATTACCATACTATCTTTTTTTCTCTCACATCCCATAAATGAGTGAGATTGTTCTATATCTATCCCTCTCCTTCTGATTTATTTCACTCAGCATAATAATCTTCATAGTCATCCAAGTATAAGCAAATTTTATGGTTTCATTTCTCTAACAGCATAATATTCCATTGTGTAGATGTACCACATTATTTTATCCACTCACTTGTTCTCAAAAACTTGGGTTGTTTCCAGATTCTGGATATTGTGTATAATGCTATATGAATATAAGAATTCAGAGGGCTTTTCTGCATGGTGTTTTTGGGTTCATAGACCTTGATGCAAGCTGTGAAGGGGCCCACATCCTGCTTACCCCTAAGCCACATCAGCTGACATTGAACACTGCCCATCTGTAAAACACCACCTGACTGATGGGCAAATGAATGATCTTTCGCTTCTCCCTACCCTTTACATGTTCATGCTTTATTGTTCATGCTCCTGTATAATTATCCTGTTCCCACCTGCAATAAACAAGCTATAATACTCTATTGCTCCCAGAGGATTTCTCATGCATCGATATTCCATCCTTTTCTGCTCTTTGCCCCACACTGCCATTGGCCTCTTTCTGGTGGAGAAGCTGCTCCTTCTTAGACATGATCTGGAAAAAGCCCTGGCACTCCACCAATGGCTACATATCCCTAGAAGTGGTATTGTGGATCATATTGTACCTCAAATTTTAGTTTTTTGAGGAATATCCATATTTTCTAAAAAAAGACTGAAGCAGTCTACATTCCCACCTTCTCCCCACATCAGTGCCAGCACTGGTTTTTCTTGTTCTCTGTGTTGTGTGCCAGTCAGTGAACATTAATGTTCATGTGCTTCATAATTATTGGAAAAAATCTGACACATATTGTATTTGAATGTTATTTGGAAAATGCTGATAATTTTATGAACACAAAAGTCACAAATAAATTTGAATGAACATATTTCTAAGTAACAAGTAAAAGTGATACATACATATGACCAAATATGCCTAATATTAAATGAGAAAACAACTTTAAAAATAATGACATAGTGATTTTATATGATGTATCCTTTTTAGATTTTTAAAAATTACTTTATTTAAGTACTATGGTTTACAAGGTTGTTCATAATACAGTTCTTTTACTTTTCATAGCAACAAAGTTGTTCATGATTGAGTTCCAGTCATACAATGTCCAACACCCTTCACCAGTGCACCTTTCCTGCCACCAATGTCCCTAGTTTCCCTTACATAATAGACCTTGCCTGTTCTTTTACCTGCCTCTATAATAAGCATTTTTCTTCTCACTGTTTCTTTCTCTTTTTCCCTTTTAGACATTTTGGTTTTAATGTGATAAAACAATGATCACCCATATAAAAAATAAACATTGTGAGACTATTGCATTCCATCTTGAGTGGTTTAAATAATAGGACCAGTGTATAGGCATGCATATATTTCTACTTTAAATTTTAATCTTTCTCAAGCTGTCATATTACAGAAATATTGTGATACTAAGCAGATAAGGGTGAAGAAAAGCATTTTACCTTTATAGTTTGGGGTGAAGAATGGCTATGAAAAATATTGTACAAACCCTGGAATGATCATCAGTCTGTATCACAGCTGTGGAGGACAATGTACTTCCCTGAAAGAATAAGGGAACACTGGGAATATGCTATTTTCTGAGCCACTTCTTGGGGAAAATAATGCCACAAGCCATCAAAGGACAAATAACAAACTGGGGAAACAAGTATGTACCTGCAAAGATTCAGGTATGTAAAGAAAATTGGGAGTTTTCTTTAATTTTCTGTTAAATTCGAAATTTTCTGATGAACACCATTAGAGTGTTTATGCTGCTAGGAACTGCAATTCCTGAAGGGGAGAGTTACTTTAAGTCTTAATATTTTTATGTATTTATTTACTTTTCTATTTATTAATTTTGTTGCTGGGACCACACCTGCAGTGCTCAGTACTTACTCCTAAACCCTGCTTAAAGTTTTAAAGGGCTTTAAGGCAGAGCTGGGAGACCATATATGGTGCTGGATTAAACACTCAGGTCAGCTGCTTGCAAGGCAAACACCTTACCCACTGCACTATCACTCCAATCCCTCAATCATAATTACCACTTTTTTGTGAACATTTCCTGTCCTTTTCTATCCTTTTGTTTTATTCCCTGACAATTTAGTTTATTTAGATATTTCATCCTGTGCATGTTTAGCTATACTAGAAGTATATATTTATTTAATAATAATATATTGGCTATAGATCAATGCAGGAAGTACAAACACTTATTTTAAAAACAATAAAGATTCCAAATTTTTCAATTAAACCTGTCAATATCATTCCTATTTTTTAACTCATCCAGATACTTTCCTGTCTAAGGTCAATTTAAAGATGTAAAACTATACAAGAGCCACCCACTGAGTGGGAGAAACTATTCACCCAATACCCATCAGATAAGGGGCTAATCTCCAAAATATACAAGGCACTGACAGAACTTTACAAGAAAAAAAACATCCAATCCCATCAAAAAATGGGGAAAGAAAATGGACAGACACTTTGACAAAGAAGAAATACAAATGGCCAAAAGACACATGAAAAAATGCTCCACATCACTAATCATCAGGGAGATGCAAATCAAAACAACGATGAGATACCACCTCACACCCCAGAGAATGGCACACATCACAAAGAATGAGAATAAACAGTGTTGGCGGGGATGTGGAGAGAAAGGAACTCTTATCCACTGCTGGTGGGAATGCCATCTAGTTCAACCTTTATGGAAAGCAATATGGAGATTCCTCCAAAAACTGGAAATCGAGCTCCCATAGGACCCAGCTATAGCACTCCTAGAAATATACCCTAGGAACACAAAAATACAATACAAAAACCCCTTCCTTACACCTATATTCATTGCAGCACTATTTACCATAGCAAGACTCTGGAAACAACCAAGATGCCCTTCAACAGACGAATGGCTAAAGAAACTGTGGTACATATACACAATGGAATATTATGCAGCTGTCAGGAGAGATGAAGTCATAAAATTTTCCTATACATGGATGTACACGGAATCTATTATGCTGAGTGAAATAAGTCAGAGAGAGAGAAAAACGCAGAATGGTCTCACTCATCTATGGGTTTTAAGAAAAATGAAAGACATTCTTGCAATAATAAATTTCAGACACAAAAGAGAAAAGAGCTGGAAGTTCCAGCTCACCTCAGGAAGCTCACCACAAAGAGTGATGAGCTTAGTAAGAGAAATAACTACATTTTGAACTGTCCTAAAAATGAGAATGTATGAGGGAAATGGAGAGCCTGTTTAGAGTACAGGTGGGGGTCGGGTGGGGAGGAGGAAGACTTGGGACATTGGTGATGGGAATGTTGCACTGGTGATGGGTGGTGTTCTTTACATGACTGAAACCCAAACACAATCATGTATGTAATCAAGGTGTTCAAATAAAAAAAAGATGTAAAACTATTTAATATAGCACCAGAGTGATAGCACAGTGGTAGGGCACATGGCCGATCAATGACAGGTGTTGGTTCCATCCCCAGCATCCCATATGGTCCCCCGAGCCAAGAACAATTTCTTAGCTCATAGCCAGGAGTAACCCCTGAACATCACAGGGTGTAGCCCAAAAAGAAAAAAATTATATAGATCTAAATTTAAAGACAGTAACAAATTCCTAGAAATTTTGAAGAAATAATTTGGCTTTGTATTTTTCAGGATATGTGTGTATGGAGAGGGTGGGGTTTTTGGAGTAGGCAAGGAAGTTTGAAAATAACATTATTCATTCTTTGGAGATTTCTACTGGTTTACTTTTGGATAAGCTCTTCCCACAGTTTCATTGGAAATAACATATATTCAATGCATTTAAGGAACTCTGGTTTGGTTTCCATTGGTCAGAAATGACATTATTGTCCAGTTTGCTGAGTTTTCGGGAGAGATTGAAGTGAAGTGACTTTGCATGCTTTTTGTTGTCTGATGAATGAGAGGGTTGGGGAAGTCACTGAATGAAAGTTCATAGCTGTGCCATTCTCTGTAATTGAAAATGCTATGTAAAATATAAAATATGTCAAAAGTTTCTGCTGCCTGTCTTGCATCCTGGAAAGCCATGTACATTTTAAGTTATTCCTGAAACTTAAAAGAATTATAACCACAGAGATTGTGAGGAAAGCAGCTGGCTTGCAAAGCTGCTTTGGGTAAACCTGTCAAAGCTCATGAGTAAACAGAATCTGAATATAGATGCAGCACATAGGGAAAATCAATTGCTTTTTCTACAAAATAAAAGGAAGAGTTTGGCTCAGGGCAATATGACTATGACTTGCAACTGTTCTGCATTAACTGCAACTTTCTTTTTGCATTCTCACCGCCCAATTTTCCTTTATTCTACAGCAAGCAGTTGAGGTTGTGTATTGCGCACTGGGACTATCTAAACTGGAAATAATTAAAATATATATATTTCATTTATAGTGGGCCTTATGTGAGGAGAAGTCAAGATTGCCACAGCTTCCTGAGTATATGAGTTAATGATGTGTTCTGCATTTTCTTAATTTTCCACATTTTAACTGCCTCTGTTCCTTATTTGGGGTTAAGGAACTTTGAGAGGCGTGGGTTACAGATTCAGTTGAGCAGAAACTTAGCTCTCAAGAACAGGAAGAAACAGTATGAGATGGTTGGATTAGTCATGTGACCTCTGGACATTATTTCTCTCAGTTTCTCTCTGTGTGATATAACTTACTATTACAGATGTTTTAAGCTAGATATTGTTTTAAAATGAAGAGAGTACTTTGCTAGGGTGTTTTCATTATGTGATGAATAAATAGATAAATTCTAGCCAAAATATAACTGTTCTAAAAATAAGTTTGAAAATTAGTTATGAAAGAATTTATATGGACTCAAAGAGAAGGAGCTGCACTCAGATCTATGCTATTTTGCCCCTAGGTTAGGTCCTACCAACAACTAGCCAAATATTTTTTAATTTTATTACATCTTAAACTTTATCATATCTCACAGAGATGATGCACTAAAATTCTAACTCTAAGCACTTTCTATCAACACAACAACATACACAGAAAAACTGCCATGAAAATGATACAATTAGAAAACAATGCAGAACTGCATTACACTTAGTAAAGGAAGATGGTAGCTCTGAATTCTTAACCAGAAATAACCAGTTCTTTGACCTAGCTGATAAAAACTTTAGAGAGGTATCCTTAAGGATGATGAATGCACTCAAAGAAACAATGGAATTGGCAGAAGAATAGAACAAAAGAAGATATGAGAGCAGAAATGAGAAAACTACAAAGAAACTAAAAGAATTTGGTAGGTGAAATGAAAAACTCATCTGAAGGCCTTTGCAGTAAATAACAGTTAATGAGGACAACAATTCATTAACTGCAGGGTGAAAAAGACTCCATATATATGGTCAGTTTTTCTTTGACTAAGGAGCACAAAATATAAAGCAGGGCAAGAACCTCTTAAAACAAGTGGTATTGGAAAAACTAGTTGGCAAAAAAATAAATAAATAAAACATCAGACCTCTTTCTAATGCTATGCACATAGGTCAAAACAAAATGGATTAAAGATATCAAATTAGATATCAAACCTGAATCTATAAATTACAGGGTAAAATATAGATAGAACTCTTCAAGACACTGAAGCTATAAGCATGAGAAACTACTGACGAAGCACAAGGAAGCAAAGATGTACAAATTGGACTATGTTAAACTAAGAAGCTTCTGAATTTCAAAGGAAATGATGTGCAGAATACGAAGATAGCCAATAGACTGAGAGAATTTATTTGTCTGCCACTCATCCAACAAAAGTTTAATATTCATTATATATATATAATATATAATAATATAATATATATATAATATAATATATATAATATAATATATTTAATAATATATATATTATATATTATAATTATATATATAATATATATATATAAAGCACTGGTATATATATATATAATTATATATATAATATATATATATATAAAGCACTGGTAGAACTACATAAGAATAAAACCAACCCTATCAAACATAGGGAGAAGAGATGAACAAAAAATTTCACAAAAAATAAATACTAACATCCAAAATACATATTTAAACTGATCTATATCACTGATCATCGGGGAAATGCAAACACAAGATATAACCTCACACCTTGAAAACTGGCATTCGTTAAAAAAAAAAGCAGTGTTGGTGAAGATATGAAGAAAAAGGACCTTCATTCATTACTGATGAGAATATTAACTGGTTCAGCCTTTTGGAAAGATGATATGAATATGAAAATTCCTTATAAAACTAAGAAATGAGTTTCCATCTGACCTAGCAGTTCCAGTTCTGGCAATAAAGGGCCAAAGTCCAATGAACACTGCATAAAAGACATCTGTGCTCCTATATTCACTGTGGCTCTGTTTACTATAGTCAAAATAAAGAAATAGTCCAAATGCCTAGGCACAAGGGCCCCTCAAAGACCCTAAAGGATACTGAATAAAAGACATCTTCACTACTATGTTCACTGCAACTCTATATATTATAGCCAAAATAAGAAAACAGCCCAAATGCTCAGGGACAGAAACTGTGGTACATATACATAATGTAATACTAGTCGGCAGTGAAAAAAGATAAAGTTATGAATTGGTTGCAATGCAGATGAATCTACATGATTATCATTTTGAGTGAAATAAGTCAGAAGACTAGGAACAAACTCTCATAGGGAAGATATAAAGAAACTTTGTAGGAGAGTAGCAAATGCCCAAAGACAATAGAAAGAAGTACTTGTCTTAGGTAGGAAGCTTGCAAGTGGGGAATGGAGGGGTGGGGGAGATATCAGTTAGAAAAGAGAACACTAGGACAATGGCAAAGAAAAAATGTGCTTGCCAGAATGACAAGAGGAGTGGCGGGAAGGAAACTGGGGACATTGGTATAGGGCTTTGAGTACTCGTTAAAGGATTGGTGTTGGAACAATGTAATTCTAAAAATCATAGACATCTTTAGACATTATAACTCATGATAATTCAATAAAAATAAAAAAAAGTACGGTCACTAAAGAAAAGACAAAGAAAAACTCAACTCTGTATGGGGGAGGGGTGTTTCATTGGAAGATATCTACATCAGGATGAAGTCATTGTTAATGTCCCATTTTTCAGAATTAATTTGGACATCATTTTTTATGGAGACTAGCTAGCATAAACAAAACCAGAGATGGGATACAAAAAAACTAAATTGATTATAAATCTTGGAACTTGTTTGTATGACTGGGTTGCATGACTGAAGCTTTAAAAGAAAAAAGTGTCTTACATAGACTTACAAGTGTGCTTTTGGTCATGGTTAACTATAAAGAAAAGAAGTATGGAAATCATTCCAAAAGAGTATGAAGATAGAAACTCTGGGAGAAATCCAGAAGCCTAGGGTACATTTATTGTGTTATGTTTTTAATTGCAAAGAAATATTATTTCTAGAATTTGACTCATATTCTGTTTACTCAAAATGAGAAACTAATGGAAGTGATTCGAAATAAAGAAGCACAGAAAACCTAAAATATTTTCAACAAGATAATCCTCATAAAGTGTCAATGTTAGAATGAGGCCTCTTCCTCAATAGCAACCCCAGCCTCTGGTCCAGCATCAAACATAAAGAAGCCCAGAGTCAAATATAAAAGAAAAATTTACAAGTATTTTCTTCCTTTGTTGTTTGGCATCTAAACACTGAATAATATGTTTTGCTGAGAGAAGAGAGAGAGAAGAAGAAGAAGATGAAGAATTGATTGATTGATTGATTGATTGAGCTCTATTCTAGGGTGGAATCATTAGGAAAATAAAACATTAATTAAGGATTTGAGAAAATAGTCCCAAAAAAGTATTGTCAGGGATTGGAGAAGAAACAAGGAAGGGAAGAAAATCAGCAGAGCATTATATTCTGAGAATCTGGGGTAGAATTCAAGAACATTGTATAATAATCTGTGTTTCCCATGCAAAAAAATTCATAAACAGGGAGAAAAATAACAACTCTTTTAAGATCTCGTTACCTGCTGCCTCCATATTTAATCTTCAACAGTAATCAGAATTAAAGTGATACACTTACTTCTATTAGTGATCCAAAGACTTGATATATGCTCAACGCTTCATTATGAAAAAAGGGACATAAAACAATTGTAAAAATCAGGATATATTATCTGTTTTAATTCCTGACATTATTTGAGATTCGCAGTGTGAATAGATTTCAGAATATTTTGCTTTTAACTTTCAGAATAATTAATTTGCACTCCCTGTTCTGGATTGAATTGAGCCTCGCTCTCCCAATTTATATTAAAGACCTAATCTCCAATAAGAATATATTCTGCCTTGCCCTCGCTAGCCTAGTTCGGACCAGGTTCAGTCCCCCAGTGTCCCAAATGGTACCCTAAGGCAAGAGCTATTTCTGAGCCCATAGCCAGGAGTAACCTCTGAGCCTCACAGGGTGTCACCCAAAAACCACCCCCCCCCAAAAAAAAGAATATATTCATAGATGGAATGAGAGGGGATTAGAAATTGAATACATGGAATTTGGGGGCAGAATGTTAGTATAGTATGTAGACCAATGCCTGCACACAGCCAACCCATGTTTGTCCCTGGCATCCCATTTTGTCCCCATAGCCTACTCAGAGTAATTTTTGAGCACAGAGCCACAGGATATGGTTCAGAAGCAAAGTGAAAGAAAAATTAAAGAGTGAAATTCAGCATGGAATTAAGATTAAGCAAAGATTGGGGGATGGGCAGAAAAACTAAGACTAAGCAAAGCAATAAAAATGGGAATACATCTGATGAAACTGGTATCTATGGCAAAAAAAAAAAAAACTGAGGAAAGACCTTTCTGTGTAGTTCTGCATATGCAATAAAGGGCCATCGGAGGACAGAGTGAGAAGTGTTCTCCACATCAGATTCTATGCACTTATAAGAAAAGAAGTGGGGCCGGAGAGATAGCATGGAGGTAAGGCGTTTGCCTTTCATGCAGGAGGTCATTGGTTCAAATCCCGCCGCCCCATATGGTCCCCTGTGCCTGCCAGGAGCAATTTCTGAGCCTGGAGCCAGGAATAACCCCTGAGCACTGCCAGGTGTGACCCAAAAAACCAAAAAAAAAAAAAAAAAGAAGTTAAGATATTTATGAATTGGGTTTTGTTTCTTTAGGTCTTTTGTAAACTATTTTGAAAATTTTAAGTTTTTCTTTATGCTTTTATGTGATACACAGAAATTTTACATCTTTTGAGGAAAAACAATAGAGGAATAGAATTTCTTTCAGTTGTCACATGTCTTCCCAAATGCTGTGCTTAGAATTAGAGAGTTCAGGAGTCTTTCCTGGTGGTGGTTCAACCTGAGGAACCTCAGAAGCCTGAGGATGTCACACTGCTCAGGCTTTGCAAAATCTGCAATGACCTGGGCCACAGCAGTGGTAGTAATGGTTTCCAGAGCCATACTTCGCAGTGCTCTCAGGGGTCATTCCTGTCATTTGCCAAGAAACATCTACTTGTAGGGCTTGATCATATGCAAGCCATTTGCCTTAACCCTTGTACCATTTCTCTGTACTTTTGGTAGCTTAAATTGATGTATGGATAGTAGTGGACCCTTGGGCATCCTGATGGTGTTGAAAATGCATCACAACCATTAAAATTAGCTCTACTGTAATCATGCTACATGAAGTACAATAAAAAGTACGTCCCCCTACATAATAAATTATAACTTCTCTTGCACTTCTCATATAAATAAACTTGAGTTTTTTTTTTTTGACATGACCTTCCCTGTTAAGGCATTTGTCACATTGACTTCACAGCTTTCAAATAGGAATTTAATCCAATTATCCGAGTCCTTCATAGTCATAAATTTTGTCTCCTTTGATCTACAGAAGTTTCACATTTTAGTGTTCTGAATTAAAAGCACAAAATCTTACAAGAAGTATTTATTATTGGGACCGGAGCGATAGCACAGCAGTAGGGCTTTTGCCTTGCATGCGACCAATCTAGGACCTTGGTTTGATCCCCAGGCATCTCATACGATCCCCCGAACCAGAAGCGATTTCTGAGCATATAGCCAGGAGTAATCCCTGAGCGTCACAAGGTGTGACCCCACCAAAAAATGAAACAAAAAAGTTTTTAAAAAAGTATTTATTATTAATATATTAGAAAACCATGTTTTTATAAAAGTATAGTTTTATTCTTATTTTAAAATAAGTTAAATATATGTGATGCAAAAATAATTATTGCCTTGAAAAATAGTAAAAAGACATTCATAGGAATTCAAGCAAATGCAAATATGTGTAGTTGCAGTTATTTAAGCTTTGATGATTATGAAAAGGTTTGTGTATTACTGTCGTTTTAGCGTTCAGAAAACCACCATGTCTATAAAATAAAAGCTTAGTAAAATGTTTTTTAAATGTAAGGATTTATTATGAAGCCCATTGGGCAGGAGAGATAGGACAGGGCACTTGCCTTGTTTGCATTTGACCCTGGCTCAGTCCATAGCACCATATATGATCCTCTGAGCACTTATAGGGATGACCTCTGAGCACAGAGCCACTGACCGCTACTGGGTCTTACACCAAAACCCCAGAATAAGTAATGAATGCCTCAATTCAGAATTATTACTTGACTGAGCTAAAATTTATATTTTTGACTCTCGATATCCAGCTGCATACAAAGCAAGAACTCTGTAATTTTTTTCCTAACCAATGTGATTTTTTTTATTAAAGTTCATTGGTGATTATTGAGAAGCTTAAAGATAATCATTACACTAATTAAAATTGTTTACTTGCTTTTTGATGTAATTTTGACTAAACGGTATGCTTCTCAGCTGTTTCTGAAGTCAACACAGATCTATTTTCTTAAACTTCAAGTGCTTTGATTAATCTAGGCAGTAAATCTGTTTTTATTTTGAAAAAAAATTGAAGATCATCTTGAAATAGAGCCAGATGGTCAGATATGATATTTTACATTAGGTGAAAGCTTTATAATTTACATTACTCTGAAGCAAGCTCACAAACAGAAATCATATGAATGACCTCCAAGAATATCAAATCCAAATAATCTCAGAGGGTTTATGTTCTGTCAGAAATGTCATCAAATAGCATGAAAAACATATCTTATGTTTTTTTTGTTTTTAACTTAGCTTTATCCTTTATTTTAAGGAAATTTATTTTTGTAAATGTTTTAAAACAATGCTTCTCCAAAGTGTTTTTTCCTTGTTTAAAACAATGAAATGTATTTATTGTAGGCTATTCATTAAATTATGTTTCAGATAAACTTGAGACCTAAAATTTCCTCTTTTTAAATAAAACAGAGAAATAGTTTTGATTTTAGGTGTACAGAAAGATTTAAATTGATAAATAAGTAACATATATTAGTTAAGATAGCCAATCTTATTTAAAAAAAAGAAATGTCAGCTTATGTAGTAAAAGAATTTGGAAATGTGTTATCTAAATATGTCATAGGCTATATTGACTTTAATTGGAAACATATGTGAAGTTTAATCATTAAGCAATGAATTCCTTTTCTAAAGTCTGTATGGTGAATATCAATGAATATAGTATTTTTGAACTTAATGAAATGCCCAAGACCAATTTCTCAAGATTTAATTACATACTTAAAAGCCACTAGTGCTCTTGAAGGAAGCCTAAGACCCACAGCATCTCCTTGATGCTAAGTATACTATGAGGGCAAACCCTATCTGAAATTTTGAAGTGTGTGACAACAGATAAAACTACTCAATCTCTATCCCTATTTATTGGTTATTCATCTTAGATTCCAAAAAGCTAATGTACCTTACTTTCTTATAATAATAATAATAATAATAAATAATAATAATAAATAATAATAACATATGGACAAATCATAAAGAAGAACCGTGGTTCGAATCCCGGCATCCCATATGGTCCCCCGAACCTGTCGGGAGCGATTTCTGAGTGTAGAGCCAGAAGTAACCCCTGAGAGCTGCTGGGTGTGACCCAAAAACAAAAAAAAAATCTTGATTTCTAATTACTAGGTATTTACTTTATCTTAGGCATAGTTTGAGATAGTTAAGAATTATTTCTAACTACTCATTCATTTAGTTATTGGTGTTGTTTTATGTACTAAAAACTAAATCTCAGTGAGCCTATACAATTCAAGCAGATCCTCAGAAACTGATCCAACAGAGTCAGACAACCAACAGTGGCCAAATAAGGAATTAGCAGTAATCATTATTGTGAGTTGATGCTCTGAGGGAAATGAAGATCAGAAAACAGTGACAAGTGAAAATGGAGCGGCAGGTTTATTTGCAAATATACAGGAAAGGCTTTTATAGAGATGTGATCTGAACTGAGGCTTGTTAGACATGGAGGAGTCAGCTTAAGGGAACAGCAAGAGCCACTCCCTGAGTAATTTACTATGTAAAAACAGGAGAAAAAATATTGATGAGAGAGATTATATGGAAAGGTGTTCAGGAGGGGAAGTCTGGCTTTGGGGAGTTCAAGACAGAGACTTTAGATATCCCAAGAAAATTCAAGAATCAGCAGAGCAGTATATCTCAATCAGTAATAATATGGGCATCTTGTGGATCCCTGGGATATTTCAAGGGACCACAGGAGGAAATTGCATACATACAGGAACATAGATTAAAAATTGAGTAAATGAGGGTTCATGGCTTATATGAAACTAGGGGTCCAATATGTATAAAAGGGTGTCACAAGCAGAAACAAAGTTAGAAGGGGCCATAGTTGGAAAAAATGCTGAGAAATACTGTATATTTCCTTATACAGACAGTTGTGTAATAAAATAATCAGCTTGTTATTTTAAAAAACTTCCATTTAAATTCAAGGTGGTTAATTTGGGGAGCTGTAATAAGTTTGGAAACTCTAATTAGGCAAGTTAGGAAACTCCCATTGCCCTTTCCATAAGTATGGTGGTTAGTTATGAGGTAGTTAAAAGGATGGAAAGCAATGAAAGGTTTGGAAGTTACACTCTTATGACTAGGTGGAAAAGGCAAAATAAGAGATAAAAAATAAAAAAAGAAAAAGAAAGAAATGGTTTTATTTTTAGTGATTTGGCTCATATAATGGCCCGTAGATAAGATGAGAAATGTAAATGAGGAAGAGATAACAGGAATAAAATGTTGTATATTTTAGATATATTTATTTGAACATCCAAACTGATCTGTCAGTCACTTTATTTTTTTTTTGTCCCCCAATTCACAATACAGACCAGGCAAAGGGCCTGGGTTGAGGTGTATATGGGGTGCATTTACTGTACCTTTTCTTTTTATACAGTCAGTGTAAAGAACACTGTGTTAAGAATTGGGAGGCCTTATCTTTTCTATTTTTTATTATATATATATATATATATATATATATATATATATATAAATCTTTCACCAGAGCAATATTCCCATGACCAATATCCCAATATTCCTCCCCACCCCACACAGGCCTGTACTCTAAACAGCCTGTCTAGTAGAAAGCCTATTTGTCAGTCACTTTAGATTCATATCCATAATGCTTAAAAATTCAAGAATTCATGAATCTCTAAGAAGCAGTTTTTATTCTTTGTGGTTAAATTTGACCGAAACCACCATAAAGATTTTGAGTTTTAGAATTTCTGAGAAATGGGGCCAGAGTGGTGGCACAGCGGTAGGGTGTGTGCCTTGCACTCAGCTGACCCAGGATGGCTGCATTTCAATACCCCAGCATTTCATATGGTCCCCCAAGCCAGGAGCAATTTCTTTGATTTCTTAGCACATAGCGATGACTAACTACTGAGCGTCACCGGGTGTGGCACAAAAAAAATAAAAAAGAATACCTTAGACATATTAATATTATTACTATATACTATAATAAATATAATATATATTAATGCCTATAATGTCAAGTTGTTAGAATACTTAATTATAGTGGTTTCCCAGATTCTATAAAGGGGTGCAATATATTTTGTGCACCATATTAAATTTTTGACATAGAAAAAAACAATTATCTCCTCTTCCTCTGTTTTTTTTTTCTGTAAATTTCTATATAAGAAAGTTAATAAAAATAATAATCTGGATATGGATATCTGGGATGTGAATTCTTAAAGCACAAAGTACAGAATAGATTCAGGGAAGCCATGTTAATTTCCTAATGTTTCAATAGAATTTTCAACAAAAAATTCTAATGACTGAAAAATCAAGCATCACAGAACTACTAGAATGATTTTTCTTAGACTCTTTCTGTAGGTCATGAACTGTACCTATAGACAAGTAAAAAAAATCTGATCATCTAACTTTTGATTTGGAAGGAAAAGAGCCTGCCTTCAGATTCCATGGTGCATATTTTAATAATTCGGTACAACCCTTTGACCAAGGTTTTCAGGAACTGCTTTTTATGATGTATGCTTATTAATTATGGCTTAGAAATTATTTTACTAGATGTTTTTTATTTATTAAGACAAGCATAAATTTTTCCATGATACTCAGGATATAAAAAGCTGTAGTTCTCTGTTAGGATGGAAAAAAATCAAATTAAGTACAGCTTGAGGAAACCCTTCCTCCACTCTTTCCTAATGCCAAAAAGAGCCTCAGAAAGAATTCAACCAAGGGAAATGGAGAAGGTCCTCAGCTCATGGATTTGTGACAAGCTGTCTTTGCTACTGCTCTACCTTTTTAAGTTGGCCATTTGAAATCGTCAATTCCACTCCCTCCCCCCCCACACACACACCAAGCAATGTCGACCCACTGTGATCTTTGCAGAAAAGACATTGCATCTTCATAATTTATGTGATCCTTACACCAAGAAATTCACTGGTCTAGGTAGGAGCTGGAATTCTACCTTGCCTCCTCCATTCATGGGGATTGCCAGGGCAATTTTTTGAGATTGTGTCCTCCAGTTATATGCTTATAAGGTTCCCTCAAAGGTTAAGAGAAAGACACACATTAGTCCAGCTAAGCCTATGTCGGTAATATAACTATACAAAACAGCAAGTTTTAGTTTTATAAAATAAAGCAAACAGAAAAGCAAACAATCCTACCATGATCTGTTCTCAAAGTATAAACAATAAGTTATTCATTAGAATTAAGAGAAAGATAGAGGGAGGATTTAAAGGAAGGAAAATTATAAGTAATTGGCAAAATTTGATCCAGCAATATTTCAAGAGGTTCCTCCAGCTTCTCAAATGAATAATATAAACTACTCAAATCACAATCAAACTCATGTCTCTACTACACCATCACCAGTAAAGCATTTTGGAAAGGAACTGAAATGATCATGAAGTCAAATAAGTCATATGTGGTACTTAAAAATTGCTCTTTTGCTCCCCTAGTTAAATTAATATATTCTCATTGTATTAAATTTTGAAAATGTAGTAAAGACTATATAGGATAAAATTCATATTGCCTGTAATTATATCACAGATTTAACTTATGCTCTATTTTAATATTTTCTGTCCAGCTTTATTTTTCTTATCTTTTCTCTTTTTTTTATTTGATTTGTTTGTTTTAAGGCCACACCCAGTGATGCTCAGGGGATTACTCCTGTCTCTGCACTTAGAAATTACACCTTAGGCTTAGGGGATCATATGGGATGCTAGGAATCAAACTTGAGTCAGCTACATGTAAGGCAAATGCCCCACCCACTGTGCTATTGCTTCAGCCCCTCCATCTAGCTTTTTTTTTAAATGTTGGATCTGTACAGACATAGTTACATAATTACAGTGTAGAATATTTTCAACTCTTTAGTTGTTTCTTCCAGTATTTTCAATGGTCAAACTTAATCCTTGGGAAATATGCCTAAAATTAAAGATAAAACCCTATGAGTAGACACTCTAAATAAAAGTAAAACTCTATAAATAAAATGTATAAACATTATTAGTTTACACCACATAAAGCAATTAGGTCTTCCTCTTCCAATAGCCAGGCCATGGGTGCTCTCAAGAAATTTCTTGAGAAAAAATATTAATTGTGGTTCTTCTGTAAAGCTATGACATTCTGCTTTTTATCTTCATATGTTTGTTTTCTATATAATACATTTTAGCAATTCTGCCTATATTTCCAATATTCCATTAGAATAAATGGCTTGAAATAAAAATATATTGGTCAAAAACATTTTAATTTAATTTTGCTTACTAAATTATATATGTGTTAAAATTTTGAAAACCAAAAATAATTAATAAAATGTCCACAAATATTCCTGGTGTTTGGAGAGAATACTGTCTATTCTATACTATTGATAATACTATATTCCTTCGTTCATATTTTTTCTATTAATATTATCTATTGTCTTTGTGTAATGTTTTTCTTGATAATTATTATTTAAAATAATTTAATTTAGGCCGGAGCAGTGGTGCAAGCTGTAAGGCATCTGTCTGTCTTGCCCGCGGCATCCCATATGGTCCCCTAAGCCAGGAGCAATTTCTGAGTGCATAGCCAGGAGTAACCCCTGGCCCAAAAAAACAAAAACAAAAAAAAATACAAATAATTTAATGTATACCTCCATAAAACACATCATATTTAGTTATTTTCATCATTTTCATTTCTTTGGAGTTTTCTAAATTTTCACTGTCTTCAACTTTTCACTAATGCCAGAAGCATCTTTGGTGGAGCCTTTAGACAAGCTCAATTCTATGTCAAATAATGAGAACACTAAAGCAGGATTTGTTTAGAAATTTCTTTTGGCTCCTTTATGTCAGCACATTTGTTTTCTGCAGACAACTGCAAAGAGGTTCTCTTTTCTGTTCTGTATTGAAAAGGTATGCTTCTTCCAAGTGGAGTGATTAGAAAGTGGTGCCACTCTTTCAGGCTGGTATAACCTGGTACTTAAACAGAAGACAGGTCTAGAGAAATGTTTCTCAATATTTTTCTTACTGTGTTTTCCTTATAGTGTTAATTTCTCCTTGTGATATCCTTTTCTACAAGTCAGCTCACTAATGTAATACTGAGTTCCCTTCTACATGTTTTCCCTTTGCAGCATTCTTGGAATATGGGGCCTGTAGGGGACCAGATGACTCCTAGTCAAGATAGGATGGTCTAAATTTGTGGACCCACTTTCTTGGTCACGAACTTTTGTTGTAGTAAGCAACCTTTTTAACCTGAACTAGCTTTCATATTGCTTGTGACTTTTAAATCAGAATCACAGAGTTATTAATTAAAGATTTGGTTGGTTAATCCAAATCTGGTCAACTCAAATACATTATTATGTATGCTATCATAATGTACTATCTTCACCAAAAGGCTATAAATGTCTATAATTTTATATATAAAATTATTTATATTTCCATATTCTAAATATTTTATACAGAAAAACACGTGTGGATTTCTGATTTGTATCTTAGAGTTTCTATATATATGTACATATATATACACATTCTAACAATAGGAACTAGTCTTCAATATTCATGAAGAATGGTCCTTCAATCAGTTCAATTGGGCAAAAATTAGTTTCTTAGGGATCACTACAATTTTGGATATATCAAAATGGTCTGAAATTTTGCCTTCATCTAGTTGTCATTTCCACTTTAATTTTGGAAAACAGCTTCCCTTCCAAGGAAGACAGAGGATAGGAAAATGACAATGAAGTGAGGACAAAAGCATTAATACTTCACATTTCAAAATCAGTCCTTTGTGTTGTGGATTTTGATGCATATTTTCTAAATACATTTTAAATCAATTGTTGCAAAATTGAAAGTTGATTCAAAGTCAGTTGTCAAGAAATAGACTGTGAAGACAATTGTATTTTTTATTCTTTAATTTTTGTTCAAAAAATGGTCACATAAAAAGTGTGTCAAGAACATGGTTCTGATAAAATATCCTCCTTTGAATTATTAAATATTGACTACATAGTATTGGGAACTATTTTAAATTCATCTTTTTGTCAATAGGATTTCATCTATTTATTCTCTTAAATGATTTTATTTTTGTTTTTTGAGCCACACCTGTGACGCTCAGGGGGTTACTCCTGGCTATGCACTCAGAAAGCACTCCTGGCTTGAGGGACCATATGGGATGCTGGGGGATCATCCAAGATCTGTCATAGGCTAGAGCATGCAAGGCAGATGCCTTACATCTTGTGCCACTGCTTCGGCCCTCTTTTAAATGATTTTTAAGTAATTTCAGACATAAGGAAAATTGTGGAAACAAGTCTGTATTTCTCCATCACTTCCTCCAAATGTCAACATTGTAACACATATCTCTTTATGGTGTACTTTCTTGTCTTGTTCTCTCTTTTCATTTAAAAAATGGCTTCTGAGGTAACTGCTACAACACAAAATGAGGAAATTAATATCACTACAATGCTGTGATAAAAGAAATATTACTTATCCTAAATTTACTTGGTGCTATCCCAAGCATCAATACTGACAGAAACTGACCATCTTTATGATGAGAGAACACATTATAATTTTCATTTAAAAAGAATGAAACTGCATCTAATCTGGAGAAACATCAGACAAACTCTCATATGGAACATTCTGAACAATTATGTTCAAAAGTTTCCTTATCAGAGGCAGTGAGGCATCAAGCTTTTTTGTCCCACAGAATTGTCATTTCACCCCAGGTTATAACCCCTGGCAAACTAGAAACAAACAAAACAGTTACCCCGGATTAGCTCTGTCCACACCAAATCCCAAGAAATTGAAGCATTGCGACACTGTGAATTTGTTTGTTCCTCAGGATTGGCATTTTGTTGCATCCCACCTCCCAGAAAAGCCCTGGCAAAGCAGAAGGCCACGTACTCTACAGCATTTTTTCACCTCTTCATATCTCAGTGTGAACAAAGACATTCTACTTTAACCACCTAACCATGTAACAACATGCAGGCAACATCTCTGGTGGGAGGAAGCATTCAACTGGGAGGAGGCTGTGGTACTGAACGGTGTAAAGTGTTATATATGAAACTCTAGAAGCAACTGGACTATAAACCACATTGAAAAAAACTTATTTTTTTAAAAACGGCTTCTGGGAGAAACACACTGGTGGGTGAGAGGATGAAGGTATGTATGGTGTGTCTTAGAGGGGTAGCATTGGTGGAAGGAAATGGACACTGGTGGTGGACCTGTGTTGATGATGAGAAAGACTGTATTCCTGAAACAGAAAGATGAATAAATTTGTCACTTCACTGTGACTAAAAGAATAAATTAATAAAAATATAACCAACACACACACGAAATATCTTCACTAAAAGCGAAAGGAAGAAACTGTTCCAAATGAACAGCTCCGTCATTAGAATTGTTTGTTTAAATAAAGATTATAACTTAATGACTTAACTGGATATGGTCCCAAGAAAGCAAATCCTCACTAATTCTTAAGAAACTTGACTGATACTTCTACAAACACATTGGATCTTGGCTCCACGTGTGAAGGCGCAGACAGCTTGGCCCAACACTTGTAGCAGTCAAACATAAACTGTTACCAGGGCTCTTAGACCCACCTGCCAAGTCATGCCTCTGGTGCGCCTAACTGAGCCACCTTCTGAGCCTAGGGCTGCTCCTCCGACCTGGAGTTTCTCTGCCTTGCTAGCTAGCTTGTAGCTGCAGATCTTCAGCTCGATGAGCCCTTAATAGCTATGCTCCCAAACATCACAAGGACAGCACATCGCACACAGAGCAGTTTCCTTTTTTTTTCACTTTGCTGAAATCTGAGAACCATCGTATTAAGTGTAGTGCAGTAGCCAGGAGATTTAGGGGGCATTTACAGAGCACTTGGAGTGCTTCTTAATACATATTTATTTCATAAAATTATGATACATATAAAACATGATACTTTTAAAAAATATAGAATTGGTCTTGCACACAAACTACTTTATTTATTTTCTGACTACCCCCTTCCCATTCAAGTTTTTTTTTTATGAGAAACTTGTATTTGCTCTTATAATCTTATTTTTAAAGATTTTTTGCTTGGTATAGACTTACAACATTCCTTTGAGGCGAAGACTTGGGTTTCTTAGGTCAGAAACAAATAATTGGAGATGGAGATGTGTTTGGTTTTTTTTTTTTTTCTTGTTTTTCGGGCCACACCCGTTTGATGCTCAGGGGTTACTCCTGGCTATGTGCTCAGAAATTGCCCCTGGCTTGGGGGGACCATATGGGACACACGGAGATCGAACCGCGGTCCTTCCTTGCCTAGCGTTTGCAAGGCAAACACCTTACCTCTAGCGCCACCTCGCCAGCCCTGGAGATGTGTTTTTAAGAAAGAGAATACTGAGGAGGAGAATATGTTGCAGGCAGGGCACTTGTCTTGTATATGGCTCTCCTGCAATTCACTCCTAGCATCAATGGTATATGCCACATAGTATGTAGACTGCACAACTGGGTGTGACCAGAAAACAAAACAAAACAAAGAAACAAACAAAAACAAAATAATTAAATATCAAATCAGGTACAAAGGTTATTATTTGGGACAAGGAAAAATAAAAGTCACTATGAATAGGTAGCTTTCCTTTAGTACTTTATTCGAGTTGGTTTCATAAAAAGTTTCCTGATTAAAACCAGGCAACCCTTCCTAACTTAGAATAGTTTGTGATTCTCCATAGCCCTATAAGTACCCACCTGGGCTGGTGAATTTAAGGTACTATGGACCTAAACCTTGGCTAATTCATGATAATCCTATAGTTTATTTTCTCCAGTAGACAAAGACAAAGCAAAAGAAGACAAGAATCCTAAATTTTTGTAAAACTCTATTACAGTTAAAATATAAAAGACTCGAGAGCTCTGCCTTACTAATAGAAAAATAAGACACTGAAATTTCTATGATAATACATGTAAAGTTCCAGTCCACTTTAGTCCCAGCTGTCAAGCAAAAGCTTTGATAAACTAGTGAAGCTTAATTTGGAGAATCCTCAGACCTCACTGCAGCAAATATTCAGAACTCGTTGGAAGTAACGCATTTTATGAAGAAAGACACACATTTTAGTTATATCAAAGGCCAGGACTTTGGTGTTGTGGCCTCTGATGATGTTCTGCAGGAGCCCTTCTACTCTCCACTCTGCTCCCAAATCCTTTGATTTCCACATAACACAGTTTCTCCACATCCCCTCCAGGCTTGCTCTGCCAGGAACAACCTCACTCTTTACATAATGCTGCATCAGTAGATAGCAGGATGGTGAGTATGAACTTAGTTCTAGCAAGAAGCCCATTCCTATGAGCATCACACAGCAGCTTAACTTCTGCTTTTCCTGGCTCAATGTTTCTAGTGTCCTGCTCAGGCTTTAATCTGCAGCAGAGCCAAATTAGACTCTCCAAACTTCTGGCTAAATGGGAATGATATCTTTGTATCACACACATGAAGTGAAAGTTCTGTTGGAATGAATGCTTTGCAATTGCAAGAAGGCTAGATGAAAAACCACAGATAGTGAACATAAATGGGCTTTTTTTTAAATGATAAAGTTGTCTCTGAAAGTTTTAACTCAGAAACTCTAAGAAGAATGTCCCTTGATGAAGACAAAGCAGCACAACCCTATAAATAGCTTGATAACAGGTTGTCAATTCCTGTCAATAAAATAGACATGTTATTTTGAGCAGTTTCTCTTATATTGCAATATATCTGGTGCAGGAAGCACCTTAGCATAATTTTCTACTAGCTTGGCAAATCTCTTTTACAAAAACCACCATCATAAGAATTCTTGTTCCCAGGTGTCATAATTTTTGTAATTTTGTAATTAACAAAAAGTTTAATTAACAGAAAGTTTAACTTTAATTTTCTTTTCTGTATAATTATAGAAATGTGTTTCAAGTTTACTTATAATATGACACTAGAAAAAAAATCACACATTTTATTTCTATAGCTTAGCAAGTTGAATAAATAGATTTCTAAGCTGACTTAATCCTTTAAGGAGTTTAGGGAATAATGTTTTATGCTTACCTTTCCATTATAATAATCACTTTCTATAGACTTTTTTTCAGTATCAAGAATAGGTAAAAATGATTAAAAAATATCACAAAATGTATCTTAATTGCAACCTTCAGCAATATACACAGATAAAGAAATATTTCTAGGATGGATGAATGACAAATACAAATATCTCAATATGTTTTAGTCGCAAATACTTTATCACTAAAGTGAGGAATAATTTTTTCCAGTTTAATAACCTTCCTGGATCTCAGTCATACTCTTTACTCACAGCCTTCCTCTGTTGGTACCACAGAGTACCACAAAGGTACCCGAGCTATAATGCCATCCCTATAATGTCTCTATGTTTAGTTTTTATTTTCCAGGTTAGTCTGGATTTATAAAACTCTCAGGAAAATATTTCTAGATTATGATGTATTACTATTTCTTTCAATTTGTTACAATTTAATGAACAAACTTCAAACTTCTTATCAAAATAGTATGACTACATAAATAAAATATCAATACTTATCTATAATTATCAATAATGTTATCAATAACAGATTATGGAGACCTTATGGCAGGTGAGTTTATCAATACCACTCATTTACATCTTTGCATTTGCGAGTGAAAAAGACTAAGGTTATCAGAAAGAATTGTTGTTAGAAAGGAAGCGACAAACTTACATATGCTTTAAATAATGTTTTGTTTATAAAAAGTGATGTGAGAGTACTGAGGCTCTAGGGTTTTTTGAAATCTTTGCTCATGTATATGTACCTACATATATAATCACTAATAATTATCTCTAATAAAATCATAAATATCTTTCTTCTCCATCATTGCCACATCAGTTAAATTACTGAATAGTCCAGTAATTCAACCATATTGTGTTTTAACTCAATATAATAGTTCAACTAGATTTGATAGCTGAGATCATGTACACATAATATTAAAAATATTATTTAATTCAAGAAATGCAAATACACATACATGAAGAGAGGAATAGCAGAGAAAAAAGGCTTTCATTAATTAAATATAAATCTTACATAAATGAGTTAATTTTCTTCAAATTCTTAAAACTTGCGAGGCCAAATACTGAATTAAAAGTGAACATAAGACAATTTCTTTCGATTTAGTGATTTTATACTAAATTTCCTGAAAGAACTCCTATCAGCAACTTTATATTTAGAATTTTAAATTATTTTTTAATTTTGCCCCTGATTTTGATGAGTGCTCTTGGCAGTGGATTCAGATGGCAGGGGGAAGCTTTAATCAATTGCAAGGAACTTCTGTAACCTTTGGTTTGAGAAGTAAATAGGAGAAGAACTTAAACTCAGTGGCACGTTCTCTTCTCTTTTAAACATATGTTCTTATTTAATAAATTCTCTCTAAAATAAAATAAGCCTGCAGTTATTGGTGGTCAGTTTCACATAATTGCAGCTACTACAATTTCCCATCAAAAAAATAGTACAAGACTGCTATAAAACAACTAGTGAGTCATTTTATTGGGTATGAAGTAATAAACCAGTGGTTATAATGATAACGTATATGATATGCTTTAAAGCAAAATGTCCTGATTGTTTCATTTGGTTTGGAAAAAAAATTGTTGTGGAATAAGATTTTTAGTGGTACAGAAAAACAATATATGATTGAACACACCTCATTATCCCAGGGTTTTTTTGGGGGGAGGTTATACCTGCATCTCTCAGGGGTTACTCCTGGCTCTGAGCTCAGAAATCGCTCCTGGTATGCATGGAACACCATATAGGATGCTGGGATTTGAACCACCATCTGTCCTGGATCGGCTGCTTGCAAGGCAAATGCTCTACCGCTGTGCTTTCTCTCAGGGCTCCCATTACCCCAGGTTTTCAGTAGAAATGAATATTGGTGATCATAGGAAAAAAATAATAACTAAGGAAAAGATAAAGGTCTAAAAGCCATTGAGGTCTGAAGTGGTAGTACAGTGGGTAGGTTATTTGCCTTACAAGCAGCAAACCCAGGATCAATTACCAGTAACACATCTGGTCCCTGGAGCACCACCAATAGTGATGTAGTGATCCCTGAGCGCATAATCAGAAGACCTGAGTACTGCCAGGTATGACACCAAAACAAAACAGCAACAACAATAATAACAAGTGGGAACAAAGAAAGTAAAACGAAGGCTCAAAATACAGGAAAAAATAAGAGGACAGGTTTAAGAATAACTTTTTTTGGGGGGTAAGCTACCCTCTTGAAATTTGGCCAAACTCATTAAGTTTACCCTTAACAGTGTCTCTGTCAAATATATATATAAATATATCAAATATATATAAAATATCAAATTCATATTTGCTTTAAAGCAAATAAACCATAACCTATTTCCACATCTTTTGTTCTGTACTCCTTCAGTTCTTTACAAGCAAAGTGAAGCTATGTTCTTCGCAACCTCCCAATGTAGAGTGGCAATAAGTGAAAGCACAGACATTTTAATCATAACATGTCATCAATTGGATGCTAAAGATTTGCTCCATCTTGCTGCAAACATGCAGAGTGACAGTGCAAGAAGTTCTATCAGAAAAGATGGACCATCATAAATCTTGGCAAAGCAGTACATTTTAGGACCTGAAAGTCAACGTTGAATTAGGGTTCTAGATTCATGAAGTTAATATTAGATACTCAGGAAAATGTTTACTTTTGTTCTTAAAGAGGCAATAATTCAGAGCCCGAGCGATAATACAATATGGAGTTGGCCTAGCATGAGTTTGATCTTCAACATCCTATATGGTCCCCTGAGCTTGCCTGGAATAATTCCTGAGTGCGGAGTCAGGAATAAACCCTAAGCACAGTGAGGTGTGGCCCCATAACAAAAGAAACCGAAAATAATCATAATTCATGGCCAAATATTAACCAGATCTATGTCATACAGTACTGCCACATCCTCTTCTCATTTCACTTACTTGAAACCCGCCAAACATTCCTAATACAGAAAGGGTGTTGGGTGAAATACGACTTTCTGATTGAATGCTTGCAGGCCTCCATGATAAACACCAGTTCCAGCAATCTGTGGCTTATAATGAGGGACAGTGCCCAAACCCCCAAACCTCCAGATGAGTTTGCATCTTATGAGCCTTTGTTTATAACCCAGACCCCTCCTCCCAGCCTCCCTCCACACCAACCAAATTATCTTCGTTTATTTTTCATCACTTCTGACTGTGACCAATATTTTTTGTATGGTGAACAGCAGTGTTTTTGTCAGCCTTGCATCTTTCTGTTTTTTTCTTGGTTTCTTTGCTTTCAGATGCCAAGTTATGTTTGACATTACAGCAGTTTTATAGAAGGCAAATTTTAGAGAAACGTTTTCTGTGTGGTAAGATTGATATAAACTCATTGGCATGGACTTGTTAAAGTCTATACACCTTATCATTTTGGTCACCCCATTATTTTTATTGCTCATGGTTTCTATTGCTAACATATTTCATTTTCTCCCAGTGTATTTTTCCAGTACTAAAGCTATGCTTTTTTTAGGTCTACCTAGAAATTTTTCAGTTACATCATTTGCACAAATATGTTGATGTTAACATTGAAAAACCTCTTTGCTTGCAGTTGTATATTTTATTTGGCTAAAAATGGCTCATGTCTAATACATTACATGTCCTTTGGTGATACTATTTAAGCAAGAAATTCCAAAACTCACAAATACCGAATAGCCAAAAGTTCCAAAGCTGTGCGTGAACACTAAACATGCAATATATCTCCTCCTTTTCCAAACAGAAATAGATTTCTCTCTGATTTGTTTGATAAATTTGACCCAAGATTTCCATTTGAGGTTATTGGAGTTCCTACTGTTTTTCTGCATGTTGGTGGGCCAGGGCCTAATCACCCCGAAGCCCCACGGAGGCCATAAATTACAGCGATGAGGTGAAGCCTTGTATTCCTTCAGTTGCAGAAGAAGGCCATTTTGCTGCAGCCTATTTTGACAGGCATGAATTTAATTCATTGTTTTATGACAGATGGGAAAAGAGTACATGCTCATAGTACTGATTTATGGCCTTTTGGGTCTGGAGGATTCTATAATTTGCAACTAATGTGAAAACAGATGGATAGGCAGACACCAAAGGTTAGGCTGACCCGTGGGTTCTCTCCCCTGGTTACAAATGGCGTCCATATGCGTCCGATCTGTCTGGGTGAGGTCTTTGCCAGGACAGCCAGACTGTAAAGTGATGCTATGCCTCTTTTTTCTTCCTTTGAGTAAGCCAGTGAAAGTAAAATTTGGGAAACATTTGTAAGCTTCGAGATTTCAAGAGTCTTCTGTGCCTTCTGAATGTGTGAGATCTTCTTTTTCTATGCTTTTCTTTTGTCTTTAGTTCAATGGCACTTCTCTAAGGTGTCCACAGTATATTCATTATTATCCAAATAATTAAATTTATATCAAGGCATTGGGAGCTGTTTTTATTGCAATTGACAAATTTATTTTAGTAAGATGATTGATTGGAAAACAGCAGTTGCGTAGTTTCAAAGGAAATACCTTGAAAAAATACTAGCATGTATTTTGTGAGAAATTTCTTTGTAGTTAAATGAATGATCATTTTACTTTACAAATAATTTTGTGTATTTAGTATAAGTAAATTATCCATTAAACTTACTAATTGTTAATATTTCATACATTTTAGGAATATAAACTAAAAGTAAATATCAGTGTTCACATCTTTTTATAAAAATATAAAATTTAAAATTATGTTCAAGGCAAATTCATAATTTAGTTGAATTGGTACTTGTGATACATTAAAATGTTAAGAAAGTATATACCTTATCATTATTTTTATTATATGCACATTTTATCATTATTAGTCTCATATAACACTTTGATATTAAAATAAATCATTAAGTTATGATGTTTGCCAAAGTACTGCATTTAATTCTACTAGATTATGAAAATTGGAGATGTATAGACAGCTATTTTCTAAGCTAAGAACATAAATTTCAGGAATAATTTAGGCTCCTTTAATCATAACCACGTCAAAAATTTGACAATTAAGGTATAGTGTTTCACAATATCAAAATATTTATTTTTTAATGTTTTAAAATTACACTTTTTGATACCTATGAATAATCTGCAGATTAACCCTTACAAAACTGTTGGTTTAATTAGCAGAATGTTTGTGACTTCCTATGATGGTATGAAAGCAGTAACATTAATCTCCATATCACACTTTGATCTTTGCACATTTATAACAGTAAGAGAAATATTTAAGTGTCTGATAACTAACTTTAATTGGCATCTAGAGAAAAGGAGCTGAGCAAATGAGTGCCTTTATTTTTTTTTAGCTGTGGTTTAGTTAGCCAAGAGCTCCTTATTAAGTAGGTTTTAAGAAAAAATAAAGTGCATATACTTCCCACATCATCCTTCCTAAAAAAGCTACAGGCTGAGAATGCTCTTTCTGTCATCACAAAATTGCTGTCATCTTGTCGCTGAGACAAATGGGTTTGTCTTCTCAAAAGATATAAAGAGGCATCCTGTGAAATATAGTGATATAAGAAAATTTCTTTTGGCCCAATTGCTTGCTTATTTATTTATTTACTTGTTTATTTTTGTTTTGGGACCACACCCAGTGATGTTCAGGGGTTACTACTGATTATGTGCTCAGAAATCATTCCTGGCTTGGGGGACCATATGGGACACCAGGGGGTCAAACCGCAGTCCGTCCTAGGTTAGCATGTGTGAGGCAAATGCCCTACATTTTGCACCACTGCTCCAGCCCCTAATTGCTTGCTTTTTATTAACTGTTCATACCATTGACAATTCAGAATTTTAACTCTTTCCCAGTCTCCTCAGTGACTTACAGTGTCAGGTGCTATGGGGCAAATAAAAATCAAGAGCTCTCTGAGTCTTGCTTTTGTGGGTGCACTGTCTTCTTGGAAGTATTAACCTCTTGGTGTTTCCCAAGTTTCCAACTAGATACTTCTCTTCCCTCAATGTGATGTGGTAGGTTTTGCATATCGTTCTCTTTTTAGTATGGCCATGACCAGGAGATCTTAATTCTTCAACTTCAATTATCTGCTTCAATGGCTATAGCATAGCAATTGCTCAAGAAAAAAGGAATTGAAAGCTGAATATATGGAATAAATAAGGTCTTCTGTTTCCTTTTCTTGGAACACATCTGGTGGTGCTCAGCGGTTACTCCTGGATCTGCCCTCAGAAATATCTCCTAGAAGGCTCGAAGGACCATCTGGGATATCGGGAATTGAATCTATGTAGGTCTGGGTCTGCTGCATTCAAGGCAAATACCTTATCAGCTGTGCTATTGCACATGATATTATCATGATTGAATCCAGTTTCACTGGTATAGAATATAAAGCAAATTAAAAGTAAATTATAAGATGATTTCAGAAAAGTAGTAAAGATACAAGGACACAAATTCCATAAATTAATTTTAAACAGACATTAGGGCTCAAAATGTGGCACAATTAGTAGAGCACATGTTTAACAAGTGTGAAACCCTAGGTTTAAATTCTGGTACCATATGAACCCAATACACCATATAGAACCCTGAACATTTTTGAGAATGGCTCTGATTGGTCTCAAGCAATGATGGATGTGGCTCTGAGCTACAGCTGCAGTAACTGACAAGATTTTAAAAACTATTCCTTACGTTTTTGCACTTCTTGAATATGAATGCATATTGTAAATAATACATATAATGATACATGCTGTTGGCCAAACTTCAAACAATTCACCCAAAGTAACCAATTAATTTCTCTGGCTACCTTTTCTTTCCAAAGTATCCAGGTAATGAATAATTTCCCATATTTCTGTTTATAAAATCAGATAGCATATGGGGCCAGAGTGATAGCGCAGCAGTAGGGTGTTTGTCTTGCACGTGGTTGATCCAGGACTGACCTTGGTTCGATCCCTGGCACTCATATGGTCCCCAAGCAGGAGCAATTTCTGAGCACATAGTCAGGAGTAACCACTAAGTGTCACCAGGTGAGGCCAAAAAGATCAAAAAACAAATATATCAATAGTAAATAATAATAAATAATCAATCAAATAAATAAATACTATGGTAAAACAAAGTATCTTGGGTTTTAGGTCATTTTAAATGAAACAGCTTAGACCTACAATATGCTTACATATTTTATAAGCAATATACATGGCTTATTCATTTAATAACAAGGAAAATATCATACATTAAGTGTTGCCATTGTACCTTATAAAATAAAATTATACCAAATGTTTTGCAACATTAATTTTCACTTAATGTTATATCATCACATCATAATGGATAAAAACAAACTACTTTTTAAAATTGATAGGTACTCTTCCCTAGCATGGATGCATTCTAATTTATGTCGCCTTTTTCACATATATGAATATTTTAGTAAGTTCACATATCTTATCAGAACAATTCTTCAACAGATATTCCTGTATACTCTTTGTGCATATGTGATAATATTTACAATTAATATAAATTAAAATAAATATCTGGCCCAAAAGGAAGGCCATTTTTAACATTTATAGTTGTTTATAATGTTTAAAACAATAAGACTGTTACCACTTCCACAATCCAACTGTTTTTTTTGAATTATGCTTTTAAAGGAGGGAAACATAGTTTGTGGTTTAATTTTGTATTTAATAGTCCTTAGTAGAAAGCTTGCCACTAGGAAAAGGAGAAGACAGAGTAAGGTAAGATATGTCAGGGAAAGGACCACTACGGCAATGACAATGATAGATGGAAGTGGCCATTTCTATGAATAGGTGCTAAGAGGAGGTAAAGTGACATGCACAATACTCTATCAGTAACAGTATTGTAAGGTACAGTGCCTAAAAGGGAGAAAAGGAAAAAAAAAGTGCCTGCCATAGAGACAGGTTGGTGATAGAGGAAAGGAAAGTAGGACAGGGAGAGTTAAGGTTAGTGGACACTGGTAAAAAGATTAGTGTTGAAACACTGTAGGCCTGAAACTAAATAAAAAATAATTTTGTGATATATTAAAGTTAAAGAACTAATTGTTCCTTTTCTTGTTTTGTTTTTGGGTTTTGAACCACACCCGATGACGCTTAGGGGTTACTCCGGGCTATGCACTCAGCAATAGCTCCTGGCTTGGGGGACCATATCAGACAGACACCAGGGATCAAACCAAAGTCCATCTGGGCCGCATGCAAGGCAAATGCCCTACCGCAGTGCTATCACTCAGGCCCCTAATTGTTATTATTTTGCTAGGACTTACAGATGTTCATTGTACTCTGTGAAAATTAGACATGCATTGTTTGTTAACAATTTTGCCTTTCTGTAATTCTCTCTTCAACTTTATTTCTCTTTCCCATGTTTTAAATTTTTTCCGTGTTTTTTTGATTGCTGGTTTTTATTTACTTGTTTGTTTGTTTGTTTGTTTTTAGCATGAGGGGATCCTTCCAGTGGTGCTTGGAACCAAGGAGCATTCTCTGTGGCAATTGGTCCATTGACTCAGTGTTGGAGATCCTTGAAGTGAGAGGGTCAAATTCTAGGCTATGGCAGTCCTTTGAATATCTCCCAGGCCAAAATAAGATTTCAAATGTAATAATTTAGGGGAACGAAAAAGTTGGATTTTGACTGGAATGTTAATATTGTAGTTGGTGGCAATGTTTCATCTGTGAGCAAGTGCTCTCAGTAAAAAATGAAGATATTCTAGAGGTTTATAACACACTTTAAATTGGTCGTTTCATTTCAAAATCTATTTCCAATGAGAATAATCAGAAATGTAATCACAGATGAATAAATATTATGTTTCAGGTATGTTTTATAAAAAGACAAGAAAGAACAGTAACACTGAGATCTTAAACAATGAAAAGCTTGTATAGATTCATTGTACTTTCCTGGGAGAAGATATTATTTACTTACTGCAATGGGGTTTTGTGGACCTGGCATAGCAGTCATTGGTGCTCTTTGCCAAATGTTCTCAGCTCCCCACCTCTTGGACCTGTGGGAGGCTAACACTTCCTGGATACCTTAGAAATGGGTGGGGCTGTGGGACCGCCTGACAATGAGTCATGAGCAGAAATGACACGCATCATTTCCAGGCCAGAATATTTAATTGCTAAAAAGAAACACTCCATGTTTACCAAGAAGATGAACAATATTTGAAGTGACATGGCTGAGTGATGATAGTAAGTAGAGATTTTCTGCTATCCAGAATGGAAATAGAGATTAAAGAGAAACAGGCTAGTGTTTCTTTAAGCCACTAAATACTAGCTATTAGTCATTGGTTAATGCAGAAGAGACAAGTCCCAGAAAATGCTATCAGTTGGGAAAGTGAGTCAGATCTGTGAAATTTATGAAGTTAACTGTGTGTGTAAAATACTGTGGCAAATGCTGAAAAAGTAAAATGATGTTATTTTTTCTTATTTGCTCTTGAGATTACTTTCCTGTATTTTATAGCATAAATATATTATTTTTATTATTATAAAGTCTTAGTAATTTAAAAACATTGCCTATAATAGTTAAGAGAGAAGTCAATTTATGTATATACAATGTTTTCCCTCTCATTATTATGAATCTAAATTAAGGTTTTCTACAATTTTCATGGAATACTAATTGTCATCATATGTAATTTTTTACCAAAAAAGTTCAACTATTCCTGGGGGCTAGAGAGATAGTACAGTGGGTAGAGTGTTTTCACTGCAAGTGGCCAACCAAGATTTGATCTCCTTGTACCCTATATGATCCTTGAACCACCAGGAGTGATCCCTGTGAATAAAGCCAGGAGTAAGCCCTGAGTACAACCAGGTGTGACCCAAAAATAAAAAAATGAAGAGTAGAAGGAAGAGCAAGAAGGAGAAGAAGGAGAAAGAAGAGGAGAAAAGGAGGAGAAAGGGGTTAAAAAAAGAAGAGAAAGAGTTCAATTATTTAAAAAAAAGAATAGTAATATTAATTCCTAAATTTTTTTCTGTTATTGTTTTTGTGCCACACCCAGTGATGCTCAGCTTAAGGGTTACTCCTAGCTATGTGCTCAGAAATCGCTCCTGGATGGGGGACCATATGGATGCCAGGGGATCGAACCACGGTCTGTCCTAGGTCATCCTCACGCAAAGCAAACATCTTACCGCTGCACTATCGCTTCGCTCTGGCCCCTAGTTCCTAAAATGTTAGAGATACTAAAGTAAAATCTAATTAAATACTCTTAAATTGCTTTAATTAATTATTTATCAATTGATCTTTTATTTGCATTGAAGATTTTATTCATAAAAACATGAACTATGGGGCCCAGAGAGATAACACAGCGGCGTTTGCCTTGCAAGCAGCCGATCCAGGACCCAAGGTGGTTGGTTCGAATCCCGGTGTCCCATATGGTCCCCCGTGCCTGCCAGGAGCTATTTCTGAGCAGACAGCCAGGAGTCACCCCTGAGCACCGCCGGGTGTGGCCCAAAAACCAAAAAACCAAAAAAAAAAAACAAAACAAAAAAAAAAACCATGAACTATGGGGTCTGGGAAAGTGGCCCTAGAGGTAAGGTGTCTGCCTTGCAAGCGCTAGCGTAGGACGGACCGCGGTTAGGTCCCCCCAAGCCAGGAGAGATTTCTGAGCGCATAGCCAAGAGTAACCCCTGAGCTTCAAACGGGTATGGCCCAAACAAACAAACAAACAAACAAATACATAAACTGTGCATCAAAACAATAAATGTTAAGACTGTTTTGACTGTGTTAACTAAACTATAAAAAGACAATCTACAGGGGATGAAAATAAATAATAAATAATATACAATAGCCACAAACAATAAAACAAACCACAAGATTATTTTGAAAAATTATTTTAAATACTTAAAATTTCACTTAAAAACATAATAAGCTTTGCAGCATAAATTGAGGGGGGGAATAAAAATGAATGGTACCAGGACCCAACAGCTGTATGAACATTGAGTGGAAAAAAAATTGATCAGACTTAAATACCAAACCTAAAGACAACAACAACAGAATCGAAACCTTATCTACAACAAGCTACATACAGAGGGGAACAGTTACTCCAAAGGGGCAAAGGAGGGAGATATGGGACATATGCTGGGAAAAGGGTGGAGGGAGGACAAACTTGGTGGTGGGAATGGAACTGATTCATTGTCACTATGTACCTTAAATATTACTGTGAAAGATTTGTTATTCACTTTGGTCACAATGAAAATTATTAAAAAATACATAAGTTTTAAGAATAAGAGTATTTCCAAATAATGAATTGAAGAAAACTTTAATCTGATAAACATAAAAACACATTATATATAATAGTATACTAATTGATCAATAAATTTATTTGCACTCAATTAGGTATTACTAAATTATAGCATAACCTATATCAAATACTAAATCCAAATGGATTGGGGAGTTACAGGAGTGTATAAGTTATCAGACTGAGGTGGAGTCTAAGTACCTCATCTCTTATTGGTAGTTATTGGATCTGTCTATCACTTAAACATATTCAGTTTCAGTCTTAGGGATTACAGGTAGGTATTTGTGTGTGTGTGTGTGTGTGTGTGTGTGTGTGTGTGTGTGTGTGTGTGTGTGTGTGTGTGTGATGGAGAGTTATAGGGGGACTTCCTATAAGCTCTGTGTACATTTTCAAGATTTTAATTTGCATTAAATCTCCAACACTTGAAACACATTTTAGATAATTATTTTCCACCAAGTACAAAGCTAATTGAACTTTCAGTACAAATATCTAGTTATTCTCTTGCTGATACTTTTAAGCTCACTAAGAATTATTTTGACATTTTAAGGGCACCTGTCACATTACTTTACAAATATATTTTTTAAAATACTATAGCAATAATTTATCCTGAGTATATACTTAAAAAACATTCCTCCTAAGGCCTTTTTGGCTATAGATTTTCTTAATTATCACAGAAATCTCCTTCCTAATTAATATATACTATTTCACACATTCCAGTTGTATTGGATGGCATCATTATTAGCTAAATCAATTAAGAATCTTTCCTCCAATAGAAACAATGAAGTAATCAGAGAGATGCTACATCAAGTAAGGCACTTACCATATACATTACTTGCCTAAATTTGATCCCTGGAACTATATATGATCCCTGTGAGAATTGTTCCCTGCACATAGATTCAGGAGTAAGCCCTTAAGACTGTCAGGTGCATTCCTCCCTAAAAAATAAACATTTTAAATAGAAAGTAAATGAAGGAGTCAAGAATTTATCTTTCTATCTAGTCATTATAAGCATTCATTAGACATTAACACTACATGTCCCAAATAATGCAGTAAGCACAGTTTAAAAAAACAAATTACCTCGGGGCCGGCAAGGTGCCGCTAGAGGTAAGGTGTCTGCCTTGCAAGCACTAGACAAGGAAAGATCACGACCGGTTCAATCCCCCCGGCATCCCATATGGTTCCCCTAAGCCAGGGCCAATTTCTGAGTGCTTAGCTAGGAGTAACCCCTGAGCATCAAACGGGTGTGGCCCGAAAAACCAAAAAAAAAAAAAATTATCTCAATTCTCCAGGGGTTCTGGCCTCCAAAACAGTAGAGACCTACACAGGTCTGTAGGTGCTTCTGACTTTTTAGGTGGATGTGGGGCAGGGAGCATAGAGAGAGATTAAAAACCTTATCAAAATTTATTTAGAATCATCAATTTTAAAAGAATACAATGCTGTCCTTCCATTAACATGGCTATTTACAGATTATTTGAGAAGCCAAAACTAAGACATAATAATGTTTTGGGGTTTTTTGTTTTTTGTTTTGTTTTGTTTTGTTTTTTTGATGAGGGGGGAGAAGAGCAACTCCATTGCTTTAGGGTCAAGTTAAAAAAGAAGGGTCTATATGCTCAATCCCAAAGACACTAAATTCGTCTAGGCAAGGTCTTAGAATTTTTTTCAATTTTTCTCAGCTGCTCTGTATCTTAAAAAGTAGTTGACAATGAGTACTGTTACCCTTTGTATCTTAAACATAGCCTTATTTATAGAACAGTTTTGAATTACAGAAAAATTTACAGATAACATAAGTATATCTTGTATTTTTTGCTTTAGAAACTGTTTGAAAGTCATACCACTTAACACAAACAACATTTGAATTTTGAATATTAATCTTATCCAAGGTCATTTGATAGTTTACTATCATTTGTAACAATCAGTAGCATGCTACAGCTACCAGCTAGCCTTACTACCATAAGAGTAAATAACTAACACTCTACAGCCTATAATAATTATTAATTACTGAGATATTTACAATTAGGCTAATGCAATTATTTTGAGCCAGTACATATACAGTAGGATAAATTATTATGTTCAGTAAATTGTGTATTTTAAATACATTATGGACATAAAATTTTAATTTAGGATGAACAAATCTGAAAGTGTAAAATCACCTACCATGCCTTATCTCCAATCCCAGGTGAATGAGTGTGAAGCAGGGTAGAGCATGAAATAATTCAAACCAGGTTGATAGTGAAACACATGTAATCTGGCAGTCTTCTATCTTGTATGGAGAGTCAGTTACCTGCCAGAATTGCATTTTTATTAAGTACAGACACCACTCCTGGGTGGAGCAGTAAGAACAAATAGATCAGGCTATCCTGAGCAAGTCCCACCCAAGTTTACAAGTAAGATAATCTGTTTTTGGGTAAATCCAAGTTGTAAACAAACTTAAAGGAACCAAGAATGATCTTTGTTTTAGGTTAAATAATAAGAATACTATATATATGCAAGTAGAGAGAGAGAGATGAAATTCCAAAATACCCCTGTAAAGTTTCTTTTATGACATTATTAAAATTCTTACAATCATATCATATACTAGTAAAATTTATGAACAATATTGATAAAAATGATCATGGTAATGGTTATATTACTATCAATATGTTTTATTTTATTTATTTATTTTATTAATCTAAGTCAATATTCAAAATGTTATGTAATCACCACTTCTAGCTAGCTTCAAAGTGTGTTTGCCATTTCCTCCAAAAAAATTTATGGCTACTAAGCACTTGTACTATTACCTCTCTTTCTAGTCTTTCCTACACCAACTGACATCCTGTCTCTCTGGGCAATCATTTTATTATCAATGATGTCGCATAAACTTCAGTGTTTGGTATTGATTTTTTATTTGCTTGTGAACTTTTTTCTTTATTTGGACACTGTGATCTACAGACTTGTTAACGATATCACTTTCGGCACTTAGTATTCCAACACCAACTCCACCAACAATGGGACCATCCCTTCATCAATATCCTATTTCTATTTATTCTCCTCCACAGCATGCTTGCTTAGCAGGCATAATGTAATTGACTTTATATTTCTTGTAAAAACATAAACTTTAGTAACCTAATAGTTTTACTAAAGTCTTGTCCAAGAGTCTGCTGAGCTTAGGTGCTAGTTGAGCCTTCCATGCTATTGTTTTTCACTTATTGAGCTTCTATTCAACTTTCCTGTCTAATTTTCTGTGTTCCTATTAAATTGCCAGTCCCATGAACTTCTGAGATGTCGCCTGTGGCTGACTAAATATATGACCCTATTCAAATATAGAAATATGAATTTACAGGGTTGGCTCCTGCTACATCTCTACAAGATGGGGTGGGACTATTTAAATTTGAGTGGAGGAGTCTACCCAATGTGGTCCCCCAAGTACCGTCAGGAGTGAATCCTGAGTATAAAACCAGGAGTAACCCCTGAGTATTGTCAGCTCTTTCTTCTCTCCCTCTCCCTTTCTCTCTCTCTCTTCCTCTCCCTCTCTCTCTCTTCCTCTCCCTCTCTCTCTCTCTCCCTCTCTCTCTCTCTCTCTCTCTCTCTCTCTCTCTCCCTCTCTCACACACACACAAATATAAATCTAAATTTCAGTGGAAACAGGTGTGGGCGGATAGAACGCTGGGCCCTATAATAATTGTTAATTACTGGGATATTTACAATTAGGCTAATTATATCTAATACATATTAAAATATATAAGATTAACATCCTACAAATATTTTTTCTAATTTGTAAAGATTATCTTTTTTGCTTACTTTTTTGTGTTTCTTTAAATTATGAAAGTTTTTTATGTGGTTTAATATATATTCCCTTTGTTTATTTTTATTTTATTTGTACTTTAATTGTTTGAATTATTTAAAATGCTTTCACAACATATCTAAGAAATAATTATAAAGTTCAGGATCAGAGCAATAGCACAACTGGTAGGGCATTTGCCTGCATATGACCAACCAGGGTTCAATTCTTGGCATCTGGTATAGTCTTCGAGGACCACGAATAAGTAATTCTTGAGTAGAGTGTCAGAAGTAATCCCTGAGCATCACCAGGCATAGCCCCAAAACAAAAAAAAATCATTACAAAATCTAAAAGCATTAAGATTTATCTTACATATTTTTAGATGTCATGGTTGGATTCCTCTATTCACTGATAATCTCTACTTTGGGAGAGGAAGGGAGCACACCGGCAGTAAACAATGGTTACTCTTGGCTCTGAGCTCAAAAAGCTCTCCTAATTTCTTCAGAGATGATAACTTCAGAGATGGGATGTCAGGAATTGAACTTAGGCCAACCATTTGTATGGCAAGCACCCTCCCTGCTATGCTCTCTCTCCAGCCCCTGATCTCTAACTTATTTTATGTATAGTAAAACATAGAGTCTGATTCACCTACTTCAGCATCATTCATTGATGGTTCTATAAATTTCCTCTTGAATACTCTCACTGAACATTCATTTATCCACAGGTGAATGGGGTTATTTTGGATTCTGTGTTTTATTCCATGGTTCTATCCATCTGTACTCATAATGTAAGTAACACTCAAATATCAATATTATAACTTTGTGCTGTTTGAAATTTAAAAATATGATACCTCTGTATTTGTTCTTCATTTAAGATTCTCACTTTGGCTACTCAGTAATCATTACTATTTCATTTGAATTTCTGTATTAAGTTTCATATTTCTGCTCCAAAAGGCTATTGCTGTTTTGATATTGATTGCATTAACTCACATTCTGTATGTAATATTTCCCTCTAAAAAAATGCCTCAATGGCTCATTAGTTAAATTTATTCCAGGAGTTTTATTTTTTCAATTCTGTAAAAAATATTTTTAAATTTCTTTTAGATTTCATTATTGGAGTAAGGAGAAAACATATTTTTGTATTTTGCTCTTATACCTCAAATCTTTACTGAAATTATCTGTTAGCTTTAGTGTGTTTGTGTGTATATATAAATATTTGGACTTTTCTAACTATATATATAGCTTTCTATGTAAAATTCTCTATATATTTCTATCTATACAATCATGATGTTCATGAGTAAATCTAGTTTTATTTGTTCTAATAAGTTTTGTGGGATTTTTTTCTTGTTCAACTTTTCTAGTTATAAATTTATATACATTCTAGGGGCCCGGAGAGATAGCACAGTGGCGTTTGCCTTGCAAGCAGCCGATCCAGGAACAAAGGTGGTTGGTTCGAATCCCGGTGTCCCATATGGTCCCCCGTGCCTGCCAGGAGCTATTTCTGAGCAGACAGCCAGGAGAAACCCCTGAGCATCGCCGGGTGTGGCCCCCCCCCCCAAAAAAAAAAGAAAAAAAAAGAAATTTATATACATTCTTAATAATAGAAGAAAACATTTTATTTTATTATTTATATTATGGAAAATTGTAATTCACAATTATATTAAGATTTATTAAAAGTTTATATTATTGCCTTCCTGGAGCAGGATTTTCAGCTGGCACGGGCTGGCTCCTGGCAGACCTCCGTACATGCCAGGGGCCTCTTGGCCCAGCCTAGGGTAGGGGGGCCCGGACCTGGGTCACCCGACCCCCCTCTCCCCCTTTCCTCCGGTCTCCAGGTGGGTTCATGGGAGGACCTGATGGGGCACCCTGGGTTTTCCCCACTCCCAGACCGGCTCAGGACATTGGCCTAAGGTGGGGCTTGAAATCCTGTCCTCCGGGCCTGGGAGGGCCTTCCTTCCTTCCTGGAGCAGGATTTTCAGCTGGCACAGGCTGGCTCCTGGCAGACCTCCATATGTGCCAGGGGCCTCTTGGCCTGGCCTAGGGTAGGGGGGCCCGGACCTGGGTCACCCGACCGCCCTCTCCCCCTTTCCTCCGGATCTCCAGGTGGGTTCTTGGGAGGACCTGATGGGGCACCCTGGGTTTTCCCCACTCCCAGGCCAGCTCCAGAGATTGGCTTAGGGGG
Source organism: Suncus etruscus (assembly GCF_024139225.1). Classification (NCBI taxonomy): domain Eukaryota; kingdom Metazoa; phylum Chordata; class Mammalia; order Eulipotyphla; family Soricidae; genus Suncus; species Suncus etruscus. The sequence continues at coordinate 68,547,708 of NC_064853.1, read as the reverse complement.
TGGAGTTTGATCTGGGGGGTGGCAGATAGCTACTCAGTTATACTCAGGCTGTCACTGGCAATTTCATACCAGTCTACATGTTGCAAACCGAGCGGGGGTTTACCCTTCTTAACTTCAGTAACACACAGTTCTAATCTCAGACCAAAGGCATACAGTGGATCTAACAATCCCAGAACTATTTAGAAGGACATAAATTGAACAAATATTGAACACATATATCTTTTGAATATTTTATGTGTATTTTCTTTAACAGCTGTAACTCTCTATATATTCTTCTACCATGATGTTTCTATCCACTTTTCATCTTGTCTCTTCTTTGTAAGCTGTTCAGTAAGGATTGTTGGTGGAACTGTCCCTCAGTTTAATGCCTATTGTTGAATCAAATAATTAACGATGGTGCTGGATGGCGATGGATGGCGATGGATTCCTTTCTGCCACCCCAGGCCACATGGCTCTGCAACTCCATCCAGCCGGCCGGGTCCCAGGCCCAGGTGAAATCACTCACTCACACACAGGCTTCAGGAAGAATCATCTTTATTCATGCCCTAGCCACCACAGGTGTGTGGCCTATGTCAACCTTTCAAGCACAGCATTATTTTGCTAGCCCTGCATCTTATCTCCTGTTAGCCATCTTCCCTTTGGGCTCCATGCGGCCCAAAGATCCAAAAGCCAGCCAAGAAACAAAAAGGGCCGAATCCCCTTCGTTCCAGGCTTATCTAACTTTTTCAGACCCCTCCCAGGAATGGGAGGTCTTGCAGGTAGTTACACCTATTATCCGGTTCCCAAGACCCCTCCCAGATATGGGTGGGTCTTAGGGTCTTTGCACCCAACTTCAGGGTTTTAGCTGGGTATGCCAACAGCCTATGATTGAACTATGTCATGGAAATTGCTGGTCTTGTTCCTATTGCCTCCAGATGGGCCGATAATGCTTCATGGCATTGATCCTTGTTTGCATAGACACATTAAAATGGGAAAACACTATACATACAGATAAGTTCTTATCTAATAAATCTCAGTACAATGTACCTTACACCCTGAACATTGATATAATGACCTGGCACAGGCCTCAGAAGAATGGGCATCCTCCATTCACGCCGGAACCAGGCAAGCTATCTACGAAACATCCAAGGTCTTCTATAGCAACAGCTGGAAGCAGTCTTCTACCAGGAAAGACACTACCAAGGGTCTGACATCGACCTCCTAAAAAGAGACTTCCGTTTACACTGAGAAGACTTGACAACAACAATGACCTGCTCTACAAGACATGGTTCTCTCTAGTGCCCCTTAAGTGTGAGGTGAAACGAGAGGATGCTCTGCACCATCCTGACTGCAATATGGGATATGCAGACTCCAGGATCTTTAATACAGAAGCATAATACCAACAACAGAGACTATGTGAGGAATGGAGGTGTATTGCCACTACAGATGATGACTTGGATTGGACAAACTAGTTTGCCTGGAGCCTAGAGTCAGTCTTGTGCCAGGAAACTTCAGGGGTAGGGTTCCCTTGTATTTAGACCATAATTTTTCTTTCCATGTCCCTTATATTTTGGTGGGCCTATGCAAACAAATGCCACTCTAACACCATTTTTTACTATATTCCCTTGACTCCAATCCTTAAGAAAAACAACCCACTAAAACTTTTGAGGTTAACTTAAACTAGTAAGCATGTGCATGGAACTAAATAAATGTACTTTGCCCTCAATGTTCAAGGAGTTACATAAGTCTAATGTCTTTAGATTATATTGTGTGCTGCTAAGAAATAGTAGGTACTACAACTGGGGATTTGAGGGACAAAGTAATTGTATTGTACATGGGTTCAGTTTTGTTTTTCTTAATGTTCTTTGGCTGAAAGATCAAGGCTGGGATATCATCGATGAGACTACCGAGAATTCTGTTTATGGGTGATTGTGCTTCCACTGTAACTTTACCCTGTCCTCTTCCTTTGCATCTTTGTTGTTATAATTAAAATAAAAAAAGAGAAATAAGTCAGAGAGAGAGAGAGAGAAAGATGCAGAATGGTCTCACTCATCTATAGTTTTTAAGAAAAATGAAAGACATTCTTGCAATAATAACTGTCAGACACAAAAGAGAAAAGAGCTGAAAGTTACAGCTCACCTCATGAAGCTCACCACAAACAGGGATGAGTTTAGTTAGAGAAATAACTACGTTTTGAACTATCCTAATAATGAGAATGTACGAGGGAAATAGAACGCCTGTCTAGAGTACAGGCAGGGGTTGGGTGGGGAGGAGGGAGATTTGGGACATTGGTGATGGGAATGTTGCACTGGTGATGGGTGGTGTTCTTCACGTGACTGAAACCCAAATCAATCATGTATGTAATAAAGTTGTTTAAATAAAAAATTTTTTTAAAAAATTAAACTTTAAAAAAAAAGTTTATATTATTATAAGTAAGTTCTTTTCTACCATTAGTTTTCCAAGATGATTTTGTTTCTATAAGAAAGGGTGACCAATTATCTTAAATGCCTTTTGAGATATCTTAAATTCCAAATGAGGGGATGGAGAGATAGCATGGAAGTAGGGCATTTGTCTTGCTTGCAGGAGGCTGGTGGTTCGAATTCTGGCATCCCATGTGGTCCCCGGAGCCTGTCAGGAGCTATTTCTGAGCGTAGAGACAGGAGTAACCCCTGAGTGCTGCCAGGTGTAACCCAAAAACCAAAACAAATTCTAAATAAGACATTTATTTTTGTTTTCCCCTTGATTCTATTAATATAGTGTATCAAAATGTTATATTTTCATATCAACATGTTAGTTACTGAGATAAATATCACCTTGATTTTATGCTTTTTGATATGCAATACTGAGGACTAACACTACTGAATGCTTGGTGCAAACTGGGCTTGGGGTTTTAATCTCTGCCCACTTGGGCCTTTCATATTTCCTTACTGCCAAGAGTTAAAGTTCTAAGTGAGAGCCAACAGAAGTCATTATTATATGAATCCCACTCTCAAGATTTCAGGAACAAAGACTATAGCTTTCACTTATGATTGCACTGCAAGTATATTGAAGATAATTCAGATGGTAAATAATGCTGTTATTTATTTGTTGAAAGTAAAACCTACCATACCTAGTATAGTTGAGCTTGTTTTTATATGACTATAATGAAAAGAAGATGAATAATGGATGTGTTTAATGAGGTCATAAATTTGTTTTCACTTCTGTATAGGAGTAGCTGGATAAACTTAAAGATTAATTAAATTTTAATAAATTATTTTCTTTAAAGACAATGCATTACATAGTTTTTAATAATACATTTGTTTCACAACCAAGCCCATCACCAATGTAAAATTTTCTCCACCATTGTCCCCAGTTTCCTATCTATTCCAAAGTCTACCCTCTTGGCAGGCACAAAATAATATATTTTCTTTTGCTTGTTTACACTTAAGTGTAAATAAAATTATTTTTAAAGCATAGTAATGGAAAAACTTGTGAAAATTAATGTATCCCACAATGAGGTCATTAAGTCATTGTCAGAAGTTTAGCTAAGCGGTTTATTGCTAGTTGATTTTCTTTTATTTGTTTTATTTCTGAACATTAGTTGGGTTTGAGCCCATATTGATGTTTAAATTGGTGTTCTACTATGATAATACTATTGAAAAATATTAGGATCCCAGGTTATTTAATTTATTATATGAAGCACATGCACTGTTATTTAATGTACTATAGTATAGAGGGTAAAAGCTACTATCTCTCTTAAGTTATGCTGCTTACCAATCTATAAGAATTGACTCTAAGTTTTACCTACAATACAGTTCAAGACAATGCAGGAGAAGATGATGTGATCTGGTGCTCATAAATTTTTAAAGTTACATTTTTTTTAATATTTGGTAAAACAAGAATTAGACAATATAATATTTAAGAACAACTGTTATTCAAAGTAAAAGCTAAATTGCTTTAACCAAGTTTCATATGAGTGCAAGTCTGCAAAATCAAATAAATTAAAACTTGCACGTGATCAGGTTTATCTCTAACAAAAATGCTCAATTGAGAGTCAAGCTTCAAGTACTGAAGACAAATTTTTATCGCTGTATTTTAACAATGATATTTTAGACTCCCTTTCAAGTTATTTGTTGACCATGGAAATAATGAAAAAGAAAATGCACACAGACAGAAACATAATAATAGCAAAAATTGTCATTAGACAAATAACTTTAGTCCTCAGTATTGCATATCATAAAGCATAAAATCAAGGTGATATTTATCTCAGTAACTAACATGTTGATATGAAAATAAAACATTTTGATACACTATATTAATAGAATCAAGATTTATATTATATAGAACAAGTGGATGTTTATTACCAACCAGTTGTTCTATATAATATATCATTTAAACAGGATACATAACATTCTAGTTTGCTTAAAATTGCAAAAATCTAAAATCCCAAATTAAAGGACTGGCTCCTAATGTTAATACCTATTTCTAAATTAAAATATAGTTTCTACAAGTGATATAAAATATCTTTATGAATTATTTACTTACTTTATTTTATTTATTATTATAAACTGTTGTCAAAGTTGTGTTTTATTTCAATTAATCAGTCTCCATTTGATTATTAATACTTTCTGGTATTTACAATCATATTTATTTTTATATAGACCAATAGGGTGAAAAATATTCAAAGTGACACAACTGATAATGAAGTACAGCCATCATAGAGTCAGCAAAATCTGTCACTTTTTCCACTTGTCATAATTTTAAACTTAATGTAAAGGACAGATTACTTCCCATTTCATTCCTTCTTCATAATTCAACTTTAATTGGAAATAGTTTCAAGGTTATTTTGTTTCTTTCACCCTTATGTTAGCTTTACTCTATTGTGATTTTTCTTATTAATACTTTATAACATATTATAACCCTATATGGGAATCAAACGGGATCCCTCCTGGGTCAGACACATGCAAAGCAAAGGCCTTGCTGCAGTGCTATCTCTCCTGCCACTCTTGTATTTTTGGATGAATTATTCTGTTTAAGTTCAAAACAACTTTTTCATATTGCTAAAATAAATGCTCTTTCTTTCTTTCTTTCTTTCTTTCTTTCTTTCTTTCTTTCTTTCTTTCTTTCTTTCTTTCTTTCTGTCTTTCTTTCTCTTTCTTTCTTTCTTCCTTTCTTTTTTCTTTCTTTCTTTCTTTCTTTCTTTCTTTCTTTCTTTCTCTTTCTTTCTTTCTTTCCTTCCTTTCTTCTTTCCTTCTTTCTTTCTTCTTCCTTCCTTCTTTCTTCTTTCTTTCTTTCTTTCTTTCTTTCTTTTTCTTTCTTTCTTTCTTTTCTTTTTCTTTCTTTCTTTCTTTTCTTTCTTTTTTCTTTTTTCTTTCTTTTCTTTTCTTTCTTTCTTTCTTTCTTTCTTTCTTTCTTTCTTTCTTCTTTCTTTTTCTCTTTCTTTCTTTCTTTCTTTCTTTCTTCTCTTTTCTTCTTTCTTTCTTTCTCTTTCTCTTTCTTTTTTTTCTCTTTTTTTTCTTTCTTTCTTTTTTTTCTTTCTTTCTTTCTCTTTCTTTCTTCTTTCTTTCTTTCTTTCTTTCTTCTTTCTTTCTTTCTTCTTTCTTTCCTTTCTTTTCTTTCTTTCTTTCTTTCTCTTTCTTTCTTCTTCTTTCTTTTCTTTCTCTTTCTTTTCTTTCTTTCTTTCTTTCTTTCTTTCTTCTTTCTTTCTTTCTTTCTTTCTCTTTCTTTCTTTCTTCTTTCTCTTTCTTTTTTCTTTCTTCTTTTTCTTCTTTTTCTTTCTTTCTTCTTTCTTTCTTTCTTTTCTTTCTTTCTTTCTTTTTCTTTTCTTTCTTTCTTTCTTTCTTTCTTCTCTCTCTCTCTCTCTCTTCTCTTTCTTTTCTTTCTTTCTTTTTCTTTCTTTCTTCTTTCTTTCTTTCTTTCTTTCTTTCTTTCTTTCTCTCTCTCTCTCCTCCCTCCCTCCTCCCTCCCTCCCTCCCTCCTTCTTTCTTTCTTTCTTTCTTTCTTTTCTTTCTTTCTTTTCTTTCTTTCTTTCTTTCTTTCTTTCTTTCTTTCTTTCTTTCTTTCTTTCTTTCTTTCTTTCTTTCTTTCTTTCTTTCTTTCTTTTTCTTTCTTTCTTTCTTCTTTCTTTCTCTTCTCTCTCTCTCTTTTTTCTTCCTTTTTTTTTGGACCGCACCATTTTTTTTGGACCACACCACTGACGCTCAGTGGTTACTCCTGGCTATGCAATCAGAAATTGCCTGGGGACTGTATGGGACATGGGGGGATTGAATTCTGGTCTGTCCTAGGCTAGTGGGTAAGGCAGATGCCTTTACGCTTTGCTCCACCGCTTCAACACCTGAAATAAATGATTTTTTATTTCCATTCTTGTTTTTGTTTTGTTTTGTTTTTGTTTTTTGTTTTTGAGTGTTTTTGGAGGGGGTTTGGGGGCCACACCCAGTGATGCTCAGGGGTTATTCCTGGCTCTGCGCTCAGAAATTGTTCCTGGCTAGGGGGACCACATGGGATATCAGAAATAAAACCCAGGTCTGTCCTGGGTCAGCCACATGCAAGTCAAACACCCTAATGCTGTGCTATTGCTCCGGTCCCTTCTTATTTCCATTCTTATTTACTAACAGCCTTCCCACTTTAAATTCAAACCAGAAACATGGGGAGACATGGGGAGACAGTGATGTGGAAGGGCCCCTCTTTCCCGGCTGCCCCAGATAAGCTCCTGGAATTTAAACTACCATAAACCACTGGTTCAAACAAAGTCAGTGATTTTTGTTCCTATTAAAATCCAAAAGACAGACTACAGAATCACATGTGAAATTTTAACATCCTAACGTATAGGGTAGATATTCTTGAACTCATATTTTGAAAATCCTCATATAGGTGCTGGGATGAAAATAATCTTTGAAAGATGGAATAAACAAAGGGGACAAATATCTTCTGGCCCTGCCTGGGGATACTTAATGCATTTCCATCAAACTTTCTGCTAATTCTATCATTTTCCAAGATTTTTTTATAGTGCTAGAGAAGGAAATGTACCTACAATTGCTCACTAGGGTGACATTTAAGTCAAGACTAGATTTCAAGGTCAATTTAAGAGCAACATTTTGATTTTTTTAAGAAGACAAATTTGCCAGTAAAAATGCTACTTTTCTTACAAAAAGATCCATAAACATGCTTTAACAACTTTCAAAATGGGATAACAGTAAGATTAAATTTCTAAATTGAGCCAGGGTAAGTAAGCTAAGTGAATATATTCATTTTAGATTTATTTAAACTCTCCTTACCATGCAGTAAAATTTTTCATAACTTTCATATAATTGTTCTTACGTCTTGGCACTATTTCCTCTTACTAAAATAAAACAAAAATACACTTCACCCCTCCCCTAATTAAAAAATTATACATGAAGCAAAATGTGAAATGGCATTGAATAGTCAAAAAATATTGGCAGTTATAAAGGTAGATGCAACAATCTTACACATTATGTATAGGAATGAATTCCATGTAAGTATAATTTTCAGTCTTAAGAGTAACTTATTTATAATTTATTAATACATTTTAAATATATTTAATGTTGCCTTCTTGATATTATTTCCTTCTAGACAGAAAATTCACATCTAGTTTCACATGAAAAATAATAGTTGGGAAGAATCAGTCTGGACAAGAACTGGAAACTGTAATATATAAAACAGTATGTATGGTTCCTTTTAAGTAACATATTGCAAAACACAGGGTCAAAAAGGAGAGTGAGTGAATGAGAGAAGAAGAAGAAGAAGAAGAAGAAGAAGAAGAAGAAGAAGAAGAAGAAGAAGAAGAAGAAGAAGAAGAAGAAGAAGAAGAAGAAGGAGAAGAAGAAGAAGAAGAAGGAGGAGGAGGAGGAGGAGGAGGAGGAGGAGGAGGAGGGGGGGAGGGGGGGGGGGGGAGGAGGAGGAAGAAAAGGAGAAAGAGAAAGAGGAGGAAGAGAAAAAGAATGAGAAGAAGGAAGAAGAAAGAAGAAAAATGAAGAAAAATAACAATAAGAACACACACACACACACACACACAAAAGAAGAACAACAAAAAAAAACAAGATGAACAAGAAGATAGAAGGTCTCCATGGAGGTAAGCAAGAAAGACGGAAACTGGGAACATTGGTGGTGGGAAATGTGCACTAGTAAAGGGTATACATTGTCTGATTGAAATTCAGTCAGGAATGACTTTGTAAATGTGTGTCTCTGGGTAATTATTTACTTGTTTGTTAAGAAAAGAAGATGCATTGAAAAAGAAATATTTGCAAGAAATTCAAAGGTGGCAACTAAGATTTGGCATAGTATCAATTTATTTGTGCCTGGATGGTAGCGCATTACTTGGATAAAAAAAAGTAAAGGGCTGGAGCAGTGGCACAAGTGGTAGGGCATTTTCCTTGTACACAGGTAACCTAGGATGAACTGCAGTTCGATCCCCCAGCATCCCATATGGTTCCCCAAGACAGGAGCGATTTCTGAGCGCATAGCCAAGAGTAATCCCCGAGCGCCACCAGATATGGCCCCCAAAACAAAACAAAACAAAACAAAACAAAAAACAGTAAGTGGAGGGTTGTAAGGCTCTGCTCGCAGTAATCCAGCCCAGGGAGAATGGTTCTCAAGAAGGGTCACCACAGTAAATAATTCAAACTAAGCATAGAGTGAAAATTATGAAGTTGGGGAGAAGATGAGGTATTTCAATCTCATAGTCCCGAACCTGCCACATCAGCTGCTCTTAGACCAATCCATACCAGGGAAAGGGAAGGGTAGAGACTGACATACAATAAACACAATAAACAAGAGAGGGACAGAAACATTATTAACTATATATATATATTAAAGTCTTAAAAGGTGGAATCAAAATTCCACACAAAAATTGATATGAATTTTGCTTATTAATCCACAGAGATGTTAATGTTTTCACAGTAATAGTATTTTTAAATTATAATAGTAGTAAGAAGGCTTGCAAAGTATATTTTTCTTGCTGACATTTTTTCTTCTTTTAAAATATTTATTGTTAGGGTTGGAGATAGGGTTGGAGTACAAGAGGTAGGACAGTTGCTTTCATGTGACCAGTTCAACTTTTATCTTTGGTACTATATAGAATTTTCTGTGCAACACCAGGATTGATCCTTGAGCAAAGAACTAGGAGCAAACCCTGAGCACCACTGGGTGTGGCCCCAAGTCTTCCCAAAGTTTAATGTATTTAGGTAACAAGGTTTGACTAATACGAGTAGGTGTACCTTTGGTTTGCCTTTTTATTGTATCTTCACCACACAGAAGTGCCAAACATTCTCTACCACTTTTAATATAACTTCTATTTCACATCTTTCTAGCTCTTCCTCCCCATGTTTCCTTCTACATCTGTTTGATAACATTATGAAGTCAAAGTTTAAGGATATGAGACAATATTATTTCACTTAACTTGACACCCTCTGGTTACATAGATGTAGCAAAAGATAAGGTTTAATCTTTTTTTAGAAATGTGTAGTATGCTTAGGGTCGGCGAGGTGGTGCTAGAAGTAAGGTGTCTGCCCTGCAAGCGCTAGCCAAGGAAGGACCACGGTTCAATCCCCTGGCATCCCATATGGTCCCCCCAAGCAAGGGGCAATTTCTGAGCGCTTAGCCAGGAGTAACCCCTGAGTATCAAACAGGTGTGACCCAAGAAACCAAAAAAAAAAAAAAAAAGTAAAGAAAAGAAAAAGAAATGTGTAGTATGCTTTAACATATATATGACACATTTTTTTTTTTATCTATCCAGTTCTCATTGGATATTTGGGTAGCTCAGAGATCTTCGTTAGTGTACTTAGCATTGCAGTAGAAATGAATGTGCATTGGCCTTTTTTAAAAAATGGAACACATCTCATTTTCTAATTAGCAAAATAGAATAATATGCTAATATAGACAGAATCATAAAATTCTTCACCTTTCCATGTTTCCTGTAAGCAGAGTTCTGATATTCTACTGCTCAGGCATTTTACACATTTTGAGCCTTGTTTAAATTACATAAATGCTTTCCCTTTGTGTGTGTTTAAATGATCATCATTTATCCTCATCATTTATGGAAAGGTGACTGTTTTGGAGCCAGATAGAATAAAGACAGGATTGAAGGTATTACTCTCTTCTCTGGTTCAAGGGGATGCTGCCAGAAGAATCTTGCTTTTTTTTTTTTTTCTTGCATTGTTTAGGGGCCACACCCAGCAGTGCTCAGGAATCAATTCAGGCTTCCTCGTGGTTCTGCACTCTGGAGCCACTCACAGTGGGCTTGAGGGATTATATGGGATGACAGGACTCCAACTTGGATTGGTCACATGCAAGGCAAGTGCCTTACCACTGTACTTTCTCTCTGGCCCAAAAGAATATTTGTATATGATTGTTATCATCTTTGATCCAAAGAAAAGCTTCACATTTATGTTATTGGTGGTTTTCTTCCTGTTTTAAAGATAGGACAGGTTTTCTGACAGCATTCAGAACTGAAAGTAGAAATGGCTTGTATTTTAACATGATGAGAAGCACTTAGCTGAAATATTAATCGATGCACATATTTGGAAATGGTGTGTTACTGCTAACACTGTAATTTCTATTCTTGTCAGCAGAAAATGGCAAGAGGAAAATGAAAGAGACCTGTGGATTTTGTAAACAGCAAGCTGCAATGAAAATAATGGTTACTATTTGGGAAAAATCAGGAGTGTTAATTTTCCCAGCACTTGTCTCTCAGCATATCAAAATCTCTTTCCCTGCAGAGCATGTTTTTCTACCTCCTCACATGCTGAACTTTTTTTACAGACTTTTCTTTTCACACCATGCTAATCCATGCCTTACGTGCCTTTTTTTTATCCTGCTGTGGAGCTGACAAGCCTCAAAGTCAGTAGGTGGTCATGGAATTGTGCTCCCAAATATTGTCAGGAAAGTAGGTGTAGAGTTGACATGAATCAGGATGGGATCTTTCAGCACCAGATCTAGGAGCTTCCAGATTGCAGAGCACACATCATATGGGCCAATGAATTCACAGGGGAGCCTTGGCAGGCCTTAACCGGGGCCAGCAGCCAGAGAACACCTGTGTTTTTTGAGGTGGACTTCTTTCTGTATCCCTGATTGACTGAGTTATGTCCGTGTAGCGGGCAGCCCTAACAGGGAAGAATGTTTTCAAACATAACCTTTCGTTGAACAAACCAGTACTCTTCTGGCGATTACAATGATGCCACCAGACTCCAATATCTACATTCTCTAGCTGATAGATATACAGCTGTGGTGGACAATTAGGTGGGTAGACAACTTGAAAGTATGATAGTTTCTAAGTCTATTGAACACTACTTGAAAGGAACTCTCAGAAGGGACTTACTTATTAGCTTACAAAGCATTTATTTTTATTTTGGTACCATGTGAGGCTGTGTTTAGTGCTTACTTCTGGCTCTGCACTCAGATATCAATACTGATGGGGTTTGGGGGATGATATAAGATGCCTAGGCCAGCTGCATGCAAGACAAGTGCCATAACCATTGAACTATTGTTCCAGTTCTCAAATGTTTTATTAGCTTACAGTGGGTAAAAATTCAAGGAACTGATTCCTATTTTAAGACCACTTACATGAAGCTTATACTATCTTTTGAAACTGATAGAATAATATTTGAAGGGTTTTTATAAGGACAATTTAGAATCCAAATGTCCAGAGGAGAGGCCTAGAGTTGATCTAGGATAATAGAGGACTGAATACAAATTTTTTGAGTATAATATATGCTAAATGCATAGTGTATTAGGCACTATTATACTCCTTAGAACTTTTTAGCATATTCCTAAACATGAAACTTTAAAAGTTCTTTTATTCTAATGAGAATGCAGAAAAAATAAGAGGAAGAGAAAAATAGTGATTGGCATAGCTGAAAATAATAGTGTTCCAGAGTTGTTTATATGGACTTTTCTGTACCTGAAGAATAGTGCTATTGGGGTCTATTTCACATCTTGGCCATAGTCAAAGCCAGTTAAATCACAGACTCAGTAAAATAAAATTTTGTATGAAGTAGCAGTGGACATCAGCTAGCCAAATTTCTTTAAATCTTCCTGATGAACCAACTTCTATACATTTTTGACAGGAGAAAGATATTGTCACCATATGCTGTTTGTTGACTTAGGGACTGAAGAAAGAACAGAAAGCAAAAAGATAGAAGAGAGCAAAATGTATATTCTAGTCCAAGAAGTCACAGTAGCCTCATGTGCAGCAAGTCTTCTGATTTGTCACAGCCAACTGCTGCCCCAGAAGCTCCGGATATTTGGAACATTTCTGGGTTCCCCCCTTGAATCTGCTTATGTCACTTTTACAGGAAGTCTCCAGAAGTTTGTATGAATAACTATAATACCCATATTTGCTTACATTTTTGTGAATTCCTTTGAGATCTAAAACTTTTTTATTTTCACATTTTTCTATATCCTATAAATTATTTTTGTATCAGGACCCACTATTCAATAAAGAGGAAATGTATATATACCAATAAATACAAATACTCATCAAACTTATCATTTTAAAAATAAATACTTATGGAATATGGACCTGGCTGTTGATGTAGATGTGGGGGCTCTAAGTCTAAACAAGAGGGTCCGGCCTATCAGTGATGTTTCTCATCATCGTTCCTCTTCAACTGGGCCTCTGATCAGTAAATCATTAAGTTTTTACACTTTCTTCCGTTTTTATTTTCCACATGTACTTTGTTTCTGACTTATTTCCCCCAGTAAAGCTTTAGAGAAAGAAAAGAAAAGTATATTTAGAAATGAACTGAATCTTGTGAATGGGTGTTGAAAAGTCTGCTTACTTTAGCACATGTGTTTTACACCAGGGCTACTCATAGGATTGTCTTTCCAACTGAGCTGCTTTTTGAGAGGAGGTGGGAGTACTTATTCAGAGAGGAATAGAATATAATAAAAACATTCCTTTCTACTTAGACCAAATGAACTGACAATGAAGGCTTAATATCAGGTTGTCTATGAAACTAGCTATTCCACTCCCTAGGAATATAGCTCAGTGGTAGAAGTCCTAAAGCTGTGAATTTGATCCAATGCACTGGCCTGCATTGCTGAATATGACCCCACCAACATTGCTTTGGGAATCCCCAATGCCTCAAGAGTAAAATCTTAGGCAAGCAACATAACTATGTGCATGAGTACAGCAGGCAAAAATTCAATAGCCTCTGCTGAGAACCCCACTTAAGCATGTGAACCCTAAGGAGCAATATAATTTACCCTTGTTGTCAGATGAACAATGAGAAGAAAGGGGGATCACTGCTTAAATATTTTGAATTTCTAGAATTATCTCCCAGGTAATTCAGAGATTAGATTGAAAACATATTAAGTTTAAGCTGAAATCAATCAGACAACAGGCATTTATATGCCCTTCATTAAGACCTGGCACTACACATTGGGTTTTATTTCTCTAGAGTGCCCCCTCCCAACTTTGTTGCCTATTCTCTAAAAAGTATTCCAATCTACAAAACTGACTTATGAGTAACAACACAATGCAAAGCCTGGTATGTTTTATTTTCAGGGCTACTATGATACACCATCTCTACTGCAGATATATATTTTTTCTTTAATTTACAGAACGTTTTTGCAAAAACAATTTTGCAAGTACTTTATATCGAGCTATTTTTCAGTTAGGGAGAATTTTAAAAAATCTTGACATTAAATTTTATATCAACATATATGAAAGTCAAAGATTCCTTCAATGGTGTCTTTGCATAAAATAGTTGGATCTGTAATCTTTGACTTTGTGTGTGACCAAACATAACTTCCAGAAGCAATAATCAAAGTAACAAAATGTCACCAACTCTTAAGCTACAGGAAGGCAAATACTCTTAATATGACTTTTTTCCATAATGAAAAAATAATCACCTAATATCAAACAAATAGCAGAGCTTGTTTAAAACAGTTTCACTAAGGAAATTCCAAGTAAGGTTTAAAAGCAATAGGGAGTGTCCTGAAATGTGACTAAATGATTTATGATAGTTATTCAATTTCTAAGAAAATTTACCAACTGAACTATAATTAGGCCATTTCAAAAATAGCTATTTCAAAATACTTGAAAATAAAATAACCGATGTTGACAGGGTGACAATATATATACATATAAGCATGTGAGCAATTTATAATAGTAATTTATAATATGAGTCATTATGGTTCATACTTCTTATTTTTCACAATTTTATATTTCACAATTTTATATGTGCATAGCTAATTCATTATATAGGGTTCCTTAAAGGAGTGAACACGTGGCTGCAATAATAGGTACTTCAAAGGCAGGCAGGTATGATTAATTATTTAAATTTATGTAATTATATTAAAGTAATTATATATAGCAATAACATAAGATAGCAATAATATATCAAATCTATGTATGTTTATATGATCATTGGCTTTATATAGTGGTATTATTTTATGGTAGTATTAATATTAAAGTTTCATTTTGTAAGACTCACTATCAGAATGTCAATAATTCTCCACTATTAAAGAAATATTGTTTTTAAAATGATTTGTAATATTTATTATGAATCAGAGCTCTAAATAATCATAAATAATAAAATAATGAGAAATAATTAATGGAATGTATTTTATCTTTGTTGGTGTTTTATTCTCAGATATAAGTTCTGGTCACATAAAACTGGGTGACTTTTTTTTTTGCAAGATACAGTGAGAACAGAATCTCACAATTAAAAATTCACAGGATAGTAATGAGATTAATTTTATGTATTTTCTGTTTTATTTGCACTAATCTCTTCTGCAGAGAAATAGTATTCTACCATATATCTAAGACTAGTGAAACTAGTGAATATACTTTTTATTTATAAAACAGATATATTCCAGTACATATTTATTGATGTTAATTATTTAAATATAATATAAAATTAATTGCATACCCTGAAACCACCAAGAAAAGAGCTTTTTCTTTGAAAAATAAAACAAACAAAAATTTTTCTTAATTTCTTTATAATTCCTCAAGTAATTTACATTTTGGGAAAATGTTTTATTCTAGGTTGAAATATCATAAACATTTATGCAACAGCTGCCAAAATATACTAAATTAAATTTATATTACATTTTGAGTTGCTTTTTATGGTTCTGAGCTAATTTTATGGGCAACATAATTTTGAGAAAGTTATCCAAACTTCATGAGTAATACTAATTTTTCCCATTTTATTTAATAAATAATTCAATTATATCCAGAAAAAGAATAGGAAATGTCATTGATACACATGTAACCTAGTGGTAATACAATTTTTACAACCAAGAAATTCTGTGGGCTTAGCTCACAAAGCCATGTTTTAATTTTTTTATTTTTCTTTTTAGCCAAATCCAGAAGCCCTACATTTACCTTCCAGATGCAAACACAAACCAGTTTAGGAAGGTACTGGTTGCCTGGGAGTAAAAGTGAAAAAGATTGAGTTCTTCAGAACCATGTTGTTCTGTTGTGAGAAAGTGAAAGTGAAATAAGTGACACCATAATTTTGAATAATTACTAAGTTGCTATGAGTTTAGAACTCTCAATGTTTGAAGATATTGTTCCTCTTAAACCTTAAAAAAAATTGCCTAACATTCTCTGTTCTTATCAAGGAGACAATCCATTTTGCTGGTTAGAAAGTTGTAGCAAGTGAAAATGTTACAGAAAGAGATCAACAATTATGCCTATAATTTTAATGATGATAAGTGCTTTGAAACAGTTTTAAAACTAAAATTTTGGCCTTTAGATTTTTGTTTTCTCTGTGTAAATTTGGGGCTACACTTTCTAATTTTTTATTTTAAGAGAGATATCAGACCTCCCACCTGAAAATTAGCAGGTATAAAGAAATAATTTGAATAATTCATGGGAATTTCCTGTGCTTCATTTTGTTTTGTTTTGTCTTAAGAGCTGTTACTCCCACTCCATGAATAACATATTAAATGAACTAATTGTGGTGTTGTTTTTTCTTGCTGTGATTTTTGGGTTTTATTAGTTTCTCCACTTCACATTACCAGTGATTTAACCTCCCTCAAGCATTTGAAATATTACAGTTCGATAAAAAATAAGTAAATTAATAAAGTCTAACATACTTCCAAGCAGGGCAGACACCTTTCTGTACACTGGGCTTTTACTACTTTTCCCAGCTGATATTTATAACTCAGCCATATGTGGTTATAAAGATTTATTATGAGTCTGTGGAATAAGTCCTGTTAATGTGTACAGTAAACGTCCAAGTTTTGACTCTGTAAACCTGTAGATTTTGAATAAGATGAAACCATTCTGATTGTGAGCCAAGCAGTGTGTACTTGGAGCAAGGCCTCATATTGACAAAGGCTTAGCTATGTGCCCTAGACTATACTTGCCCTGTGTGTGGGTTTGCTAAATATGTTTGCCAAACTCAGGTGGGTGTTTTTCTTCTTCATTACTGTCCGCATCTGAGAACGGTTGACGGAGGAGAATCTGTTGAGTAAGAAATGAAATGGAAAATTTTAAGATGACAAATAAAGGCCAGACTGAAAAGACAGAGCAGAGCCATTTGGGGGTAGAGTAAATGGGACATTGGTCAACCCCTTTGCCTTTCCCTTACTACTGGACACTCACTTTTTAGTGATTAGAATAGAAAACTATTGCCACCAAACTGGAAGTAAGACTCATCATCTCTCTTTTACAGCCAGTAAAAAGATGCTTGGATTGCTCTCTCTTATACACTTCCCTTTAGTTAGTAACTAGTTAGTTAGTTAGTTAGTTAGTTAGTTAGTTAGTTAGTTAGTTAGTTAGTTGAAACTTTCCTGGTACTTAAAAAATGAGAATATTTTCTAAGTGAACAGTTATCACTGACATAGTTATCACTTTATCAAGATAAAGGTTTTTAAGTAAAATAATAGAGCGATATTACGCTAAAAGCTGTTTCATGATTTTTTTCTCAGCTTTGACTGCACTACATCATTATAGCCTGAGAAACTCTAAAAATGCCAAAACCCACTCAGCTTTGTTTTACTTTTAATAGGTTGCCTGGCCATGTGTTTTCCTTAGAAACCCCAAGTGATTGTATTGTGCTGCCCAGATCACAAAACACTTGTGCTTGCTCCAGTTCTACTTCCAATCCAAAATTAGAGAATGGACAAAAATTGCTTCTTAAAGAAATCTTGAAAACAACATTTTCTATTCCCCAGAACTTAATAACTTTCCCTTTATAATCTACATTTTATTATTTTTTTATTTATTTGCATTATGGAATTTTAGCATTTAGCTCACACTTTTGAATGTGTTTGTTATTGCTTCTACCATCAAAATTTTAGGGCTACTCAACTATCAAGAAAAGCTCTTTGTTCATTTCTTTGCATTCCCATTAGTAACCACCATAGTTTTCATTCAGTCTAGAAGTAATTTTTTTGTTTTTTTTCCCTTTTAACTAGTTTATATAATTTGGTTAGATATATAACAAATATTAGTGACTGTTATTCACTTTCTTATTATATTATTGAGAATAATCATCTTATGATTCATTTGTTTTGTGCCAAGAAATACAACTTTACTATTTTAAACAGATAACTATAATTTCATTGAGTGTACAGATTGGCTTCTTTAGCCAGTCATCCATCCATTTAAGAGAATTTAGGTTGATTTCATATTTTCATCACTGCAAAGAATACAGTTGTGAACATAAAGTGAAAATATTTTTTTGATTTCATGCTTTCTTACCCTTTGGTAAATATCTGGGAGTGGCATTGCTAATACATAGACATTGCAGTTTTGTTTAGAAGACTTCTCATACTATTTTGCATAGGAGATATAATAATTTACATGACCACCAGCAATGCAACAGTTTCCTTTTCTCCACATCCTTGCCATCACTTGTTATTTTCAATTATTTTGATGTTTCCCATTCTCACCAGTATGACATGATATGTCATTGTGGATTTGACTTGCATTTCTCTGATCATAGATATAATAGGTATTTTATGTGCTATGTCTTAAAATGTTTAGTATATGTCTATATATTATATATGTCTATATACTATATATAGTATATGTCTATTTGGTATTTAATTATGCTGAGTTTCTGTTATTTTTATTGGGTTGTACAACTTCCTAAATAATTTATCAGATGTAACTTGTGAACTATATTCTCCCAATGGTTAGGTTATCTTTTTTATAGTACTCTTTTGTTATATAAAATCTTTTAAAAATGTTTGTGGTCTTGGGGCTGGCTCAATAGCGCAGAGCGGTAAGGCATCTGCCTTGCTGGCACTAGCCTAGGAAGGACAGTGGTTCTATTCCCCTCAGCGTCCCATATGGTCCCCATGCCAGGAGCGATTTCTGAGTACATAGCCAGAAGCACCCTGAGCATTACCAGGTGTGACCTCAAAAACCAAAAAAAAAAAAAAAAAAAAAAAGATATGGTCTCATTTACTCTTGATTTTGTTTTCCTTGTCATTAGAGTGTAGTCTTCAAATATATCTATGATGTTGAGACGATCACTTATGATTTTTCCTATTTAATTTTTGGTTTGAGTACTAGATCCAAGTTTGTCATCTATGCTGAGTTAATTTGGGGGTATTATGTTAGAAAGTAAACTTCTATGTTTTCTTTCTTCTTTTTTTTTTATTTCCTTTAGCATTTAGCAGCTGTCTACCTAACTACAATTAATAGAGATTTTATTTCTCTATTGTGTGGTATTGGCTTTTTTTTTTCATTTTTTAATTTCTTAATTTTTAATAGTGTTAATAAATTACTCAGTTAAACTATATTGAATAAAAATATAATCTATAAAACATATATCATTATATTAAAATTGTTACTATCATTTTGGTTTCTTAAAAATTTTATTTGATGCTGTTGACATTGTGATAAGTGTGCTTTGCACTTAAACCTGATGTAGCACTTGCACATTTTTTTCTATTTTTAGCTTTATTTAAGCATCTTGGTTACAAAATTGTTCATTATTGGGTTTTAGTTATAGAATGTACACCATCCTTCACCAGGCCACCTTTCCTGTCAATGACATCCTCTCTCTCTGTCTCTCTGTCTCTCTCTGTGTCTCCCTCTCTGTCTCTCTCCTCTCTGTCTCTCTCTGTCTCTCTTTCTATCTCTCTGTCCTAGTAGACCCTTCTCTGCTCTAGCTACACTCACCACTCTTTTTTTTATAATTATCTTTATTTAAACACTGTGATTCAAACATGCTTATAGTTGTATGATCACAGTTATGTAAAGAACACCCCCCTTCACCAGTGCAACATTCCCACCACCAATTTCCAAGATCTCCCTCCTCCCCACCCCCCCACACCTGTACTCAAGACAGGCTTTCTACTTCCCTCATTTATTCACATTGTTATGATAGTTTTCAGTGTAGTCATCTCTCCAACTGCACTCATCACTCTATGTGATGAGCTTCATGTCCTGAGCTGCACCTACCAGCCCTCATCTCTCTTGTCTCTGAGATACTGTTAATTCTTTCATTTTTCTTAAAGCCCATAGATGAGTGAAACTATTCTGTGTCTTTCTCTCTCCTTCTGACTTACTTCACTCAGCATAATAGATTCCATGTACATCCATGTATAGGAAAATTTCATGACTTCATCTCTCCTGATGGCTGCATAGTATTCCATTGTGTATATGTACCACAGTTTCTTTAGCCACTCATCTGTTGAAGGGCATCTTGGTTGTTTCCAGAGTCTGGCTATTGTAAATCACCACTCTTTTAATGAGCTTTCTGCCCTAGGCTGGACTGCCTTTGTAACCTTTGTCTCTATTACCTCTGGATATTATTACCATATCTCTTGTTTTTCTTGTATCTCACAAATGAGTGAAATCATTCTAAGTCCCTTTCCTTCTTGCTCATTTCACTCAGCATAAGAGTCTCCATGTCAATCCATGTATATGCAAATTTCCTGACTTCATTTTTTAATTACTGCATAGTATTCCATTGTGTAGATGTACTACAGTTTCTTTAATCACTTGAACATTTTTCAACTGTGATGCTGACTGATGTGCTCTTTGGATGCACAATAGGTGGCAGCACATTGTTCACCAAAGGTTTTACTGAGTTAAATGTGATGTTTATACATATATTTGCTAGAACTACACTCCTCGTTGAGGTATAAAAGTTATGATTGTGGTTCTCAGTAGAAACCACTACATGCATCCTCATGTGATTACCAGAGGCGGTACACTCTGGCCATAATATTCTCACATAGTTTTCAATGTTCTTTGTTTAGGAGTTTTCAGGGTGGTGGGGAGTTACTCCCATTTTAATTTTATCAGATATCACTTAAAGAACACAGAAAAACCACCCACCTCAAAATTAGCCACCAAGGTCAAACTCAACATGTGAGACAGCAGGAATTTTAATTCATAATCATACAGTTCCAAGAATGTTACTACAAAATACTATCAAATTCCTCAAAGTTTATGGTTTAGATTTTATGTATTGCTACTGTAAAAAGTTTTTGGTTTTTGGGTCACACTTGACAGTGCTCAGGGGTTACTCCTGGATCTGTGCTCAGAAATTGCTCCTGGCAGGCACAGGGTACCATGTGGGATGATGGGATTCAAACCACCATTGGTCCTGGGTTGGCCGCTTGCAAGGCAAATGCCCTACAACTGTGCTATTTCTCCGGCCCTGCTACTATAATTTTTATGATTTATTTCCTTCTGCAAACTTTTGCTTCTGTTTGTTACTCCTTTCCTAGTTCTTTTGGAATAAATACAGTTTGAAATTTTTCTAATTCTTGGATATGGGCCTGTAATGTGATAAAATTATTTCTTAATGCTGCTTTTGCTACAATCCATAAGAAGTAATAGCTTGTCATGTTTATTGATATTCTAGATTTTTAGAAATAATTTTATTGTGATCAAAGTGATTATAAAATATATGCTAGATTTTTTTAAGTTTTTTTTTATTTATAGCATAAGCCAATGATTTTATCTTCAAGTTTTGTGGTTTTTCTATGTTTATTGCTGGGGGTGGTCTCGTATTACTGTAATCAGAAAAAAAATATCTGAAAATGGTACTAATCTTTACTTATTTACTAAAAGTATTTTTGAAACCCACATATTATTAGTTTCTTTCTTTCTTTTTTTTTGTTTTTTTTTTTGTTGTTGTTTGGTTGGTTTTTTGGGCCACACCCATTTGATGCTCAGGGTTACTCCTGGTTACATGCTCAGAAATTGCCCCCTGGCTTGGGGGAACCATATGGGACGCCGGGGGATCGAATGGCGGTCCTTCCTTGGCTAGTGCTTGCAAGGCAGACACCTTACCTCTAGCCCACCTCGCTGGCCCCATATTATTAGTTTCTGAGAGTTTTATTTTGCACTTTAGAAGACTATGTATTCATTTTTTGGGATGAGATTTCTGTAGATAATTATTAAGTTCGTATCTCCAATTTCCTTATTTAATACCACTATTTTCTCATTAACTTTTTACGTAGATAATCCCTTTGCTAACTTAAGTGATGTGTTGAGTTCACTAAAAATTACTGTATTCTCACATATAACATTCTTTCTATTAATATTTCTTTTATGTCTCTGTGTTGGATATATAAGCATCTATACGCGTGTGTGCATACATGTTGGATACTTGTTAGATGACTTCATGATCAAAATATGATACCTATCTTTGTTAACATTTTGTTTCAAAGTCTATTTTATCAAATGTGACCATGACATTTAATATTTTTTGTATTTATTTGAAACAGTTCTAACAGTTTTACGCTGAAATTGTCTATACATTTACTTGAGATTCTTGAATGATGTTATAGATAGGTTTTCTTTCTTTCTTTTTTTTTTGTCATCCTTGCAAAGAGGCCATGCTAATCTTCTCTGTATTGTTCCAGTTTTAGTATGGTTGATGCCAAAGCAAGCACTAAATAGATTTTCTTTATTAAGTTATGCAGTTTGTTTCTTCTGACTGCAAAGTTCAAATTATTCACATTTTATTCAACATATTTGAAAAATAATTTTCAGAGTAAAGTATTATTGGTTGGAAATTTTTATCTTTCAGTAGTTTAAATACGTCATTTCACTCTCCTTATGACAGTGGGATTTCTGCTGGGAATTATGATGACATTAAGATGGAGGTGGCTTTGTTTTTGGTTTTTTTTTGGGTGGGGGCCACACCCAGCAGTGCTCAGGGGTTAACTCCTGGCTGTCTGCTCAGAAATAGCTCCCGGCAGGCACGGGGGACCATATGGGACACCGGGATTTGAACCAACCACCTTTGGTCCTGGATCGGCTGCTTGCAAGGCAAATGCCGCTGTGCTATCTCTCCGGGCCCAGAGGTGGCTTTGTATGCAACATTTTTATTTTCCCTAGCAGGCTCACTATTTTTTCTTAAAAAATGATGTTTTAAGTAATATATATCATCATTGGTAATTTTGGATTAAGAATATGGACATTTTATCATCTTTTTGAACATCTATAACTTTTCATTAGGTTTGGGAAATTCTCAAAGAATTTCTAAATAATATTGAAAGAATTCATCTATTCTTAACTGTAGTATATGATTTCTTCCTTTCTCTAGTATATAATACTATACTATATATAATATATATAATACTATATAATACTCTGTTAATTACATTACAATTAAATCTAGTATTTTTTATTTTTTCTTCATTCCCCCTCACTCTTTTTCCTACAGATTTTATTCATAATTTCTTTTTTTTTTTTTTTTGTTTTTTGGGCCACACCCAGTAACGCTCAGGGATTACTCCTGGCTATGTGCTCAGAAGTTGCTCCTGGCTTGGGGGACCATATGGGACACCGGGGGATCGAACCGCGGTCCGTCCAAGGTTAGCGCAGGCAAGGCAGGCACCTTACCTTTAGCGCCACCGCCCGGCCCCTTATTCATAATTTCTAATGTACTGTTTGTCATGAAGTTGAGCCTACTTGTTATGCTCTTCCTATTAGATTTAATTTGATTAATTGTGCTCTTCTACTCAGTATCTCTTTGGAATTTTTAAAAATATACCCAGTATACAGTGAGCACTCTATGTTCATGTAACTTTTTCGCATATGATATGCTAGATGTGTTGTTTAGGTGAACATTTTTAACGTCATTAACTTTCATTGTTATTGCTTTTCTTGATTTCATATCTCTTTTTTGTTATCTGTTCTGGGTCCCCTCTTGGAGGTGCTCAGGGATTACTCTGCCTCTATGCTTAGAGAGCAATCCTGAAGTTGCTGAGATGAAACTTTGGCCACCTTCCCTACTATATTATCTCTTTAGCTCCTGCTCTTTTACTGTCTTGAAGGTTTCTCTCTGGAGAATTATCATATTCTTTGAAGAAACCCATCAGGTTTTACAATGTCTATCTGCAGAATTTTATTTATGTATGAATCTGAGTTATCATAATTTTTTTTACTGAAAGTAAATTTAAGGAAGATAAATTTTAGTATTAAAATTATAACTTCAACGACCATGATATGAAGGGAGAATGTGAGGGTGATTCCATCAAAACCACACTGACCTCTTTATTGCCAGGAGAAGAGTTAAAGGATAAATAAAATAGCCCAGAGAGAAACTTCCAAGCTACACTCCACCTCTAAACCTACTGAATTCAAGGAGTGCCAAAAGTCTGTGCTGCAGCTTTCCATCTGTTGTTAAAAGCTATATTTCTGTACAAATCAATGAAGTAGATGATTAGAAAAGACTAGTAAGACTGTGTTAAAATAAAAAGAATACTTTTTGTCCCAGAGTTTGGGTCCTAAAAGCCAGTACTTCATATCTATCTGAAGGTGAACTCATTTCTTTTCTATTAATTAATTTTTAGTTAAATAACCAGGAGATAGAGTTTAAAAAGTTGTTGACAGTTAGGTTTCAGTTATACAATATCCCAACAGCCATTTCTTCACCAATGTTTATTTCTCACCACCAGTTTTCTTGTTTTCCCTCCTCTCGTCCCCAAAACACCCATTGCTAGCCTGCCTCTATGGTTGACACTTTGCTTCTCTTTATTCTCTCCCCTACCTCTAGGTGTGTGTTTGTGTGTGTGTGTGTGTGTGTGTGTGTGTGTACGTGTGTGTACGTGTGTGTGTATTTCTTAAGTTTTCACCCATCCTCAACAGAGTCAGGTCTACCAATAGGAATAGTATCTAATGCTACTACCACCATTGTGGTAGCTTATTTTGGAATTTAATATCTGTTCCATTGATATCATTTTAAATTGGAATCATATGATTACAAATATGTATAAGCATATTTTTCTTATACTAATCAAATTGATATATATTTTTCTTGTGCCATATAGTTTAATTTTGGTTGTACTTTAATGAGCTTTGTTTGACCACGTTTATTTTACATTACTGAAGTTCCTCAGTAATTTTTAAGATAGGCATAGAGATATTAATTATTAGAGATGAATGGATAAAATCTTGAAAAATTTAGTAAAAAGCTAAAGTAAATAATAAAATTTTGCATATCACTATTTCTCCTTTGAAACCACATTACAGATCAGTTTCAGATCATTCCCAGTGGTAAATTATGATGTGTCTCCTGCAAGCTTTATAACATTAGAATATTTTGTAAAGTTCTATTAAATTAACTTAAACCAATCATAAAATACCTTTAAATAATTACTTAATATTTACTTCTATTAACAACACCAAAGAGTATTGTGCTATTGATGACAAATAAGTAATGAAGAATTCCAAACATTAACAAGAAAATATAGGTTTTAAGGTATCATTTCTGAATAAAAAGTCACTTAAAATTACCATTCATACTTTTATGTACACATATAGTTTTGAATTTTATTTTTATACTGTAAGTCACTATTTTCAAAACTGTTCATTGTAGGATTTCCTGCATACAACATTTCAGCACCAGACATTACATCCACGACAAGATGCCCACTGCCCAACAACATTGTCTCAGGATTCCTCCCTCACTTTGCTAGGAAATATGTATTTTAAAGAGTAATTCTCATGGTTTTTTAAATATGATATAACCTCCTAATTTTTATTCCAAAATATGCCTGGACTTTCTTTATCCTTCCCACCCCCATTTTCACCTACAGCATAATCTATCCATGCTTGTTGTTTCCAAGTACTTTACTGAAGCTCCTATTAATACTCTAAATCCTGTCTCTGCACGAGCTGTCACCCTTTACCCATGTTGAACATCTGAGTAAGTGTTGGCATCATATGTGGCAAAAAGAAGCTTAGAAAATAAATTAGTCAATGCGAACAGGAAATTCAGAACTGCAGAAGTGAATTCACTTTCCATGTCCAGAAATGACCTCATTTATGCATAGAACATTCAGATGTCTACGATCTTTGTTTTGAGAAAGAAAAAAAAGTGTCTATGTAAGTGAAAGTTTCCAATATTTTCAAAACTGGACAGTGCATCTAAATCTTAACAGGATGTAACTACTCTACAAGAATAAGCCATAAACATTTTAGAAGACTATCATTTGCGGTGAACAATTTTCCAATTAATTTGCAATCACTCACTGTTACCCAACTAAGCTCAGTCAAGGTAATCTTATTCATTTATTTATTTATTTGTTTGTTTGTTTGTTTGTTTTTGGGCCACATCCGGCGACTCTCAGGTTACTCCTGGCTATGAGCTCAGAAATCGCTACTGGCTTGGGGACCATATTGGACGGCGGGGATTGAACCCAGGTCTGCCATGGGTCAGCCACGTGCAAGGCAAATGCCCTACTGCTGTGCTATCGCTCCTGTCCCAGTAAAGGTAATCTTTGATGACAAGGAAATAGTTATACCAGAAAAAAGAAATCTGTGAATCAAAGAAGCAAGATTTCAAACATATAAACCTATATTCATTACATGTTATCCACATGCAATATGCTCTCTCTCTGTCTATGTCTCTCTCTTTTTTCTCCTTCTCTCTCCCCACCTCATTCTCTTTATATTTTCTAACTAAACTATTTCACTTCACTGTACATTCGTCTTGAAATTCTTTACTGTAGGGGAAAGACAATCCTGGAAAACCTGGATGAGAGTTAGAATTGTTCTTTTTCTTGCAAAGAGCAATTCTTCATTCCATTACTCCAGCCTGAATTCATGACTCCCTGAGAATTCAGGTAGAAGAGATCAATTTCTGTGCAATTGAAATCAATTTTTTCCAGGCACAGCTTGACAGCTGCCTTGTGGGTCTGGTGGCACATTAGTTTGCATGTTGGGTAGGTTTACAGAACAGACTTTACCACCCCTAATCCAACCCAAGAACTTCCCTGGGCGACCAATGTGGGTCTAAGAAAAAGTGGAAGCACTCATCTCTCAAAACTGCCTTTCCTGTTATCTATCCACTTCACCAAATGTGCCCGCAATACTTGAAAAAATAACCAGGAACCAGGTGATCTACAACGCAATTCATGATAATTCATAAGGTCTCTTTCCATCAAGGGACCCACTTTTTGGTGGAAGCTGCTTCTCTCACCTGCAATACTATAATCATAACTATAAAGTTAATTAACACTTTAAACAAACTGCTTATAGAACATGAAAAACAAACATTAAGCATTGATACTAAACATTTAAGGATTGGCATGTGTAATAAAGCGTTCTAGTTAGATTTTGAAAAAAAATGTCTGAACCTCTAAAATAAAACAAAGTTTGAGTAAGAAAAGATGGAGCAGTCCTTTCAACAGGAATATCTAACAGTAAAAAAAGAAACTAAAAAAAAAAAAAACCCAGACAAATGAATTAAAATAAAGGGCAGGAGAAAATGGGCATGTGGGGGGAGGCTGGCACAGGGAGACTCAATTAATTAGTTGACTAGAAGAACTAATTAGAAATATATCATATATTGCTAAAATGTATTTAATAATATTGATAATTAAGAACATTTTAGGGGGAGTCAGTATTAAAGAACATACTTTCAATAATATACATAATAGTGCAGCAGTAGTTTTCTAGAGAAACCATAACAAAGTATCACAGGCCAGTAGCTTAAGCAGAAAATATTATTTTCGTAATTTTGCTGGGAGTAAGTCTGAGATTAAGCATCATGATTACAAACACATTTGTAATTGGGTTTCAGTTATAGAAAAAGAACACCCTCTTTCACCAGTGCAACATTACCACTACCAATGACCCCATCTCCCTCCTTTCCCAACCCCTGCCTGTATTAGAGACAGGCATTCTATTTCTCTCACTATCATTGTCATGATAGTTGTCAATATAGTTATTTCTCTAACTATTGGCCGAAAGCCCATCAGATAAGGGGCTAATATCTAAGATATACAAGGTACTGACAGAACTTAACCAGAAAAAAATCATCTAACGCTATCAAAAAATCAGGAGAAGAAATAAACAGGAGATGCAAATCAAAACAACAATGAGGTTCTAGTTCACGCCACAGAGACTGGCACACATCACAAAGAACAATAATAATCAGTGCTGGCAGGGATGTAGAAAGAAAGGAACTCTTATTCCCTACTGGTGGGAATGCTGTCTAGTCCAGCCTTTATAGAAAACAATATGGAGATTCCTCAAAAAACTAGAAATTGAGCTCCCATATGATCCAGCTATACCACCCCTATGGCTATACCCTAGGAACATAAAATCACAATATAAAAATCCCTTCTACACGCCTATATTCATTGCAGCACTATTTACAATAGCCAGAATCTGGAAACAACCCAGATGGCTAACAACAGATGAGTAGCTAAAGGAACTGTGGTACATATACACAATAGATTATTAAGCAGCCGTCAGGAAAAATGAAGTCATGTAATTTTACTATACATAGATGTACATGGAAACTATTATGCTGAGTGAAATAAATCAGAGGGAGAGAGATAGACACACAACTCATTTATGGATTTTAAGAAAAATAAAAGAAATTATTGTACTAATACCTAGAGACAATAGAGATGAAGGCTAGAAGGACCAGTCCATTATAAGAATACCCTTTCTATTAACAGTATAGAGCACTAATAATAAACAAGACAAAAGCTGGATTGAGTCATAGTCATGCCTTGCACAGAGCCAACAAGTTTCAAATCTCCCATACCACATATGAACTTTCAGCCCAACCAAGAATGTTCCCTGAGGGCATGACAATTGTTAAATACATTCCAATTTCAGGATGGCCTATGACCAAAAGAACAGAGAACTTATGATAGGTGTTTACAGTTAAGGTATAAATTGATCCAATCTTAGTAAATAACAATATGAAACTATTAAGTGCCCTAAAAATTGTCCAGGCATCTTGCTTTTCTGTGTTGCTGCTATTGTTATCTACTAAGTACAGCCTTGCAGAAAAGGCTGTGGACACAATATTTGCACTGGAAGTCTGTGAACTTGCAGGAATAATTAATTTTCTGCAGGTGAGAGTTTATTCTAAACTCCAAATCCATTATTTGCATGAGGCACCTTAAGAAAATAAACGAGTCTAGGTCTCTGGCCTAGAATGTCATTTCCTTTTTGATATTTAATTTTGAAAGGCAAAGGGTAGCAGTAAAGCAAAGTAGGAATAAATACCGTGGGAATAAATACAGCACCCTCAGCTTCAATTCTGTCTGCCCTATTTCATTTTGGGCTTTATGATTTAAAGGACATAGTACCATTTCTTAAAGCCCCTCTTTTCCCCATTAACAAGATGGGAAGATAATATCTCTATAAGAGAGCTATAAATAAGACTATAAGAAAGAAAGCACAACCTGATGCTATTCCAATTGTTGGTCAGTAGAAGGTAGTTCTGCTTAGTGAGTAATAAGTATAAAATAAGATCGGGTGATTTTTATTAAATAACTTTGGGGGGGAAGCAGAGAAAGAAACTTGCAGCGAATCTGGTCTGAGGAAAGCAGGTCAGAACACAACCCACTTTGGTCCAAAATTTCCACCATATACATTATAGAAACTTGTAACAATAAAGGAACAGCCACAAATGGATCCAGTCTAGCTTAGTTATTTTTTAATATTAAAACCTAAGTCCCCTGAGACTTCCAAAATTGATCTAAGTGCAGAAGTAAGCCCTGAACACCTCTTTGTATGGCCACAAAACTAATAAATAAACAAATATATAATTTTTATAATAAAATATTATGTAAAATATGGCTTATCCTTACATTATACCAAGTAGATGATTTTGGTTTAATCCTGTTAAAATAAAGTG
This sequence comes from Suncus etruscus, assembly GCF_024139225.1. NCBI lineage: Eukaryota > Metazoa > Chordata > Mammalia > Eulipotyphla > Soricidae > Suncus > Suncus etruscus. The sequence goes on along the minus strand of NC_064853.1, from coordinate 68,518,693 downwards.
CTTAATTTTTATTTTTCATTTTAAAGCTTAGACGAAGAGAATTAGCCCAAATAAATAATTCCAAATAATTAGAAGGTAAGGACTTTCATAGAAAAATAATTTTTCATTCTATTTTACAGTGAACCATATATTGGAAGATTTCAATTGCTGTTGGTGTCATGCTTTTCTAACGTGGTTTTGCCTGAGAGATTCTGGTAAAGCTGTTATTGTCAACGTATGAACCCCATCCCCATCTTGGAGCACGTTTGTATTCTAAACTCTCTGCTTCTCTTGGAACCACTTGGCAGAGCAATCTGAGGAGACTGAGAAGTCTCAAGGTTATCTCTCTTCAGTAGAACACCTGGCACAGGCTGAATTATTTGTGTCTCATTGAAGGCAGAAAAAACGCATTTTCAAAATAGGAAAATTTAACATTTTAAATGAGCTCAAGAAGCTAGGCAATGTCCACACATGCATAAATAACTGAACTACTACATATAATATGCCCTGCAAGTTTCATGAAGGTGGTTCTATTTCCCCCTTAGGCAGGACTTAAAGAACCACCTATAGACACCTCAGGGGTTCTTAACCTTGGCTTCAGTCTGGCCATGGACATAATTTTCAGTCAGCCATCTTGTTCCAGATCAATCCTGTTTGTTGGAACCACTGATTGTTCTTGTTTGAGGTCAATGCAAGGGTTCAGTCATCTTTGTTGTTCCCATTTTTTTTTGTCATATCAAATAACATTCGTACTTTTCTCCTTACTTTTAAATCAACTTATTTTTGTTACTAAATATCAGCTTCACCTGGCTTCTAGGTGATAACATCAGACCAAATACAGGTTTATTCTACTATTTAAATACTTTTCTAAGATATGGTTAAAAAACTAAAATTAAAATAAAATTAAGGGGCCTGAGAGATAGCATGGAGGTAGGGCATTTGCCTTGCAAGCAGAAGGAAGGTGCTTGGAATCCCAGCATCTCATATGGTTCCCCAAGCCTGCCAGCATCTATTTTTGAGCATAGAGCCAGGAGTAACCCCTGAGCACTGGTGGGTGTGACTCAAAAAATAAAAGCAGAAAAAAAAAGTAAAATTAAGAATATTTATTTGAAATAGAAGGGTTAAAAAGAAGTTATAGCACATATAGAACTAAATTAAAGTATTAGTTATAAATAATTAGTTATTAAGTTATTTTTATATGACAAAAAAGAAAAATTCTCTTTTCCAAAATTATTTAATAAAGATCACCTGATCTTATTTTATATACAAATTAGAAAGGCTATTAAGCAGGAAAAGACAAAGTCAGAAATATTGGGGTGAGGTGTGAGTTTGTGTGTTTCAGTCTGTTAAAGCCAAGCAGCATATATTTTGAGTGTGGCTTGTTGCCAAGAATGTGGAAGGCACTGGAGCATTCCTATAGTTTGCATCCTATGATTCATCAATATCATTTTATGATGATTGGGTTCTGAAGTCCTGTTTCATAATCTAACAAAAAATTCATAGATTTTACCATAAATGAGGCTCTTCCCCCACATCAAGTTAAACTACATTTTATTTTCTTTTAACTGAAGGAACGAAGATACATATCTGATGGGCTCGTGCACAAGCAAAAGTCCTGACTGAGATTGGAGAATTGATTGCTGGTATAGGAAATAAGCAACTTCTTCTAATTGTTCCATTTGTAGAGACAAAGATGCTACCCAGGTTGTTCTTATTTTTGCACATGTCCTGCAAAACCACTAGGACTACACAAGAACTGGAACAAATGCTGTCTCTTAAAGTACTCACTTGTTTTGGTGAAGGTGGAAGGCTGCTATTATTTGGGCATCTTTGCTTTAAGACTATTTGTGGGCCACAAAGACAACAAACCACAGATAGAAAATGTTTGGATGAATCTTAAGTAGTAAGTGTATTTTTACCACCTCTCCACAGATTTCAGGAGGGACTGAACAGTATTACCTACCTATGGTCTAGAGCAAAATTCAAGTTTTGTGTGTATATGCCCTCCATTTTTATTTAAGTACTGCGATTTAAAATACCTTTAATGAGATTTTTATGCCTATGTCAGTTCAGCACCACACTCATCACCAGTGTACAGATTTCCCTCCACCAATAGCTCAAGGACTTCTCCCATACACACTTATTTCCCCTCCAGGTAAACCCATTTCTATAGATCAACTCTCCTGCAGTTCTCTTGCCTTTAATCATAAATTGATTCTCTGCAGAATGGCACAAAACCTGCTTATCAATCCAGGGACTGGCAGTTATATCTAAGGTGGCAAACTATTTATTTTCAACCTTTCTATACCCCTACCCATCTCCAGTCTATTGTCTGGTGATTGAATTTATCTATAACCCACCTTCTGTAATATGCTACTTCATAAACTCTAGTTAGGCCACCTTCATGCTAAAATTCATGCATTTAGATTGTGTTCACCTTGTTTAGAAAAGTTTTTCTTCCGGGACACTCAGCACAAGGTATACCTTTTTGTATTTACATGCATACTCACACATTGTGCATATACATGCCCTCATATGCAACTTTGTCTTGTTGTGGCCATGTACCTTTCTTCTAGAACTCATTTTAGAAGGAGTGTCATAGTGCTGAGGACCACCTTTCAAAAATACTTTTTTGTCTGTAATTTGGCTTCCCCACGTTAAAATGTAAGAGTATAAAAGATGATCATACTCTCGTCAAAAATATTTTTTATTTTTAATTTGGTGGGGGATTTTGGCTATACCCAGCAGTGCTCAGGGGTTACTCCTGGCTCTGTGCTCAGAAATTACCCCTGGATGTCTCAAGGGACCATATGGAATGCTGGGAATCAAACCCAGGTCCACTTCATGCAATGCAAATGATATGCTATTGTTTTGACCCTTCAAAATCTTATAAGCAAAAGTTTTTGCTTAAATAGAATTAAAAATGTTGGCACCTATGAGTACAATGTGCAAATAGGTTTACTTTTTCTTCTGAAACACCTGAACTTTCATCTTAAATGTGGTATTAATTATATTTGAATCAAGAATATTTTCATTTGTAGACCATCTATCATCTCTGAAGCAACCGATGGGGACCATTCCTATCTCTGGGTGGTGAAAGGTCTGTGAGGGGACTGAGGTAAAACACAAGAATGGGAGAAAACAAAGATAATCAACAGGTCTGGTTGATAAAGACATCTCTTTTATCTACTCCAACTGCTCTGGGGTGGGATCTGAGAAATGAATGGCAACTTACAGACACACCCCAGCTTCCAGAATGACTCTCTTTTGAACTATGATAACAAAATAGCTTATCATGTTTTAATAAGAAACATTGGTTAGAAATTCTGTCTCTTGCTAACCTGCTTTATTTGCCTACTATCAGCCACAACAGGATTTTATAAGCTAGTATTTATTGTATTGGAGTTTCTTTCTTATAAACTGCTGAGCACTGGGGCCAGAGTGATATCATAACAGTAGGGCATTTGCCTTGTAGGCAGTTGACCCAGTAACTGCTGAACACTTTGGAGAATTTACTCAATTTCAGGTAGTCTTCTAGAAAGAAAAATTGAAATATTCCTCCAAGACTTTTCTTTTCCAGCAAGTTTTCCAAGATAATCCAATCGATAGATGAGAAAACAAATTTAAAAAAAGTTAAATTTAAAGAATTTAATTTAAAGAAATTAAATAATTTAGTCTAAATCAAAAGGGAATACAAATGTTGAACAAACTTTTTTCTGTATCTAAAGATTTCAATTTAAGTCATTAATTCCAACCATTACTTAAAAAAAGTCCATCCTCTCTCTCTTCTAGCTTAATAATAATGTGAGATATTACTTCTCTGAAAGTCTCATATCATCATGCTCCTCAAAAATAAAAAAAAATGTATCCCACTATTATTGAGCATGCGACACTGCAGAGACAGGCACATTTTGAAACCCAAGACTTGGACTGCATTGTTAGTCTTTTATTTCACTATATATTTCATGTGCAGGTGTTTCAATAAAGTTCAACTTATCTGAGATCTTCTACCCTTCATGCTTATTTTTTTATTCCAATTTCACAAAGTACCCACACATAATCCAATAGCTATAAACCTATGACCATTTGTTGTTTATTTGGAAAGATATGCCATGATCAAGTCCACAGAGTGTCTACACACCCTCTGATCCCTGGGGCAGATCTGTATCTTGCTACTGGAGGATTATTTTTCAGCAGTTTATTCTGAAGTGATCACCACATGCAAGGCACTCAGCACTTGTCAGGGGTAATGATCTCTTACACATGTGTAATCTACAGAGATGAATATCAAACAAGAATTAATGTCTGAGGAGCTGAGCAATAGCACAGCAGGTAGGCCATTTGCCTTGCACAAGACTTACCTGGGTTCAATCCTTGGCCACCCTGAGGCTGCCAGGAATGATTTTGGAGTGCAGAGACTTGAATAATAACTGAGCACTGCTGGGTGTGGACCCGGAGAAGCAAAAATAAAATTAATGTCTGAGAAAATGTAGGTTAACGTTGTAAGGAGAGAGATGAAGTGAAAGATTATATTGAAAGACTAAGACTTGGAAACAGATATTATTGCCCTGAAGAACCTTTTGAAGGAAGTGATATTAAACTAAAAGCTTGATTAGTGAGAGATATGCTAACTAAAAAATGAGGTTATATTGTTCTCAGACGGCTCCAGAGACAGATATGTCAAACTCTTGTTTGACATACCATCTTTTGTTGTTTTGATATTATTGTTAGTTACATTTAATGGTGCTCAAAGATCTTGTGACCCAGTCTCCTTAGTCTAGGTAGCCTTTTTTTAATGAAGAGGCATATCAGGCCTTATCCTATGTTTCTCTGAATGTATTCCTGGCTCTGTGCTCAGAGATAACTCTTGGTGGTATTTAGGAGAACATATGGGATATTATGATTAAACCAGGGTTGATCACATGAAAGGTAAGTACTGTACCTGCTATTCTCTATATCCATCCCCATTTTTAAGCTACTCAAGTGACCCTATTTTCAGCCAATTTTTTAAGACATATTGGAGCAGAAGAAGCTACTCTTGGGAAGGTGATATGTAAAAGATAATGAGTAAGGAAAACTAGATAGGAGTATATTACAATGCCTGGCCTCCCAATAATGACAATGATGTCAGATATAGGGAGAGAGAACAACATGGTAAGTAGAGATGATATCATTTTAGAATAGTGAAAGAAGGTTTAGTCAATAAGAACTCCTGCAAGGTTCTTAGCATGAGTAATAGTCATAATTTGTGTCCTATTTGTTAATTGATTTAACATCTTCTATGATGAAAAACTGAGAGGGCTTTCTGCAGGAAGGTCACTTAAAGTAGCAATAAATAGCACTGCTCATGTTGGGCCAGCTCTCTGTGAGGCTAGCTGGGAAGCCAGGAGTAGGGTTTGCCTGTAATGACCTGCAATGTGGAAAGAAAAAGAACTTTTACATCCTGACTCTCAAATTCTCTCTCCACCCCATGAGTCAGTACATAAACTTTAATTCAGACATTAGCAGGACTGTCAACAGCTCATATGTCCTTGGTAGAGCCTTGAGGAAAAGGAACAGACCCTGAGTGCTGACTTCCCTGAAAGTAGAAATGTCCTTTATTTATGAAATCCTCAAAGTCAAGATATTTCCCAGTTGAGAAAAAGATCCTGCAATACAGAACTTCAAGTTTTGTCTCTGTGCACGAGGTTCAGGCATGTAGACCAGGTCCACCTTACACACATTATTGGAAAGATGTCTTTCAATTCTCCTGTGAAGCACAGGACTAGGTCTTAGAGGGTCCCTACTGAGAGTCCTGGGTCACATTGAACGAATCTGGAAGAAATAAGACAAGTGCAGATATGTTAACAACAATGATGCTGGTAGAAAAATTAACTTCTCTCTAAATTGAACAGTAGCCTCTCCTAACCCACTTATCCTCATAGATTCCCTAGAGATTGGTAAAGACCTCTATGCAAAAAACTGTACTTTTTTATTTCTCTCTCATCCCTTTAAATAAAATTCTATCTGGTAGGTAAATTAAAATGAAACAAAGAAACAACAAAATCCTCATGATATAAATATAAAACTCAAGAGAAATTATTAATCAGTTAAATCCAATTCTATGCATATAATACCACGGTTGTAAATCAAATTCATAACTTTGTGTTCTAGCTTTTCAGTGGGTAATGGTATGGGAAATCTGAGCTCTAATTTGTAATATATCCTACATATACCAGTTGAAGAAATCACTTCAGAAAACCACCCAATACAGAGCTTAAAATCATATTAGGATATAGATATTGTAAAATGATACTTAAAAAAGAGAGCATTTTTCAGATTTTGAAGTCTCATTATATTTAAAACAACTGAGGCCTGAAAATAAAACTACTTGACACAAAGTACAAAACCCAATTAATATCATATAACCAAAAAGATTGAAAATTTAAGGAACTTCTCATGTGCAACATTTGAAGCTCAAACTTCTAAATTATGGCATGTGGTTAGGAAATGGAAGTTTATATTACCTCCATGCTACATAGTCTATATGTACTAGTTCTACCATCAAATTGATTTTGAAGCCAAATATCCAAGATGACTGGACTTCTGTTGCTAGTCATTCTCATGAGTATATTTTTAAATAATGAAGCAATTCATAAAATGATTGATCATTTGGAATTGTAAGTACTTCTTGATTTTTAAGAGATATATTTTAAGAAAAGTTTTCCTTTCCTTCTTTACAAGAGAGAACTCGAACATTTATATATTTGTTTCTTTACACTCTCCAAAGATTCTGGAGAATTTCCTTGGAGCTCTGGCTAAAAATGACCCAGCAGGAATCTCCATTGCTCATAAATCCTAGATATGTGAGGTTACACAAGTTAGAAATGCCTGGTGGTTCTCAAAGATTATTTCTGTCTCTGCACCCTTTTTTTGTTTGTTTGTTTGTTTGTTTTTTGGGTCACACCCGGTGACGCTCAGGGGTTACTCCTGGCTAATGCACACAGAAATCGCTCCTGGCTTGGGGGACCATATGGGACTTCAGGGGATTGAACCACCGAAGTTTGTCCTGGGTCAGCTGCATGCAAGGCAAATCCCCTACCGTTGTGCCACCACTCTGGCCTCCAGAGATCACATTTGATTAGTAATTTGTGACTTTCAGTCCACCCATTAATGTTTGGTAAAGGAAGAAGTTTTTTAACTAACATTGATTCATTGTGCCTACATGATAAAACCTCCATAAAAAGATAATAAATGTCGAAATCAGCCAATTTCTAAGTTGATAAATACAACTACATTCCAAAATGGGCAAGTACCCAAAATACACAGAAAGAGAAATTCCTGCATTAACAAGTTCCTTTTGGGGGTGGGAGTGATAGGACTGCAGTAAGGCATTTGCCTTGCACACAGCTTCCCAGAACAGACTTGGGTTTGATTACCTGGGCCCATATGGTCCTCCAAGCAAAGAGCAATTTCTGAGCACATAGAGAGGACTAACCCGTGAGAGTCATTGGTTGTAACCCAAAATCAAACAAACAAAATAAAGTTCCTTTCTATATCATGTCCTATGCATCTCTTCATTTAATAATTAGTATTCTACATTAAGTAATTTTTAATAAGCTGGGAAATGTTATCCTTTCCCAGCAATATGGAGATTCCTCCAAAAGTTGGAAATTGAGATCCCATATGATCCAGCTATACCACTCCTAGGAATATACCCTAGGAACACAAAAATACAATACAAAAATCCATTCCTCACACCTATATTCATTGCCATACTATTTACAATAGCCAGACTCTGGAAACAATCATGATGTCCTTCAACAGATGAATGGCTAAAGAAACTGTGGTACATATATGCAATAGAATATTATGCAGCCGACCAGAGAGATGAAGTCATGACATTTTTCTATTCATGGATGTACTTACTTTTTGCAACAGTTTTGGCCCCTCAATAGTCACAGATTAGGGCTGGAGAGATGCCACAGTAGTAGGGTGTTTGCCTTGCATGAGGCTAACCCAAGATGGATCCGGTTTGGTTCCCAGCATGCCATATGGTCCCCCGAGACTACCAGGAGCGATTTTTCTGAGCATAGAGCCATTTATGGGCCCTAAATAAATAAATAAATAAATAAATAAATAAATAAATAAATAAAGTTTTAAAAAATAGTCATGAGTTAGATTGTCTTATTTTTCATCTCTGGCAAGGCAAGCTGAGCCAATTATAACCTTTCAGGACATCCTAATCAAAGTTATATTTTAATAGACTATTAGAATGTCATAGAATCCTCTAGTTGCAAAGCTACTATGTGGCAGTCTTCTATGGGCCCTGTTTCCTAGGAACCATGCCATTTGGCACCACAGGAAATGATAATATAGACAGTACATAGTAAATCACAGGTAAGCCCAAGAGGCCCCATTGTATCCTGCTGTTTCTCAAGTCGTCTACATTTATTACTGTCTGTTGTATGTAGAATTCTAAAATGACTCACTCTCCCTGGTGTACTAACTCTATATATCCTCTCTATCCACTGTGAAGGGAATGTAGGAATGCAATGGGATATTACTCCAATATTTATATTGTATGTTATAACAAAAAGGATGCAATTTTACTTCTGTGATCATATGAAGTTATATGAGACTCCATCTTAGGAAATTGTTCATTCTTGTGTCAATCTTTTAAAAAGAGTCACTAATCTAGGGTAGTTTCTAATTGTCTCATATTATGTCCTTGACTATATCCATTCAGAAACATTCACTTCAACCCTACCAATACAATTAACTGGATTTTTCCATCAATCTGAATGGTAGTAAAGCAGATAGAAAGCAGATTTGATAAACACCTTGACTTCAGTTTCATGGGATCCTTAGAAGGGGTCATGCTAAACTGTACTCAAACTCCTAACTCATAAACGTTCTTATTTACTGGAAGCATGTTTCCACAAGTCATTGTATGTAATAAATTGCTATGCATAATAGAAAAATTATTACATAATTGGCATGCTAACTTCTGCCTTATTCAATTTATGAATAGATTCCCTGCTGTCACTCATAATTGCAGATTTTTAGAATTATATATTTTTACAGTTCAAAAGAGGAGATTCAAAATTGAGATAGTCCAGTTTCCTAATTCCACTAATAAGAAAATAGAGAGGTACAATGGCATAGCTGGAGCAGGACTCTGGGAAAACATTCTTTCCAGAACCAAACTTTGGATGATGTTCTTTGAGGGTTAGTTTCAGAGAACTTGGGCTTTGTGATTTAACTGCTGTTTTATAGCTTTTTAAAATGCCAGCAGTCTCATGCTCAGAAAAAAATCTGTTAAACTGCTCCATAATATTCAGGATATTCTAGCCAGCCTTGTGATTCAACTTTTTAGTATACATAGCTCCTTAAAATTTGGAGGTCTGGGCATGCCTGTAGTTCAGCCTTTCTGAAGAGAGAATCCAGATTCAACCTTCTTGGTTATTCCCCACAGTTCTGCTCTAGCTTCCAGAATTCTGGTCACTTACTCTAAACACCATAAGGAATGAATAAATTCTCCCTACTACCCTCAAACCCTGGATGTTTTTTCTCAGTTTCAACTTGCACACCCAACTTTGACCTCTTTTTATTCCTCTTCAGGTGAGGAAAGATCGAGAACTTGAACATCCTCTTTACCAAGAGAAGAAAGAAAACCAAGAAAAGCAAATTAGAAAGTGTGACCGTTTGGGATGCTGGGGATCAAACAGATATCCATCCTGAGTCTGTGCATGCAAGGCAAACCTCCTACTACTGCGCCACTGCTCCAGCCCCACAATAACACTTTTAATTGCAATGGATCATTGTCATCCATCATCTTTGACAGATTCTGAAATTACCAACATAGATATTGGATTCTAATTTATTTAGTCAATGCCCTAGTAACAAACTCTTGGGAGAATTCTGATTTTATTTCTATGAAAAATTTATATTAATGCCCAGGCATACATGTTGCTAAGAGTAGGTTTGATTGCTAGATTTGGGCTCATAGAGTTTGTTGAGTTTTTATAGTACTCAATGATCCTCTGTAGAAAAAGTACTGATCTGCAGATTCTCACTTTTATTCAGAATTTTCAATGAAGTAACAGCTTCTTGCATGTGTGCACTTGTTCAGGGAGCTCAAGACCACATCCTAGATGTAGATGATAGCTGAGTTTTCCTACTCCCTACTTTGTCTTTTACATTCAATAAATGAGTAGGCCCACTTGCATCAGCTACTGTGCTAAGATATAGAACCACAGTTTTAAATGGGCTCAAACCTAAGTATTGAGGGTTTTTTCCCCTGAGAAGATCAAACTAAAGACCATACAGGATGCCAAGTAAATGGAGATAGCAGAAGTGAGGCTAATTCACAGGGAACTTGTAAATTAGCAGTTATCTCTGAGATTTTCAGAAAATCATAAGGAAGGCTTAGCAGCATAGGAGAAAAAAACCTCACTCTTCTGGTAAAAGTGGTTTTGTGTTTTTAATTCTAAAAGATCATGTAAATAGATAAGAGTTGTATCATGAGATTAATGTATTTTATAAATGTTCATGATATTTGTTTTCAGACTCAGCATCTTCTTATGTCAATATACTTAAAGAATTTTAAAAGATATTTTCATGTCAGTAGAATAGTCTACAGGCATCTCATTATATATTTAAGTTATTTTCCACACCTGTGCTTCACATTGGCATTATATTATGGACTTTGTAATTAGATTTTCTTCCTGCCATCTCTTTAGAAAAAAAAATCAATATTCCATTTGAGCTTCCCCTTTAGACATTTATTCCCTTATCAGTATTACGTTTTTGTATGGCTTTTTTGTTTTCCTTGTTTGTTTTGGCCATTGCTACACCAAGCATTTATTCAGGAACTATACCCAAAGCTGTGCTTAGAATTGACTGCCAGCCATACCAAGAGGACTGTGAAGGACTGACTGAACACAGACCTCCTGCAATTGAATTACATGTTCAACCCAATGACTTCTAATGTCTCTTTTCATGAAACTCTAATACCAAATAGCCTATTTGGATTATAATTATATTGCATTTTAGACAAACATAAAATGTAACCATATTTGTTAAGTATAACCACCTTGCTGCTGCTATTGGTATATATGTTTTGTATTCCTCTAAATTAAAAATAGAGAAACATTTGTCTAAAGAATGTTCTAGAGTAAAAATGTGACCCAATGCAGAACTTTTTGAGGGAGTTACCATAGCTGACCCTCGTGTCAATCTGAAGTACTACAGAAAATACAACTTTGGAAACTAGTTGCTAGATATGGTTCAGTACAGTCTACTGAGAATTTTCTGTCTTTGATAGGTGTATAGGCTAGGAAAATAATATAGAAGTTAAGATACTTGTCTTGCATGTTATTGCAATGACTATGACTTATTTGAATCTCCTGGATCTAAATTTTCTTATTATTAAGAAGGACTTAACAAAGTGGTATGATATAAACCAAATAAGTCATCTTTCAAATTTTATTCATAATTTTTCTGTCTGGGACAAATGATCATTTCTAAAGGGCCCATAATGCAATGTACATAGTGTAAAGACACACAGTGAAATTAAATTCACTCAATTGAGTTCATATTTATCAATTATGTATCAGGGATTCTACTCATTCTCTGACTTTAAAGTTCCATTGTTTTTTAGAACAGTAACAGCTGCAGTCCAGAAATGCCTGTTACTTCTCATCGCCTGTCCAATTAATGTTCTAATCTGATAGGGAAATCTGGCAGGAGAGAGTAGGCCCCACTGAATAACTGACATCAAACATCTTTAGTACCATATATTCAGGTTCAAAAACCCAGACAGTTCTCATTCCAATCAGACAATGTCCCTTCACTTAGAAGAATTGACAGCAAGAGGGTTATGGATACCAAATGACTGCTGAAGTAAATGTCTGAATTTTGATAGAGTTGGATATTTCAAATTCTCTTATTCTTAAAGGGTATAAAAGCAGGTCTTTGAAAACAACCACATGTTTGTGCTTTGGTTAAGTATACTTCCCATAAGGGATAAGGTAGAATTTGTTTAAAGACATGAGATTAATAGACATAACTGATGGGACTAATGGGATCAGAGGAAGAAAAAGGAGAGGAATCAGGAAAGATTAAAAACCAATCCAAATATTGGTTCTATTATAAAAGCATGACTAAAATATTACTCAATTTGTAAAAAGAAGGCATGTCAAGGTAAACTTGTATAAAATGTGATAACATTTTGGTAATGCTAGAACTCATGTTTAATTTTTTCACTAATCATTAGGATAAAACTAGTTATACTTTTCCAGATTTCTACATTTATATAATTTTTTTAGAGAGAAATGAAAATGGAATTTACAGGTTTGGCAGAATATGACAAGTACAGACTTAAGAAAGACAAGATTCAATTGTTTAGTAAGCTTAATTCTATGTGGCTAAATAATACACTGAAAACTGATGAGATCTCTTTCTCCAGCTTCAATAAATTTACTTAATAGCATGGCACCTTATTCCATGCCAGGAGAATATAAACCTGGCTAAAATGTAAACAAATAATTAAAACTGATGTTTGAAAGTGAGCAAATTTTTATTGACTTGTGATTGTAATAATGTAGTTTTAAACATTATGCATATGTATTTAGACACAGCTGCTGTAGAAAATTATGGAAAATATAAAATATAATCCAAGAAATACCCAATTCTATTGAATGGCAATGATGTCTAATATTTTATGCGTATCCCTATACTTAAAAATTATATCTAACACAGCTGGAGAGATAGAACATTGGGTAGGGCATTTGTCTTGCATGCAGCCAACCTGGGTTTGATTCTCAATATCCCACATGGTCCCCTGAGCCTGCCAGTAGTAATTTCTGAGAACAAATTCAGGAGTAACTCCTGAGTGCCACTAGGTATGCTCCCCAAAACTATACAAACAAACAAAAAAGATTCCCTGAGCTAAAACTATATATTCAAATCAAAATAAGGATCATACCCTCTATATCAAAGCCCAACAGACACTTGACCAGAAATTGGTCAGATTTGATGCCAATGACATTGCTAAATATATTTTCTTTGGGTGGGCAGGTAGGGTGTGACACTCCTATTTCTCAGATAGTATATGGTATAAAATTCTTTAAAGAAGTAACTAGTTGACAATTTTCGCAGCATACTCAAATAACTCTATATGTTAAGTGAAATAACCTTAAAAGTACATGTGCTATTAGTTGCCATTTGGTACAAACAATTCAATAGATCAATTCTCATCTCCACCATTGACACCCACAAAACTCAAAGACCAGTGGGAAAACTAAGGAGATCAACTGCAGTTGCAGATAGAGAAACCTAGCAAATCTACAAGCTAATCAAAATGTTTGAACCTAGTTATTGGATAACTACAATGCATTGGAAACAGAAATTAAGGAAGCATTAGCCAGTGAAATTAGGCAACTCTTAGATGAGAAATTCAACCAATTCAAAGAAGATTTTTTTCAGAGAATAAGAGATCCTTACAAATAAAATTGAAGGAGCTAAAGAATATGCTATCTAGAATTAGTTGCAGATTTTCACAAAGGGAGAATTATATAGATTAATTTGAAGATAAATTCCAAACTAGCCTTAATGTGGGAGTCAAAACAGAAAAGAAGGACAAAAGGATGGAAGAAAATTTAAGGCACTTAATGAGCAAAAACAAGCAAAATGTTTTTCAAATTATATGAATACCAGTAGGTGAGGTAAAAAGGCCAGGGGAATTACAAGTGGTGGGAGAAATAATATCGGAGAACTTCCCCACTCTGTAAGAAAACAGCTACACAAATTCGAAAGGCAAAAAGAGGACATAACAAAAAGGACTCAAAAGAACAACACCAAGACATATAGTACTCAGAAAAGCAAAGAGAGAAATGAATGCAGTAAAATCAAAGAAAAAAATATCTTAAATCTAAAGGAAAGAATATAAAGTGAGAACACAACAAATGTCCTACATGAAATGTTCAAGACAAGAAAAGAATAGAATGACATATTGAAATTACTGAATAAAAAATACTTTTAATGTAGTGTTAACTACTCAGCAAACCTCTCATTTCTATGAAAAGAAAAGATAATAACATTCTCAAAAAATAATAAAGAGAGCTGGAGCCATACAAATTGTCTCTGAATGAATTATTGAAAGGCCGCTAACCAACTGCACAAGCACTACATTGTAAAATAACACAACAGTCTTTAAAGTCAACAATTTCCTTAACTGACAATTGGCTAAGCTCTCCCATTAAAAGACATAGAGTGGCTGAATAGAACAGGAAACAAACTGCATCTATTACAGGGAACACCAAAAATATCAATATAGACACAGGATCAGAGTAAATAAATATAAAATAATTATAAAAGCCACTGAACAAATGATAAATAAAAAGCTGTAACATCCATACTTAAATCAGACCAAATTACATTCAAACTCAAGGAAGTAATTAGAGACAAGGTTGGACACTATTCATTGATAAAGAAAAGAGTAGGTCAAGAAGTACTGACTTTAATCAGCATATTGACACCAAATGTTGAACTAGTAAAGTTTGTAAAACTTAGAGAAACACATGGACAGAAATGTGAGAGAAGTGTGAGATTTCAACATACCACTGTCACTTCTAGATAAGTATTATGCAGAATACATGTTCTTCTCTGCCACAGAACATTCTCCAGGTAGGATCACATTTTTAGTAGTTAAGCCTAATAAAAACTTACAAACATAAAAATAATGAGCATATAAATAAAAAGCATCCTATCAGACCACAATGCCACAGAAACTTAACATTAAAAGATGTGGAGAAACTCTAACACCTGGCTATTGAACAACATGCTGCTTAATAACAGTTATATCACAGAAGAAATCAAGGAAAAAATAAAATGAATCCTTGAGACTAATAATCATAAAAAAAACAAGTTTGCCAAAACTCCAGTACATAGCAAAAGCAGTAGTTATGGAAAAAACAAAGAAATAAAAAGATAAAATCAACAACCTAATTCACACCTTAAATGTTTGAGAACCAACAAAGGAACCCAAATACTAGTAGATAAAAATAAGAACTAATACAATCCAGAGCAAAAAGTCAATTTTATAGAAACCAAGAAAAGAGCACAAAGTATCGATGAAACCAGTAACTGGTTCTTTGAAAGAATAAATAAGATGAACTGTTGGCAAGACTCATGAAGAAAAAATAGAAAAAGTATTTAAATAAATCAGATCAAAAATGAAAGGGGAGAAATTACAACAGAATCTCCAGAAACCCAAGACATCATGAGAACTTAGAATAACTTTTTTAAGCTACAGAACCTAGAAGAAATAGATTTCTAGAAATATGTAATATCACAAAATAGAATGAGGAGGAAGGAGATAGTTTAAATAGATGAATCACAATCAAAGAAACTGAAACAATAGTAAGAATCCCCTCAAAAGTAAAAATCCAGACCCAAAGGATGTACGGGTGCATTTTATTCATAGAAGATTTACTACCATTTATGCTTAAACTCTTCCAAAATGTCAAAAAAAAAAAAAACAGGAAACCTCCCTAACACCTTCTATGAAGCTACATTACACTGATATCCAAAGATGACAGAGAAAGAGAAAGAAAAACTACAAATCAATCTTTCAGATGAATATTAATGCAAAAATTCTCAATGAAATTTTAGCAAACAGAAACCAACATCACATAAAAATAATCATACATCAGGATCATACATCATGGTAGCTTTTATCCTGAGGATGCAAGGATGGTTCAAAATATGCAAATCAATTAGCATCATATACTACACCAAGAAAAGGTAAGACAAAAATCATATCATGATACGAACGGATACAGAGAAAACTTTTGAGAAGGTCCACGTAATGATTAAAACTCTTAGAAAATAGGGATGGAAGACCCTTAGTCAAAATACTAAGAACTATCTATTAAAAAAAAAGCATAGCCAATATTATTTTTAATGGTCAAAAGCTGAAAGCATCCCCACTGAGGTCAAGCACAAAACAAGAATAGCCACTGTTTCCACCTTAATGAACATCAAATGAGATGTCCTAGCAATAACAAGTAGGCAAAAGAAAGAAATAAACAGAAACAATTTAGGAAAAAAAAAGTAGAATTATTTCTTCTTGAAGATGACATAATGATATACAATTGAAAACCTAAAGAGTCCAAAAAAAAAAAAAAAAGCTCCAGAAATTACCAAAATTAGGGTGGCCAGCTACAAAGTCCGTACACAAAAATTGGTTTCATTCTTTTATTTGCATAATAAAATAAGAAAAGAAAGAGATGAAAGAGTGCATACCACTGAAAATGTGCTAAAAAAAAAAAAAAAACACAAAGTACCTAGGAATCAATTGAACAAAAAGGGCGAGAGATCTTTACCTTGAAAACTTTATTATATTTAAGAAAGAAATTGAAGGGGCCAGAGGGATACTGCACAGCTGGGAGGGCAATTGCCTTGCATGTGGAACACTCACATTTGACCCCTACATTCAATAAGGTTCCCTGAGCACTGCCAGGAATGATCCCTGAGTGTAGAGCCAGAAATAATCCTTAAGCTAGTGCCATCCATGCACCTCTTCTTCCCCCAAACAAAAATAAAAGGAAAAATATTCCATGATCGTGGATTGGAAGAATCAATATTGTCAAAATGACAATCTTACCTAAACTAGTATATATTCAATATAATCCCTACCCAAATTCTGATGATATTCTAAGAACTTAGAATAATCAACTATTAAAGTATGTGTTGAAACATAAAAAAGCTCAGATAACCAAAACTATACAAAAGCATAAAAGACACTGTCATATCTCATTATCTAATTTGAAGGTGTACAAAGTTATAGTGATCAAAACAGCATGGAACTAAAATAACAGATTTTCTGACCAATGGTTCAGAATAGATTATCTAACAACACCCTCCCATATGATCAACTAATTTTTGACAAGGGAATGGAGAACATAAAACGGAATAAAGACAGCCTCTTCAATAAACAGTATTTAAATAATTGGATAAACAACCGCCTATAGGAAATTAAAATTGGATTCATATCTCACATTTTACACTAAAGTCGATCCAAGGTTATTAAAGACCTTGAGATCAGACCTGAATACATAAAATAATATGAGGTAAACATAGGCAGAACATAATAAAATCTAGACCTCAAAGGAATCTTTAGTAATATGATTCAAATGGCAAAGGCTACAGAATATAATCAAAACAAATTAAACATCACCAAACTAAAGTGCTTCTGTAAGGCAATAGAAACACAGACTAAAACTAAAATGCATGTAACTGAGTGAGATAAAATATTTGCCCTCCACAAAGAATATTAAGGGTTGATATCCAGGATATATAACTTACGCATAAACATTACCCCCCAATATTAAAATCCCCATCAAATAATGGGGAAAGAAAATGAACAAATGCATTTCTAAGGAGACTGACAGTTGGGTAATAGGCACATAAATAAATGCTTATTTCCCTTACCATTAGAGAATTCCAAATCATTTATTCATTTTCTCAAAAATAACCTGTCTATAATGGAAAAAGTGAAAGTTATTGCATATATTATTTGGATAATTTGTACATGACAAATTAAATATGATAGAACTTCTAATTTCAGATTTTATTTATGAAAGATATTTATTAGAAAAATTAAATCATGCTTTCTCGTGTTATATGAAGTGTGATCCTAATAAGTTTTCCCAGTGCTCTACTTGGTGGCAGCAAATTTAATTTGATATATTAAATTTGAGTTATAAAACTACACTCTTCTGTTCTTTCAGTATTAAAGGTAGGGTTGAGAGAGGTATTTGGTTAGAAACAAGTTGAAAGAATAATTAGGAGATATTTAACAATTTTTTTGTCTTTTTAAAGTCCTGTCACACCTGTTATATTTCTTTTCTAAATAGAGCAAAGTTATAAAGGCTAGCTTCAAATCCCAGGTTAATAGTGCCATTGTTACCGTAGAAGCAGCCATGTTTACAAAATGAAACCCATTCCCCTCAATATACTGCTTACATTCAGCCAAAGCACTTCTGTCAGTTGACATCAGCTAGTAATTAAGCCTAGAAAAGGAAGTATTGAGTTAACTATATGTTTTACTGCAGGAAATGTAGGAAGTTGCAAGGATTGCTTATTACAACAGAAATAAAAATTTTATTTACAGTAGAAAGAAAACTGAGCATACTCACTGAGGGAAGAATGACTATGGGATATAGTAGTCAACTTAGAAACCACTCTACAAGATTTTAATTATTATATACTTTATTCTGAATATTTGGAAATGTGCATATTCTAATACAGGTTTGAAAATTCTATAGCAAGAACAATAACTAGGGAACAAGTTTTAATATATGGTACCACATTTTTGGTCACAGCAAGTGGCTCAGGTGTTATTTTTGCTCTAGGCTCAGAACTCGCTTCTAGCATGCTCAGAAGACTATATGAGATGCTGAGGATAGAACCCTGGTTATCAGTGTGCAAGACAAATGCCCTACCTGCTGTGCTATCATTCCAGCCCCAGTACTACTTCTTAGTACCTTTACTGACACACTGAGCTGTTAAAATGAATATGAAGAGTATTATATGAGTGAAATGAGTCAGAGGGAAAGGGACAGACAGAATGATCACACTCATTTGTGGGATATATATAAAAGTATATATCAAAGATAGTATGGGAATAATATCCATATTAGATAATAAAGATGAGAAATAATAATATAATAGTATTATGATATAATATAATATATTATTAATATATTATAATAATACTAAATATAATAAATAAAAATGTTGGTCCATGGTAGGAACCTTGTCACAAAATGTGAAGAAGTGCAATTAGGAAAGAGGAGTGACCACTAATGACAATAATAGTTGTAAATAATCACTCTTATCCAGAGTGCTAAAAAATTGAGTTCTAAAGGAGGTAAAGTGATATGCATGATATCCATTAAGTAACAATATTGCAAAGTACATTGCATGAAGAAGATAAAAAGTAAAAAGGTGAGAAAGATAGCGAGTGAGAGACAGAAAGAGAAGAGAGAAGAAAAATGTCTGTCATTGAGGCAGATAAGTAGAAGTGCAGGAGTGTGGGCAAGTGGAAAACTGGGGACATTGGTGGCAGGAAATGTGCATTGTTGGAGGAATGAATGGTCAACATTGTATGGCCAAAATTCAATTATGAACAAATTTGCAACTGTCTATCTCATTGTGATTCCATTAAATTTTTAGAAGTGTATTTGTGTCATTTCCTCTTCAAACAGCATAATTGTTCAAAATGCTGTTTCTAGACACACCACTGCAAGAAGCATTGAGTAATTCTGCCTTGTATATAGTTCATTGAAAAAAAAAGTAATGAAACAAGATGAGAATAAATATATGAACAATCATAAGGATGCAGCAAAAACTGTGTTAATAAAGTTCATAGTATTGTAATGTTTTTTAGGAAGAAGTATGAATAATTGGACTGCACAACTTATGCAGCAAAAGTAAATCAACAAAAGGAAACTAAAGTGAATGGAAGAGAGGAAAGAATAAAACTTAGAGCAGGGGGCCAGCAAGGTGGCGCTAGAGGTAAGGTTTCTGCCTTGCAAGCACTAGCCAAGGAAAGATAGCAATCACGATTGGAACCCCGGGCGACCCATATGGTCCCCCCAAGCCAGGGGCAAATTCTGAATGCTTAGCCAGGAGTAACCCCTGAGCATCAAACGGGTGTGGCCCAAAAAACAAAAACAAAAACAAAAGCAAAAACAAAAAACACTTAGAGCAGAAATTAAGAAAATTAAAACTAAAAAAAAAAAGCTGAGATGTTGCTTGAAAATTGAAAAATTAAAAAGAAAAACATGATTGATAAACATTAGCAATATCCACAAGAAAGAGAAACGTGTACTAAGTTGAATAAAAAATTAAAGGGAATGTCATAACAGTTATCACAGAAATTCAAAGGATCATCAGATAATATTTATGCTGCAAGTTGGTAGAACCTAAAAATAATGATAACCTGCCAAAATTGGTTCAATCGGACACAGAAGGAAAAAGGTAGTGGAATGGGAAAAAAAGAAAATGGAATACCTGAAGAGGGCAATTATCATAAAGAAATTGAAATGATAGTCAAAAATTCTCCCCAAAACAAAAATCCCATACCCATATCCAGATGGGCTTACTAATGAGTTCTTCCAAATTTTTAAAGAACACTAAACAAACAGGAATCCTCCCAGTTTCTGTATTGCATGCATACAGATCAAAAAGAAATAAAAATCTAGTCAAAATAAGAGGTATGTATTTGTATACTACTTTAAAATTAAAAACCTGATATATAAGTGTATACATAATTAAAAAAAATTATTGTCACTGTAAATTAAAAAAATTATGTTTGAGTTTCAGGCATATTCTGTTCCAATAACAATCCTTCCACCTGTGCCCCACTTTCCCTCTCATCTCCCTGAAAGCCTCTGTGGCAGGCAACTTTGTTTTTTCTTTCCTTGATTTTCGGTGGTTTACAGTATTGTTACTGACATCATGCACATAACTTTAGTATACCCTTCCCTATCCTATCCTCAACCTCCATCCCCTCCCCATTAGTGACAAGCTTCCACCTTGATGCCAGTTCTCATGTTCTTTGTTTTTATTTATTGACTTTGGGCATTTATTATTCCCTTGCTATGCTTCATTTTCTTCATAAAAGAGATCATTCTGTGTCTGTCTTTCCTATGATAAATATACTTTACATATCCATCCACAGAACAGCACATTTGTATGACTTGGTCTTTTCTTACACTCTTTTAATATTCCATTTGCATCACAAACTCTTAGTGATATTACAGGTTTGGTTTCAGATAACCACAATAAAGTGGTAATTACAATGGTCAATCAGATTTTAATTGTTTCCCATTACATGTAAAAATTATCTTTATACCTAATTATGCTCTACTGGGCATAAAATATTACAGCTGAAAAAAGTATTTGTAAAACTTAGTTTAAAAACATTTTATTGCAAAACAGTTTTGTCTGAGCCCCCAGCAAGCCAGGATCTTGCTGTAACCAGAGTTTACAATATAATAAACACAATAAACACAATTTTAACGAACACAGTATATCTAAATAATAAAGAGAAGTTTAATAAGTAAGATACACGCCCAAATCAGTGATATTATCTGATTATCTCGGTAAGGAATACTATTAAAACATTCTGCTTGTGTGAATGCATCTAAAGAACATTGCTTTGTGATTATTGTACCATTTCATTTTTGTGCTGCCTTTGGGGGGGGGTCTTTGTTTCCCCATATATGTATATTTAGGTTAGTAGTAAAAAAAGAAATAAAATGTTCAGTAACAAAAAGACTTTTACCCCATATTGATAATCCAATACTTATTGCCATGAAATTCTGGAGACATAATGTACAAATATACAATACAGTGCAGCCATTTTATTCTAAGAATTGGAAAGCATGGGAAAGAGAGAAAGAACAAATGACTTCTCTTGCAATCAGCTACACCAGATTTAGTCCTGGCACCACATATGGTCCCCTGACTGCCAACAGTAGTGATCCCTGAGCACACAGCTAGGAAGGAGTAAGCCCTGGGCACAATCTGGTGTAGCCCAGATATCAAAACAAAACAAAAATAAGTAAGCACGGTGCACATTGAAACCTGCGTAGATGACAGTAACATTTGTGTTTTTATTCTGTTTATGTAAATACTTCCTAACAGAATTACTTTAGTTTTAGCTTTTAGCAAAATGTTAACAGTTAAGCTACTTCAGTAACATAAAGCAGCGGCTAGTACATTATATGAAAGCATCTACATGAAGTCTGTCTCTGTCTGTCTGTCTGTCTCATTGTTGGTGACCACCCATATTTAAGCAGTGTTTTACCTCCCTTCCCCTTGATGACTTTTCCAAACCCTGTCAATGGCTGCAAGTTAAATATTCGACCCCCAGTCTACAGAAAATGCAAGTTGGATAGCCATCTTTTTTCTTCAAAATGTGTATGTTTATCCTTCTTCACCTAAATTCCTGGAAGAGTCAAACATCTGATACTTAGGTCAAGACTAAAGGAAATGGTTTGTCCAGCTGCAAATAGGATAGAACTCAATTTGCTTTCTTAATGCTCTAGCTCAAGATCAATGTTTAATATTTTCTTTGTGTGATACAGTGCCTCTTAATAAAAACAAAAAGAGGTAATTGGATTTTAATAGGTTCAGGCAGCAATGATATTCAGTGAAGAGAACATTATTATTCCATTTGCATGTGCCTGATGAAAGAGATAATTCAAACTTTGAATAATCGCACTAGGAAAGGGAGAAAAGAAGAGCCTTCCAGGCGATGTACCAGGTCCACATTCCGCAGAGCACATACTTTATGATAATCTTTTTCATTCTATTCTCTCAAGAAAGACACTTTAAAATATTTAATTAATAGATACATTGAACTCTTGGGAAATCAAATGTTAAATACTGCAGCATCAAACTTGTTCTTCTTTTGGTCATAGTATCTTAGGAATGAAGCCTCATATTTTTTCACACTAAAAAGTTAGAAGCAAAATTGTTCCATTTGTTTAAAAAGCCAAGTTTAACTATTTGGTACAGAAGAAAACTGATAGATCTTTTAAACAAATATTTTAAGTATCTGATTATCATATAATAAAAGACATTGGATTCAAAACAGTATGTCATCTTGGTCAGAAATATACGCTTCCACTAAATAACACAAATACACAAATTGAAATAAAGTGAAATTCTTTTTCCAGAGTTAATGAAAGGTTCCTGTTTGTGAATTTGAGGCTTTGAAGTCCAAACCTTCCCAACAGCACCAGGAATTTACTGGTGATTTATTACTATTTGTACAAGTGGTGAACAGAGTGCTGCTCTATGGAAAGCTGACATCCCTACCTGTCAAGGCTGCGTTCAGAAAACCACAGGCAGGACATAAGACTCCCCTGCCTCCACTCCTCCACTCCAGGTAGGGTCTGAATGGTAATGTGTGGTTTGGTCTAGCAACATCTCTCCTCCAGCCGCCCCACTAGTCTCCCACTTTATCTCTTCATCTCCCTAATCCTAATCTACCTAATTGCTTACTTCCTGTCACTCTGCCTGCCCACTCACCCAACCGCCAGACCCAAACAAAGCTCAAAACTCACTTCCTCTCTACTTAATCTCCTCTGATGTCCTCCGATATTCTCTTTGTAACATGCAGTTCGTTCCATGAACTGATCTTAAAGCTAGTTTTGTCCACATGCCTAGGTGGTTGAAGTCAGATGTGAAGAGGTTATGTTCAAATGTGGAAAAGTTCCTAAATAGCCACTGGTTTATTTCATGTTGAGAAATAGTGGCCAATGTTCTTGCCTATCTTAACTTCATATAGCCTATCCTGGAAGAGCACCCTGCACTGACCTTTCCAGACTAGCTGAATCTTTGAGAAACCAAACAACTTTAGTGGAACAAGGGAGTTATGGTAAAAGAAAATCTAGTGCCTGTAGGTGCTGGGTATTCTTAGTCATTTTTAAGTGGATGGAGGTAAATCTGGTTTGAGGTTATTTGTTTTGGATTATCCAAGAAAGACCTAGTCCGATGTCATGGTGAATATAAATACAACTGATCATAATACATTCAACGACGCTAATATATGTTATTGGCTTTGCTTTTTATCATTCATTTACTTTGAGATTTGTTAGAAGCAACGCTATTTCTTTCTGTTTGTTTTTTTTGGAGAGCCATACACATATCACTCCAGACCTGAGCAAAGCTATTTCAATCACTAATACAAAAACACACAGAACTAATAACATTTTTTTTTTCTTGGTTTGTGGGCCACACCTGCTGATGCTCGGAGTTATTCCTGGCTATTCACTCAGAAATCACTCCTGCCTTGGGGGACCATATGGGATGTCAGGGGATGAACCAGGGTCCATCCAAGGCTAACACAGGCAAGGCAGATGCCTCACTGCTGTGCCACTGCTTCGGACCCTAGAATTAATTTTATCTTTTTTATTTTCCTATTGTTTCTCAATCTCTTCTTTTATTTTAACCCTCCCCCCCCCCTTTTTTTGGTTTTTGCACCATACCCAGTGGTACTTAGGGGTTATTCCTAACTCTGAGCTCAGAAATCACTCCTGGTAGGCTCTAGGGACATATGAGATGCAAGGATCCAACCCAGCCCTTCCTGGATCATCCACGAGAAAGGCAAATGCCCTACCTCTGTGTTATTGCTCCAGCTCCAACCTCATATTTTTTTTTTATTTCAACCAACATTCTATTACATTTTAGCATAATATTCTTGTGATGTGGCATCCTGGTTGCCAAAGAAAGCCCTAGGTAAAATTTTACAATGATTACATAAAAAATAAAAAAGAACTATACACACACACACATATATATATATATATAATAAACAATTTCAGAAATAAAAAGTAATTTCACCAAGGAAATTTTACCACTTGGAAATCAAGAAATATAAGTTGAAGAAATCAGCAAATGAGGATAACATATTGGGCAGAAGTATGGGAAGAAATAGTAAAATTGACACACCTGATTCTTGAACTTCAGAATCTGGCCTTGACATTTACAAAATTTAAGACTTGAAAACAGCAGACATCATTTGGACTTTTTCTTATGTATCTGAAAAATGAAGAAACTATTGCATTTCCTCATAAGTACCAGTGAGCATTAAATTTGCTGTGCTGTGCCCATGATTCTGAGAAATCTAAGAGATATTCATGGTTACCACCATTGGAGGGTCCTAAAGTTTTAGAGAATAGATTCAATTGTGGCATTGTGATTTACTTAGAAATTTAGCAATGGGAAAGTTGTGAATCAGAAGGGAAAGACTGTCTCTTTCAAAAAGTGTTGAAGAAAGGAATGAATAATGTGTTGTCATTTGCCATGTCTTATTCACTAATAGGAAAAGACAAATATTTTTGTGAACTACTTAAAATCAGAGATGCCCCATAGCAGTTCACTAATGCAAAATTCTTATAGAAGAAAGGACAGCAAAATATTGTATAATTTTTATGAAGGATGAAGAAGGAAAGAATGATCTTCAAATACCTTAGGATCCTGTCATTGGTTAAAATTTATTTCTGTGTAAAACTTTCCACAGAACTATTCTGGCTCATGCTTCCCTTCCTTCCTCACCCTTAAAGCTTACTTACTCTTGTCCAAGGTGACCATCCCTATTCCCAAGGAAGCACGGAAGAAAAATTGCACTTTTATATTTATAGAGGATTTCCTAAATTATGGATAATTAGCACTGAAATTTGAGTGAGGATTGCAAGCTCAACCAAATATTCTAAAGAAATCGAATTTCTCAGCTATTTGTGACTATATTGATTATGACCCTCTCCTTAGAATGAAATCAAGACATTTGAATATGAAGTAGATCTCATATTTCCATCTGAAATTTGTTTTAATAATGCTAAATATTCTGAAAAAACAATTTTTCTAGAAAGAACATTTATTCATATTAGACAGTGCAGAATTCATATTAGACAGTACTATTCCAGAAAAATAGTACAGAGGGTAGGGCACTTACCTTGCATGTAGATTCTCAGAAGTACATATGATTCAAGACCACTGCCTAGCATGATCATGGAGCACAGAATTGGGAGTAGCCCTGAGAACACCAGAAATGGCCACCGTTAAATAATGGCCACCTCAAATAAAAAAGAAAAGAAAAAGAAAAAGGGAAAGGAAAAAAAGAATGAAATAGTAGAACTAACATTTGGTTCTAAATAGAAATTTGGGTGAGGAGAAATACATCTATAATACCTTACATAACTCCTGCTTTTTACCAAACATTATATCTGGCTCCAGTTTGAGTGTAAAGATGGATGCTTTCAGAACTCTCAAAGCTGTCCAAATGTGATGTGTTAATGCCACGAAGTTAATGCTTATTCAGCTGTTTTCACACAAGGTACCTAAAACTGGCCAATTTTTTTCTTTTTATATGCATCTATTCTCCCATTTTCTTTGCCATTTCCATGAAATCGTGTTAGAGACAAAAGAAGACTGGTGATTTTAAGCATAAAGTACTTAAATTCTGCTAATATTTCACAAGTTCTAAATATCAGTTTTATGAAAGAATGGACATTAATTCTGGAGTGGAATATTCATGATCACAGTACCTATCGTCAGTAGTATTCCCATTTACGCACAATTTTTTATGAGGTTTAACTCTTCCTCAGAATATAGACTATTGAGCATGTTCATTGAATGTGTTGTATGACTACAAACTACAATTACTCTGCAGAAAAACCCTGCGGAACTTAGAAGTAACATATTACATTTAAGAAGCTTAGGAAAGTGGAAATGTTACCTTAGCAGCTAAAATATAATACTGATAGTATTCACATGACTGGAAATTAAACACCATGTCTGGAATAAATTAATGAAATAAGAAATTTGGAAAGACTTCAGCCTTGCATGTTAAGTGAAGTGTAGTGGTGAAAGGGTGGGTAAAGTGGACAAAAAATGTCAACTATCGAGGCCGGAGTGATAACACAGCTATAGAATGTTTGCCTTTCACAGGGCTAATCCAGGACTGACCTGGTTTCTATCCCTGGTGTCCCATATGGTTCCCCAAGCCAGGAGCGATTGCTGAGCGCATAGCCAGGAGCTAAGCGTTAACGGGTGTGGCCCAAAAAAACAAACAAACAAAAAATAATGTCAACTATATTCTATAGGTGCTACACCCTTTGCTACTATGGTGGAAGCAAGGAGTCTATTTAGCTTGATGTGTGGACCTTACTGAAGTGAAGGCTGAAGTGGTGCTGGGAATTATTGTAGTTACAGGTCCTGTGAAAAGAGATGTTTGACTGATGATCAAGTTTAGGGCCTCCCACATGTTAATATATGTTTTTATATTTCTTTGGGACAAAACTCCAGCCTTATAAAATAAGAAAATTTGTGTCCATTGATGTTGATATTTGTAATGTTCAGTTGCTAAGGGTATTTAATTTTTGGTCACCTCCCGAAAAGAAATTGAGAGTTTCAAAGTTATGTTTGCTAACAATTTCTAATTAGCTTTACAAACAAATGTGAAAAGTCATTTGGAGGATTTGTAGGTCAATAGCAGAAGGCTAATATACTAAAAAGTTTAGCATTTTATTCCCCTATGAGACAGTATGTTACCAAGAGGAAAAAAAAAGTTTCTTTACCATGGAAATTTCACATCTCTGTGCTGTCAATTAAAGCCAGGTGCTTCTGAGTCATATTATATTTTTAAACTCTAGAAGCTGGACCCCATAAAGAACTTTTTGCAGGTTGGTCATGAAATTATTGATGTGTTACAAAGATTTTTTTTTGCCTCCATTTACTTATAATTTGAGCCCTTTTTATTCTAAGATATTGGATTCTTAATGTTATTTAAGACTGTGCAGGTCTCCTCCCGTTATAGATTAGAACTCACACTAGTCCTAGGAAATTATGCTGAAGTTGATGCCCACCATCACCTGATCTGCAACTTTTTGCATTCTCCTAATACCACTAAAACTTACCCAATAACATAAATGCTTTTATGATGTTTAAACTGAGAAGTTAATCAGGCATCTTGTCAAATTCATGAGGAAGAGGTAATTAGTAGAGGAATTTCTAGATGATATGGAGTTATCCCCCTAACTTGAATAACTTGCTTATAAAAAATAAATGAACCATTGCATTTATATTTCTCAAAGTAACTGCTATATTATATAAGTCATAATTTAAGCAGAATAACAAGATAAGCTCTTTTGTCAGAACTTTTGTCACAACTCTCTTGGTGGTCAATTCTCCTTGCAACAGGAAAGTTGGATTAAAATGTATAGCTTTCAGAGTTTCCAATTTAAAATATTCTGTCCCAGTGTTCATAAACCTGTATTT
Source organism: Suncus etruscus (assembly GCF_024139225.1). Classification (NCBI taxonomy): domain Eukaryota; kingdom Metazoa; phylum Chordata; class Mammalia; order Eulipotyphla; family Soricidae; genus Suncus; species Suncus etruscus. Next base: position 68,490,871 of record NC_064853.1, on the reverse strand, counting down.
TTAATCATAATTGGTTGTGCATTGATATAGAATCCACAATAAATACATTGAATCTTCTGACCTGACCTTTGTAAGTGGTCAAAATATCACTGACTGTTTAGAGTTCAAACAGTGGTTGAAGCTCTGACTTGCTTGTACATAGAAACTTATCATATATATATGGGGTAACATATTTTTATCATTGATCAATTTATCGCACTTGATAAAAATATTGTGGAAAGAACTATACCTCCCCATGACTTTCATATAAGTGGTAACGAATAAAACCAGAGCAGTTACTAAGAATTTGAGAGTTTGAAAGATATTCAATCTTTATTAACAAACCCTAAATGATTGCTCAATTCTCAGGCCATCAGATAATGATAATTTAAAAAAAAAATCTTCACATGTGCCTCCATTCTTATAGGAGATTTTAAGAATGTGGCCCATTGGCTCCCTAAATCAGCATCTTTTAGGTAGATGTAAAAACAAAACAAAACAAAACACTATTTTTGGCTTTATTTTCATGGCCTATTGAGTTAGAATTTCTGCTATTCTCTGCAATATGTGTTTTCACAGATAACCCAGATTAATTAAACATAGGTACTATTTTGGGTACTAGAACTCTAATTACAAAGTTAAAGATGCCAGTGTCTTCTGCCTCTTTTCACCATGTCCAACTCTGGAATACCACAAGCAATGCCTTGGAAAGAAGTGCTTTACTCTAGAACAGAACTATTGGCTTAAGCATATTATTGCCAAATCCTAAACTAGTCACACCCTCAGACTTAGTCATTGCAGTAAAAGGCACTTGTCTTTACAATCATCCTTAATTCTGACTCACAACCCACATCAAAATTGAACAGAAAATTGTACTTCTTTTACTTGAATTTAGTTACTTTTTATAATGTCCACTGCCAACATTCTTTCATGCCCAGAATGAGGACCTGAACATCCTGTTCTTCATTTTGTCCTTTTGCCTGATGACCACACAGTCAAATGTGTACCTTTCAAAAACACAAGTCAAGATGCAAAGCATTCATATGAAAGCTTTTCTTTTTTTTTTATTTTTTAGTTTTTGGGTCACACCAGGCAGCGCTCAGGGGTTACTCCTGGCTCTAGCTCAGAAATTGCTCCTGGCAGGCTCAGGGAACCATATGGGATACCGGGATTCAAACCACCGTCTTTCTGCATGAATGGAAAACACCTTACCTCGATGCTAGCTCTCCGGTTCCATATAGGCAAGCTTTTAAATGTCTCTTAACACAGATTGAATAATGAAATATCTTGAACTGGAGAACAGATCAAAGGGACAGAGCACACACTTAGCATACTAAAATGTTATCATTTTTTTGTTTAGGGCAGGGATTGGGGGGTCACACCTGACAGTGCTTGGGGTGCATTCCTAGTAGGGCTTGGTGTTCTAGGGATTCAACCAGGTCTGTTTTTTATATAAGGCAAGTGCCCTTCACACTGTGCTATGACTTTATCCTACCCCAAGCCTATATTTAGATCTGCGGCACCATTGACTGTAGCCGAATGACCAAGATATGCTGAACACAGGCAAGATCACATTTTTTAGAAAAAACAAATTGAACTATTCAGCCATATTGACCAAGTATTGACATGTGTGGCTACCAGGTTCCATTATATTGCTTGGACTCAAATTAAAATTATTTTTGTTTATTTTGGGGGACCACACTTAGTGGTGGTCAGGGGTTACTCCTACACTCAGAAATCACTCCTAGCAGTCTTGGGTGAACATGAGTTTTTAGGGATCAAACCCAGGTCAGCCATGTGCAAGGCAAACACCCTAACCACTATGCTATTGCTTGGGTCCATCAAATACATTTTTAAATTACGAAATAAGTGTAAAATATTCTTATGGTGACCTCCAAAATCTTAGTATTGGGCCACATTGATCTACCAGTTTTCATTCATTCTACCCCACCTACTTTCTTGCACTTCTTGCAAACTATCTTGTCCCCTTAGAACTAGTTCCCCTCTGTTGAGTGTTTATCCCCAGACTTCTCATCTCTTTTAGGACTCTAATAAAATGTTATTGTGTCTCCTCTTCCTGATAACTATTTTATGGAGCATCCGTGCTGTCCTTGTAGGGACCTGGGTTCTGAAGAAAGAGGGGAGCCATCTTGTAAGGGCCATAAGGCAGGCTTCTCAGGTTCTGAGCAGGGAGAGATACCATTTTTTAATAATCACACGGTGTAGGTCTTTACAAGCCTATTTTCAGCCCAAGCTATCTGGCCAGACAAGGTAGCCTATCACGGAAAAACAAGGGAGAAGTAGGAAGATATCCCTAGACAATAGCCAATTATTTTAAAGGTCATCATAAAGCTGGAACCTCCATATATATTTTCCTATATAATCTTTCTCATGACCTTGGGCAGGGCTCATCTACTTTGGGAGATGGCCTTGGCTGGCCAGTGTGGGGGCCTTTTGGTCAGACAAAATAAAGTATTAAACTTTATTCCAATTCAGTGGTCTCATCCTTTGAGTCTGGACTCTAGCATCCTTTCCCCTCATTTTAATTTTTTTTCTATATTCACAGTATATAGGGAGATTAAATAAATCAAGCCAGAAGCTGTGTTCCCTGGGGGGGGGGGCACTAGAATAATGATCTAGGTTATCTGACTGCCATCACCAAGTGTTGCAGATAAAGAAGGAATGAAGAAAGTTGATTTTTTCGTGTCTTCTCTTATTTCTTGAAGAAGGGTTTTATAGTTTTCTTTGTATAGGTTCTTCATGTCTTTAGTCAAGTTGACTCCAAGATATTTGAGTTTGTGTGCCAAAAATGTGAATGTGGTTGTTTTCTTAATGTCCATTTCTTCTCTATAATTATTTGTGTATAAAAAAGGCCATTGATTTTTGTGTGTTAATTTTGTAGCCCGCCACATTGCTATATGAATCTATTGTTTCTAGAACATTTTTGGTAGCCTTTAGGGTTTTCTAAATACAGTATCATGTCATCTGCAAACAGTGAGAGCTTGACTTCTTCTTTTCCTTTCTGGATGCCATTGATATTTTTTTCTTGCCTATGGCAAGTACTTCCAGTACTATGTTGAATAGGAGTGGTGAGAGAGGACAGCCTTGTCTTGTACTAGAATTTAGAGGAAAGGCTTTTAGTTTTTCTCCATTTAGGATGATATTTGCCATTGGTTTGTGGGAGATGGCCTTAACTATATTGATAAAGGTTCCTTTCATTCCCATATTGCTTAGAGTTTTTATGTAGAATGGGTGTTGGGAAGCTGGAGAGAAAGCACAGCGGTAAGGCATTTGCCTTAGACATAGAAGGAAGGTGGTTCGAATCCCAGCATCCCATATGCCCCCCCCCCAGCCTGTCAGGAGCGATTTCTGAGTATAGAGCTAGGAGTAACCTCTGAGCACAGCCAGGTGTGACCCAAAAAAAAAAAAAAAAGAATGGGTGTTGGACCTTATCAAATGCTTTCTCTGCGTCTATTGATATGATCATGTGGTTTTTATTTTTCTTGTTGTTGATGTTGTGTATTATGCTGATAGATTTATGAATGTCAAACCATCCTTGTATTCCTGGGATGAAACCTACTTGATCGTAGTGAATGACTTTCTTGGTGAAACATTGGATCATATTTGCCAGGATTTTGTTGATGATCTTTGCATCTGTGTTCGACAGGGATATTGGTATGTAATTTTCTTTTTTTCAGCATCTCTGTCTGATTTAAGTATCAAGGTGATATTGGCTTCATATAAACTATTTGGAAGTGTTTCCATTTTTTCAATTTCATAAAAGAGCCTTGCCAGGATTGGTAGTAGTTCCTCTTGAAAAGTTTGAAAGGATTCATCAGTGAATCCATATGGGTCTGGGCTTTTATTTTGGGGCAGACATTTGATTACTGTCTTAATTTCCTCAATAGTGATGGGACAGTTTAGATATGCTACATCTTTCTTATTCAACTGTGGAAGGTTGTAAGATCCAAGAACTTATCCATTTCTTCCAGGTTTTCATGTTTAGTAGCATAGGGTTTCTCAAAGTAGTCTTTGATTATGCTTTGAATCTCTACAACATTTGTAGTGAGTTCTCATATGGGTTATCAAGTCTCTTCTCTCTCTCTCTCTCTCTCTCTCTCTCTCTCTCTCTCTCTCTCTCTCTCTCTCTCTCTCTCTCTCTCCGTGTGTGTGTGTGTGTGTGTGTGTGTGTGTGTGTGTGTTTGGGTGTGTGAGTTCAATCTTGTTTATTTTTCCAAAGAATCAACTTTTGCATTCTTTGATCTTTCAGACTGTTTTTCTGGGATTCCATTTTATTGATTTCTGCTCTAAGCTCTGTTATTTTCTTCTGTCTAACTATTATTGGTTCCTTTTGTTGATCATTTTCTAGTTTTATAAATGCATCATTAAACTATTCAGGTATGCCCCTTCTTTCTTCCTGATGTGTGCTTGCAAAGCTACAAATTTTCCTCTCAGTACTGCTTTTTGCTGTGTGAATGAAGGAAGTTGAGAGAAAATACTTTCTACCTTGAGAAAAAACTATATTCCACCTTCCAACTTTAAACCCTCAGCTATCCCAGAATGGATCAGAACCAATAAAATCTATTATGAACACTTCCATGGCATGGATGTTAGTAACTTCTCAGCCTGAGGATGAAGCTGTGAAGCTGTTCTAAAAGTTCACTTGATCTACTTGGTTCAGGAGGCTATAGACTCAGTCTGGATCAAGAAATTGCTCTTTGAATAAAAAAGCAATGTTTTCCATAACCTCTGCAAAATATACATGGTCACCAAAAAAAGTTTTCTCCACATGGAAAAGGCTTTATTCTAGGTTGAAATACGGGCCAATTTCCAGGTACATCCTGCATGCCTTAATAATACAGTTTTATAATAGAGTTTCTTCTCAATACCACTGACCTGAGTCCTCTGCAAATAGCAAAGTCTATCTGACTGTTGTCAACAGGGAAAAATAATTTAAATTCTTGATTTTTTTTCATATACTACTCAAGACCTTTAGATTCTATGAAAACTTCTTTTCTGAAGGGTTTTAGGCAGTGCCAAGGATTTTACACATGGGTGGTGGCTCATTGTTTTTCTTTCCCAACCCCTGCACTCCCAGTTCAATCTGCATCTCATTTGGATGTTGTCTTCAAGCTCTAAAGTTACTACAGCATTAGAAAGTTTCTTCTTAGTCACTTATTCACTCCCCCAAGTATGTAACTGCCTATATTAGCACCTTTTACTTCCCAACGTGTATATTTTACTTTTTTCACATTTCACCTTACTGGAATTTAAAATTAGTGGCAAAAAGGAGGTTTTTCTATTCCTTATGATTAATTCTTCTGAGAATCTGAATAGTGATATGTGGTATGTATTTGAAGCTGGCAGGTAGATAGAGTAGGACCTTCCCTGGCAGTAAGATCTGGGATATAATACAGTTTTGGGGACACAAATCCAAGAGATGGAATGTGAAGAAGATACTCTTGTTCCTAGCCCTAAAGCTACCAGGACATACCTTGTAGATACTGGAACTGAGACTGAGCAAAATCCAGGAAAGGAAATCAGTAAAAAATCAACTAATTCCAATCTTTCCATCTAGCAACCACCATAGGATCTTACCTTGTAGAAAGACCTATGTGGGATAGGTTGGGAGAAGCCCTACATAAACCAACAAAGAAGATGCATAGATGTGCTCCCTGGGCCCATGAACATGGCCCCCACATGCACATGTCACCAGCGTCTGCCTTCTTGAGATGTGTATTCTTAGTCTTGCATTCTGAGTTGTGTACTGGCAGCTCCCTCCACTTTTGTAGAGGCAGTGTTCTCTATTTAGAGTGTTATTCTCTCCCTTTCTTATCCTCTCCCTCCCCTTCCTTAGAATTTCTGAATAAAAACCTGTTTTTACTTGACTGCTGAAATTATTTCTCTGAGAAAAAGCTAAAGACCTGAAAGTATAGGTATGGTAGTTCGTTTAGGACAAACTACCTTCTGGTATCACATTGGTAGGGCAAATAAATGTTTCTTTCCTTATTATTTTTAAATATTTATTATTACATTATAATTTACCAAATTGTTCATAATACAGTCATTTAGTCATTAAATATTCCACCAATTTTTCCACCATCAGTTGACCTTGCTTCAACCAATATCTCCAGTTTTTCACCCACCACCCCAGCATGCCCCCTTATAGGCACAACAAATTTACTTTATATTCAATATACAATAATAAGGCAAATAGAATTATCAAAACCAATAATTATTATTAATCAGATAAATTGGTCAATTTGTAATAATTGTATCTTTAAATGGTTTTATTAAAGTAATTGTCTAAAATTCACTGGGCTGTAGTTGGTACTTGTTGAACTTTCTGTGTTCTTAGCTTGGTTGTCTTCTATGCACTGTCACATTGAATTCCCTTCATATTCATATCATGACCTTAAGATTCTATGTAATTTCTTATTTTCTGAGTGGCTCATCCTTCAAAGAATATAGTTCTTCATTTTCTAGTCTTCAAAAAGCTCTAGATTTGCATCTCAAAACGATGTGGCCTTCATGCATTTAGGCCATTTCAAAGCTGCATAAATGCTCTTTAAAATTTATTATTTCCCCCAAAAGTTCCTTGAAAGGGCTTCCTTTCCTCTCTACCTGCAACATTGGGATTTGTTTTGAAATTTACTTTTTTGTTTTTTCTAGGTCACACCTAAAAAGTATGCTCAGAGCTCACTTCAGGCTCTGCACTTAGAAATCACTCATGGCCTTGGGAAATCATAAACGGAGGTCAGGATCAAACCTGTGTTAGTCTCATGCATGGAAAGTTACTGAGCCCTATACTATTTCTTTAATTCAACATTTTTTTGGTCAAACAGGAGAATCTCTCTATTGCCCTATAGGAGGACAGGTTGCAGAGCATGACATCTTCAAAAGCTGACTTCTTTTAATACTTTTTCAATTTACTAATAACAAATGAATTTGAAGTGCCTCTTTTCTAAATCAAATAAAAACTCTTCCCAGCACAGATTTATTTGCAGTCTTTTATAACATACTTTAGGAGGTTCTAATTGAATGCTTTTCTAGTTATGTATTTTGAAAAAATATATAAATAAAAAATAAAAGCCTGGTAAGAAGTTCTGCAAATTTCCATCTGCTCTGATTCAACTGAAAGAAGATAAGATCTGTTTCTCTTTCTCCTCTATTCCTACTGTTTGGTCCATGTCTGGCACCCCTGACATAAAATATGCTCCATTATGTCTGTAGAAGCCCAAGACCATGCCAAATGAAAAACAGGAACATGGCCTTGGTGCCTGAGGTCCTTGTCTCTGATCTTTCCTCAGAGCTTTCATAGACTCACTGAGATTCTGAGACACCCCCGTTAGCTCAGCAACAGGGATGGAAAGACATTTTTTTTATTAAAGAGAGATAAAAGTTTCTAGCTCCTCCAATTGAGTAACATAAATTCGAAGGACCATCACACAAAATAGATGAGAGTGCACACAGAAGTTGACCCAAGTCAGTTGGGGGCCAGACCGGCAGACACAATGCAACATTCTCTATTAGGGAACTTCTTATATCCGTAGCATATGGGTAGGGCTGCTCAGCATAGAGGCAGCAAAAAAGCTGAAGGTAGATTCACAGAGAAGTAGATAGATCCCATTAAGACAAAAAAAATCTGGAAATAGTTCCCAGCAAGTACCTTTACCTACTGTGACAGAAGGTACTTGAAAACATTTGTAATAATGTCACTAAGAACATGTCTGATGATGTGTAGCAATGATAAAAGGGAAATAAGAACTAGTCAATTTTTTTTTCTTCTTCTGATACAAACTAGGAGTGCAGTGCTTGACTTCTGCTTGCTGGGGTAACAATGTAAAGACTCTGGACTTTAAGACTGAAGCCTATAGAAACACTCATATTTTCTACTTAAGCATCACCTATCACTCTGGTTAACCAATAATTCAAGATCAGCACGCATGTTTGTATGCCTGTATTTGTATATACAATATACATGTCCCTGATATGAACTTACATATGGGTGCATGTTTGTGCTTGTGCACAGTAGTTTATGTTGCTGATATCATCCCCAATTTATGTTTATGTTTATATTGTTTATGTTTAAGTTTATTTTGCAAATACCAAACTCAATTTATTTTAGATAACTTTATATAGTCATACCCCTTTTCATTTTAATTTATATTTATGTATAGTCATGCAACAAATTCCAAAGTTACTATTCCAGGATATTTTGTATTCAAAAGAAGGCATAGTCACAAAATATAGAGACAAGTATCCTTCTACTTTACTTGAGAGATTATAAATTGAGTTGGTCACAGGGAAAATAAAGTTTCTATATTGTATTTGTGTGTTATTTGATATGCATAAATTAAATATCTCATTATTGAGAATGTGAGAAGGGGTTTAAACTATCTTTAGATTGACCTTTAATAATTTCTTTATCTAAAAAATACTATTTGAGTATCTATTTCATTATGTGATAAACATTGGGATTCTAGTATGGAGAAAATTAATCAAGAAAGTCCTTTTTTTATGGTGTCTATGGACTACTGCCTCCAGTAGCATCTAAGGAAAGTATCATTATAGGATTTTATATTTAGCATGATTTAACAACCAAATGAAATTAAAAAAACTAATTAGAATAGTTTTATATTTTCTAAAATAAGAGGTATTTAAATATCTGGTAACTAGGATTTTGTCAAACTCTTACATTTGATGACATTTATTTTGTACTATTTTTTTGTTGAACAAATGATTATCTCACACTGTGTGCAAAATCTAGTTTGGTGAACAGATAATACATGCTTTCTATGACTGGACAGAGCTGGATGAGGCCCTCACCCAATGAAAAGCATCCTAAGGTAGTATGAATCCTGTTTTGTCATGGAATATGATTATTTATTGCATAAAAAAGATCTAAGAGAAAAAAATAGAATTGAAAAATAAATTCTGACAAAGCATTGAAAACTTAGCAAAAACAAAGATGAGTTTAAGGAAAATAAATAGATTTTCTTTAAAGAAATTAGTAATTACAGTCACACCCTATCCTAGGACCTGGTTTTATTACCTCATAGTTACCAACATTCTAAAATGCTTTTCTTATATAAAACAGCATAGCATACACACAACTTCTATAACTTGTGTGCATCCTACAGATACTTTAAAATCACTTCTAGGTTACTTAACATACCTAGTAACATGCAAATAGTCATTACATTATTATAATTACCCAAAGCACCAACCTATATATGTTCACTTTAGATGCACCCAACCTAGGGTTAACTATGCAGTGTGAAATATTTTACAGATAATTTTTATTATAGTTTAGGTAACATGGCAATACAACTATTAGTGCATAATAACTGTACCTAACCACCACCAAATGTTTATCAACATGCACTCATCTATGTCCTTTTGTTACTACTAGTCCACCTTAACCTTTCTGCCCACTCATTTTCCTTACTTGGGATTCTCATTTCTGTAATCCAGGAGTAATTGTTTGTTATAATCAGACACTATGCATTCCTCTTGGTTTCTCTCCACACCACAAATGACTGGAAATTTTTGTACAAAAAAGGCTGAATTTTAGTGACTTAGTGCTCACTTTATAATAGCTTTTTAACTTAAAAGTTCTATCTGAAATTGTCTTTCTGACTTAAGAGCCAGGCTATGGAGAAATTTCTTATTTCTTTGAATATTATAGTACACTAATAAAATAAGCAAGCAAATCTAAGGGTTTTGATAAGCAAAGCACCTAATGTCAGCTAACAACACTAATAAGACTTAGTACGCTAACAAACATACTCATATAATGTACATTACAACTATAAAATGACCTAAATGATATGATAAAATATAATATGATATGATAAAATATAAAATGATATAATAAAATATACTATAATTAAACAAATAGACAAAATAATTCTTAAAAATATAAGCAGTATACTCACAAAAGTATTTTTAATAATGTTAGATCATACCCTGTCTTTACCCAGAACAAAGGTAGTCCCCCAAATTTCTCTTTCATTTTCACCTCTCCATTTGATGTAGAAAAGTTTGCCTGGATCTCACTTGACCTACCCCCTCCTTATAAATTTGTACTGATTTAATAAAGGTCAGTTTGGCTTGATATGAAAATGGTACAATTATCAACAATTTGATAATACCAACCCAATGCCCTTACAAGTTAAGATCTTCATAAAAGGGCCTATTCCTTCAGGAACTGTGGGCTTGATAATGGGTAGAAGTAGTCTGACTACTAAAGGTATTTTTGTTCATCTGGGAATTATAGATTCTGACAATGTTGGAGAACTAATAATTCTTCTTTCCATGCCCACAGTTTGGACATTTAAAAAAGGTGAAAACATAGCTCAAGTTTTATTATTTCTTATGTTATGCTTGGCATATCAGACTGTCTCATGGTAGGGTATTTCAGAAGTACAAATTCTGTTGTCTCTGTTAATCTTTTAATAGCCTTTAGTGCTAAGCTTAAAGAACACCAATGTTATCCCTTGAAATTTAGGGCAGGAAATTTGAAGCATATTTGTTTCTGGTGCTGACGTTCCTGTGATAGTTTAAAATACTGGTCCCATCATTGGGCCTTTCAAGGTATACAATATGACTTAGAGGGAATAGGCAGTGTTTCATCAGCTGTCTGACAGAGCTTAAGGCTTTTAAAGTGCATAGGAACTGAAACAGCAAGCAGCTTTTTTGACATACATGACTCCAATTTCCTTGAACCACTGGGGGCATGACTTACACAGACAATTGATGGCAGAATATCACCCAAACCTCTCCCAAATCATCAGCTCAGAGGCCTTACCTTTTTAATTGGGGAAACTGACACCAATTAAATTAGTGCCTGGCACCCATTCCAATTGAATAGAAAATAAATATCCCAACTTGGATTTCCCAGTGGTACTTGAACAACACAGAATTAGGGGTGGTAAAAAAAAAAACTTGGTTGATAAAAGACTAAAATTAGGACACATTGTAACCTACTTTCTGAATAGAATTCCCCTGCTGTGTTTATTCAAAAGAAGTCAGGTAGCTGGAGACTTTTATCTGGCGACTATCAATGCAACCCTGCTTCCTATGGAGAAATTACAGAATAGCCTCCCTTCACCAATAAGAAAATCAAAAGATTAGACTTTAATAGCAATTGACTTAAAATATTGTTTTTATAACATTTTCATTCACCAAAAAACAGAAAGGCCTTTTTAATTCCTTAGTTCAACAATAGAGCTCCCATGCAGCAGTTTCAATAGACTGTTTTGTCTCAAGGCATGGAGAAATAATGCACAATGTGTCAATATTGTGTTGATGTGGTCTTACATCCAGTTTCCCTAGGCATGTTTATTCCACTATACTGATAAAATTTCTCTGGCCTACTCTATGGACAGAGAATTACAATATCTATATAAATGCCATCACTGCTTGCAGGCTGCTGGTTTAAAAATAGCCATAGAAAAAATTCAGGTTTTGCCCTCATTTCAATATCTGGGTTTCATATTGGAGTGTATTTCAGTGAGTCCCCAGAAGTTGTATATTTATCAGAAAAATGTAAGGACTCAATAATTTTCAAAAACTCCTAGGTGGCATAAATTGAATCCATCTCTGTCTTGGGATTTCAAACTCTGAATTCGCAACCTATTCAGCACCCTAGGAGGAAACTCAGATTTAAATAGTCCCCGGTGTCTAACTCAAAAGGCCCACAAGAAATTGGATTTCTTCATGGACAAAGTCCTATCTTCCAGGTTCACGCCTGGAGATAAATTGTTGCTATTTATTTTAGCAACTTCTCTATCTCCAACAGGAGCTATTGCTCAGTTGTCAGCACCATTAGAATGTGTTTACTTACACAACAAACAACTTCACACAATTATGCCCTACTCAGAACTGATTGCTGCTCTTATCATCAAAGCAAGGGTCCAAGCAGTTTCTCTATTAGGTTATAATCCTGAAATCAGAGTCCTGTCAATTGCAATAAAGAAGAAAGCTATTATCTCTTAGTGAGCCCCTTCAAAGATCCTTATCAGACTTTTCAGGTGAGGTATTCTCCCATTTCTTGTTCGAAAAACCTGAGAATTTTTTCAGAAGGACACATTTTGTAATTTCTTCAATTATCCTTTTCTTCCTGTACCTGATGTCCCTGTTTTTTACACTGATGTATCTTCATCAAAAAAAAGACAGTATCACTGGTTCCTCACTAAATATAACAGTATCTACAAATTACAAGTCCTCTGAACAAGTTGAACTTGCTATTTTATTTTACCTGCTCTCACATGTTTTAGAACCATGTAACATAATAAGTGACTCAGCATATGTGGTCAACATTTTCCTTGGGATTGTCACTGGCTCCTTAAATACACATACCAGATTGTTCAAAATTTGCTTCAGCAATTACAAGCCCTTTTACAAAAGCATTATGAGTCAATTTTCATCACTCACATAAGAGTTCATCTGGCCTCCCAGGGCCAATGGCTCAAGGAAATAAAACTTCTGATTATTTAGCCATGCCAATATTTAAGTCACTTGCAGAATAACATACAACACTACATAGAAACGCCCACGACCTGCATGTGAACTATTATATTCCATGGAAGCAAGCCAGACAAATTATTGATAAATGTACCATTTGCATGCCAAGACAAATTGACCTTTTTTTTTTATTAAACCAGTACAAATTCATCAGGAGGTGGAAGGTCAAGTGAGATCCAGGTGAATTTTTCTTTTTTTTGGGGGGGCACACCCGTTTGATGCTCAGGGGTTACTCCTGGCTAAGAGCTAAAAAATTACCCCTGGCCTGGGGGGACCATATGGGACGCCAGGGGGGATCAAACCCCAGTCCTTCCTTGGCTGGCACTTGCAAGGCAGACACCTTGCCTCTAGTGCCACCTCACCGGCCCCAGCCAGGTGAACTTTTCTATATCAAAGGGAGAGGTAAAAAGGAAAAAGGAAATTGGGAATGCCTTTGTTTTGGATAAAGGCAGGACCTAACAAAACCTTATTCAGAAAAAGCCATTCTGTAAAGGTGTTTCTCAAGTAAGATTAACATTTTGATCAATATGCTAGATGCTTTTACACCTAGATAGGGCCTTTTCAAGTAATATTACATTCTGTCCAATGTGAAAGATACATTTGCATCTAGGTAGTTTTGTCTTTCAGGTAATTTAAAATTAATTGCTTCTGATTTATCATTTTCTTTTCTTTTCTTTTTTTTTTTTTTTTTTTTTGGTTTTTGGGCCACACCCGGTAACGCTCAGGGGTTACTCCTGGCTATGCGCTCAGAAGTTGCTCCTGGCTTGGGGGACCATATGGGATGCCGGGGGATCGAACCACGGTCCGTCCAAGGCTAGCGCAGGCAAGGCAGGCACCTTACCTCTAGCGCCACCGCCCGGCCTCTGATTTATGATTTTCTGACAGAATTTTGATTTCACTTTTTTTATCAGCTTTTGTCTGGACTTCTAGTTTTTTATTAATTTGTTTTTTTATTAAATCGTTATTTTTTACAAAGTTATTTACACCTAAGTTTTTGACTTATAATTTTCCTAACATATATTAATATTTAATATTATCTCTCTCTTTTTTTTTTGATTTTTCGGTCCACACCCATTTGATGCTCAGGGGTTACTCCTGGCTAAGCACTCAGAAATTGCCCCTGGCTTGGGGGGACCATATGGGACACCTCACCGGCCCCTAATATTCTCTTTTTTATTTCTCCTAAAGACATCCTGGCTTAACGAGGTATTTTCTATTCTCAAAGTCTAATTTTATGGGTAAAAATATGCTTAAAATAAAATAAACACCAAAATATGCTTCATTCCACCCTTTTTGAGTAATCAAAGCTCTTTTTCATAAATATAAAAAATAAAAGAACATGAAGTATAACTTATTTTGTTCTTTTTTTTTTTTTTTGAAGAACATGATCTAAAATGTTCTCCAGGATGATTTATAAAATTCTTCAGGCACCTGTATCCTAAATCAGAGGTGACAGTTATGTGATCTTTCACAAAACTAGCCAGTAGGTGTTTTTGTAAATAAAGTTATTTTGACACACAGTCATATCCATGCATTACATTTTGTTTATGACTATTTTCCCATTATTAGGGCATATTTAGTTGTAAAAGAGACCCCCTAGCCCAAAAAGTCTGCATATTATCAGGAACTTTAGAGCAAAAATGTTGCTCACCTTACTTAAATGTCTATAAATTTCTAATTGGATAAAGATTATGGTTATATCTCTTAAATAAGTAAGCAAAAAGGATAATAGAAAGCATATAATATGTTAGGATTAAATATCACAGTTTGTTTTCAATTATTCAATTTATGATACTTATATAAACTTATGCTAAAGGGACCTATGAAAATAAATAAAACACATGCTATTGAAGAAAACATTGACAAAATCTTTGCCAACAAAACAAAAATGTAAATAGATGTAAAAAATAATGTAAATAAATGTGAGAACAGGATATGTAAATAAATTATAATTTACTTTATTTAAGATTTTTCCCTTTGGGGGCCACAGAGAGCACTCCAGGCATCACTTGGCGTCATCTCAAAGCATGAACAAAGAATAAAAAGGTAGAACAAAAGAACAGTGACAGGGCATTAGCCCTGCAAGTGTCAGACCCAAGATTGATTCCAAACACCCCTGTAAGGTCTTCTGAGCCTGCCAGTTGTGCACAGAGCCAGCAGTAACTCCTGAGTGCTACTGTGTGTGATCAAAAAACAAACAAAAAGAATAAGGAGAAAAACTGAAAGACCTAACATAAGACAAGACTAATCAAAAGACACACCAAATTTCGATATAAAGATAGCATTAAATCCCAGGACAATTCTTTCTTTCAATATCAATGGACTAAATGTACCAGTTAAGAGGCACAGAGTGGCTAAATGGATCAAAACACTCAATCCAACATTCTGCTGCCTACAAGAAACGCACCTGAATAGTCAGAACAAACATAGATTCAAAATAAAAGGCTGGAGAAAAATTATTCAAGCAAACAACATCCATAAAAAAGCTGGAGTGGGCCCAGAGAGATAGTATAGCAGCGTTTGCCTTGCAAGCAGCCGATCCAGGACCAAAGGTGGTTGGTTCGAATCCCGGTGTCCTATATGGTCCCCCGTGCCTGCCAGGAGTTATTTCTGAGCAGACAGCCAGGAGTAACCCCTGAGCAATGCTGGGTGTGGCCCAAAAACAAACAAACAAAAAACAAAACAAAACAAAAACTGGAGTGGCCATACTAATATGAGAGAATGCATACTTTATACTCAGGAAGGTTGTAAGGGACAAAGATGGACATTTTATATTAATCAAAGGGTATGTAGAGCAGGAAGAAATAACTCTCCTAAACATATATGCACCAAAAGAGGGTCCAGCAAAATATTTAATACAACTGTTGACAAAACTAAAAAATAATATCAATAACAACACAATAATTGTGGGGGACCTCAACACGGCTTTGTCAACACTGGATAGGTCAACCAGAAACTGAAACTGAACAAGAATATACTAGACCTGAGGAGAGAAATGGAAGAAAGAGGCCTAGTGGATATATATATAGGACACTCCATCCCCAGAAACCTGGATACACATTCTTCTCCAATGTACATGGGACATTCTCCAGGATTGACTAATGCTGGCACATAAAACATACCTCCATAATATCAAGAGGATAGAAATTTTGCAGGCTACCTTCACTGACCACAAGACTGTGAAATTATTTGTGAATTCCAAAGGGACACTGAAGAAAAATTTTAACTCCTGGAAGTTAAACAGCCTCATACTGAATAACCAGTGGGTCTGAGATGAAATCAAGGAGGAAATCAAAAGGTTCCTAGAAACAAATGACAATAAAGACACAAGCTATCAGAACTTATGGGACACAGCAAAAGCAGTACTGAGAGAAAAATTATAGCTTTGCAAGCACACATCAGGAAGAAAGAAGGGGCCTACCTGAATAGCTTGATGACAAAGCTCATAGAATTAGAAAGTGCTCAACAAAAGGACCCAAAAATAGGGAGACAGAAGAAAATAACAAAGCTGAGAGCAGAAATCAACGAAGTGGAAACCCAAAAAACAATCCTAAAGATCAACAAAAGCAGAAGTTGATTCTTTGAAAAAAATAAACAAGATTGATAGACCACTGGCAAAACTAACAAAGAGAGAGAGAGAGAGAGAGAGAGAGAGAGAAACTTGATAATTCATATTAGAATGAAAAAGGAGAGATCACTACTGATATGGCAGAGATTCAAAGGGTAATCAGAAACTACTTTGAGAAACTCTACGCCACTAAAAATGAGAACCTGGAAGAAATGGATAAATTCTTGGACTCTTATAATCTTCCACGGTTGAAGGAGGAGGATGTAGCATGTCAAAACACCCCCATCACTATTAATAAAATTAAAATGTTAATCAAATGTTTCCCCAAAAACAAAAGCCCAGGCCCAGATGGATTCACTAATGAATTCTTTCAAACTTTCCAAGAGGAATTACTACCAATTCTGGCAAGACTTTTTCATGAAATTGAACAAAGAGAAACACTTCCAAATAGCTTTTATGAAGCCAACAACATCACCTTGATACCTAAACCAGACAGAGATGCTACAAAAAAAGAAAATTACAGACCAATATTGCTGATGAATGCAGATGCAAAGATCCTCAACAAAATCCTGGCAAATAGGATTCAATACCTCGTTAAGAAGATCATCCACTACGATCAAGTAGGTTTCATCCCAGGCATGCAAGGATGGTTTAACATCCGTAAATCTATCAACATCATAGATAACATCAACAACAAGAAAAATAAAAATCACATGATCATATCAATAGATGCAGAGAAAGCATTTAATAAGGTCCAACACCCATTCTTGATCAAAACTCTCAGCAAGATGGGAATGAAAGAAACCTTTCTCAATATAGTTAAGGCCATCTACCGCAAGCCAGTGGCAAATATTATCCTCAATGGAGAAAAACTAAAAGCCTTCCCTCTAAATTCTGGCACAAGACAAGGCTGTCCACTCTCACCACTCCTATTCATACATAGCACTGGAAGTACTCGCTATAGCGATTAGGCAAGAAAAAGATATCAAGGGAATCCAGATAGGAAAGGAAGAAGTCAAGCTATCACTGTTTGCAGATGACATGATATTCTACTTAGAAAACCCTAAAGACTCTAACAAAAAGCTTCTAGAAACAATAGACTTATATAGCAAGGTGGTAAGCTACAAAATTAACAAACAAAAATCAATGACCTTTCTATACAACAATAGTAATAAGGAAGAAATGGATATTAAGAAAACAACCCCATTCACAATAGTGCCACACAAACTCTTGGAAATTCCAAATATCTTGGAATCAACTTGACTAAAAATTTGAAGGACCTATACAAAGAAAACTATAAAACTCTGCTCCAAGAAATAAGAGAGGACACGTGGAAATGGAAACACATACCCTACTCATGGATTGGCAGGATTAACATCATCAAAATGGCAATATTTCCCAAAGCATTATACAGATTTAATGTGATCCCTCTAAAGATACCCATGACATTCTTCAAAGAAGTCGATTAGGCACTTTTGAAATTCGTTTGGAACAATAAACACCCTAGAATAGCTAAAGCAATCATTGGGGAAAAGAATAGGGGAGGAACTACTTTCTCCAAATTTAAATTTTACTACAAAGCAGTAGTTATCAAAACAGCATGGTTTTGGAATAAAAACAGGCCCTCAGATCAGTGGAATAGGCTTGAATACTCAGAGAATGTTCCCCAGACATACAATCACCTAATTTTTGATAATGGAGCAAGAAATCCTAAATGGAGCAAAGAAAGCCTCTTCAACCAGTGGTGTTGGCACAACTGGCTAGCCACTTGTAAAAAATTGAACTTAGACCCCTAGCTAACATCATGTACGAAGGTAAAATCCAAATGGATTAAAGACCTCAATATCAGACCCAAAACCATAAGATATATAGAACAACACATAGGCAAACACTCCAGAACATTGAGACTACAGGCATATTCAAGGAGGAAACTGCACACAAGCAAGTGAAAGCAGAGATTAACAGATGGGAATATATTAAGCTGAGAAGCTTCTGCACCTCAAAGGAAATAGTGCCCAGGATACAAGAGCCACTCACTGAGTGGGAGAAACTATTCACCCAATACCCATCAGATAAGGGGCTAATCTCCAAAATGTACAAGGCACTGATAGAAATTTACAAGAAAAATCATCTAATCCCATCAAAAACTGGGGAGAAGAAATGGACAGACACTTTGACAAAGAAGAAATACAAATGGCCAAAAGACACATGAAAAACTGCTCCACATCACTAAACATCAGGGAGATGCAAATCAAAACAATGATGAGGTACCACCTCACACCCCAGAGAATGGCATACATCACAAAGAATGAGAATAAACAGTGTTGGCGGGGATGTGGAGAGAAAGGAACTCTTATCCACTGCTGGTGAAAATGTCGCCTAGTTCAACCTTTATGGAAAGCGATATGGAGATTCCTCCAAAAACTGGAAATCGAGCTCCCATACGATCCAGCTATACCACTCCTAGGAATATACCCTAGGAACACAAAAATACAATACAAAAATCCCTTCCTTACACCTATATTCATTGCAGCACTATTTACCATAGCAAGACTCTGGAAACAGCCAAGATGCCCTTCAACAGACGAATGGCTAAAGAAACTGTGGTACATATACACAATGGAATATTATGCAGCTGTCAGGAGAGATGAAGTCATGAAATTTTCCTATACATGGATGTACACGGAATCTATTATGCTGAGTGAAATAACTCAGAGAGAGAGAGAGAAAAATGCAGAATGGTCTCACTCATCTATGGGTTTTAAGAAAAATGAAAGACATTCTTACAATAATAATTTTCAGACACAAAAGAGAAAAGAGCTGGAAGTTCCAGCTCACCTCAGGAAGCTCACCCCAAAGAGTGATGAGTTTAGTTAGAGAAATAACTACATTTTGAACTGTCCTAATAATGAGAATGTATGAGGGAAATGGAAAGCCTGTCTAGAGTACAGGCAGGGGTCAGGTGGAGAGGAGGGAGATTTGGGACATTGGTGATGGGAACGTTACACTGGTGATGGGTGGTGTTCTTTACATGACTGAAATCCAAACACAATCATGTATGTAATCAGGGTGTTTAAATAAAATATAAAAAATAAAGATATTTTATTACAATATTTTGTATTTATATTAATATTATGCCCATTGTTTATCTTTTTGTTATATCAAATATACTTTGTAATTTTAAAACTTGTCAAATTGTCAAATGTATTATGTTTATTGATAAATGTTTCCAAACAGTTGTTTTTCTGTTGTTTTTTGTTTGTTTGTTTTTTGTTTTGTTTAGGAGCCACACCCAGTGACACTGAGGGTTTACTCCTGGCTATGAGCTCAGAAATCGCTCCTGGCTTGGGAGACCACATGGGATGCCGGGGTCAACCACATGCAAAGCAAATGCCCTATCCCTGTGACACCACTCCAGCCCCTCAAATGATTGTATTTTAAATAGAATATTACTTGCTTCGTAACTTCTTTGTATAAATGCAAAGCTAGAAAATTATTATAGCCTTTGCCTTGCACTTGGTCAACCCATGTTTATATTCAGCATCTCATATGGTCCCCAAATCCTACCAAGAGTAATTCCAGATATAGTCAAAAAAATCTATACAATGCATTATCTCTAAAGCATTGACTTCTTCACCAATGGCAGACTCTATTCTGAATTTGGTTAACATATTTCTGAATTAAATAATAAAACTGTACATGTATGGGTCTATAAAATAATATTTAATGAGGTTACATTTTATAATTACAGGAATTGGGTGCTATGTTATATGAAAATTTTATTACTTGTTTTATATTTCAACATATTTTAGAAAATTATCCATGTCAAAATAAATAGGCCTAGTTTATTTAATAACTGTGTAATGATTAAAATACATCCACAATTCATTTAGCTATTATCAATAAATATATAAATTATTTTAATTTTAGATATTTCTTAAGTATATCTATGCCTAAAAGATAAGTGGGTTTTAAGGTATTTAATAAAATTCACGTTTACTTTGCAGTTTCTGAATTTTTCTCTGAGGCTTTGTTTTTCTTTTTTTGTTTTTGTTTTAAGGTTATATCTAGTGTTATTCAGGATTGCTTCTGGCTCAGCACTCAAGAATTATTGCTGGCTGTGCTCAGAGAACTATATGGTATGCTGGGGATGCAAGGAAAACAACTACTTTTTCAAATATCTGTTGTGATTTGGGCACTCTATACATTTTACCGACTACATAACTCTTAGGACTATCAGTTCCTGT
Source organism: Suncus etruscus (assembly GCF_024139225.1). Classification (NCBI taxonomy): domain Eukaryota; kingdom Metazoa; phylum Chordata; class Mammalia; order Eulipotyphla; family Soricidae; genus Suncus; species Suncus etruscus. The sequence continues at coordinate 68,470,546 of NC_064853.1, read as the reverse complement.
TAATTGTGGTTTGCCTGATGGTGAGTATTTGTGGTCTCATAAGGGTTAACTGTGGAAAGGCGTGTGGGATTCCAGGGTCTGCAGTTGATTTCTGAGTCACTCCTTGTAGAACCAATGCCAGTATAACATCTGGCATGCACCTGAATAAATCCAAGAAGTTTCTTTTTGAATATTGTATAAATTCTTCACCTTGACTCAAGGCTATTAAATCCACTGTGGTAAGATCTGGACAAGCATAGTTGTATTTCCTTCATGAAAGAGAACCAATCCAAAAAGAATAGCATGAAGTCATTTTTAACCATCCTGCACACCAACATCTCTTAAAAGAGACTGTATTCTCTGTCCCTATGATAATAAATTCATTTAGCTCATAAATTTATATTTTGGGGGGATAATTTTATTTTAAAATTTGTTAACATTTGGGGTCATACCCATTAGTGTTAGGAGATCACCTGCCAGTAATGCACAGGGAACCAAGAGGTGCCAAGATTGAATCTGAAGTTTGTGTATGTAAAGCCTATATTCTAGTCCTCTGAGACATTTCTCTGGCCCCATTATTTAGTTTTTTAAAGTCAAGTTTTCCATTTGGAGATGGCTCCTTATTTACCCTCTCCTGGCCCCAGGTTTCTTTTTCTTACTTTTCTAGACTCAGTTTTGCCTAAAAGGAGCCACCCACCCTGTCAAACTCTCTCTGAGAATTTCAGTCAATAAAGACTTACCACTCAATGGAACTTAAATTAAAAACAGGTTCTCTGAAGGGGAGCCCTCCCTTTTTGTCCTTTTCTCCTGCTTGTGCTGCTAAACAGTTCTCTAAAGGGCTCCTGAAGGAATATATCCTTAATAACGCTGTTTTCTAGTTATTTTTCTAAAATAAAATTTATATCTGAAATAAGAGTAGATTGGAGTGTGACTGGGCAAACAAAGAAATGTTTTGAGGTTATTTGTCTTCCTATATCCATTGTACAGATTGAGTGAGTATCCAGGATTGTGACTTCCCAAGTAAGTCAAGAATGTAAAAAAAAAATTTATATATATATATATATATATATATATACATACATACATATATATATACATATATATATATACACAGTGGTAAAAGGATTAACTCTTCAACAAATGTTGCTGAGAAACTAAATAAACATATTGCAAAAAAAAATGACCATGTCCAATAAAAAAAAACTCTTAGATTTAAAAAAAAAAGAAAAGAAAAGAAAAGAAAAAGAATGTTTTTGCTTCATAACCTCACATGTACTCGCTCTTTTTATTGTAAGCTGTGGTGACTTCCAATTTCTGGTACTTGCTAAACTGCAATAGCATTATCACTCAGACATTTTCTATGCTTATTCTTGAATGGGTAGAATTCACTATTGGAGAGGACTTCCCAGTTCTCCATAACATTTCCAAGGCAACTTGACTGATATTAAAAAAAAATCAGACCCCTGAGAAAAGATTTTAATGTCTGTTAAGGAATTTTGATTACCTTGAAGAGAACTTGGACAACCACTAGAGGTATATGGGGAAGAGAAAAAAAATTCCTATAAATGGTGAAGTGATTAGTTAGTTTTACTAGTTGGGGTTTATTGAAAAAAAAAGGCAGAAAACTATATCTAAAGAACAATGAGCCTTGATACAATATATGTATCAACTTTGCTGACTTATTTTTGAGGACTGTATCCTAGAATGTAATTTTCCTGGTATTTTTAACCTCCTCATACTTGAAAAGAACATAAACTCAACCAGAAAAACATTGCAGATAGGGGCTGGAGAAATAGCACGGAGGTAAGGTGTTTGCCTTTCATGCAGAAAGATGGTGGTTTGAATCCTGGCATCCCATATGGTCCCCTGTGCCTGCCAGGGGCGATTTCTGAGCATAGAGCCAGGAGTAACACCTGAGCACTGCCGGGTGTGACCCCCACCCCCAAAAAAGAATATTGCAGACAAAGAAATCTTGGTTTGGGAGTCTCTACCATGTTTTGGGGTGATAAAGTTTCTTCAAGAGTTCTCATCTATCTGAGTTTCTCAAAGCAGCACAGTATGGTTTGCATTTATATTAATACTATCAATATATGTCCCATAAATTATATATTTTAGTGTAATTCAACTTAAAAATGCATGAACTAAACCAATTTATAACCCAGACTACTAAGGGACAGATGAAGACCATGAAACTAGGCTGGTCATTTAGTACTTTTATAAAATCAATTTATCCCTGCCCTAATATTAGAGAAACTTTGTTGTTTTTGATACCATATTGAGATTTTATGTATCACGGGCCTCTTAACATACAAGAATTATAGATGGTTGCACCTGCCAACTGTATATCCAGGGCATACTTTCTTCAATAATTCCATTACAATCAATTGGAACAAGCAATATTAAATTATTTACTTATAGGTACAAAGGGGCAAGCTTCTGAGAGGTTGGAAAATCAGTGACAGGAGTGGAAGAAATGGTAAATTTGTGGTGGGATGCTATTGAAATATTGCATTCTGGAAATATCTATCTTATGAGAATTCCGTAAACCACAGTTTCTAAAATAAATTTATTTAAAATAAATAAACAAAAAGTGAGTGTCAAAGTGGGGGTAAAGGAAGAAAAGAAGTTTAGTAAGTAATATCTACAAAGTATTTTAGTAGGCTTTTCCCCCAAGTGGGCAATCTTCATATACTCATAGTTTGCTCCTAAGTAATACTTACATAGTCCTTGTAGATCTACACCCACAACATCTTTCTATTTATTGAGAAATTCTCTGGTATCAAATCAATGGTGAGGAAGGACCTATGAAGGTTCAAAAAAGATGAAGTCACTGAAGTTGGTACATAATTCAATAAAAAAATCTTTCCAGATTTTTTTGGGGGGGAATTTATGTATAGATGATTGTTAAAAGTTCTCTTCTGTAACATAGGGCCAAGTCAAGAATACATTTCTAAAATAGGTTTCTGTATTCCCATGTCTGATTCAACAACTGTACCCACTCTACCTTCTTCTAGACTTGACATATGTACCCCTGGGCATATGTAAATTCCTAAATTGGTAATCTACAAGGAGCTCTGCAATCATGTACCCAACATCCTTGGAAATTGTGAGGATTGTAAAAGGAATTGAGAATTTTCACATAAAATAACTTTTTCTCCAAGTAGCTTAAGTCAGATTAGAACAAACTCTAAATTCACTTTTATTTGTTATCAAATCTTTCATACCCCATGTTTGGTGTACATTTTGGATATCAGTTTAAATTCAACAATAGGTAATAATTGAAGTTAGTAATTTAATAAAATACAACATGATGGAACATATATTTGCATATGAATTACAATCACATACATATATATACATGCATACACATATATGACACATACATAATATAATTTGAAAAGAGAAGATATTTGAAAGGGGAGGGAATAGAGGTTTTCTGTTTTAGATACTAACTTTCCTCACCACTACAATGTTCAGTATATATTGTGTTCTCAGTTCTGATGTTGATGTCTCTAGGAAGCTTTCCTGGAATTCCCCTTTAGATTTAGTTACCAGAGATTCTATTGCATTTAACTTCATTTAAGAAGTGTTGTGCCCCAAGCAAGTTTATGTAGCACTCTTACATGGGACCCATTATTTCATTCCTTTGAAAAATCGGGCTCCATTGTCACTGCTTAGCCTTCAGTGTTCACAATCTAATGTCTAGCTCACAAATTCTGCTCTCTGATTTTGAGGTTACTTTGAATTGCTTCAGAGAGCTCTGAATTGCTCAAAGGTAGAGGTCACTTAGTAGTTTGGATTTTTCCTTTTATTTTTTTTCCCTATATGTTTTTCACCTTTGAGAATTTACATTTGAGCTCTTCGCAAAATTACCTTTTTGATTCCAGGCTCACAGTGGATTCTGCTGAGGAGACAATCAATATAAGTCAGACAGGAAGCCATTGAATTGGAAAAAAAGAAATATATCAAGGATAACTAGTTAAAATAATGTCATGTTAACAAATTTAGATCAACATTGGGAAGTAAAGTCCTTAATTAGGGAAGAAAACAGTTGATATGTAAAATTATTTAACCTCCTAGAACACTGTGATCTAACAAAAGCAAACACACTAGTGTTTTACTAGGCAGCATTAAGGTTTTCTTATGAGAATATTTATTGAATATTTACCCCCTGAATACTATGACATGCTATCTTCTTGTTATTTGTTTAGAAAAACACATGTAGATAAAGTAGAAACTCACTGAAGACAAAACAAATCTTATTCTTACATTAGTAAAAAGAGTAGATTTTTGCTCAAGAAGTAACAGTAACTAGAGTTTGTCCCGTTATTTTCCACTATTACTTTCATAGTGATTCCTTCTTTATCTCAGCTGCACTCTTTCCACCCTCATTGCAATCTTCATACTATAGATGTGTTCTCATAGATTTCATTTCTGATATCTTTGGATATGATTTTCATACCATTATTTCTCTTTAACTCACTTCACTCAGCATAATAATCTCCATGTCAATCGATGTAGAAGTAAATTATATGTCTTTGGTTTTTCTAACAGTTGAGCAGTGTTCCTCTGCTGCTGAGAAAAAATAAATTAATATGCATGGAACATTTTTAGTAACAGTATTTTAAACAATAGTACCTGAAAGGAGAAAAGATTAAAATAAAAAATAAAGTTTGCCATAGAGGCAGTTGGGGGGAGGGGGATGAGTAGAGGCAAATGAGGGACTTCGGTGGCAGGAATTAGACACTGGAGAAGGGATGAGTGCTCAAACATTGTGGGATTGTAACTAAATTTTAAACAACTTTGTAACTGTATATCTCACTGTGATTCAATATAAGGAAGATGGAAAAACATAATATCAGAACAAAGGTGATATCATAAGAAATAATTATTTTATTTTGTATAAAAACAACAGTATTTTCTTCCTTTTCGAATGACCCCAATATTTACTGTGCCAGGGCAGGAGGGAAAAAACAAAAATACAAAAAGCACAAAACCTTGGTTATTTTTTATATATATATTTTTTACCTTCATTTATTATTATTATTATTATTATTATTATTATTTACCTATCTATTTGATCGATTTCTCTGTTTGGGTGTGATTATTGAAATTGTTGTCCCCAGTTATACTTATTTTTTTCTCTCCCTTTCTTTTCTTTCGTTATGTGCTATGCCATGTTTCTTATTTCAAGACCAGGGCGTATTTTTTGTTTGTTTGTTTTTGTTTGTTTTTTGTTTGTTTTGTTTTGTTTTTTGTGGTGCTTATCGATATAGCTGGAGTCCTCACTGAATATTTGACACTTCTTTTGGTACTGGTGGATTGTTTCACCTTCTTTTTCTCCTTCATCTCCCAAATCGATGATGAGAGCCTCTAGAAGGATTCCGCCCATTTTTGGGGTATTAGACTCTTACCCCAGTTTATTACTTTTCTCTTTTTCAGGCAAAACCACGCAACTTGAACTAGCTAGTCCTGCCTCCAGTTAGAGGGGAAAATAAGGGAGGCATCAAGACCAAACAGGTGCAAGACTACTAAGTAGTAGGTTAGATAGAGAGGGGACCACATATTCTAGCCGCCCTGGGGGTGAGGGAAGAGGAAATGGGAGGTAAGACAAAAACGGAGGTGTAGGGAGGACAATTTGGGGATGGGAATCCCCCCTGATTTTATGTAAATATGTACCTAAAATATTATTGTCAACAATATGTAAGCCACTATGATCAAAATAAAAATTATATTAAAAAAAACAAAAACAGTATTTTCAGGCTATTGTACACTTTTTGTGTATAGTGTATATTTCTAATTTCTAATTTCTCTTTCTTGGGCAGAAAATAATAGAAATAAATTATATGATAAATTATCCATACTTTCTTATTACCCACCTTTGTCAAGAACCGAATTAAGGGGCCCGGAGATATAGCACAGCGGCGTTTGCCTTGCAAGCAGCCAATCCAGGACCAAAGGTGGTTGGTTTGAATCCCGGTGACCCATATAGTCCCCCGTGCCTGCCAGGAGCTATTTCTGAGCAGACAGCCAGGAATAACCTCTGAGCACTGCCGGGTGTGGCCCAAAAACCAAAAAAAAAAAAAAAAAGAACCTAATTAAGGACATAATGAAAGTTAAGGGCAGGAGGGCTAAGAGATGGAGAGTTACATTTTAATGTTCAATTGAAAATCTGGCACTTATTGAAGACCATCATCATCTTATTTTTTAAATCAACACATTAATGTCTGTATTTAAGCCAGTTTGGACTGAGACTTACTTCTATTGCTTACTTCTAAAGGACAAATATATGTTCTGTTTGGATCAAAGTTCTCTAAGGTGAGTTATAATTCTCAGCCAGTCCAGAAATATCAGAAAAATGTGTTGAGAAAAGTATGGGATTTAATATAAAGTGCATTCAATTACATACATTTTGAGTTTTCTACAAAATGGAATATCAACCCTAGATAATAGAGTTTGTTGAAAATAGATAAGATAAAAAGCATGTTCTATGCACATATATTTATACATATTTCTAACAAATCTTGAGTGTGTGCCTGTCACAAATAATAAACATCCAGGGTTATCATGTGGTTCACTTTACAAAAGGCAAACAAAAACCCTCAAATTATTCTCTGCAGATGGACCAAAAGGAATTCCAATTGCTGTTTATATCAACCATTTAGCCACCATTTAAACAGATCCAATCATTTCCCATGGTCACGCTTCTCAAAAATTGTTAGAAACACTCTCAAAGTACTCTAGAAATTCCATGTCAGAGTCAACTATGATTCTTGGTCTGTAACTATTCATCTACCTTCTCTACTTTGTAGTTAAGAGATAAAATTAAGAAAAGAACAGAGTCAAAGTATCACCCTTATAGGCCATGTAACAAGAATAAAAGTGTATGACGCTCTTTGATGACATAATTGTCAGAAATTGCCATTACTCCTGACAATATCATGAATGGGTACCACAAAATTACTAAAAATGTTATTAATTGCAGTCATGAAAAATTAGCTATTATTGGAAAATGGGCTTGATCCTTAAGGAGTAAGAAATTAGACTATGGCATTCAGTGCTCTGAGGTAGTGCTATGACTAAGAGAGGTATGAAGTGCTAATCACTCCTAGTTGTTCTCTCTTTATTTATATCCATGTATGTATATACACATATGTACACATATGTGCACATATATGCTCCTAGTTGCTCTTCTCTGTGGTGTATGCATGTGTGTATATATTCTTATATAGTCTCAATGGTCTTTATGTAAAAATAGAGAAAATATTTGCAATGAACACATCAGATAAAGGGTTCATATGCAGGTTAGAAAAAGTATTCACAAAGATTAACCACACAAAATCTAAAAATCCTATCAATAAATGGGGAGAGGAATGATCCTTTCCAAGGAATTCAATAGATGGCCAATAGGAACATGAAGAAAATATTGGTCATCACTTATATTTTTGGAAATATAAATTAAGATGACAATGAGATATCTATCTTATACCAGTGAGAATGGAAAATATGAAAAATACTGGTAATAGTCTGTATTGGCTGGGATATGGTGAAAAGGTAACTCCTATCACTACTGATGGGAATGTTGTCTGGTTTAATGCCTATGGAAGATAGTATGGGGGATTCTCAGTATATTTGGAATAGAACTGTCATATGACCACTTCCTATCCCCAGGACAAGAAAACGTTTATTCAAAAGGACATTGCTTACAGGACAGGGCTCCCTGCATTGCCCTTTGATTGTAAGGTGAAACCAGAGGACGCTCCACATCCTGACTTCAATGTTGGATATACAGATTCCAGGATCTTAAATACAGAAGCTTGATACCAACAACAGAGACTGTGTGAAAAATATAAGTGTGTTGGCACTACAGACAATGTCTTGGATTGGACAATCTAGCTTGCCTGGAGCCTAGAGTTGGTCTTGTGCCAGGAACCTTCAGGGGTCGGGTCTTTTTGTATTTAGGCCAAGGTTATTTCTTTCCATTCCCCTCATATTTTGGTGGGCCTATGCAAACAACAATTGCCACTCTAACACCATTTTTGCTGTGCTCCTTTGACTCTAATCCTTAAAAAGAACCCAGTTAAGATTTGAGGTCAACTTAAGCTAATATGCATGAATATGGAAATGTAAAAAAAAATGCTATGCCTGTAATGTTTAAGGAGTTATGTAAGTTTTATGGCTTTAGATTGCCTTGTGTGCTATTAAGAAATATTATAGTGTGTTACAATCTTAATGTTCTTTGGATGAAATTTCAAAGTTGGGATATCAGCAAGGGGACTTCTGAGAATTATGTTATGTATTGTCCTTCCACTGTAACTTTACCTTGTCCTCTTTCTTTGCATCCTTGTTCTCATAATTACAAATAAAAAATTAAAAAAAAAAAAAGGACATATCTGTGCCATTTCTATTCAGCATTCAGTTCAATTCCAGCTAAGAGCTGGAATTAAGCTAGATGTACAAAAAGAGATAAGTGATCATAAAGTTGTGGTATTAATATACAATTGAATATTACATAGCTATAAGGATTCTTGCAATTTGCTGTACCATAGATAAAACTGGAAGATTATGTTAACAGAAGTAAGTCACAAGAAAAAGGATAAATACAATAAGATGACACTTTAATGTGGTATTTAGAAAAACTGCATGAGGGAATATGATGGTTTATGTGGAAGTTCTGTTGAACACTCTTGGTTCCAGAATATAGTGTGAAAAAAAAAAGAAATAGAGTCAAGGAGGAGAAAGACAGATATGAAATAATGGGGGTCAGAGTCAAGAAGATTCAGGTATATTTGGAGGAATTAAGAGAGAATAAAACTATATGTACAAACCAGGGACTCAACAACACTAAAATCACAAGACTCAAACTTTAAACACAAATCTTAAAGGGATGTCTGCTAAGATGGTAGGCTAGGGTTGGGGGAATTATTAAGTGTACTCTAGAAAATGTATGAGGGAAATGGAAAGCCTGTGTAGAGTACAGGCGGGGGTCGGGTGGGGAGGAGGAATATTTGGGACATTGGTGATGGGAACGTTGCACTGGTGATGGGTGGTGTTCTTTACATGACTGAAACCCAAACACAATCATGTATGTAATCAAGGTGTTTAAATAAATTATTAAAAAAAGTGTACTCTGGGTATATTGCTAGATGAAGGTTTACACCGGTGGTGAGATTGCTGCTGAAACATTGTATGTCTAAATCTCAACTATGAGTTTTAAATGTTTCGCAATTTTAAAAATTATAATAAATAAATAAATAAATAAAATTAGTTATTCCTTTTAGTTCCTTTCTCTCTAATTCCTCACATAAGCAGCATGCTTAACCTCTACTCAATTCTCCATATATCTGAAGGCCAATGAAAAGCAAGATGTTAGGAAATTTCCAAAGAAGAACTAGAAGCAGATGCTGTTGCTTGCTGTTCTAGATTCCTCGGAAAGCCTTTTGCTATTTTCTGTGGGGCTTGCTATAATGCTTCCGCAGATCAATGTCTCCAGAAATGAACAAAAACATTAAAAAGCTAAATTTGATTAACATTATCATCCTCTCCAGAATCTCTTTATATCACTTCAGAGAAATTCTATTAGTGATTCCAATTACTAACATTTCCTTCTTGTCTGGTCACATTAAATATATTGCTTATTTGACAGCTTACAATATCATATAGAAGAATGTCAATGGGTAAAAGAATAAAGAACATCATCAGAAGATGCACCATTAGATGGAAGGTTAACAAATGCCCAGTGATTAGCAGATGGGAGTAGAGAATGGGTGTATGAGCATCATAAGATGTCCTTTCATCATAAGATGAACCACTGCAGGAAAGAGTGTGAAAAGAACCAAGAGCCTTTAGTCAGTTTATATTAATTGTATTAATTACTCAGATTAGATCAGGAAAATATATAAATAATGTGCCCAGGGTCAAATTATTTAGTTTATTTACTTCTAAATTTTGCACCTAAATAAACAAATGAAAACAATCCAGGAGGCTGGAGAAATATTAAAATGTGTAGGGTATTTGCCTTGTATGTGGTCAACCCAGATTTGAACCCCAGAGCCTCTTATTTCTCCAAGCCCACTAGGAGTTGTCTCTGAGCCCAGAAAGCCAGCTCTGAGCATTTCCAGGAGTGAACTTCCCTCCTTTAAAATAATGAATAAAAAAGAAAAACAAAACAGACTAAAAATCAAAAAATTACTTCAAAACAACCTTGACTAATAGAAAAAGTTAGAATTATGGTAACCATTTTTGCTCCACATATAGTACAATAATCAATGAACCAATGTAGCCATCAAACATTCCATACTGATATATTTACTGATATTGTCTACTGATGTGGAAAATTTATTTTATAGCATTAGGAAAATCCAAATCAAGACAACAATGAGGTATCTTACACCAGTGAGGATGGCATATTAAAATAATGATAACAATCTCTTCTGATGGAAATGTTTCCATAAAGTAATCCAACCCCTATAGAAAATGGTATGGATAGTTCTTGTTAAACTCAAAATTGAGTTGTCATAAAACCCAGTAATCTCTCTTTTAGGTGTCTATCTCCACAGCATAAGAACACTATCCAAAGAGATGTATGCACACCACAATTCTGTGAAGCACTCAATACACTAGCCAGAATTTGGAATCAACCTAGAAGTCCAACAACAGACAAGTTGATCATGAAGATGTGGTACATATATACAGTGGAATACTACATAGCTGTAAGGTATAATGAAATCATGCAATTTGCAGCAATATGGATGGAACTAGAAGATATTATGTAAAATGAAGTAAACAGAAGAAGACAGATAAATACAGAATGATATAACTTATATGTGGTATTTAAAATAACTGCATGAAGAAATGCAATGGTCTAAATAAGAGTTGACTTGAAGCACCCTTGGCCCCAGAGTATAGCAAGGAGAATGAAAGAAACTGAGTGAAAAGGGAGAAATACAAATATGAAAGGAAGGGGGCCAGGAGCCCATAGTCTCAGATACATTAGTAGCGTTAGAAAAGGACAGAACCAAATATCTAAGCCAAAGGCAACAACAATGGAATCAAGAGACTAAGAGACTAAACTTAAAGCAGCCTGTTAGACTGGCAGGCTGGGGAGCAGTGGGGCAGTAGTTATATGAGATGCACAAGGGAACTTTGGTGGAGGGAGGTGGACACTGGCGGTGGTATTGTCACTGACTTATTGTATGTCTGAAACCCAACTATGAAGGACTTTGTAAATCACAATGGTTTTAATAAAATAAAAAAAATTAAAGTGATTTTACATATTATTTAATTTCAGTTAAAATAGTCACTGGCTGCCTTTTTGTGCAATTCTTGCAACTTTAGTTGACAGGTTTGGGGTTTGAATCAAGTGGCTGGCACAGAACTATGCTCCATCTCTGCTGGTGCTCCATCGTGTGGTGAGATATTGGCTTTAGACGCCAGGCTTCTGTATCTGCTGTTAATTTAATATGGCCTGTTGAACAGAGTGTATTTGGTTCTATCTCAGCTGCTGCCTGAAATTCCTGCTGGTAGTGATGACTTTCTTGGACTTCTTCCAGCACCATGATTGACTTGACCAGTGGAAGGCAAAATTCAAATGGCAGCCTCTAAACAGTATGAAATATCTCAATTTTAACTTAAACTGTGGGCAAGAACAATCGACAAGGCTGCAGAAGCAGGGTTCAGCAGATGACCGAAAAGAGGAGAAGAAAAGCCTCGTTTAAAGAATAACAATCAGTGGCTGAAAGCTATTAAGTTCACTCTTCTAGTTCAAAGGGATTTGAAATGGCAATTTGTCAGGCAACTGTTGTCACTTTAGATGCCCCTAGTTGCTTTCTTTGAAGCCGTTGATTGACTACAGGAGGTTACGCCAGATTCTTCTAAGGACAGGATTTCCACAGTTGAACACATTTCTGTCACAGTAATTATGACTCTTCCCAAATCTAATCAACAAAAGACAAAGGAGTGCAAGTCAGAGAAAATATGCATGTGCTCCACAGAGTCCAGGCAATGGCTTGGGTGACTACATAACTTCAGTCAGTCAGCTAGATAGCATTGGTCACTTGGTTATGCAGAGCTCATTAAGAGAAAGTTTCTCTGGTGTGGCAAAGAGGAGTCATACATAAAGAATGTCTCTCTCTTTTCCTTGCTCCCCTTGACAATGAAACACACTTCAACCTGAGATGACCATTTCAAGGAGAAAAGACAACCATTTGAGTACTCAAGCAGCCTAACTCACAGAGTATTGTCTCTCCAGCTAACTAGGAGAGCAAAGTAGAAGGAAGTTTCTGTCTATTGTTTCTGAAAATAGATACAATTGTAAATATAAAGCAATGACAGGCTAGAATGGATATGAGAGCAAAGGGAACTCAGAAAATCATCAGTGTGATCCTTATTTAGACTTTAGAAATGTACAGAATCCAACGGGAATGTGATAAGGCTTTTGAAGAAATTTTATACTAGGAAGGACTCTTGTAAGTTGCTATACTATTTGTAAAGCTCCTGATAAACTAGTCCTCAACAAAGGCAAGTGTACCCAAGACCACTGGCACACTAGAGTATATATGGTAAAATATACTAGTCATGAATTAAGTATTCATGGAAGTTACACTAAAAGCTTTGAAACTAAAAGATACATAAGCACCATAATACTGGTAATAATTCAGCATTTCTTTAAACGCATACTCTTTAACAGAGGTATCTTAGGAAGAGCAGATTGTTATGCAGGCAGGAAAGAGGGTAACCTAGGGGTCCTGATGTGAGATTAGTTAAATAGTTCTTTGCCCAGCAGTTGTGATATATATATATATATACATATATATATATATATTATGAGTTTAAAGTTTATATATACATATATAGCAGTTCTATAGGAAATAGCTAAGGAAAAACTCAGGGTGAAAAAAATGGTATCTTCAATACAACAGGACAAGGAGTATTGGGGAGGGAAAGTGGGAAAGAAACTCACTATAGGCAGCAAAGAACAGAATGGAAAAAGTGAAACTAGGAAAGATCTTGATAAGAGGAAATCAACCTTGTAACTGTTAAATGGGTGTATATTTCCAGGTAGAGGTTTCCAGGTTGACTTCCATAGTGCAAAAGCACAGCTGCAAACAATAGGCGGCTTGGGAGAAGGCAAGAAATTGAGTGAAGGTGGAGAAAGACAGATGTGAAACTACAGAGGACAGGAGCCAAGTGGACTTAGGTGCATTGGTGATGTAAAGGAAGGACAATACTAAATATTTAAACCATAGAGCCAACAACAATAAAATCATAAGACCCAAACTTTAACATTTAAACTTAAAAAGGTGCTAGCAGACTGGAGGTTAGGGTGGGTGTTAAAGTAAACATTGGTGGAGGTAGGTTGATACCTGTGGTGAGATTGGTTCTGAAACATTATATGTCTAAAACTTAACTATGGGGCGGAATGGTAGCACAGTGGTAGGACACTTGCCTTGTATGTGGCTGGCCCAGGATAGATGCATGTTCAATCCTCGGCATCACATATGATCCCCCGAGACAGGAGTGATTTCTGAGCACAGAGCCAGAAGTAACCCCTGAGTGCCACTGGGTGTAGCCAAAAATAAAGAAATAAAATTAACTATGATGACTATGTAAATCACAATGCTTTAACTAGAAAAATGATTTAAAATACAATATTTTTGTATTAGAAGTAAGAAAATCTGATGGGAAAATATTTCTCAGAGTGATTTTATCATCATTCTTCTAGGTAAGAAAGTTCTCAATACCTTGTTTAGCCTTGTGCATAACTTCGAAGTAAACTAATGTTAAAATTACTGTCTTATCAGATTTGGCATGTGGTATCAGGTTCAAGAAAGTGGCGCATTAAAAATATGAAGACTTTACAAAATCATCAAGAAAGTAAATTTAATTTGTAATTTAATTTTGATTAAATATATATAAGAATAAACATACAGGATTAGAGAGAGATATCAAGCAAAAGGCACAAAGCTAGCATGATAACAGCAGAGTTCTATCCCTCAGACCACCATGATCATTGCTAGCTGTTCTCCTGGATACAACCACACAGGAGTGGCCTCCTGACACAGCTCTGGCTGACACTGATAAATAAACAAATAAAATTTAAAAAGTATATACAGGGGACAGAGTGGTGGCTCAACGGTAAGGCATTTGCCTTGCAAGTGGCTGACCTAGGACGGACTTGGGTTAGACTTGGTGTCTCATATGGTCCCCAGAGCCAGGGGCGATTTCTGACACATAGCCATGAATAACCCCTGAGCATTGCCGGTAGGCCCAAAAATCCAAAAAAAAAAAAAAAAGTACTGTCACAACAATTCTAACTGATTCAATGGATAAATTTCATATTTAAAATCTATTTTTCATATTGATTTCATATTATGCCAATGAAGCAAAAACTCATTCTTTTCCCCCAGTCTCTGAAAAACACTTTTCTGTTGCTTCTATTTTAAGTACTTCACATAAATGGAATATTTTATTATTTATATTTTTATTACAAATTTATTTTCTTTAACTTGATATATTCAAGGTCCATACACATACTTTATGTCATAATCTTCATTTTTAAAACTAAATAAGATTTTATTGTATATATTTCTATTTACATTTCTTAACTACCTATTCACTTATAAACACATAGTTTCTTCCTCATTTTGACAATTGGCTGTGAACATTGGTATCAATATTTCTTCAATAGTTTATTTTTAAGGCCAAAACAATAGTTGATATGTTTCTTGCCTTGCACATAACTTATCTAAGTTTAACATTTTAATTCTTCATAAGATATGATTTGAGGCACATTGCATTTCCTGATACACTTTCTATGTATAAGCTCCCACAGAATCCACTAACAGATAAAGTGAACTTGCTGAGGTCAATGTAGAGCAACATACTTCTAGCCCAACTAACTCTTCTCTGAAGGTTGATAAATAGTAAAGTCAAATGTGTGGCTTCCATGTTTAAAGTCTTTTTAAGGATCTATAGGTCCTGGAAAGATACTATAGTGGGTAAAGCACTTGAGTTGCATGCAGCTGACCCAAACACAATCACACAAACATACACACACACAAATAATAATAATAATAATAATAATAATAATAATAATAATAATAATAATAGAGATAGCAAAGAGCATAAAGAAGAGTTCTTTAAAGAAAAAAATTTATGACCATGTTATTTTTATGTTTATTATTTTGGGGTGTTGGCCATACCCGGTAGTGCTCAGGGGTTGCTTCTAGCTCTGTGCTCAGAAATAACTCCTGGCAGGCTTGGGGGACCATATGAAATGCTGAGTTGAACCTGAGTAGGCCATGAGCAAGGCAAATGTCCTACCCACAGTGCTATTGCTCTGGCCTATTTTTTAATTACTTTATTTAAAGATTGTGCTTACAACTTTGTTCATAAGACATTTTTAGTTTTTATTTTCAGATACAATGTTGTTTCTGATTGAATTCCAGTCAAACAATGTACAACTCCTTCACCATTACACATTTCCCACCACCAATGTTTCCATTTCCCTCCCTCATTCCCAACTGCCTGCCTTTGGATGACTCGCTCTGTTTCTCTCTGTCTTTCCCTCCCTCCTCTCTCTCTTTCTTCTTTTTTCCCTTTTAGATACTGTGTTTTGCAATAATGTTACCAAAGAGGTATCAAGCCTATTACTTTCAGTACTTAGTTCTTGTCCAGAGTAATTATTTCCAATTCTCATTTCATAGTGGTCCCTTCTCTGTCTTAAATGCACTCCCTTGCTATTTGTGTCAAGCTTTCTATCATGGTTTGGCCCTTTAGAACCTTGTCTCAGGATATTATTATCATACTAATGTTTTTTTATATCCCTTATACGATTTTAATCATTCTATGTCTATCTCTCACCCTCTGATTCATTTCACTCACATAACTCTCCATATCTATTCATATATAAGCAAATTTCATGACTTTAATTTTGCTAACAGCAAAGTTAGTATACCATTAATATACCATTAGTTTTGGAGCCTCAGATGTGAAAATTTATTTCAAATAGAAATCACAACTAACTAACATAATCATAATCACAAATAATGCCTGTCAGTTTTTAAAATTATCACTTGTGTAACACTAATTTTTGCTTTGCAATACTATCATAACTTATTTCACAATTATATAATATGAGAGAAACGCCATTATATTTTTATTTGAGTTCGTGTCTATCTAAAGATATATGATCATATCCATAGGCCACATTACTAGATGCTGGAGTTCTCTATATGTGTCGCTACTCACCCATCAATAGTGTGTTTTGTGCATAGGCTCTCAATTAGTTTTTCATAGAAATAATTTTACCAGATATTACCTGCTTCTCTTTAAATTTTAAATACATCAAATACTTTGTCAAATGTATGACTATAGTCTAAAAGTTCACAGAGTCCTCTTAATTATTTGCAGGATAAAACTTTTCTCCAGTGAACAGAAGAGCTTCATTGAACTGTAATTAACAGAGCAAAGTGAAGCAGGGACAGACCTTTCCAGAACACAATTTATCACAAAGTTTTGGAGCTTTTTAACCACAGAATAATCTTTGACTTGGAGTGCTCTAATGGAAAGATCCCTTCCCAGAACTACTTAGGACACAGAAAGTGTAGGTAGTGCCTGGAAGTTTACATCTCTCTGTCTCTGTCTTTTCTCTTGTCACCCCTCTTTTTAATCTCCTCCTCAACTCTACACTCCTTTCTTCTCCTCTCTTCTATTTTCTATCACTTCCCTGAAATTGATTGTTAAATTCAGGGCCTCAAACATTGATGACTCACACATAATCCTTGACCACTGAACTACATTCATTTTCCTGAGCTATTGCTCCTGCAAGAACTAATGCAACAAAATGAGCATAGCATTTATCTTAAGATACAAAGAAATTTAGTGCAGCTCAGATCTGCTCACTCCTTTGAAATTACGCCTATTGGAAGACCTTTCTATTGGAGGACTGAGTAATAAGAGCATTTTGATTTTGACTGTTGTTTATTAGAATTTTGAGGTTTTTTTTTTAATTCAGTCTCATAAATAGAAACTACTGATTAATTTAGGCTCTGGAAAGAAGAAAAAGGTCTTCTTTGATCTGTGGCCAATTTTTTCCCTAAAAATTAATGCCCACTATATGGTTTAATCCCGTATTCCCTTTTAAATCAAGAAATAAATTTTAGTGTGAAATTGCTATTTCTCAGTGCACTCATGCTAGCTCCTTGGGATCACCAATTCTTTTTCAAAGGGAAGCCGAAGAATAATATATTCCAGAATATTCCTACAACAGACATTTTAGGTGTTGTTTCCTCTAATAAAAGCTCATTGTGAAGCAAAGTAAAATTTAAAGGATACTTTTTCTTCACTACCCCATAAATGTACATCATTAATTCTAATTAATGGTTCATATAGCCAATTATATTTTTGCTTCTATCATTAAGAGCCCCTTTTAGTGCTATGTGATGCTGTTTTTTTAGATGAAACTGCAGTTTCATCTCATTCCTGATTAAAAAAAAAAAACTTCTGTCTTCCCTAGTCTCAGCATAGAAACCCAAATATAGGATCCCACATTGTATTGCTATCTGAACCATAAGATACCCTATTAAGAAAGAAATTTTCTGAAATTTCTATCTAAAATTGCAACTTCCATTTTCCTAACTCTTCCCATGTTTTTCTTGGTTTGTTTGTTCATTTATTTATTTCAGTGACACTTAGAAGCACGGGGCATTATACTATTATATCTTGTTATTGTTTCTGTGGCATCAGAAATTTCTGTCTTTTAGTTTCCAAAGTTGTATCCTAAGCATTAGTAATATGTTCCAGTGTTTCTTGATGGATACTGAGTGAGTGAATGAAGAACAACCGAGAAAGCATTAAAGGAAAATATATACATGTCATGCTATATTGCCAGCAGACATGTTTTAGTGAAAGTCTCAAGTAAGTAAGGGATTTGAAATTACAATAGTCTTAAGTAAACTTTTAAGAAAATACTTAAAATTATCCATGTTCATGTTCTCTATCAAAGACATTAGGTCATCTTGGAATTACTACCATGCTAGCTGAAGAAAATTTGGTCAAATCCTCAAAATACCTACCAGCTATTAAATTTTGTATATCCAAGTGGATAGAGATGAGGGTTATATAATGAGCTAGCCCCCTAAAGGAAATTTTGTATACCTCTACACTCCACAACAATTATTTGCTATGTGCTTACAGTTATCATTTTATTTAATCTTCAGATAAAATCAGTTGCTAGTGTTCTACAGATTAAGAAACTGAATATTGGATAAATTGTATAGCTTTCCCAAGTATGGTCACTTAGTTAGATAGAATAATAATGTAAATCAGATAAAATTATGACACTACAAATTATGCTGTGTAATATCTGGGTTCAAACTCTAGTTCATTGATTATTGGATTTAAGTAAAAGGTAAACTATTAAAATTATGATGATGCTATAATCCTTTGTCTTTGGAAAGATCACCCAAGACCAATGTAGCTAAGCAAGTCATCTGGGAACTTTGACCATGCTTCTAAGGTCCTATGATTGAAATCCACTGGGATTCAAGGACAACTTCTTCTTTCTTTCTCTCCATCTTTTTCATGGGAACATATATTTTTACAGTGGGTATGGCCAATGGGACCAAAGGCACATCTGTCATTCTACGTAGGTTTCCCTTCAAGAGAATAAATAAAATAAGGGATAGCCAAGTAGACACCTGTATATACAGTCACCTTCTTTTTCCAGACAGATATTTATTTTCCATTATATAAATGAGGGAAATTTGCACTCAGCCCTGAAAATTTGGCCACACTTGTCCATCCTTCCTCCTCCCTAGTGATTTCTTCATTGAGAAAGGCAACAGTCTATGAAACTTCATTGTACTATGCTTGAAGACTAACTCATAGTCCTGGGAATATCTGTTTTGCACCTGTACTTAGGCCTCATAAGGTGGTCAGACTGTTAGGAAAATTCTATGTATTAATGCTAAATCAAGTCTGACATGAAAGAGAGGAAGTGCTGCTAAATCCAGCTGTTCTAATCCTGTAATACATTATATTATGGGATGACCCTTTAGAAAATAAACCCTGTTCGAAGAACTTACTTTAAAGAGTATTCTTATTGGATTGAGGGTAGAAAACATTAAAAAAGAACAAGTTATACCCTGCCTCTCTATCCCTGCCCAGAGAGGACTGATTAAAATTAGTTACTTTATCTATTAACAAATGAATGCCTGATTTCAGCAAAATGCTTGATTTATGAGTTGTCATAAATATTTTAGGAAAATATCTGAGGGCACTCATAACAGAGGTATAAGAGCAACTAGCATTTCATAGTTTCTAAGAAGTTAAATTCTTTTCTAAACTAATGATTATTTATAACTATATGTAATTTGGCTTATATTTAATGTTGGAATTTATATAATTGGTATGATACATTTTATATTTTTCTTTATTTTGAAGCTAGTTCTATAAATTCTCCCCTACTGTCAGTTCTGCCTTGAATTTGATACTTTAATTATAATTCTTCTCTTATTTTTTCTTTATTTTATTTTAGACACTTTTGCTTGTGTTGTGAAAGATGTATGCTCACATGTTTTAAAAATAAAATAAAAATAAAATTACACATGTGCCTCAAACCATGCACAAAACTAAATTCAGTGTATTACAGATTATACCATAATCTATAACAACATTGAAAATATCAGCAGAACTCCCAAGAAAATTTGCTACAGAGGTATCTTTAATGAAAAGACCACAAAAGGACATCAAAAACAAAATTTGAAAGGACTTCATCAAATTAAAAAGTTCCTGCACAGCAAAAGAAACTCAAGCTATAATCAAAGAACACAGGAAAGAATGGAAGAAAATGAATGGCTAATATCCAAGATCTACAAATCACTCAAAAACTTAAAAACAACACATACACATACCAAAAGTACAGTGACCCAATCCAAAAATGGGGAGTAGAAATGAACAGACATGTTTTCAAAGAAGATATGCATATAGCTGACAGGCATATGAAAAAGTACTTAGCATCGTTCATAATTAGGAAACTGTAAATCAAAACAAAATTGAGATATCATTTTATTTCAGTGATAATGACAAATATCAAAAAGTCTTGGAACAACCTTTTTTGCCATGTTTTGGTGAAAAAGGAACCCCATTCACTGTTGGTGGGAATGCTATCTTGTTCAACCTCTATGGAAAGCAATATGGATATCTCTTTAAAAAAAATAAAATGATGGGGCCGGAGAGATAGCATGGAGGTAAGGCGTTTGCCTTTCATGCAGGAGGTCATTGGTTCGAATCCCGGCGTCCCATATGGTCCTCCGTGCCTGCCAGGAGCAATTTCTGAGCCTGGAGCCAGAAATAACCACTGAGCACTGCTGGGTGTGACCCAAAAACCACCAAAAAAAATAATAATAAAATAAAATAAAATGCAGAATAATCATTTAATAACAATATTACAAACCATAGTACCTACAAAAATAAAGGAAGAGAGAATATGTGTGTGAAAGAGATAGAGGAAGTAAAAGAGAGAGAAGAAAAATATCTGCATCAGAAGTAGGCAGAGGTGGGGGAGGGTGGGAGGAAAATTAGATCAGGAAACTAGTGCAGGAAATGTACACTAATAAAGGGATGGGTGTTGGGATATTGTATGGACAAAAATCAATCATGAGCAACTATGCATCTCACAGTAATTCAATCAAAGATATAATAAAAATTTTAATAAAATAAGAATATAGTGGTTGGAGCAGTGGCGCAAAAGACAGGGCATCTGCCTTGCACATGCTAGCCTAGAACGGATGGCCGGTTTGATCTTCCAGTGTCCCATATGGTTCTCCCAAGCCAGGAGTGATTTCTGAGTGCATAGCCAGGAGTAACCCTGGAGCGTCACCAGATGTGGCCCAAAAAACAAAATATTAAAAAATAAGATAAAAATAAGGATATAATTTCCATACACTTGTATAAGTAACTAATAAAAACTATTTTTAAATGAGTTTCTAAGCAGAAAAGATTGTGATAGGTAGAGAAACTAAATATGCAGATTATTTTCCTTCTCTGTTCTGCTTTGGGGTCAAGGATGATCTAGACATCCCCTTTTACTACATTATATTTCCTCATTTAGCTATTCTATATACCACAGATATAGAGCTGTGTTTGTCCTTTGTCTTCAGGCTTACTTCATTCAACACATCTTCCAGTTTCAGCCAGGCTGCAGCAAATTGCATGATTTTATTGTTCTTTGCAGTTACATAGTATTTCATTCTGTATATATACAAAAATTCTTCATAATCCATTCACCTGCCATTGGACACATAGGTTGATTTCATATCTTAGCTTTTGTAGTAAGTTTAAGTACAACAATAAATAATAGTGTGCATATATACTTTTGAAAAAAATGTTTTTAAATCTTGGGGGTAGAGACCCAAAAGTTAAATGTTAGACCATAGGGCAACTCAATTCTAAGTTTACTGAGGGGTTGGAACAGTCCCACCAGTATTGGATGGGACCTCTTTTTTTTATCACACACACATACATATATGCATATATATATGTATATATATACCACACACACACACACACACATATATATATATATAGAGAGAGAGAGAGAGAGAGAGTTCAACATCCTTCAAAAATAGATACACATTATTCTCCAATTTAAATGGGTCATTCTCCAAGATAGACCACACACTGGGTCATAAAACATACCTCCATAAAATCAAGAGAATATAAATCATAAGGAACTACCTTCTCAGATCATCATGCACTAAAATTATAGATGAATTATAAAAATACATAGAGAAAAACTTTACAACTAGAAATTAAACCACTTATTACTGAAAACAAGTGGGTCAGAGACTAAATTAAAGGGACAAAAAAGATTCCTGAAAATTAATAAGAATGAAGACACAAATTATAAGAATTTGTGGGACACAGAAAAGGTGGTATTAGGAGAAAATTTTATAGTTTTACAAGCATTCACCAGGAAGGAAGAAGGGTCCTAGAGAAATAATTTAATGGCTCATATTAAATAATTGAGAAAAAGAACAACAAAATGAGCCAAAAATTGGCAAATGGAAGGAAATAATAGAGATCAGAGCAGAAATCAATGAGTAAGAAATCCAAAGGACAATCCTAAAGACTAATGAAAGCAAGAGTTGGTTATTCAAAATAATAAACAAGATCCATGAATCATTAGTCAAACTCACAAAGAAAGGAAAAGAGAAAAGCATAATAAAATGAATTAGAAATGACAAGAGATTACTGCAGACACTACAGAAAATTAAAGAGATTACTTTGAAAAACTCTATTCAACAAAACAAGAAAAACCTGGAAAAAATAGATAAATTCTTGGACTCAATCTCCCAAGGTTAAACCAAGATTATCTGGAAAATCTGAGCAGACCTATCACTATTGAGGAAATCAAAATTGTAATTAAAAGTCTTCTGAAAACAAAAGTCCATGCTCAGATAAATTCACTAGAAAATTATTTCAAATCTTTCAAGAGGACCTACTTTCAATCGTTTTTAGGCTTTTCTGGGCAATTGAAGAAATAGAAATACTTCCAAATATTTTTTAGGGTTTGAGGGGCCACACCGGTGACGTTCAAGGGTTACTCCTGGCTATGTGCTCAGAAATCTTTCCTAACTTGGGAGACCACCTGGGACACCAGGGGATCAAACTGTGGTCTGTCCTAGGCTTGTGCGAGCAAGGCAGATACCTTACACCCTGCGCCACTGCTCTGGCCCCCTCCCAAATAATTTTAAAGAAGCTAACAATACTCTGATACCAAAAGCAGACAGATGCCACAAAAAAAGAGAACTAGAGGCCAATATCTTGATGAACACAGATGCAAAGATCCTCAACAAAATTCTAGCATACAGGATTCAATGTCTCAACAAGAAGGTCATACACCATGACCAAATATGATTCTTTAGAGAGCTGCAGGATGGTTTAACATGTGCAAGTCAATCACTCTAATATACAATATAATCATATCAAGAGATGCTGAGAAAGCATTTGATAAGGCTCAACACCCATTCATGATTAAAAAAACTCTTAACAAATGAGAATGGAAGAAACTTTTCTCAATATTTTCAAGGCCATTTACATCAAGCCCATTGCAAATATTATGCTCAATGGGAAAAAATTTAATGCCTTTTTTCTAAAACCTGGCACAAGACAAGGCTTCCCTTTATCACTCCTATTCAATACAATAGACTTGAGTCTTCAGAAATGAACACCAGAAATATAACAACTTAATCTATAATAAAGTGGCAAAAATGCCAAATGGAGAAAGAAAAGTCTCTTCAACAAGTGGTGTTGAGACTACTGGGCAACCATATACACGAAAGAGGATTAGTAGACATATATAGAACACACCATCCCCAGAAACCTGGATACACTTTCTTCTCCAATGCACATGAGTCATTCTCTAAGATAGACAATATGCTGGCACATAAAACATACCTCCATAAACTCAAAAGAATAGAAATTTTGCAGGCTACCTTCACTGACCACATGGCTCTGAAATTAGATGTGAACTACAAAGGGACACAGAAGAAAAACTTTAACAACTGGAAATTAAACAGCCTACTACTGATCAACAGTGGGTTCTAGATGAAAATCAAAGAGTAAATCAAAACTTTCCTGAAAACAAATGACAATGAAGACACAAACTATCAGAATCTATGGGATACAGCAAAAGTGGTACTGAGAGGAAATTTTATAGCCTTGCAAGCACACATCAGGAAGAAAGAAGGGACATACCAGAATAGCTTAATGACACAGCTCATAAAATTAGAAAATAATCAATAAAGGGAACCATAAATAGGGAGACATAAGGAAATAAAGCTTAAAGCAGAAATCAATAAAATGGAAACCCAAAAAACAATCCAAAAAATCAATGAAAGCTGTTGAAAAAATAATCAAGATTGTTAGACCATTGGCAAAATTCACAAAGAAAGAGAGGGAAACTTGATAACCCATATTATTTTCCCCTTTGTCTCTCAAACCAAGGATGAGAGCCTCTAGAAGGACTCCGCCCATTTTCGACGTTTTTGATTTTTACCTGTTTATTACTTTTCCTTTCTTCAAACAAAAGCACATAACTTAAACTATCTAGCCCAGCCTCCCAATTAGAGGGGTAAACAAGGGAGGTACCAAGATCAAACAGGTGTAGGATCACTAAGTAGTAAGCTGGGCACAGAGAGGACCACTTATGCTAGCAGCCCCAAGGGTGAGGGAAGAGGTTATGGGAGGCAGGACGGGAACGGAGGTGGAGGGAGGACAATTCGGTGATGGGAATTTCCCTGAATTTATGTTAATATCTACCTAAAATATTATTGTCAATGATATGTAAGCCACTATGTTTAAAATAAAAATATATTATTAATAGAAAATGAAAAGGGGGATCACTACAGATAATTCAGAGATTCAAAGGGTAATCAAAGACTACTTTGAGAAACTCTGTGCCACTAAACATGAGAACCTGGAAGAAATGGATAAATTCTTGGACTCTTATAACCTTCCAAGGTTGAATAAGGAAGACATAGCATATCTAAACACCCCCATCACTATTGAAGAAATTAAAATGGTAAACAAATGCCTGCCCAAAAACAAAAGCTCAGGCCCAGATGGATTCACTAATGAATCCTTTCAAACCTTTCAAGAGGAACTACCAATCCTGGCCAGGCACTTTCATGAAATTGAAAAAATGGGAACACTTCCAAATTGCTTTTATGAAGCCAACATTACCTTGATACTAAAACCAGACAGAGATGCTGCCAAAAAAGAAAATTACAAACCAATATCCCTGATGAACACAGATGCAAAGATCCTCAACAAAATCCTGGGAAATAGGATCCAATGCCTCGTCAAGAAGATCATTCACTAAGATAAAGTAGGTTTCATTCCAGGAATGCAAAGATTGTTTAACATCCATAAATCTATCAACATAATACACAACATCAACAACAACAAAAAATTAAAATAACATGATCATATCAATAGACGCAGAGAAAGCATTTGATAAGTTCCAACAGTAAGATGGAAATGAAAGGAACATTTCTCAATCAGTTAAGTCCATCTACCACAAGAATGGGAAATATTATCCTCAATGGACAAAAACTAAAAGAAATTTCTTCAAAAACTGGAAATTGAGTTCCCATATGATCCAGCTATACTACTCCTAGGCATATACCCTAGGAACACAAAAATACAATACAAAAATCCCTTCCTCACACCTATGTTCATTGCAGCACTATTTACGTAGCCAGGCTCTGTAAACAAACAAGATGGCTAAAGAAACGGTGGTACATATACACAATGGAATATTATGCAGCTGTCGGGAGAGATGAAGTCATGAAATTTTCCTATACATGGATGTGCATGGAATCTATTATGATGAGTGAAATAAGTCATAGGGAGAGAGATAGACACAGAATAGTCTCACTCATAAATGGGTTTTAAGAAAGATAAAAGACAATTTTGCAATAATTCTCAGAGACAAAAGAGAAGACGGCTGGAAGATCCAGCTCATGACAGGAAGCTCACCACAAAGAGAGATGAGTACAGTTAGAAAAATGACTACATTGTGGTTATTCCCATGACAGTATATACTTCAAGGGTTGAGAAACCCTGTATTTCTTAAGCCAAGGGAACTCCCTTTCTGAACTCCCCAATATTTACTATGCTTATGCAAAAAAAAATATAACAAATTAATTTTTTGTTATTGTTGTTGCTTTTTTATTTTTTTGGTTTTGGGGTCACACTCGGTAGCACTCAGGGGTTACTCCTGGCTCTACACTCGGAAATCACTCCTGGGAGGCTCGAGGAATCATATGAGATGCCGGGATTCAAACCACCATCCTTCTGCATGCAAGAGGAACGCTTTACCTCCATGCTATCTCTCCAGCCCCATTGTTGTTGCTTTGTTGTTGATGTTGTTGTTGATGCAGTTGTTTGTTTGTTTTGAGCTCTGTCTTGTTTTTATCTCAGGACCATGGTTATTGTTTGGTTGTTGTCTTTATTGCTGCAGTGCTTATTGTTGTGGTGCTTTTCGGGTTGTTTGTTTTTGTTTTTTCCTTTTTTGTATTCTTGTTATGTTTTTCTTCCTTTTCCCCTTTCTTCTCTTAAATTGACATTTATAGGCTCTAGAAGGACTCCTCCCATTTTTTGCTTGTTTGATTTTTGCCCCCCTTTTTTTCTTCTTTCCTTCTAACAGAACCACATAATTTGAACCACTTTGTTCTACCTCACAAATTGGAGGAGAAATAAGGAAGGGTACCAAGACCAAGCAGTCATATGAAAATCAAGTAGAAATAAAAAATAATCAGACTAAATACCAAATCCATAGTCAACAACAACAGAATCAATACCCAATCTACAACAAGCTAGACACAGAGGGGATCACTTATACTAGCAGCCCGGGGGCAAAAGAGGGGGATAAAGAATGCATACTGGGAACAGGTGAGGACAACATTGGTGGTGATTTAATGTTACTATGCACCTAAAATATTACTGTGAAAGATTTTTAATCCACTGTGGTAAAAATAAAAATAAAAAATTCTCAAAAAAAAAAGAAAAATAACTACATTGAGAACTATCATAACAATGTGAATGAATGAGGGAAGTAGAAAGCCTGTCTACAGTACAGGCAGAGGTAGGGTGGAGAGGAGGGAGATTTGGGACATAGGTGATGGGAATGTTGCACTGGTGAAGGGGGGTATTCTTTACATGACTGAAACCCAACTACAATCATGTTTGTAATCAAGATGTTTAAATAGAGATATTAATTAAAAAATAAAAAAATTATAAAAACACTAACAATAACCATAACACTAATCCATTCATTGTAACTCTAAGCTAAACCCTAGTACTAACTCTATCCATAGCACTAAGTCTAATCATAACCCTAAGCTTAACCCTCTCCATAACCCTAACCCTGACCCAAAGCCTAACCCTAACTATATTCATACCCTTAACCCTAATCCTAACCTTAACCCTAAACCCAAACCAAACCCTAACCATAAACCTAATCCTAAATCCAAACCTAAAATCTAATCGTAACCCTAGCTTTAACCCTAAAACTAAACCTAACACTAACCCATAACTCTAACTATAACTTTAACAATACACACAAACGAAACAAACAAATTGAAAAATATTTGTCAAAGAGAAAGGCTAAGTTTAAGAAGAAACCTAGGGACATTCGTGAAGTAAAGTTGATGGAGGCAATAAGATTGTTGTTGGACCATTTTATGCTTAAAATTATCACAAATAACTTTGAAAATCAAAGTTCCTTAATCAGAATCAATTTAAAACATGAGATTTACCACCAGCAACATAATATGTCACCATTCCCTTTTGCATAGGCACTCTAAATAAAGGGAAGTCTTATGCACAGAAACAAGCTCTTATCTACTAGGGATAAGAAACCCATACTTTTTTTTATAATACAGGGACATCTCACATCCTGAACATGTGTCATGTGGACGCAACTTAGACTCCATGTGATTGGACAGCAACCATCCAACCCAGAACCCCAGATCCCAGATCTGGAACTGGCACAGGTCCCAGCAACAGCTCCAGGAACCAAACTCCTCCTGGGGAAACTCCAAATACCATCCCGGCACCAACTTGCATCAGTTTTAACATGACATCCTGACATGAGGAAACAACAACAACTTGAGCTAAAAGAGGGCTACCCTATCTCATCACTTAACTGTATGATGCTATCAGGAGACATATCATCCTTTGCCCTAAGCAAAAACCAAAGTCGCTATCTACAGAAGACTGGCTTTGAAAACATGGACTGGACAGAACCTATTAAGGGACCAATGAGGACGTTCCTAGCTTAGACCTCGGTCTAGAATTCATACAAAAACCAAGATCTCTAAACCCAGTGGTCTAACTTCGACAACTGTGACAGAGCAGAACTTCCGGAACAATGCTGAAAGAATATATCCTACGTTCTGTCCTAGGATCTGAGCAAAAAACAAGACCACTAATTACAGAAGACTGGTTGCAACAACAGTGATGAAACAGAACTCCTAGAACTGTTAAAAAAAAAAAAAAAAAAAAAACCTCTTTCCTAGCCTTCGCCCTATGACCTACGCAAATAACAAGATCTCCAGCTACAGAGGTGGATGTCATCACCCACTTCTGAAAGAAAAGATTCCTGGCACCACAAAAAGACCGTGGGGTGTGCAAATGAGTGGATATGAAGCCTGAAGTTGTTTCCATGGCAGTATGCATCAGGGGCAGAGAAATCATGTATCTCCTAGGCTAAGGGAATTTCCGTTCTAATTTCCCCAATATTTACCATGTCTATGTGAAGAAGAAGAAGAAGAAGAAGAAGAAGAAGAAGAAGAAGAAGAAGAAGAAGAAGAAGAAGAAGAAGAAGAAGAAGAAGAAGAAGAAGAAGAAGAAGAAGAAGAAGAAGAAGAAGAAGAAGAAGAAGAAGAAGAAGAAACTCACTTTTTAAAGAAGTTTCTGGTCTGTAGGTTTTGGCTTTTCTCTGGTTTAGTTTTGTTACCTTTTCCTTCTTCATTCCCTTTCTTCTTAGAAATGGATATTTATAACACCTAGTTTTTATTTTTTCCTTCTTTTGTTCTTTTTTACTTTTTTCTTTTTTTTTCTTTTCTTCTCCCATATTTTTTCTTTTATATCCAACAGAACAACACTACTCAAATCACCTTACTGAGCTCCATAATTTGAGGGGGTAAAATGGATGATACCAAGACCAGACAGTTGTATGTTCATTTGGTGGAAATAAAAATTGATCAGGCATAAATACCAAATCCAAAGTCAACGACAACAGAATCGATACCCAATGTACAACAAGCCGTGCGGGGGGGCGGGGGGGATAGTTGTGCTAGCATTATGGGAGTAAAAGAGGAAGATATGGGATGCATTCTGGGAACAGGGATAGAGGGAGGACAACACTGGTGGGAATGCCCCTCATTCATTTTCACTATGTGCCTCAAATATTACTGTGAAAGAATTGTAATTCACTTTAACCACAATAAAAAATTTTAAAAAATATGAAATTTAGTGCAAAGTCTGCATGTTATAAATTCAATGATAAAATTTCAAGCTATTTTTACTTAAAAAATTAATTCATAACACTAAGCATAATAATATACATAACCATTCATGTTTAAGCAAATTTCATGGCTTCATCTTTCCTAACAGATGCATACTACTCCAAAATACCAGAGTTTTTTTTTAAACTTTATTGATTGACTGATTCATTGATTGATTGGTTGGTTACTGGGCCATACACAGAAGAGCTCAGGGGTCACTCCTGGCTCTGCACTCAAAAATCACTCTGGCAGGCTAGGGAACCATATGGGATGCCAGTAATCAAACCAGGTGTCTCCCGAGTCACCCGCAAATGCTCTATTTCTGTGCTATCTCTCTGGCCCCTATACCACAGTTTCTTTAGCCATTCATCTCTTCTAGGACACTTGGTTTTTTCCAGATTCTGGATATTGTGATTAGAGCTGCAATAAACATAGGAATGCAGAGGCCTTTTCTGCACTATGTGTTGTGGCTTCTAAGGTTTATTCCCAGGAATGGTATTGCTGGGTAATATGGGAGCTTAATTTTTAAATTTTCGTGGAATGTCAATGTTGTTTTTCCATAGAGAAAGGAAGAGAGAGGGAGAAAAATATGTCTTCTTTAGAGGTAAACAATGGGTGTGCCAGGCAGAACAGAGGGTAGAGGAGAGAGCAGTAGAGAAGTGGGACACTGGTGGTGGGAAATGTGCACTGATGAAAGCTGTTCAACATTATATGAATGAAACTCTATCAGAAACAATTTTGTAACTGTGTATCTCCAGCAATTCCTTAAAATTATTTAAACAATTACTTCAGTATCCATTTAATTGCCTGGATTAGTTAAGAACAAATCATATCTATTTTAATTGTGCTTTTTAATGATCCAAACAGAATGGTCCAAAATTAGCAGGGCTCCTATAGACCCATTCTGCCAAATCTTGTGGACTCAAAGTCAGTTGTCAGGCTCCGGGATCCAAACATTTGGGGCCCTAGTGGACCTCGCTATGTTTTCTGCACTTGTGGAGCAGACTTGGGAATCTCAGGGCCTGGGAGTCAAAGCAGCCAAAGGGAAAGACTGGCAATGAAAAGAAATCGAACATTCTCCATTGGAGCTACAAACATTCCAACTGTTTTCTCCAGCAGTCTTTTTGTTCTCTGGCAGTCTTTGGGCCCACAAAGCTCTCTGAGAGTCAGAAGCAGCTATTGCTCTCAGGATTTTCCTACTTCTCTGCAGTTTCCATGCTCTCACTTCCATATGCTGCTTCAGGACTCTCATAACAACAGTCCTCTCTCTGTGACCTTGTTAGTTTGCCGTTCTATCTCTTGGCTTCAGTTCTGAATTTCTGTCTGTCTTTCTCTCTTTCCCTGTGCTCTCCCAAGTTTTCTGTCCAGTCATTCTTAGAGGAACTGTGTTTGTCTCTGCAACTGGGAATTGTAACAGCAGATTTCCTCTTAGGTATTATTTTTCCACCTTAGCCTCTTTTAGGGATCTTTCTTACAGGGAGGAAAACAAAACCAGCACCGTGCAGATGACTCTTTCCTTAAAAATGATTCAGTCACATATTAAAGTTCTCAAGGACTTGTTGTTTTCCTGGATCCCTATCTGCCCTTTTGCCCAAGCAAAGTTTTCCTTCCTGAACTCCCCAATTGTGTAGGAATTAAAGATTTTTTTCCATGAAGGTACTAAAAGTGTCCCAAATGATGTCTAACAAAGTGAGAGGAGTAATAGGTAGGAAGACTTGTAGATTCCCAAGCAGTCTTTCATGAGGATGGTCTATCTTTATTTCCAAATTCTCTATATCCTTGAAGTTTCTAGTGGGTTATATTGTGACTAATATGAGGTATCACAAACAGAGTAAGGGAGACTATGAACTCAGGAATGGTTTAGGTCTTAGCTAAGTTTCCCTGTAGTCTCCAAATGTTACACAGATAAATGGAATCTGGGCTGAAGAAGTGGCTGCAGAGGCATTGGAAATAAAAGGAGCCTTGAAAAGAGAAGAAAACAAATCCAGTTCCATAGTGTAAGCTTTAATATACTATTTACGGACACTGTCTCCTTAACTGGGACGGGAATCTCAGAGAAGGAACAGATCAATATCAGTTCCCCTCATTAGAGACTTTAAACCTTTGAAGGGAAAATAAATTCTCAAGTGAATAAGAATATAAGAAAGATTGAGAGACAGACGGAAAGAGATAGAGAGATAGAGACAAAGAGATATCGCCCTTAACTTAAACCATTAAGGGAAAAAATAAATCTCAGGTGAATAAGGATATGGAGATATAAAGGAAGAGAGACTAAAGAAGAGAACTAATAGATACAAAGGAAGAGGGACATGTTGAAATGACTGAATTTAATTTTTACATTTATATAGGAATGTATCAAATGTATTGGAGCAAACTAAAAATTAGAATTTTTATTTTGAAAATTATTTCCATAGGCCATATCCCTACAAAGTAAAAATAAGAATTATACAAAATTCGAATTTAAAAAATATTTGAAAAAAATATTTGAACAGTATGCCTTGGGTAAAAGATAAATTGTTTTGCTTAATATCAGTACAACATATTTCATTAATATGTAGTTTAGATTTGTCATTTGAAAATGATAGGATTAATAACACCCAATTTCAAAACTTTTGTATAATAAAAACTGTTTAAAGTTAAAAATAATACCAATTTATGAACTTATGATGAAAAACAAATGATTTATTAGGTTTTTATTGATTTATTTATGTTGTTTTGTGGACACATCTGCTCTACTCAGGGTTACTCCTGACAAGCATGAAGTACCATGTTTTAACTCAGGCCAGCTACATACAAGGCAAACACCCTCTCTGCTGTGCTATTGATCCAGACCCTTATTAATTCTTTTAACTATGTTGTAGATTTCAGGACTTTTTCCAAATGACCTTCTCTATGCAAGTTTAATGCAGACATATTTGATAGATTATTCACATATACTTTCCTTCTGTTTTTTGCTGTGGCTTTGTATCATCCATAACTATTTAGACAAATGACAGTCACAAGTGAAACTAAAAGTAGAGCAGAAAAGGGAAAATTGCAAATAACAATAAAAGTACATGAGTTTAATGAGGGAAAATTAAGTTGCTTATTAAAATTATATATCATATATTCATCAAAAAGGTAAACACAACAGAGAATAAAATAATCTAGTCTATATTCAAGATTTTTTTTAATCCAGACAAGAGATACTCAAAGCAATCACTACAGGTGAGACTGAGAAGTGATAACATGTGAATATATATGTATTTAAATATATTTCTGTGTATAAAATACAGATTTGCATGAGGCTTGAGAAAATGGATATTTAGTTTGTCTTGTAATTAGATTATCCTTTCTTATTTGATTCTCTGTCAAAAAAAATAATCTCCAGTTATCTGAGTTTTATATACAAAATTTAAGAAGGGAGAGCTGCTCTTGTTGAATAGTTTTGAGTATTTGAGACAGTTCTCTTGAAAAAGATCCTGAAAATACTTGTGACTCCCTAAGCACAAAGAAATTCTTGAAAACTCTTTGTGCACTGGATAGTGGTGTACACAGAAGGCATACACCTCACAAGAAGTAATTGCTACATAAAAATTTGTATTCAAGTAATTTTCATAATGATAATTCAAATAGCAGATTTACAAATATCTCACCCTGGATAAATTCTACTAGGCTCTACATGTTTTTAACGATTTACCTGTGTCTTATTGTCTGCTCCCAATTCTAAGGACTGTATACAGGGAGTTTGGAGCCTAACAAGAATGAATTTCATAAGTCTCTATTATGATAGCTTTATGGCTTGCATAACTAATCTTGACTTCACTTATTTTAAGTGAAAGTGTTTTTTCATTGTCCTCAATGCTCCCTGAGAAACTAAGAAGTTGGAGTTGAATTATAAGCCATTTGTGAATGGTATTGAGATTTTCATTTATATGTGTGTTTCTGGGGTCCTCAAACTTTTTAAACAGGGGGCCAGTTCACTATCCCTCAGACCATTGGAGGGTCTGACTATAGTAAAAACAAAACTTATGAACAAATTCTTATGCACACTGCATATATCTTATTTTGCAATGAAGAAACAAAACAGATACAAATACAATATGTGG
Source organism: Suncus etruscus (assembly GCF_024139225.1). Lineage (NCBI taxonomy): Eukaryota > Metazoa > Chordata > Mammalia > Eulipotyphla > Soricidae > Suncus > Suncus etruscus. The sequence continues at coordinate 68,437,398 of NC_064853.1, read as the reverse complement.
CCCGCAGGCCATAGTTTGAGGACCACTGAAAAAGGTAAAAAGGATTTTGTTATGATTCATGTGAAAATTTGTTAAAATTTTTCATTATATTTCAAGTAGTAAATTAAAAAACTATTTGGTCAATTTATAATTACCTAATTGTGAAGAAAAAATGAGAATTTGTCAGATCTTTTCTGTTCATTTATTTTCTAACTCTAGAGTTGCTCAGTGACGGTGGTGAGTGTAAACATCAACCACTACAGAACTTTTGATATCACTTTGAATACTGCCCTCTAGAGCCCAAAGAGAGAAATCTAGCTGAAGTGACTAAGAAATTGTTTAAATATATATTCTTGACAAATAGCTCATTAATTTGTGGCTAATCTACAAGTTCTAGTTCCCATTCTGATGCCTTTCTAGGAGGGGATAGAGGCATACCAATGAATATTTGAGAAACATTTACTTAAGTGACTCATATGTCATCACTAAGGGAAATAAGAGAAAGGAGCAAAATACTCTGAAAACATGCAGGTAGTTTGCTTTGGAGATGAACTCTACTCTATAAAGTATTATTTCTACTATTTTAAAATTTGATTAAACATCAATTAGCATTTAAAATTCAGCGTTGGGGGTCGAGAGATAGCGCAGTGGTAGGAAGTTTGGCTTGCACACAGCTGACCCAGGAGAGACATGGGTTCAATTCCCAGCATCCCATATGGCCCCTTGTGCCTGCCAGGAGCAATTTCTGAGAGCAGAACCAAGAGTAACCCCTGAGAATTTAAGGGTGTGGCCCCTCCAAAAATAAAATAAATAAAATAAAATTTAGCTTTGGGCCTAGAGAAATAGTACAGTTAGCATGGCATTTCCCTTTCATGTGGCCAACTGGGACTCGATCCCCAGCATCCTATAAAGTTCCCAACCACTGCCAGGAGTGCAGAACCAGATGCTAGTCTGTTCCCAAATAAAAAAAAATAGTTGACTTTGTTAGGGCAGAGAGATAGTACAGTTCATAAAGACTTGCTTGCACGTACCCCAACCAAGATGCAATAACCAGCAACACATGGTTCCCAGAAATCTATCAGAAATGATTCCTGAGAGGGGCTGGAAGATAGCAGAGCGGTAAGGCGTTTGCCTTGCAGGCAGCTGACCTAGGACAACCTTGGTTTGATCCCCCCCAGGGTCCCATATGGTCCTCCAGTCAGGAGCGATTTCTGAGCACATACCCAGGAGTAATCCCTGAGTGGCACAGGTAGTAGCCCAAAAAAGCAAGTGAAAGAGAAAGAGAGAGACAGACAGAGACAGAGAGAGAGAGACAGAGAGAAGAGAGAGAAATGATTCCTGAGAGCAGAATGAGGAGTAAGCCCTGAAACTTGACAACTATAGCCAATATCAAAAAATAATTAATAAATTAAATTTTAAAATAGATAATCCAACTAGTTAAATAGTGTAGAGAAAAATAAGAATATTGCTGTACTTGACATTAACTGATATTTTTCTTTAATTTTATTATATTGAGACCATTGTGAATTACAAATCCTTCATAGTTGTATTTCAAGCATATAGTGACAGTGAATTAGGGCCATTCCCACTATCAGTGTTGACCTCTCTCCACCATAGTTTCCAGCTTGCATCTCATACCTCCACCTTTAGCCCCCGGGCTACCAGTAACAAGTCCATTTTATGTTTATATTGTTAAAGTTTGAGTCTCTTGATTCTATTGTCATTGACTTTGGCTTGCTTATTTAGATCTGACTTTTTTTTTTTTCCACCAATGCACCTGAGACCACTAGGCCTTTGGGCCCCATCCAATTTTTTTTCTTTTCTCAATTTGTAGAAAGACATAGACATATGAGGTAAAACAAAGTATTTTTAACTGATATTTTCTTTTTTTTTTATTTAAACACCTTGATTACATACATGATTGTGTTTAGGTTTCAGTCATGTAAAGAACACCACCCATCACCAGATATTTTCTAAAGGAAAGGATAAATTGCATTGCTGCCTAATAGTGAGACTAAACCAGAAGACACCATACACCTTCAACATAGGACCTGTACAGAAACCAGGTTCTACAGAAACCCAACAGCAACAACTATAATGGTGAAGAACTGTTTCTGGGACCACAGAGAATGTCGAAGGGGGCCACAACCCAGTAGGTTTGGAGTCCGGAGTTGGTCTTATGCCAAAACACTTCAGGGATGAGGTTTCCCTGTTTTAGGCTAAAGGTTTCTCCTTCCAATTTCTTCCATATTTTGTTTGCCTATGCAAACAACATTTGCCACACACACACACACACACACACACACACACACACACACACACACATCTTTCTTCCAATCTAGTCCATCTACTGCCTGAAAAAAAAAAACACTAAAGTTTCTGCTATTGTATTAACAACTTTATTGGTGTACAATAATTGTCACGAATATATCTGCTAATGAACTTTCCTTTTCTTTTTCCAATTCTTTATTTTTATTTTATCTTAGGTCTCCTATTTTCTTTATATTTTTGATAACTTTGCTTCTTGTCATCCTGAATGAATGTATTATGATTAGTTATGTCAATTATGATGCATTTTCTTCTAATAAATTCATTTTTAAAAAAATAAAGAAAAGGATAAACTGCAGTGGGCAAGATAGTATATCCTGCTGTTCTAATCAGATATAAAAACTTTAGTTTATTTTTAATGTATTAAAAATTCAGGCTCAGATTATCTTTTATAACTCAAATTACTAATGATTTAAAACTAACATTACACTTAATGTAAATGATAAAGATAGAACTTAGCATGACCATTCTTCGCTCCTTTTTTATATTCATATGCACATATATATGTGTGCATGCACACAATGAAAAGTAGAAACAATTTTAGGTGATTTATTTTACTTTTTCTCTTCCTTCAGGAAATAGAAATGAAATACCATTAAGAGACTTAAAGACTAGCAGGTCTATTGAGCTAACAGTAATCATTTGCCCCTCTTTTTATTTTTTTTATTTGATTTTTTATTGTAGCCAAAGTAAATTACAAATCTTACACAGTGATATTTAAGGTACACAGTGACAATAAATGAGGGCCTTTCTACCACCAGTGTTGTCCTCCCTTCATCCCTGTTCCCAAGCATATATCCCTATCTCCCTCCTTTATCTCCCAAAATGCTAGTGTAACTAAAAGCATATATGTTAACACTAATGTAAACCATTTTTTTTTGCAGTTCCAGATATTTTTTACTAGTGGTTTCTTAAAGGTTTAGAGTCAAATGAGCACTGTAAAAACAATGTTAGAGTGGCAATTATCGTTTGCATGGGCCTACCAAAGTATGGGGGTCAGGGAAAGGAAAAACTTTGGCCTAAGTACAAGGAGACCCTACCCTTTGAAGTTTCCTGGCATAAGACCATTTCTAGGCACCAGGCAAACTAATTTGTCCAATCCAGGTCATTGTCTGTAGTGCCCATACAGTTATATTTTTCACAGTCTCTGTTTTTGGTATCATGATTCTGTATTGAAGATCCTGGAAGCTGTATATCCTACACTATATATATATATATATGTATACATACATATATATATGTATGTATGTATGTATATTCTACGAAGTCAGGATGGTGTGGAGCGGTGCCTAATTTCAACTCACAATTAAAGGACAATGCAGAAAGCACTGTCCAGTATGCAGGTCGTTGTTTTTGTTTAAATCTTCTCAGTGTTAAGGGAAGACTCTTTTGAGTAAATGGATGTCAGAGCAGCAGTAGGGTCTTCCCTGGTAGAAGATTGCTTCCAGATGATGTTATAGACAACTTTGGATGTTTCATAGATGGCTTCCCTGGTTCAGGGGTGACTGGAAAATGCCCAAACCTCTGAGGCCTGTGCCAGGTCATCATGTCAATGTTCAGGGTGTAAGGTTCCATTGCACCACAAGATTTGTGTGTTCCTATCTCTATTAGATGAGAACTTATTTGTATGTATAGTATTTTCCATTTTAATGTGCCCATGCAAACAAGGAATAATGCCACCTGGTGTTATCAGTGCATAAGGGTTGCCCCTCTTTTTATTGAAGCAATTAAATATTTGTACTACTAAGTTTTGAAGCAGAAAATGAGGAAGAAGAAATCTTTTGCATGGAAACAGGCTTCATGGTGTCAACTCAGAATATATGGCTTGACAGATGTTCACAAACCAACTATTCTCTTCAAATACAGAAAGCAAATTGAGTTGATTTCTTTTTTATTAAAAATTATTTTATTTTATTTTGTTTAGTTTTTTAATTTTTATTAAGGCATTGCGACTTACAAAATTATTCATGATTTTCATACATACCAATCACCAGTGTCAACTCTCTTCCACCTATGTCTTGAGTTTTCCACCCAGCCTGCCTTTTTGATAAGCACATTTTTTAAATTTGGTTGTTGTAGTTTGGATCTCCTGCTCTTAATTTTGTTAGTTCTGCAGTTCAGATATATAATTACTCTACAGTGGTATCTTGCCAATGTAGCTGAGGCCTCTTGCTAGTTACCTTCTCTGTCTCTTTTTACTCCCCACCATGTTTTATATTTCCATCATGTCCTGAATTCTATAATCCAGAGATTGAGGTAATTAAGATATCCCTCTTTTAATATATTGAACCACCTTGCCTTGTTCTACACACCAAATTAAGTAATATTATTTGGTATTTGTCTTTTTTTGATGACTTACTTTGCCCGATGTGATATACTCCAGTTCCATCTAAATTGCAGTAAATTGTATAACTTCATCATTTCTGCTGAGTAGTATTTTGTGTGTGAGTGTGTTTGTGTGTGTGTGTATACCTTATCATCATTATCTGTAGTTCATTCATCTGTAGTTGTACACATAGGTTATATAGGATTAAATGGTGTAATAAATACCGGTGTGCATATGACCTTTTGAAAAAATGTGTTTGTGTCCTGGGGGTTGACACCAAGAAGTAGAATTACTGGGTTATACAACAACTCTATTTTGTTGTTGTTGTTGTTTTTACTTTACTGAGAAATCTCCATACTGTTTTCAGAAAACGAGGAGAGAAAATGGAATTTCTCTTAATAAGACAGACCAATGGTCAATATACATATGGAAAAGTGTTCATCATCATTTATTATGAGGGAAATCCGTATCAACCAATCAACTCACATCAGTTAGAATGGCAAAAAACAAAACCCAAAAATGTGGAATCAGTCTAGTTTGGTGGAAATGTGATGACAACATTCCACTACTGGTTGGAAGGTTGATTCAACACCTACAGAAAAGACTATCTATCGAGTTGAGTGTTGAACTAGCAAAACAAAGCTTTCTGATAAACTACTGAGATTAGTTCGCCACCTAGTGGTATTTTTATATATTACAGCTCTTTAGGGCCAAGCCAGAAACAAGGAAAAAAATCAAAAATATTTCAAAATCTAAACCCTAAGCACATATACTTAGGTATATAAAATAAAATTTTCAAAATATTAACGCTTAATGCTTATCCTCAATTTTATTCACTTTTTAAATTATAAATTTTTTTTATCTATTTCCTATCTCTTATTAGACTATACATCCAGTTTGTTAGAAATAAGTGAATCCCGTTCACTGTTAATCAACTAATTATTTAATTGGTATATTTATCCTTGGCAACTATTCAAAAGAAGCACAAAAAGCACTAGTGGTGGGATTAATATTGAAATGCTATATGCCAAAAACTCAACTAACAATAATTTATGAACCAGGTTTCTTAATTAAATAAAAATTTTCAGGAACCCAAGCACTGAGGGGAGTTTGCTTGTAGAAGGTAAAAAAAAAAAAAGGTCTGGACTAGAGAATTTTGAGTCTGTTCATTCTTCCTCCTGTTTTCTAGGGTTACCTGGCTTGGGGGCTCCAACTCTTGATGCCTTGATTTCTATCACTTAATAAGAGTAGGTTTTTTTTGTGTAACCTGTTATTCTTAACCTCTCCAGAGTTCAAATTAGACAAGTATCACAGGTAAAAATGCTGAAGATGGACTCATAAGCTTTCCTTCCATGAAGCTTACCTGGATTTGATCCATGACACTTCATATGACCCCTGAGCCTACCAGGTCCTATCCCTGAACAGAAGTTGCTCCATGAGTGGCCACAAACCAAAAATGAACAATATATGTGTTAGACTGAATCAAGGAATTGACTCCAAGGACTGGAGTGCAGAGGACCTGGTAAATTCTCAAATTGCTGAGTGTGGGCACAGTGGCTCCCAACACTAAACTGGCATGGCACCCAGACTCACTGAGCACTACTTGGTGAATGTGCCAAAATATTTAGGAAACCTAATACAGGAGGTAGAATGCATGTCTTAGATGTGGTCAATCTAGGTTCAGTCCCTGATATTTTATATGGTCCCTTGAGTTCTGCCAAGGGGGATCCCTGAGTACAGAGCGTAGAGTAAGCCCTGAGTACCACTTGATACAGCCTCAAATTAAAGCAAATAACTGGACTAAATTGAGGGATTAAAGGAGTTCCTACAATAGATACAGGATTAAAATTTTTAATACAATGTTAGAAGTGGTTAGTAATGACTAGCATATGTTTATAATTTCAAATCAAATCAGAAAATGATTATATATATATATCTGTTGAAAAATATTCATTAAAATAAAGATTTCCAAAATGGTTCTTTAACTATTTTAAAAGTTTGTATCAGAATTTTTCTCATGAGAATCATTTGTGCGCCTTTGTATAGTGACTGTGACTATTTGCCCATAAAGCATGAGATAAACAGCATATCTATGTTTTCACAGCTATGATTTAAATGGAAGAAATAGTTCTCAAATGCTCTCTCATTCTTCCAAAAATAAGTTTGATAGAAATGAATTACTAGTCCTTTATATCTGTTGTTATCAGCCCCCAATTCCAATTACTGACCCTTTATAATTTGTATGGAACTCAGCAGGTACCTTTAAGTGTTTCCCACAATTCCAACCACAATACATATGGGTGGTCTTAGTAACTGTTAGTTCTTGTCCCAGGGCCCTCTGTATGTGATCTTTTCCTCTAGGCAAGCACAGTCCTGCCACTCAACATCCTCCAACATAGAGCTCTTGAGCATTTAATACTTTCCTTCCTCCAAATGCCAACATTTAAGTTTTCTGTGTTTTCATTCTCATAATATTCTTTTCTGTTTTTTTCCTGTTTAAACAAAATTTAAATCTGTCAATTTTTAACTATGCCCTCTGTCAGTGTGTGGTATTTGAATTTTCAAATGGAGAGGACACGTTCAGTAAAAAGTAAATAAATAAGGTCCCTACTGCCTCTCCAACTGAATTTATGTAATTGTGTCAAACAAAATTTAGTCTGTATATACATTTGTATATGTGTTGAGAGATGGTTTCCATGGATGCTGAAAATAAGATTTGAACTCATTATAGTCTGATAAATGAAAAATTAGCAGAGCCATTTATTTAAGGTATCAGTACTTCAAATATTGCTGCAAGAAGCCAAAGTGTTTAGGTGTGTGTGAGGTCGTCTTATTAAAAAAAAAAAAAAAGCAATATCTATGAACCAAAAAATCCTCAAGATATGGAACACCAGCAGAGATTCTTGCAACTGTGCCAAGATTGTAGGATTAAAGTCTATTTCCTGCTGATGTTTATCAAGGATCTTTGAAGAAACAACCAAGGCAAGAAATGGTTAAAATAATTCTATATTGTGAACTTCAATAAAAGGTAGAAGCTCTAATGAAAAGAAGTATACACCAAGTACTGAGGACTTGCTATGAGTCTCTTATAATGTCAGAACAAAGTGTGACGAGTTTAAGCAGAAAAAGTTAATTTTATTATATAAGGACACTAAAATTCTTTAAAATATTTTCTCAGTGATCTGACATTTTGGTATCTATTCCAAGGGATTTAAAAGCATTCATTCAGAGGGACATATGTATACCAGTATTCATTGCTGCACTTTGTACAATAACTGAGGCATGGAATCAACGTTGATGTCCAATGACAAATAAAGTATTAAGATGTGGTATATATACACAATGGAATGCTATGAAGCTGCAAAACTGATAAAAGCATGCAATTTAGTGCCACCTGGTTGGAAACAAAAGATCTTCTATTGAGTGCAGTTAGCCAGAAGAAGAAAGGTAAATATTGGATAATCTCACTTATTGGCAGTGTATGAAATAACTAGATGAGGAAATATCATGTAGTAAATATTACCTAGAGATTTAAGAGATCTAGATTACCATTGACCCCAGAGCCTAGGGGAAAGAGAAAAAAATCAAGACAGGAAGGAAAAATGTGAGAAAGAGAAAAAATGGAGGTAAAAAACAGGGATCAGGGTTTCGCTACTTTGGGGATGTGGGAGAGAAAAATAGCTATATGTCCAAAGCATTAAAGTAACAGCACTAAAACCATGATATCTAAGATGAAATCACTTCAGTTTGTAATACACATTACAAGTTGATAGCAAATGGGGAGGAAGATGGGTTGGAGTTTGGGGACTGACAGATTGTGGGAGCACTGGTAGTGGAACTTGATGAGACACAGTGAGATTGAGACCTTTCATCACAGGAGAATTCAGAGCCTGGTCCTTACCCAGAGACCAGATCCACCAGTCAAATATGGTCATGCCTCCACAATGAGAAGCAGTGAGGCAGAGACTAGCACAAAGAGACAAGTGAGGCTGCTAAATTCTGCTCCATGGCCACACAATTCTTCTAGTTAATGAACCCAAAAACAACATATAAAAACCCACACTACAATGGTAACAATGGGGAAAAATTGCAGACATGCACCAAGCTTAAAAGATTAATAGTAGCTCTGAAGAACCAACAAATACTGACCACCTATATAGCATCTCAAACACACACACACACACACACACACACACACACACACACACACACAAACTTTAGAGAACAAATGTGAAGGATGTTCAAGGAACTCAAAGAAGACATAGGAAGCATGGAAAGAATCACCACTCCAGTCCCTAAATGCAAAAATCTTAACACAGTCTAACCCAGGAAGCCTTTCTTCAGTAAAATTTATCCTCACCAATGATGGTTATTTTAGAAAATGGAAAACCTTTACATCTGAGTTGCTGGCTTTATATTTTTTAAGCTTTCTGACCCATTCCATCTGGATAAGCTTTTCAACTGTAACCCATAAGTCAAGCCTCAGTTTCTGCAAATGTGTGTGTGCATAAGTGTATGTGTTGGCCTCCTCAATGTCGGTATAATGTCTTCCTGTAATATACATTATGTCTTTCTATATTGCATATTGTCCTTCCCCCTATTATATATAAACCCTGTACTCTTCACCTCTGTTTACCATTTTAAATATCCCTTTTTTTTTTTTTTTTTGTTTTGGTTTGGTTTGGTTTTTGGGCCACACTCGTTTGACGCTGAGGGGTTACTCCTGGCTATGCTCTCAGAAATTGCTCCTGGCTTGGGGGGACCATATGGGAGGCCAGGGATCGAACCGCAGTTCGTCCTACACACCTCTCGGGCCCCAAATATCCCTTTTTAATTCTTCACTTTCTCACACCCAATCTGTTATCTCCCCCACATTTAACCAATTTTACCCTCAGTTCCTAACTCCTCAGGAACCTAAATGTTTTCCCTCTACCCCAAGCAACTGCCAACCAACTCCTAAAGTGAAAGATAGATTCCCACCCCACCTTGCCACAACCCAAGAAGCTGCCACTGCTGCTGCCGATAATTTGCTCTCTCTCAGCGGCCCTTTATCTCCCACCTCCTTTTGCTATGGACTGTTGCTCACTATCAGATTTGGTTTTTGAGAAATCCCCACCTTGAGGACATTTCCTGATATGTGACTGCCGGGAACCATTTTTCGGACTCCACAAAACCATGTTGCAGGCTGAAGCTGTGCTCTGGATTTTATTCTACACCCTCCCCCAGACCATTTCAAAATACTTAAATGGGACATGAATATCTCCTTTAAATATTTCTTTATATGTATTTCCTTAATAGATATAATTCTTATTGTCTATTTCCTTTGTAGAGGCAGTTTTCCCTCATTTCTTTTTTGGAACTATTTAGTAGGAAATTCTAGTAGATAAATTTCTCTTGGGTTAATGTTAGAACCAGATTAGTGGGATTGTTTAGCTTGTTATTTTTACCCCCATATGCTCCAGTAGTACCATGTGGCATTGTTTCTATTTGCATAGGCACATTAATATAGGGAAATAATGAATTAGGAACTGAGGGTAAAGAGGGCTAAATCATGAAAGATATCAGATCAAGATTGGGGGATGAAAGGATAGAAGGATTTCTGAAGGGGAGGAGGGAAACATATAAGAGGGGCTATGTACATTTTAGGCATGGAATGTTCACATTTTAGGTTTGGCAATCAGAGAGGAGTCCACTGTCTACAAACTCAATCCCACATAAAAACAGACATTAGTGATCTATTCTTAGGTTGTTGTTGGAGTCCTGACCCTCATAGGCTGGGTCTGAGCTCTTAAGAAATAACTGAGTTAAGAAAAGACAAATAATTGTCTAAGATACAGTTTAGGAGAGAAAGAAGGGGAAAAACTAATGATAAGAAGGTAGAGAAAAGAAGAATAAGTAATTATGGTAGAAAAAAGTTTAAATAAAAAGATTGGGCCAGTGCATTAGTGTTGGAGGGTTTTCCACTTTCAAGGCTTTTCATCACTGACAGGGGTGGGCTTTGCTAAATAAATGTTTCAGGGTTATTTAGTGACTGAGGCTTTTTACGATAAGCACAGTTTTAGCGTCTAGAGTAGTAAGCAATGTGGTAGTGAGGACTGTAAGATGTGGCTACCCTATGTAGTATCGTCCACTGCATCTGAAGTATAGAGGTACCTTTCCTAAAGAGCAACTGACAGCAAGGGCTTTCTTTAACATGGATTGAATTGAGGAAGAAGAATAAAGGAGAGAAGGAAATGAAAAGTTGGGGGGGAGAGAAAGAGAGAGGGACAAAAGAAAAAAAAAAGTAGCAATTTACAAAAATGTGTTCAACTGTTTTATAACAGTTTTATAACAGTGTGACCTGTAATATAAGTCTGAGTGGTCTGAATGATCATATGCTTTGGGTCCTAAGAGAAGACATAAACAAAAGGAAATGGGTAAATTAGAGTATTTTGTTGAGACATTGTCATAATAAGCTCTGAATATGGTATCCAGTATGATTGAACACCAAAGTTTAAAACTAGAGTGCCTACCTTTTGTTTCCAAGGACCACTGTGGACAAATAAAGCTAAAGGGCTATTTTATACCTGGTAAAATTGAGTCATTAAAACATATTATTGGTAATCACTACAGTGGAGTCTTATACTTTCCATCATATTCTGCACCTGATTCTATGGATAAATACATTAGGACATTATTACAGACCTTTTTAGTTAGAGGTTGGTTGCATACCTGTTCACTCTAAACTGCTGTTTCTGTCGTTGCTGGTTTCTTTTAAGTTATAATAGATAGTCGCAGCTGTGTGTTGCCCCCATTCCACTTCATTTGAACATTTCTCCTAGTTATATGCTGATAATTATGGTGTTTGAAGTTTCTACCCTTTTGACCCTTGTATTTGTTCATGAAGTACTATATATAAATGTGGTATATACTCTAAGTACCTCAAAGAAATGCTATCATTCTGTACTTATTCTTATTCTGGCTTACTTTGTTTAACATAATATTTTCTAGATCCATCCATGTTGCTGCAAATCCATGAGTGTATCATTTCTAACTGCTATTTAGTATTCCATTGTGTATAAATACCATATCTTCATGATCCATTCACCTATTATTGTGCATCAAGGTTTTTTTACCAACTGTTTTACCAAATTTTACATTTTTTTACCAAATGTTAACTATTGTGCTGAGTGCTGCGATAAATAGTGGAGTGCATACATACTTTGGGATAAATATCCTTCCTTCTCAGGAGTGTGATTGCTAGGTCATATGGCAGCTCAATTCTGAATTTCCTAAGTACCCTCCATACTGTTTTCCATAGGGGTTGGACCAGGCAGCATTCCCACCAGCAGTGGATGAGAGTTCCTTTTTTACCACATCCCTGCCAACAGAATTTGGTCCTGTTATTTTTAATGTGTGCCATCCTCACTGGTGTGAGGTGGTACCTCATTGTTGTCTTAATTTGGATTTACCTAATGATGAGTGATGTAGAACATGTTTTCATGTGCCTCTTGGCCATCTCTCGGTCTCCCTTGTAAAAGTGTCCATTCATTTTCCTCATTTTTCTATTGCTTTATTTGGTTTTGTGGAGCTCACATTTCTGTGTGCTTTGTATATCCTAGATATCAATACTTTATCTGATATGTTGAGTGTGAAACTTTTTCCATTCTCTTAGTGTCTATTAGTTTTAAGCAGTGTTTCTTTTGCCAAACAAACCTTTTAGTTTGATGTAGCCCCATTTATTTAGGTTGGATGCTATTGCTCTTACCATTGGCATTCATCATCAAACACTTTTTTGAGGTATATTTCTTGAAGTGCCTCGTAAAAGAAGTTAGGAAGGATTTTAATGTCTTTTTAATGTTTAATGTTTAATGTCTTTTTAATGTTTTGGAGGAGCCTGAGGATCAGTAGTTATAATTCTTCTCAGAATGATAGAATTCACCTGTAAAACCATCTGGACATGGACTTTTTTTTCTTGGGGAGAATCTTAATTTTTTTATTTTCCTTAGATGTGATTTGACTCTTTAGGCTTTCTATATCCTCCTTATCAATTCTTGAAAGATGATATTTTTCCAGAAATCTGTTGGTTTCTTCAAGGTTCTCTAGCCTAACTGAGTAAAGTTGTTCATAGTACGCCTTCATGATGTCTTGGATTTCTTTTAACATCTCCCCTTTCATTTGTGATCCTATTTATTTGGGTGTTTTTTCTTTTTTAGTGAGTCTTGCCAGCTGTTTGTCTATCTTGTTTATTCTTTTGAAAAACCAACTCCTGGTGTCATTGATTTTTTGTATTTTTTGTTTGTTTCTATGTTATTTATTTCTGCTCTGGTTTTTATTTCTTTTCATCTGGCTGTGTTTGGGTTTCTTTGCTGCTGTTTTTCCAACTCCTTAAGGTGTCCTTGTTGAGTTTGTCCTTTTCCTCTTTCCTGATAGTCCTGTTTTGCTATGATTTCCCCCTAATTACTGCTTTTCTTGTGTATCACAGATTTTGGCAATTTGTCTCTTCATTATCATTTGTCTCAAGAATTTTTTTATTTCTTCCTTGATTTCCTCTTTTATCCAGCTGTTGTTGAGTAGCATGTTGTTTAATCTACAGGTGTTGGATATTCTCCACAGTTTCTTTTTATAGTCAATCTTGATCACTGTTGCATAATGATATGATGGGTATTCCTAATAATCCTTATATTTGTGACTTTGTGCAAATTAGATTAAGGCATGATCTATTCTAGAGAAGGTTCCATGTGCACTTGAGAAGAATGCGTTTCCTGCTTTCTTGAGTGGAGAGCCCTGTATAAATCCATTAGTCCTATTTCCTCTAATTTCTCATTTAGGGCTCCAATGTCTGCTAGTTTTCTGCCTGGTGGATCTGTCTAGTGGTGATAGTGGAGTATTGAACTCTCCTACTTTGCCCAACCCCCATTCTTTGTGTAACCTTACCTACAAGAAAGACCTGCCCATTTATGGGCGGGATCTTTGAGGCGTTACAAAAGGTTTGGCCGGAAGGACAGGAGATTAGGAGATTTGGGAGGATAGAGGCAGCAGGAGGAGAGATGACTGAAAGAAGCTAAGACTCAGGGCAAGCTGATGAGAAAAGCATGCTTAAATAGGTTTAAGATAATAGGCCACACGTGTTGGCTAGGGCCTGAATAAAGATGATATCTCTGGAAGACTGACTGCCTGTGAGTTTTCTACCCACAGCTATCCTGAAAACTGCTGACCCGCTGGCTGGAGAGGGGGTTGCAGACACACATGGCCTGGGCTGGAGGAGAAAGGCCTCTCATCCCTTCATCTCCATCCACCACCCTCCAAGCCCATCCAAAGTGATTTGATGCAACACTTACTACTATCACATTTTCTTCCATATGTTTCTCTAGATTTGTGAGCAAACTTCTCTAGATTTATGAGCAAAATTTTATATATTTTACTTGCTCTACAGTCAGCCATAAATATTGATCAGAGTTAGTGCTTCTTGGTTTAATGTTCCCTTGATCAGTAAGTAATGACCCTCTTGGTCCCTGATCACTTTCTTGAGGTTGAATGCAATTTGGTCTGATATAAGAATGACTGTCACAGCTTTTTTTGGTTTCCATTGGCTTGAATAATTGATTTTTATCCTTTAATTTTAAGCTTGTGCCTGTCCTATTCTTTTAGGTGTGTTTCTTGCAGGCAGAAGATATCTGGTTTTTGTTTTCTGATCCAACCCTCTACTCTGTGTCTTTTAATGGGAGAATTCAGCCTGTTGACATTTAAGGAGATTATCGTCAAAGAGAGTTGTTGTGCTATTGTAGAGTGGTTGTTGTTACATTCTGGGGTTTGGATTGTGTAAGACATCTTTAAGTAGTTTATTTATAGTTTGGTTAGTGCAAGTAGTGTGAGTTCTTTTTTTGTCTAAGAATGTTTTTAGTTCTCCCTTCCATATGAATGAGAGTTTTTCCAGATAGTGGGCTCTAGGTTGGAAGTGTCTTTCATTTAGTAGTTTAAATATGTCACTCCACTGTGTCCTTGCTTGAATTGTTTCAAATGGGAGATCTGGTTTGATTCTTTTGTCCCTTTCTTTGTACTTGAGGGTTTTTCTCTCTTATTGTTTTAAATAATTCATTTATCTCTTTGTTTTTTTTTTTTTCAGTTGGATTACTATATGTGTTGGTGTCAGTCTGTTAGGGTCTATTATATTAGGGACTCTTTGCCTCCTGGATTGGTACAGGTGTCTCTTCCCAGAGGTGGGAAAATTCTCTGCTATTAATTACCTCACTACATGTTCTTCTTTTTTACCCTTTTTCTCCCCTTTTGGTACTCCTACAATTTGTAGGTTATTTCTTGAATCTTTGTTAATTAGGAACCTAACTTTTTTTTCCAATGTTTTGTCTCGCTTTCTTATTGACTTCTCTGTTATTGTTGTTTTGTAGTTTTTCTTCAAGTTCCTCTATGTGTTCTTCTAACTATGTATCTGCTACTATGGCTTGCTATCATGTTTTTTATTTTCTTTAGTTCCAATTGTATGGATTCTTTTATCTTCTGTAAAGTTCTTCTTTTTGTTGGGTGAATTGTTCATCTATAGATTTCTTAATTTCACAGGCTAGTGATTCCTTGATTTCCATTGCTAGGACATTTTTTGTAGCTTTTGGTTCTCATCTATTGGGCTCTTGCATTTTGATGGACTTGGAAACTTGATAGGATTTCTTTCCATTTCCCAAGCTGCTAGTGTCTTCTTTAGTTTACCCATATTTTTTTGCATTTGGTGGTTTTGAATGTTGAGTTTTGGGGTTGTTTAATACAGTAGTCTGCTGTACTGATTGTATTAGAGGTGCTTGAAGGTATATCCAATTTGGAGTTTATTTTTCCTAACCAGATGGTTTGTCTAAGTATGATAGGGATATTATAAGCTGCTTCAGTGTTTTGCTATCCTGTATATGGACTGTAGATTATCTGACAAAATTGAGTGTTAGGTCTGAGCTGACTAGACCTATATGGGATAAGTTAGACTATCTTCATGCAGACGCGATTCCAGTGGCTCATGGGAGATTTACAAGGCTCATGGGTTCAGTGGAGAGGGGCTGGACATTCCAAAACCTTGCTGGGACTTCAGTGCCCCGAAGGGAGGTGCATGCAGCTTTCATGTTCAGTGGAAAGGGCTTCAATATGGTTCCTAAATAAAGGCATTATATTAAAAATAAAAATGACTCATTTGTTAGCTTCCAGCTTTTATAAGTCAATAATTTAGAACAATGCATCTGTATTCTCTATTTATGGTAAAATAAAAATTTGGTCCCCATTTAAATTTTCTGGGTGAGAATTTTTTTCAAGCTCTCTCCTGTTATTTAAAGAATTCGGTCCTTCAATGAGGAAATGACAACTTGACCTAAAACCAGGTTGTCCTATCACATCACCTAACACTAAGTGGAAATCAGAAGATGTATCGTCCTTTGAGCTGTGCAAAATAAGAGCACTAACTACAGAAAACTGACTTTGACAACCGTGACTAGGCAAAACTTACCTTGGGACCAATAAGGAAAACCCAACCCTAGGCAGTAGCCCAGAACTCTTACAAAAATCAAGATTTCTTATTACAGAGGCCCAACTTTGACAACAGAGACTGAGCAATACTTTTTGAATCATAATATCCTAGGCTTTGGCTTAAGGACTGAAAGAAAACAGGGAGCACTTGTTACAGAAGACTGAACACAACAATAATGATGGAACAAAACCTCTAGAACCGTAAAGACTCTATCCTAGACCTTGTCCTATGACCTGCGCAAATACCAAGATCACTAGCTACAGTGGCCTGATTTTCTCATCCACAACTGAGAGGAAAGTTTCCTGGCACCAAAGAAAAGCACTTGGGATTTGGTAATGAGTATGTATGGAGCCATGGGTTGTTTCCATGACGATATGCTTCAAGGGTGGAGAAACCCTGAATATCTTAGGCCACAGAAATTTCCTTTGTTCCCCAATACTTACTGTTGCTATGCAAAAAAAAAGTGGGGTGAACACCAAACCCTGCCATTCCAGCACTCCTTTTTCTTTATTTTTGATATTATTTTCCTTCTCTTTTTTCTTCCACTTTTTTCTTTCTTTTTCACTCGTGTGGTTATTCTTTGTGATTTCTTTTTATTTATTTATTTTTTTCTTTTACTTTTTGGTAGTTGCTACCAATTTTTTCTCTCTTTTTTCTCTTCTTTTATCTCCAACAGAATCACAAAACTTGAATCATTCAGCTTCATAAATTGAGGGGGGGGGGGGAAAGGATGATACCAGGACCAGTCATATGAACTTGTAGTGAAAATAAAGAATGATCACCAAACCCAAAGTTAATGACAACAGAATAGATACCCAATCTACAACAGGCTATAAAGTAGAGACTAGTTACACTAGTATTCTGGAGGGTGAAGGAGGAAGATATAGGATACATGCTGGGAACAGGGGTAGAGGGAGGACAACACTGTGGTGAGAATGCCCCTCATTCATTGTCACTATGTACCATAAACATCCTGACCTGCAGGACTCCGTTTCTCGTGGGTGCAGAGGGGTCCCAGCCTGAAAAGAGAATGGGGAGAAAAAAGGAGGCCAAGAAAAACGAGGCTTGTCAAGGCTCTGATTTATTGATAGGTACAGGCTCTTTTTAAGCACGATTTTACAGGGGGTGGAGAGAGAGCAGGATAGAGCAGCCTGCATTAGAGAGGTAATCTTTACATGCCATCTATACATAAGGAGCACAGAAACACTTCATAGTTAGTGAAGTTTCAAGGATGTTACAAACTTCCTGGAATGTATGCCTGATAGGAAACTGTGATATTTCTTTGGGCTCTGGGGCTAGCCAATGCCTTAGGTTATGTACTCTGGCCACAGAAGACTAATTTGTCCTGCTGAATTCCATATTGGTCTCTGA
This sequence comes from Suncus etruscus, assembly GCF_024139225.1. Lineage (NCBI taxonomy): Eukaryota > Metazoa > Chordata > Mammalia > Eulipotyphla > Soricidae > Suncus > Suncus etruscus. The sequence goes on along the minus strand of NC_064853.1, from coordinate 68,419,900 downwards.
CATGTCCCCCTTCTGTGTGTAAAAGAAAAGGTGGGTGGAGAATCTGTCTTAGGCTACCCAGTGGATTCCCAGCATCAGCACTCAAAACAATGAAATAATTTCATTATGCCCAATCATTGATTGTATGCGGGAGTGTGACTCTGACTCCTGGCACCTAGCTATTCCCGTCTTTGGCAGCTCTACATCGGGACCACAAGGATGGTCTGATTAGCTTTTTGAGCTGCAGGGCATCCTGTGGAAGTGGTCCTTCAGGGCTTAAAAGCCCAACAGAAGCAGGGTCAATAAAGTCAGCGTCCAGAGGCTCTGATACCTCCAGACGTTGGTAATGGACAGCTATTGTCTTTTTGGTGGTAGAGTCAACCTGGGTTTTAACAAAATCTGTTAATTTACTAAATACCCAAGGTCAAAAGAAATAAGCAACAAAAATTCTATGAAAGGCCCCAGCAGATATCTAATAGAGTGGACAGCCATGGGGAGGTGAAAAACGAATTTTGATACCAGGATTCACTCTGTTCTCTTTGCCTCTTTCTCTTTCCTCTAGGCTTTGCCATTCCTTATTAATGTTGTCATCAACCAATGCTAATTTATCTTTAAAAAAGCAACATTCTTCCTTAAGGGCAATACATAATGCCCCCTCTTTCAAAAAGACTAAGTCCAAACCACGGCAGTTTTGCTGTACAACTTCAGCAAGAGAGCCAACAGTTTCAGTAAGATATTTTAAACCTTCCTCCAGTTCCTTGACATCTCTATCAATAGCACGTGTAAGGTGATTAAAATGACTTTGTGAAGTGATTAAAGAAGCAATACCAGTTCCTGCTCCAGCAAAACTCAAACCTAAAACAACAGCAAGAGTAATAGTGATAGGTTCACACTTATGTCTAAACATAGTAATCTTCTTATCCCAAAGCAAATCATCAACAGGTCTAATGGTTAATGTAGGCGTTAACAAAACTAAAACACAATAATCCTGATAAGCAAGAAACATTTCAGTAACAATATGGGGAGAAAGTCCAGTGGAGCAAGCAAAATAAGCAGAGTTGGGGGCTTGAATAAAGATGGAAGAGTTGGTAACAACAATGGTTTGGTTGTAAAAGTCGAATAGTTGGACAGGGGGGGCTCATATGAGGTTCGAGTAAGGAAAGTCCCACACCCATTACCTGTCTTACAGTTATGTCTTGATGCAACTCAGCTCCCCATGGAGGTCAACAGGGTCGTTGGTAGCAGTGGGCATGCTGAAGGTGGCGATTTCTTCAAGGGCTGCTGGTCAGAGTAGCAAATCCAGCATTCCTCTTAGGCAGAGTCAGTCAGAAACAGGTCCGGCAGGAATGGTGGGTTGAAGGACTGGAATGGTGGGTGGGTAATGCAGATATGGCAGGAGGGGTGAAAGGCTCTTTTGAGGTGGATGAAGACACCTCTGCAGGAGGTCTATAAGAAACAGCTTGGCAGGAGGCAAAATGGTTACTTGGGAGGTTCTTTTTACAATAAAATTTTCCATAAATTTAATTCTTCATATAAAAAATAGGAGTTTACTTAGTCTTCTGGCCTTGGTTTACAGGCAGAAGACACTATAAATTTACATTACACAAATTATTTCTGAATACCAGGGGAATGCTTACTGACTTCTGTCAGACTTTAGACTTGAAAGAATTTTATAATTAACAATCGCCAATTTTTCAAAAACTTTTAAACTGAACCTTAATGATTTTTCTTAAACTTCTTAGTTATTTTCTTAAACCTTGATGCTTCTCTCTCTAGCCACATGTCCATATTCTCATGGCCTTAACTAACATATGGCAAGAAAGCTGGGTGATTGCAAAGTTCAGAAATTCTCCAAGAAAAATTTATCCCTGATGGCCATTGAGAAATCTGGGGTTTATGATCCCCTGCACCCTCTGCCATGTTCCCAGAAGAAGCAAAGCAAGCCTAATACATAATTTTTAACACATGATCTTTAGTTGCAGGATGCCACAGTCTGTCAGCTGCTAAGTGACCAGACTGACCAAGTTGTGAAAAAATTAATTGAAATCTCAAAAATGGATAAGGCTTTGAAAATTGTATTTTATCATGAAATGTAGAGATACTAAATAAAAAGACAAAACAAAACAACACTAAACACATTTTATTTTTTTCAATATTTCTTTTTTTTTAATTTAAACAACTTTATTACATACATGATTGTATGTAAAGAACACCACCCATCACCATTGCAACATTCCCATCACCAATGTCCCAAATCTCCCTCCTCCTCCTCCCCACCCAACCCTTGCCTGTACTCTAGTCAGGCTTTCTATTTCTCTCATACATTCTAATTATTAGGATAGTTCGAAACATAGTTATTTCTCTAACTAAACTCATCCCTGTTTGTGATGAGCTTCATGAGGTGAGCTGTTACTACCAGCTCTTTTCCTTTCATGTCTGAAAGTTGTTATTGCAAGAATGTCTTTCATTTTTCTTAAAACCCATAGATGAGTGAGACCATTCTGCGTCTTTCTCTTTCTCTCTGACTTATTTCACTCAGCATAATAGATTCCATGTACATCCATGTATAGGAAAATTTCATGACTTCATCTCTCCTGACAGCTGCATAATATTTCATTGTGTATATGTACCACAGTTTCTTTAGCCATTCATCTGTTGAAGGGTATCTTGGCTGTTTCCAGAGTCTTGCTATGGTAAATAGTGCCGCAATGAATATAGATGTAAGGAGGGGATTTTTGTATTGAATTTTTGTAAACACAACATTTTATACTCATGGCCACTTTCATTCATCACAACACACACATGAGCAGATAAAAGGATCAATCCAAAACTTACGTTAGAAAAATTGACCCGGGTAAAATTGGACAAGTGCTTTTAAATATTTAGCCAGCATGTTTGTAAGAAAAAAATTTTTGTAGAAAAACTTTTTCAGGTTTTAGAAATACTTAATGTAGATGGAGTGGAGCTTTGCTGAAAATAAAAGCTTTAAGGTTGATATTTAGCACAAAACATTTTTAAAACAATCCTAATTTGAAGTTTAAAATATTAAGTAAAATGGTTAGTAAGCAGTTAAAAATTTTTAAGTAAAATGGTTAATGAGCACTGTAGAAGGAGTCTCCACTCTGAAGTATGACATCATCTGCTGTAAATAAAACAGGTTTCCTTTAAATTAGTTTCACAGTAGAACAGCAAGACAGCTGCAATAAAGTGTTAAAATTTCAATGATTAAACACAAGCGCATAAACTATGACTTTTAAAGGTATGAAAAACTGACTTTTAAAAACAAACAACTGTTCGGGGCCGGGCGGTGGCGCTAAAGGTAAGGTGCCTGCCTTGCCTGCGCTAGCCTTGGGCGGACCGCGGTTCGATCCCCCGGTGTCCCATATGGTCCCCCAAGCCAGGAGCAACTTCTGAGCACATAGCCAGGAGTAACCCCTGAGCGTTACCGGGTGTGGCCCAAAAACCAAAAAAAAAAAAAAAAAAAAAAAAAAAAAAAAAAAAAAAACAAACAACTGTTCCTACTTTGATGACTTTAAGTAAATAATTTGTAAAAAAAAATATTATATACCAAATTAACAAAATGTTTAGATCATTATAAAATATAGTTAAAGACACTTGATGCATTTCCACACTTAGAGCTTAAGACCAAAATTATATTTGATACTTGTTGTCAAACTGCTTATAAAATTAAGTTACTTTTATAATATTAATTAACAATTTTATTTTAAAATGGCTAACCACAACATTTTTCATATACTTTTAAGATAAAAATAATTTGTAATATAAATATAAAAGATTTAAATTTTAACATTTTTGTGTCCATTTGAATTTTAAAACACCAAAAGGTTTTTTTTGTTTGTTTGTTTTTTTTTACAAGTGATAGAGTTGTTATCTTGCTCTAAAATTCTTGAGGCATAAACAAAGAAAGTTTAGTGCCCTTATGTTGCTCTTTCTCCCTAGAGAATTTTTTAACTCTTACAGACCTGAATTTAGAAGGTTGTCTAATTTCCAATGTCTTAATAATTACTTTACACCACCCAATGCACAAAGCTTAATTACACAAATGCTTTTATAAAAGGCACATTTATGCCACATAATTTAATTCACAAATCTGACAATAATTCTTATTATAAATTCCACATAAACAGAGTTGCTGATTTTTTTCAATATTTTATACCTCCGCCGCTATCTGCCATCTTTAGCAGAGCAATCAAACTTGCGACTACAAAGACACACACAGACTATTTTTGCTGAACGTAAGCTAGATTTTACCAACTTTAAGGGGGAAGTGATATTCTCTCCAAAATTTTTCTCTGCATTTTGACTACACAGAAACTTACTGTCTTCAATACAGGTATAGAATATGCCACATATACACTACCTCTGCAAAGATTAAAGGGCTCATTGTGACATTTTAAACACTTTTAAACCTAATAATTTTGCCAACTGTACAGAAGTGTGATCAATGGATATTATGGTGAACACATCTTTAATTATATAGGCAACGTGTTTATTAGAAGACCCATTCATAAATATGACTTTGCATTATTAATAGGAAAGGATTGTGTTATAATGGGAAAAATATAAACATGCGTCTTTTACAAAACTGTATAAACTTATTTGCTAGATAATGAATATCAACTTTTTCCTTAAAGGAGACACATGCCAAAGGCTAGTTATTTGTATTTTGCATCAGCCAATTAATATGCTGTTTTATTATAAGGTTGAATAAGATAATTAGGTTTCTTTTCAAAATATTTTTTGCAAAATTCATTACCTGTGCTACATATATTTGAAAAAGTGTAGGGCTGAAGAATGCCTGTCGCGAATACAGGCAGAGGTGGAGTAGGAGGGAGTCATTGTTGGTGGGAATGTTGCACTGGTGAAGGGGTGTATTCTGTTTATGACTGAAACCAAACTACAAACATGCTTGTAATCATGGTGCTTAAATAAAGTTTTATTTAAACAAACAAACAAACAAGAAAATAATCAACTTAGAGAGATAATACAGTGGGTTTGTAATAAAGTTCTTGTCTATCTGAATTTGGTTCAGCATCCTATATAGTCCCCTGAATCCTCCAACCCCCAAGAATAATTCCAGAGTGCAGCACTAGAAATAACTATGATCATCAATAGTTGTTGCCCCAAAACAATCACCCCCAAATCAACTTATATACATTTACAAACTGCCTTTTTTTACATGATTGGATATAATCAATGTGTCCATCTTTTCATAATGTTCAGCTCTGTCAACATGCAATAGATCATGCAAAGCTGAGAAGCACCTGGGGAAATTGGCTCCTGTGTGCCTCCAGGGGTATGATCACACTTCCTCTGACATGTAATTGATGCTTACTTTTCCAGTGTCACTTGAAGGATATTTTCAAACTATTTTATTTCTGCCCAATTGGTAGGTGAGGAAAAGGAGCCCCACAAAATTTATTTTACTTTTATTTTTTCAGTAATTTATTTATATAAGCACCATGGTTACAAACATGTTAATAATTGAGTTTCAGTCATAAAATGCACACAGCCTCTTCACCAGTGCAACCTTCTTGCCACCAATGTCCCCCATTTCCCTCCTCTTCCAAACCTGCATGTCTTCAAGATTGACATTTATTTCTGCCCAATTGGTAGGTGAGGAAAAGGAGCCCCACAAAATTTATTTTACTTTTATTTTTTCAGTAATTTATTTATATAAGCACCATGGTTACAAACATGTTAATAATTGAGTTTCAGTCATAAAATGCACACAGCCTCTTCACCAGTGCAACCTTCTTGCCACCAATGTCCCCCATTTCCCTCCTCTTCCAAACCTGCATGTCTTCAAGATTGACATTGTATTTTTCACTCTATAATTGTCATGGTAGTTGTTAGTGTAGTTATTTCTCTAACTATGCTACCACTCTTTGTGATAAGCTTCATCTCATGGGTTAGTCCTTCTGACACTTATCTCTAATGTTTCTGGATATTGTTATCATACTTCTATTTTTCTTAGATCCCACAGATGACTGAGACTATTATGTGTTTACCTATCTCCCTATGACTTATAATTCAGCATAATAGTGTCCATGTCCATTCATGTATAGGAAAATGTCATAACTTTATTTTTTCAACAGTTGCATAATATTTCATTGTGTAAATGTACCACCATTTCTTTAGCAACTTATATGTTGTCAGGCATCATAACGAGGAGAAACTTCCCAATTTAACAAATGCATTCAACCAAATCCTACATCCCTAAAGAGTACCAACCAAAAGAGATTCAAAGAGAAATATGAATGAGAAATGTGAGCTAAATAATATTATATGATGTTATTTAAATATTAAATATGTTACTTTGATTTATTCTATTGGTGTCATGTAAGAAAATGATCTGCTCTTAGAAAAATATATATTATAGTATTTGGTATTCAGGGTATATAGACAGGAGAGATAGATTCATAGATGATATATAAATGATAAATATATATTTTATATGGATTTATAGGTGATATATAGTTAATAAATTGCTGAATATAATATTAAGGCCGGACAGAGAATACAGATCACTAGTTATGCCTAGTTCTGAAGGTTAGACTTGCATGTAGAAAGACCAGATTTGATCTCCAGCATCACATCATCTGTTAAACACTGCCGGAAGAAACCTAATCAAGACTAATCAATGTGTCTAAAGTTTGCCCAGAGTGGCCCTTCAAACATCAAAGAAAAAAGAGTATAAATAGAACAAAATGTGACCTATTTGTGAATTTAGATAAAGGAAATATAATAGACTCTATTTTTTGCATTTTTTTGACAATTTAAAATTGAAAGAAATTTGAAAAAAAAGTGACAATTTGAAGTTGAAAGAAATTTGAAGAAGTGACTTAGATTTACATGAATCAAAATAAAAAAATGGACTGACTAGAAAGGAGATGCCATGCCTCAGTGTTTTGGGCAATACTACTTGTTCAGAAAGAAACGGTGCACACAATTTAACCTAAGTTTCCATATTAATCCTAGGTTTGCCGTTCAGTTACTTTTCAGTCAGTCTGAAATACTTTATTCTTTCCATTGGGGGATGTGAAACACTGAAAAAATTACTCACTACAAACATATTTTCATTATGAAAATAAAAATGATCTAAGAGATATGGTGAATTATTATCAGTCACTAATTTCTCCTGAATAGGGTTCAGTAGTGCTCCAATATAGAAAAAATTTACTTGATTACTATTGGTCTATAACCTAATTTTTATGGATCATTCCACTCTGGATTTTCAGAGAACTAAAATTATGTGTGCAGAACCACATCAAGAGAGATGATGTAACCTTTTATTCAGTTGTGTCATTCAAAAACCCATTTTATTTTCTGTGTGTAGCAGTAATCATCTTGCCAAAATGAAATCTAAATCCTGGAAGTTAAGATAGAAAGTAAGAGAGATAGTTGCTATTGTGATACAAGTTGAGAGTCTTTGGTAGTAAACTATATTGACTATCAGTAGCAGCTATTCTATTTTCCTTTATTCTTTAGATTAATTTGTGTTCTATAAGCCTTCTTTAGATTAAAATACTTAAAAACCCTCTCTGCAAATTAATTAGCTGATGCATAATTAGCATGCATTATATGATGAGTCAGCATCCAACTAGTATAAATAGACACAGTCACTGAGAATAATTGAAAAACAACACAAATAGAATGATCAAAGCAATCTTTGTTAGAGGTGGTAGAGAAATTTAATAAATCAGTTTCACATATGTTCATGATTTTATTTAACCCATAATTAGAGGGGAGGATCTGGCCTAGAAGGTGGCACCCACAGTGGCCAGGAAGCCATATACAGTGCCAGATATTAAACTGATGAAAGGAAAACACCTTACTTCCTATCTCTCCAGTAGTTTATCTTTCCAGTCTAATGAACTTTATTTAGTTGTTAATTTTGTGGGAACCCACTGGTTGTGATCGGAACTTACTTCTAGCTATATGCTCTGGAGTGACACCTGGTAGTGGTCAGGGACCATATATGGCTCTAGACATTCAACCTAGGATTACAATTATCACAGACATAGGCAATGCAATTACCTACCTTCTAAATACTCTCTAACTGGTATGCACATTTATAAAAACAAGTGGTTCACATAGCTCTTTATTTTTTTTTAATATTGAGTTTTTATTTCTTTTGGTGTCACACCTTGCTTACTCATGATTCAGCACTACAGGATTACTCTTGTTGGGATCCTGGGATCATATCAAATGCCAGGAATCAAACCAGGATCAGCCACATGCAAGGCAAATGGCCAACCTGCTCTAACCCCTCACATAGGTTTTTTTTATTAGTCTTTATTCTGTGTGAATTTTATTTTACAGAGAAAAGATGGTGAAAAAACAGAGTAGTATTTGAGAAAGGAGATGGGAAATTGGGGATAAGAATGAGAATTTAAACAATTAGTTCTTATCAATCTCATTTTAAAGTGCATATAAGTGAAGGATATTTGTAATTTAAAATTACCCTAAATTTATTTAATAAATGGGTTGAACAAGAAAAATAGATTAACATTTTCAATAATTTTAATGTGGGAAGTAAAACTATGTGTAATGTTATAACTATATTTTCTAAGATTTTAATACTTACTCACAGTAATATCAAACAATTTATGCTTAAAATTCTTATGCCGAGATTGCTGGAGCAATAGTATAATAGGTAGGGCATTTGCTTTGCATGAGCCTTAAAAATCTATATGGTTCCCCAAGACTACCACAATTGATTTCTAAGTGCAGTGCCTGGAGTAAACCCTGAGCAATGCTGGATGTGGCCCAAAAACAAATAAACAAAATTGTCCATACTGAGAAAAGTATAGGTCTTATGCATGGGCAAAAACACTTAGTTCATAACTCTTAATTATTCTGATATTAAATAAAATATAATATTTCCTCAGAAATAAAAGTGCACAATTCTAGTCTCCTAAAATAAAATTTTATTTCTCCAATTAAATATTAAATTCTAAAGTCAAACTTATGCATTCAGTGGTATTTGTATCTGTAGTAAGGCTAATCCTTCTCCTATAATAAAAATTATTTTTATTAATAACACTTCATTTAATAACATTGTCATTTTTAGAATGTTCTATATGCTTATTTTCCTGCTCCATTCCCAGTTTCTAGAAAACCACAGTTGCTGAGAAAATACTTCTTAGAAGAATTAACTAAAACTATAAAGAAAATATTCAGGATGGGTTGTTCTGTCATCTGTAAAAAAAAAAAAAAAAGATTAATGAATAGGGGATTTGAGGTGTTAAATCTAAGTAAACCTTCAAGCTTTATTATAAAACTAGGGGCTGGAACATTAGTACAGTATAGCATAAGAGTGCTTACTTTCAAGTGGCTGATCTGGGTTCAGTCTGCAGCACCACATGTGGTCCTCTGAGCTCTACCATAAGTGTTTCCTGACTAGAGACAAGAGTAACTTCCAGATGTGAATAAGTCCCGACACCATCCTGCAAAAAATTCATACACATATGTGTGTTATAAATAAAATTATCACTCCCCTTGCAAAAAGTATATACATATGTAGGGTATAAATAAAATTATATATGGATCCTATTTTTCATAAGGCCATTTCATGCAGTTCACAGCCATGAGATAGATTTGATTTAAGCTTTCTCCAGTCAGTCACTGACTATGTAATTTTGGATAAATTGATTTATCTCCTTATGAAACAGCTTTGTTATCCTCATTATTGAAATAGAAATAGATGCCTGAAAGTATTGTTTAAAGAAGCATATCTTATTTGTGTAAAAAAAAAAAGGCAAAGAGGAACAAGACAAAGAATAAGAGATAAAAAAAAATGAAGGTCAGAGCTGGAGCAATAGTATAGCAGGTAGAGTTTGCCTTGTATACAACTCACTTGGGTTCTATTCTTGGTACCCCATATGGCCCCCAACCCCACCAGGAGTTATTCCTAAGCACAGTTCCAGGATTAAGCACTGAGGGGTAAGGTCCTCCCCAAAAGATAGGACTCTATATATATAAATGTCTCTCTCTCTCTCTCTCTCTCTCTCTCTCTCTCTCTCTCTCTCTCTCTCTCGCTCTCTCTCTCTCTCGCTCTCTCGCTCTCTCGCTCTCTCTCTCTCTCTCTCTCTCTCTCTCTCTCTCAATAGGTTTCAAACTGGGTTTAGTCTGCAGCACCACAAACTGTGGAGGTGGCCCAAGAATGAGCCTTGATGCTTTCTTAAGGCAGATATTACAAATTAAAATTCTGATATTAGAAAATTTTTCAAATGTTACAGAATCTGCAGGTAATGGTCAACTACAACCAACTCATGAATCATATGATTCATACAATGAATACAATCAATTATATATCATCATTATCATTATGTAGCATTATTTGGAAATTCTATCATGTTATGTGTAAAATAAAAGTAACATTATAGCATCTTTATAACATTCCATCATCTTTTTATGAATTATAATTTCTAATAATGGGTTCAAAAGTTAACAGTAGGGAAAACCTATTTATCAGGCATTTCTCATCTTCCCTTTCACACATCACATCTTTTCCTTCCATAGTTCTTGCCCTTAGTACCCAAGGGAAAGGCAAGCTCTGCCTTGTTTTGTTTTGTTTTGTTTTGTTTGCACAAACTTGTAATCTCACCAGATGCACTATACATACTCTATGTTGTCATGGCAGAGGGAATAAGAAAACTGATGTCCATATTTTACCTCCTATAGTATGTTTCCAAAAATTCCTCTAATTTTCATTTCAAGTCTTCAGAATCCAATGTTCGTTGATGGAAGAACTTTCACTCTATCCAAAATTAACCATAATACACTTTTGAAGTGTGAAATGGCCTCCAGTTTATGAAGTCATGTGGGATTTTTTTCTGTGTATATAGAAGTGGTAGTTGTGAGACTAAAGCAGTATTTTCTCAAGATCTACTTGATCATAGTATGTGCAGGATTTATTTTAAAAATAACCAGGAGTATTTGTTTTGTGTTTTTCTATATGAAACATTATAGAGACATGAGTAAAACATTTTGTTCAGATTCCATGAATCTCAATTTGAGCCTCCCTTCTATCAGCTTCATAGTAAACAAGTTGGAGTAGGTGAGTGGTTACACCTGGATTTATAATTCTTTTTCAATCTCCCAATTTACCTTGTGAATATGGGTACATTTTTAATTGTTTTCAGTTTTTAGTTCCCTTATCTGAACTGTGGGAATACATGGCAGAGCTTCCAAATCTTGGTAGCCCAAAATTTGACAGAAAATATGTTTATAAACATTAATTCAGATATACGGTGTAAGTACTTTTAATTTGTCTAAGCTTCACTAATGATTCTTCACTAATTTCTTCTTCATCTTATCTATACAATTTTATATGGACAATACTCATAATATTTACCAGGCATCTGGCACCTTCTGACTAAAGACAAAGTTTTTGTTAGCAATCCTAGTATCATTTGGGCAATCTTAGTATCATAACAATCTTAGTATCATTTGGTCTAAATGCTATATTAGTGAGTATAGTATTAGCAGTAAATTTAATTATAATTTAAGTAGTATCAGTTTAGTCATCAATACAATGCAGATGAAAAGAAAACAAAAAAGCCAAGTCTCACCCTAAAATGTGAGTATCCGAAAGACATTTTATTAGTTTACATTTTCTAATAATATAGCAGCTTCCTTTGATTCTGACTCTTCCGTTCTTTCTGCCCTTTGGAGGCCATTAATCTCCTAATTTCAAAATAATTAAATAAAGCAAGTCACAGTGCTTGTGCTGGCCCTCATTCCTCAGCTGAAGTGATTTCAGTTTCCTCTGAAATATTAGATTTCCTCTCACTTGTATTTACTATGCACAGATGCAGAAGGAGAATTACTCAAGTTTTGCAATAAAAATAAGCTTGGCTCCAAGAGCACCTGCTTTCAGCCGTTTAATAATGCCGAGCTCCCTTCTTCTATGTGCTTCTGTTTACTCTTCTGCAAATTATTTTTGTTCTCAGTTGACAAAGATAAATGATGGGATTAATATATATTGAAGAACTCTCTGTGAACAGTATGCTAGCCCAGAGGAAGGGCGGGTATTATTTCCCTCAGGTAAGGCAACACAGCAAACTGGATTAAGAGTAATTTGCTGTGGGGCTTATAGATGATCGCGATCCATTAGTGGTACACCATTTATGAAAATTGCTTTTTCTTAAATAAAAATTAGAATGACTTTCATTACCTTGTCAGGACTGAGCCAAGCCAACTGCATTTTCTCCTACGGGAAACAAAACACCAATGACAGGATTTAAAATTTTTTATTTAACCTCAAAGCAATGTCCAAACTGTTAAAAGTAGCTGCAAGAAAAAAAAAAAGTGTGCTCTGAGAAACTTTAGTATGTAAAGTTCAGAAAGTTTGCTGTACAGTGAGAGTTAAAGACTCTCAAAAAAATATGTATAATACTGTATAATATAAATATGTATAAAGTTATTAGTTCTTTTGATAAATTTTAAATATATTAGTTCATATTGAGGTTGAGAATTTTAATTGTATGTTATTTTTAAATTATTGAATCTTTTGAGTAATAAAAGTATTAGTTTAAACCAACTTCTCAAAATTTATCTGTCTTTCTTGGCTTCTCCAGTGCCAAAACATAAAAATGAACCCTTATTTACATTCTTGTATTTACTCATAACAGAACATTTTTTGAACTAAATATCCAAGCCAAAGTCAACAACAATGGAATTAAGAGACCCTAACTCTAACGATTTAAACTTTAAATGAGCCTTTTATAGTGACAGGCTGGGAGCTAAGGGTGGTGGTGTGGGATAAGCTCTGGAATATTGGTAGATGGATGTTGACTCTGGTAATGGAATTGGCCCTGATTCATTATATACCTGAAACTCAACTATGAAGGACTTTGTAAATCACAATGGCTTCAATAAAATAAATTTCAATTTAAAAAAATTTCATCAATGAGGCCAGAGAAATAGTACAGTGGGTCAAGTATTTTACTTTTCATATGGGTGGCCTGGGCATAATCTTCAGCATCTCATGAACTACCAGGAGTTATTTCAGAGTGAGGAAGCAGGAGAAAACACAAACACTGGGTTGTGGTCTCCTTCAAAAAGAAGAAAAAGAAAGAATGTCATCATTTGGGCTTGAGCAACTGTATAGTGTACATTGCAGACCCGAGTTTAATCATCAGCAACTTATATGATCTGAGTCCCACCAGGAGTGATCCCTGAGTACAGAGACAGAAATAACACCACTAGGTATGACCACCTCCAAAATAAATAAATAAATAACAAAAGTGATCATTTTTATTGTTGTGCCTAAAATAATTATTAGTGCTTCCTTTCAATCTACTATCATTAAAAAGCATCTAAAGTGGGGTTTTTATTTATTATAATGCAGCTTAAAGATTATTTTATTTGTTCTATTTTGGTGCATGGTGTAAAATTATTTTACTCTTACACTTTATTGTATTTTGGGGTATGAGCTTTTATCAGAGCAACATCTTCAAAGTAAAATAAAAACAACTTTGTATTTAGATCATCTCTAAGATTTTAACAAGACAAATCCTGCCCACTTTATGCTATCACCAACTTCACTAACATCAAAGGTAGCTGTGGATTTGGTATAATATTGTGCTATGGATGGTTGCAAAGTAATTTATCTCCCTCAAGAGAATTGGGGTGTGGTTTTCATGCATGATTCAGAAAAGAAAAAGGAAAACCTGTGTGTTTCTGGCAGTTGGGTGGAGTCAAAAAAGTACACATTTCTGCCTCATTGACTAAATAGAAATTATATTTCTCTTAAAGGTAAAAACCTGGATGGATTTAAAAATTAAAATTTGAATGTTTTCACTTCCCTTCTGCATTTATACAATTTATACATAATGTTGGACTATTTTCCCCAAAACTTGAACCTGATATGCACCATTAATCCAGATAGGGTGTGATGTTACCCATTTAACAGAAGATCTGTATGAATTTAAAAAAAATTTACTTTACATAATGGAACTTGGCTTATTTGCAAATTTTGTCTCAAGTGGACAAAGGCTTTGTTCAATTCTCTATAGTATCACACCATAATATCAAATTCAGTTGTTCACAATTGAATTTTCTAAATTTGTTTGGGGATATTTGGTTAATTTGAGATACTGTATTTGCCGGCGTATAAGACGACCCCCTAATTTTACAGTTAAAACATAGGTTTAGGCTTATATTCGCTGTATCAGACAGAATGTTCCTGTGCTGCATGTGCTGTATGTGTTCCTGTGCTCATGTACCACAGTGAGCCAATCACAACAAGCAAAGGTTCAGAGTTTATACTGTAATAGACTTCCTCTCTGACTCTGGCCAATCTGAGCAGGCTTTTGACAGTGTAGATTCGGGTCCAGAACATTGTCTAATTTGCATGCATCAAAGTCTGCTTGGATTGGCTGAGTTAGAGAGGCTGTCCGAGCAGCCTTGCAGTGATTGGTGCAGGATCGAGTTGGAAAATTTGTTTTGTGGCAATATTCAGACAATTTTTGTTTAGCGGCATATTGAAACATTTTTCGGGATATACTCGGCGTATAAGACGACCCCCGATTTTCTGTTGACTTTTTTTGTTTTAAAAGTCACTGGAAAATACGGTATATCAAAATCCTTAATAGCAAAAATAACTCATGAGAAATCAGATATATGTTGGTGCTCATGACCAGTCTATTTCATCTGCCATAAAGTTACCAAAAAATTGGTGCTACATTTTCCCAACATCTAGGATCAACTAGAATGGAAACATAGAAAATTGATCATTAAAAAATATCTCATGGTTCTTTCTACTCACCTTACATAAGTGAGCCAAATAGTGACTACAACCTTAAAACAATAGATATTTGCCACATAGCATGATTTGTTGAGGATGTAGGATTCTGGCAGAAAAAGCATGACTTTAGAGTGAAGAAAGATCAATTCCTTTCTACCCTATAATGCCTGATTATCATACAATGACCAACAAGATCATAGAGATATAGGCCTTCTGGGCACAACCCTTGTTTATCACTACCCCTACTTACCACTATTATTTCTAGGCTAAATGCCCTTCTGAATGTGTCTACAGAAACTGACATATATTGATTGCAATCATGGCATCTTCTGAAGTTAGGTTTCAGGTTGGTCCAGAACAAGATTTGGGGGACACACATTAAAAAAAAAAAAGCACTTTCAAAAGAAAAACACAGAAATGAAAGGGCAGAAAATAGGAGAGCATAGCTGAAAGGTCATGGTCTTAGTTTCAGGAAAAGAAATTGTCACTTTTCCAAGGTATTTCAGAAAATAACATTTGAATATTGTACAATTTAATTCTTCAGTTTTATCATTAGTTTGTTCTGCACAAAATTAAAATGCATGACAATCAGTATTTTATGCCATATATTATAAAATAATTTGAAATTTAAAAAAATAATTTTGCTCCAGAAAAGTTCCCAATATTCTCCACTTAATCTTTTTAAAAAAATTTCTAGGGGCCAGGGCGATAGCACAGCAGTAAGGCAGTTGCCTTGCACATGGCCAACACAGGACGGATCACGGTTCAAATTCCAGCATCCCATATGGTCCCCCTAGCCTGCCAGGAGTGACTTCTAAGTGCAAAACAAGGAGTAACTCCTGAGAGCCACTGAGTGTGACCCAAAAACCAAATAATAATACTACTAATAAAATGGGGTCGGCGAGGTAGCATGGAGGTAAGGCATTTACCTTGCATGCAGAAGGTCAGTGGTTCAAATCCCAGCATCCCATATGGTCCCCCGAGCCTTCCAGGAGCGATTTCTAAGCATGTAGAGCCAGGAGTAATGCTTGAGCGCTGCCAGGTGTGACCCCAAAACCAAACCAAACCAAACAAAAATACTACTAATAATAATAAATTCTAGTTTTTATGCCCCCAAATCTACCTTTCTGTTTTTCTCAAACGCAGCATCACTAAAATGTACTCCTCTTTACATTTTATTATCTCTTATCTTTAATTATTGCCTGTATTTTAATTTTAATTACTTTACTAAACACCATGGTTACAAGATTTTTCACAATACAGTCTTTTTGATACAAAGTTGTTCATTATTGAGTTTCAGTCATACAACGTACAACACCTTTTGCCGGTGCACATTTCCACCACTAATATCCCGTTTTCCTCACACTCACACTCCTCTGTCTGCCTTTGGGAAGACATTTTACTTTTCTTTCTCTTTCTATTTCTCTCTCTCTCTCTTTTTTTGACAGTGCAGTTTGCACTGTTGCTAATGAAGGGGTATGATGCATATCACGTTATCATCTTTGAGCATTCAGTTTTGAATGAGAACTAAGTGATTGGTTCCAATTATTATGGCCACAATGGAACACTCACCACCCTAATTGCATTCACTACTCTGTGGCAAGCTTCCTACCATGGACTGGTCCTCCAGATCTTCATCTCTATTGTCCCTGGATATTACTATCATGCTATTGTTTATTTTTCAACAAATGAGGAGATGATTCTATGTCTTCCCTCTCCCTCTGATTTATTTCACTTGGTATAATATTCTCCATATCCACCCATATATAAGCAAACTTGAATACTTCACTTTTCTTAACAGCTGCATTGTGTAGAATACCACAGCTTCTTTAACCACCCAACTGTTCTCAAGCACTTGGACTGTTTCCAGATTCTGACTATGGTAAATAATGCTGTGATGAACATAGGAATGCAGCTAGATTTTCTGCATGGTGTTTTTCAGTTTCTAGGGTGTATCCCTAAGAGTTAAACTGCTGGAGCATATAGAAGCTTAGTGACATTAAAAAAAATAGACATGTTGTATTCCAAAAAGGTTGGACATTCTTACCAGCAGTGAACAAGAGTCCATTTCTCTCCACATCTACCCCAGCAATTAATTGATACTACTCCAATCCATGAAGACAACAAAAGTATATGTCTCCATTTCTTTGTGTCTTACAGTTTGCTTTGTATAGGTCTTTCATCTCCTTATTTAAGTTGACACCCAGGAATTTGTTTTACTGAGGCACAATTATGAATAAATTTTTTAAATGCCTCTTTCTTCTCTGTCATTGTTTTAATAAAAAAACACATAACTTTTTGCATATTAATTTTGTAGTCTGCCATAAATACAGATCTATTGTTTCTAGAAGCTTTTTGGTAGACTCTTTAGCATTTTCTAAATGTAGTATCATGTCATCTGCAAACAGTGAGAGCTTGACTTCTTTCTTTTATATCTGGATTCTCTAGATATCTTTTACTATTCTTATTGCTATAGCAAATACTTCCAGTACTTTATTAAATAGAAGTGGCAAAAGGAAGCAACCTTGTCTCATGCATATCTTAAAAAAAAAGCTTGTAGTTTCCCCCATTGAGTATAAAGTTTGCCATAGGCTTGTAGTAAATGGCCTTGACTATATTGAGAGAGTTCCTTTCATTCCATCTTGTTGAGAGTTTTTATCATTAATAAGTGTTAGATTTTGTCAAATTTCTTTGCATTTATTGATATGGTTATATGATTTCTGTTTTTCTTTTATTTTTACAATATATTATATTAATTATTTATATGCATATTTCAACCATCCTTGTATCTCTGTAATGAATCCTATTTGGTTATGATGATGATGAGCTGTTGGATCCTATTTGCTAGTATTTTGTTGAGAATCTTTGCATCTATGGTTATCATGGACATCTGCCTGTATTTCTCTTTCTCTTTATTTTGTGGTGTCTCTCTCCTTTTGTTATCAGGGTGGTATTAGATTCATAGATTCATAACTGTTTGGGATTCATAGCTATTTGGGAGTATTTCTATTACTTCAACTTCCTGGAAGAGCCTGAAAAGTATTTACAGTAGGTCCAGTACAACTATTATGACAATGGTAGTAAGTGAGAGAAATAAAATGCCTGTCTCGAATACAGGCAGGAGGTGGAGGGGCATTGGTGGTGGGAAGGTTACACTGATGTAGGGGGCGGTGTTCTTTTTATAGCTGAAACCCAATTACAACCATTTTTTAATCATGGTGTTTAAATAAAGATATTATTTAAAAATATAAAGTTTGAAAGAATTCACTAGCGAATCTATCTGGACCTAAGCTTTCATTTTGGAAGACACCTTTTGATAATTGTTCCAATTTCTCAATAGTGAGAGATCTGTTTATGTATGCCAAATCATCTTGGTTCAAGCTTTGGAGGTTATAGGAGTTCAAGATTTTATCCATTTCTTCAAGGTTCTCTTGTTTTTGTGGCATAAAGTTTCTCAAAGTAATCTCTGGTTGATTACTCTTTGAATTTCTGTAGTAACATTGCTTTCATCTGATTCAGTTTGTTACGTTTTTCTCTCCTTTTCTTTGTGAGTATTGCTAATGGTTTATTTTCTCAAAGAACCAACTTCATTGATTTTTTTAAAAAATTTTGTTTCAAGATTATTAATTTCTGCTCTAAGCTTTATTATTTTTTCTTTTTATCTTTAATCCATTTTGTTGATCTTTTTTATTTTCTAAGTTGTGTCATTAAGTTATTTATGTAGGCTTTTTCTTCTTTTCCTGATGAATGCTTGTCAAGCTATACATTTTTCTCTTAATACCACTTTAGTTGTGTCCCACAAATTCTGGTAACTTATGTCTTCAATCTCATTTGTTTCCTGGAATTTTTTGTTTGTTTGTTTATTTGGGCCACACTTTGTGATGCTCAGGGGTTACTCCTGGCTATGCACTCAGAAATTGCTCCTGGTTCAGAGGACCATATGAGATGCTGGAGATTGAACCAAGGTTCATCCTGGATCAGCCATGTGCAAGGCAAACGCCCTACCACTGTGCTATTTCTCTGGCCCTTTTTCCTAGAATTTTTTGATTTCCTCTCTAACATACTAGCTGCTCTTTAATTTAAAGCTATTTAATTTAAGTTTAAGCTATTCAATTTAAAACTATTCAATTTTCATGTGTCAATTAATTTAATTTAAATTGTCATTAAATTTAATTGTTATTTAATGTTCAGTTATTTTCTGTGCCTATTTGTAATTAACTTCTATATTCAACACTTCATCTGAGAAGATATCTGTTACAATTTCTATCTTCTTGATTTTTATGGTGGTATATTTTATGGCCCAGCATGTGGTCTATCTTGGAGAATAGCCATGAACATTGGAGCAGAGTGTCTATGCAGCTTTCTTGGGATGAAAAGCCATATATTTACTAAGCCACTCACTTTCCTTTCTTCCTTTAAAGCCAGTATGTCCTTGTTAAGTTTTAACCTGGTTGACTCATCAAGAGTTAACAGGGTGGTGTTGAAGTCTCCCTCTATTATTGTACTATTATTGATGTCTTTCTTCAAGTCATTAACAGTTGTTTAAAGTTTTTTGGCCCATCTTTGAGTGCATATACATTTAGGAACATAATTTCTTCTTGGTATACACATCCTTGATTATTAAGAAATTTTATCTGTCTCTTACATCTTTTTATTTATTTATTTATTTATTTATTTATTTATTATTTTGGTTTTTGGGCCACACCTAAGGGCCTCAGGGATTACTCCTGGTTCTATGCTAAGAAATAATTCCTGGCAGGCTCAGGGCATTTGAGATGCTGGGAATCAAACCCAGGACTGTTCAGGGTATGGAGCATTCAAAGCAAATGCCCTACTGCTGTGCTATCACTCATGCCCCTTTTCTAACGTTTTTAAACCTAAAATGTGTGTCATCCTTATTAGTATGCCCCCTCCAGCCTTCTTAAGGGAGTTGTTTGCTTGAAGGATTGTCCTTCAACCTTTAACTTTGAGTTTGTATTTGCTTCGATTAGTCAGATGTTTTTCTTGCAGACATCAAAATATTGGATTTAACTTTCTGATTCATTTGTCATTCTCTTTCTTAACTGTTGAATTTAATCCATTGACTTTGAGAGAGATAATTGTCATGAAATTTTTTGTCATCTTTTTGTAGGAGCTTGGTGTGTTTGTTGGGTCAGCCTTGCTTTAAAGTAGACCCTTCAGTTCTTTTCTTAAGTTTGGTTTTGAGTCTAAAATCTCTGAGCTGTTTTTAATCCATGAAGCTATATATCTTTTCTTCAAACCTGGGTGATTAATTAAGTTTAAATAGAACTTCGTTTCTAGTTTAAGAGTCTTAATTAATACGTCATTTCACAGACATTGATTAAGCTCCTAATATAAAACACAAATAGTATAGAATATACTGGCATAAGAAATAACTTTGTTTTAAAGATCTTAAAGTGGGTACTTTTAAATATTAAAAACCCTTTATAGGTAAGTCACTTGAGAGTTGAGGGTGTAATTCTCACCATTTCTCTTAATGAGACTCAGAGTGACTCAGTAACATAGAATCATGTATCTGAAGGTGTAAACTTGTGGTTCAGACTCTAGTTCAGTGCTTCTGTGTTCCTGAGCCAAGTAAACATAAAAGCCACACATTACCTTGAAGGAACTATCAATATCTGGCTAAAGCAATGATACATGTCTAGCATATTAAAGACCAAAACCAAAACAAGGGATGGGGCCAGAGTAATAGTATAGCAGGTAAGGTTCTTGCTGTGGAAGAACCTGAGTTTGTTCCCCAGGTTTCCATATTTCCCTTGAGTTTTCCAGGAGTGATTTTTGAGTGATTCCTAAGATGTGTGGTCCAAATCAA
This sequence comes from Suncus etruscus, assembly GCF_024139225.1. Lineage (NCBI taxonomy): Eukaryota > Metazoa > Chordata > Mammalia > Eulipotyphla > Soricidae > Suncus > Suncus etruscus. Next base: position 68,399,309 of record NC_064853.1, on the reverse strand, counting down.
ACTAATAAAAAACAAACAAACAAGGGAAACCTCATAAATATTCACAATTGAATGCTAATTAGGGCAATGAGAATATAAAAGAAAGGAAGCCTAGAATAAGCAGAAGTTTACACAAAGCTTGGCCTTTAGATTTAAGATGTCATGAAATAGTGAACAGGCGTAGAAAAAGTAGCAAGTAGAGGAGACTTTAGAAAACATGGGAACTAAAATAAGCTTTAAATAACAGATATTTCAGCACCCAGGCCTCACTCAGCATATGAGCAAATCTCAGTGAACTTATTATCATCAAAAATGGGAAAATACAGTTTTCTTCTATTCCATTCCTTCTTTTTGTTTTCTTTTTCTTTTCTTTCAATTCCTTCTACTAACCCACTGGACCTCATGTCTCTCCAGCTTCCTCCCCGTCTCTTCTCTCTCATTCCATCTCTTCCCATTTCTGTTCTATCTTCCACTGTTTCTTAGGATACAGCTCATGGACCAGAAAGTTCTCTGAATTTGAAACAGAATCTTCCCATCCCTCTATTCACATATTTTTGGACTTTATCAAGTTTAAGAACCTGTCAGCCTATGTTTATACCTGGAAAATTGATATAAAATTCCTATTTCGTAGGCTTACAAATAAGGCTTACCCTCACCCATATAAATGTTGAACTGTAATTCACTTTTGTGTATGTATGTGTATGTGTGCGTGCATGTGTGTGTGTGTGTGTGTGTATGTGTGAGAGAGAGAGAGAGAGAGAGAGAGAGAGAGAGACAGACAGAGACAGAGACAGAGACAGAGAGGGATAGAGAGAGACAGAGAGAGATTTGAGGAAGTTTTCCCAAAAAATTGTTTTTTGACTTCCATGATTTTAGAATGAACTTTAAAATCACTACAAGATTTGGTCTCCTATTCATTTCTTGAACTTTTTAGGATGCTATGAAATTTTGCTGCTCATTGTGGTCTCCCAGTAAAGATATTAGCATCTGTTCTCCAAAATCAGTTGAATCTGGGGTTCTTCTCAAAAATAAAAAGGTCCCACCTTTGACTTATTGAGTCAGGGCCAGACACTTGTGAAACATTCAAGACCAGCTCAAAGACTACAGCTTCTTCCCACATCAAAGCCCACATATTCAATGCAACTAGGAGCTATGGTTAGCCTGACAACCATGCATCCTGAGTTTACTATTCACCTTCCAATTTACTACAATCCCCCCCTCCAGGAAACCATCTCACAATTTATTGCCAGTCTCTCAGTTACCTGCTTTCATAGCACTTTGTAGCGCTCTTGAAAGATTAAGTATCTAAATTCTCTGAAGTTATTCCTGGCCTTGCACTGTTTCTATATAAGTTTCCCAAAATATACTCATTTAACTTTTATTTTTTGGTTTTTGGGCCACACCCAGTGATGCTCAGGGTTACTCTTGGCTATGCACTTAAAAATTTCCCCTGGCTTAAGGTCCATATGGGAAACCAGGGGATTGAACCACAGTTTGTCCTAGGCTAGCACATGCAAGGCAGATGCCTTGCCTTTTTTGCCACTGCTCTGTCCCCTCATTTAATTTTTTAAAGATGAGTAAGTCCATTAATAAAGCTATTATAAGTACAAATAACTGACATATCAAAATTTAATGAATGCATCTTTTTATTTACCTACATGTACATACCATGTGGGGAAAAATATTCACTCTACATAGAGATTAGAGTCAGGTTTCATTGGCTCTATGTAATTCACAAATCTCAAGGTGCAAAAGTACTGGCTGGAACTCACAAAAAAAAAATGCTCAAATAAATTTTGTCCTTAAGTTATTGACATGTTGAACCACAGTCTTACCTAACCTCCACTCAAAACTATAAAAAAAAAATCATGTGTTTGATCCAGCATCATATTACAATGTGAATTACTTGTCAGTAGGTGCCACTGTGTCTATTCCTGAAGAGTCATAGTCCCAACTAGGTCTTTGATTTCCAACTAAGATTCCAAAAGATGTTTCCTAAATTTCCTTTTGGAGAAAAAATTCGATAAATTAGAAACTTTTGCAAAGTTCTATTTTCTTATTATCAGCAGTGTAAAGTAATGTTATGTGATTTGTTGTGAAAAGTCCATATGCCAAAAATCCCTTATTATTTTTTGAGAGAATTTTTTCTAAATCATGATCAAGGAAATATTTGAATTATTCCATCTAAGGAGAATCCCTCTGCTACCCAATTTTATTAATTTTACCTGGCTCTTCTCTAAATGTAACCACATCTTTTATTTTATCATATAATAACATCTGTTCCCTTAATGAAGATTGCAGACTGGCTGTCAGAGATTGTGGCTACTTTCTCCTGAACAGCAATTTGAGGATTATTTTACTTCATTTGTTGAATATTTTGAGAATATTCTAGTAGATATTATCTCTAACATTAGATTAAATTGAATTGCAACTTACCATTTTGAATAATATAAAGATCTTGAAGCCTTCACCATTTCATTAAATGTTATATACATTTATGAGCTTTCAGTTTAGTGACTGCAGTACCTGATTTAGCTTGCACATCTATTAGGAAGGCAAGATGCTGAACTGTGACCAAGGGCTTGCTATTCTTTTTGTTTTGTTTTGTTTTGGGGTCACACCCGGTGGTGCTCAGGGGTTACACCTAGATCTGTGCTCAGAAATCACTCCTGGCAGGCATGGGGGACCATATGGGATGCCGGGATTCAAACCACCATCTCACCTGAATCAGTTTCATGCAAAGCAAATTCCCTAACGCTGTGCTATCTCTCCAGCCCTCCACAGCTGCTAGAAAACTTTTAACCAGCTTCATTTCTTCCTGGGCTTCTGAATCTTCTCTCTCTCTAATAAAGCATAATAATTTGACTGGCAGATGTAGGAACCACCAGTCTCACCTAAGCATGAATCACACTGAAGGCTCAAAACCCATCCCCCAGACAAGAGGTTTCAGTGAGAATCCTTCCAAATTGAATAAGATTTAAAAACACACGACTTTTAAGATTTTAGGAGGACTGATAGGATCAGAATGAAAGTTACAGAAGAGATTGATAACTGGACCTCATATATCAACAGACAACAGAAGAAATTGTGCACATTTTTATTTTATGCTATGAACTTGTGGTCTCCTGAGCAATAATACTGGGCATTCATTTGTTTATTACATTTATTAAAATTTTGGAAAGTAATCTTTGTTCTAAATCAGAATGTTCAAACATTTTATTAAACAACTACAACGTTATTAGAAAATTCAAGAATGTTAGTAATGCTTATATGGCCACTAAAAACATAAAATGAGACTTAGCCACAGAAAAGCAGGTGACTAATTAAATTGACAATTTCTTCTCATCTATAGAGATGCTGTGACTACCACAGGAAAGTGCAGGTCATAGAGTATTCCACCTCCTGCATATGTTCATGGCCAGGTAGAAACCTAGAACAAGTATGTAATCTGCTACATATAATATGTTTGATCCTATGAATTCGTAAGTGAAATATTGTTTTAACATTGATTCAACCTATTTTATAGATCACTTGGGTATGACATCAATAATTTAATCTTTTCCCGGAATTCATGTCCCTTATTTCTTCTTCATGGTCTATATAGTTTACACGCTAACCCAATTATCTGACAGCATTTATAGAGTGTTATATCAGCATATGTCCACATGGGGGCTCTGTAGAACAACAATGTTTGTATGTATGAAGAAAGAACCAAACCCTCAAATGCATCCTCAAACATCAGCTCAGACCAAATGTGGCACAATTCCCTATCATCCGCTCAAAATAGAAAGGTTTACATGATCACAGAATGATCATAAAATCAATATGATGATTTATTATTGTCATTTTTTGAACGAGAGAAACTAATTAGGCTTAATTCAGAGAAACTGGCGGTCAGTTCAATACGTGGGTGTCACAGTCTCACAATCCGTAAAAGAAATACCCTTTCACCAGCTACTGGACATTTTAGACAAGACTATTTCTGTTCAAGAGTTCAAGTTATAAACCAAATAAATGCAATAAAAAATAATTTTGCGTGATCCTAATTTCCCTGGAAGTAACATGGAAATGATATACTTTGAGTAAAACTATTATTCCTGTTACTGGAATCTCATTATGGCCTGGAAAACACCTAGTTTAGGTCTTTATCATTTTTAGTTGCTGCAATGATACATATCATGTTTAGCTCTTAAAACATACATGGGCTAGTATTTGATGGGTATGAATGACTCATAATCAAATGAATGACTTTTTCTCTTTAAATGTCTGGCTTAACCTGATTCTCAGAGGTTTACCTTTACAAGTAGGTTTGCCTGTCTTTCATCAATGCAATCTTTCAGAACATTATGAAGCATAACCATATGATGTAAACATATCTCTCTGAGCTATAATGAGACATCAATTGTTTCACATCTACGTTTGCTAAAACCTTTCTCTGTTGCACCTGGTCCTGAGAAGTTACCCGAGAGCTAAGGCGGGACTCCTCGATAGGTCCTCATCATTTATCTGAAATAAAAGCAAATATGAAAAACTTCACTTAAACTATGTTCCACCATTAAAGGTAAGTATGCTCTGTCACGGTCTTATATTTCTCCTCCCCAGTTGGAACAAATGTTACCAGTTTTAGGGCTCTTGGAATTATCACCAGATAATAGTTTCCCCAGGCCTCTGGGTTTAGAAAACAATACTTGAGTAAGCTGTTTCTGATCTCCTGCTAATCCTAGATAATTGCTTTTTGGTTTCATGGGGAATCTGAAATTATTCTCGATGCTGGACTCAAAGAATGGGTCTACTGGAAAGGGGCCTTTTTGCTTTGACTAGCAAATCAGCTTTAAGCAGGGATTTCCTCACAAAATACCCTTGACTCCTTTGACTCACAACTGATCATTCCCTGTCAAATTCAGATACAATTGTTGATGGATTCTTTTATTTTTTTTTCACAAATGGCTTTCCTCCTTCTATTTATGTCCTTTTTCACTCATTCATTTCTTCTTTTAACTCTTGGGGTTTATTTTTCCAAATCTTTAACAGACTTCTGGTAAACCTCTAGCAAATTGTTGTCTAAAATAAAATTTCTCATGTCTGTAGGTTTCAGTGAAGATTTGAGTGACATGAAATTCCTGATTTGGACCTCTCATTTCCTAAGAGAGAAACTCAGAGGAGTTTGATTCTACTGAGAGTATGAGATCTCGGGTAAAATTCCAAAGGTCCTTTCTTGCCTTTGTTGACATGTTAAGAAATTAATGCTTCGTTTTATTGGTTTATGTTTGTTTTTTATCACGTTTGGCATAGTTTAGGGCATATTCCTGGCTCTGTATTCTGGACTTGTTATGGCTGCAGACTGGGGGACCATATGTAGTGATGAGGAATGAGCCCTGCTTGGCCATGTGCAAGGCAAATACTCTATCTGCTGTACTATATTTCCATTCTCTTGGGATGCCTAGGAAAAAATGTCTAGGAAAAAAATGTTGCCATGATGTTAGGTTTGTTTTTAGTTGAGTATCCACAAACACCAAGAGGGAAAGAAGCTGCTGAAGTAGCAAAGCTCAGTTTATGTCACTGTGTGGCAAGGGATACAATCATCTGACAGTAGGAACTCAGAAGGAGAAAGATTCTTCTACATAAATTTCAAGAAATAATTAGTTTTATTGAAAGACTCTGCAGTCCAGCTCAAAGTCTACATGCAAAAGCCTGCAATTTGAATTGATCCTCGTGTGGTCTCCTAAGCATAGCCCTGATGTTTCCCAGAATCTACCGTAAATAAAAGCAAGAGATAAGCATGAGTGAACTGAACAGATTTCCATACAACAAGTAAAATGGTTTTTTGAAGAGTTATTCAAAAAGGAAGACTTTTATAGACAGGAAATAGGCTAGAAGGAGATCTAACCATAGAATACCTCGTTGCTGCTAGCCAGGTAATTGTTGAATTCCTGGGTAAACTTTATATATCTGTCAGGGTCTGAAAATGCAATTGTGTTAGGCATTAAATTTTAGTTCAGTGATATATACCTAAGCACAAATGGCTCCAGTTGGAGGCCTGTTGTTATTTTTATTCTTATTTTTTTTTTTTTTTTTTTTTTTTTGGTTTTTGGGCCACACCCGGTAACGCGCAGGGGTTACTCCTGGCTATGCGCTCAGAAGTCGCTCCTGGCTTGGGGGACCATATGGGACGCCGGGGGATCGAACCGCGGTCCGTCTCCTAGGCTAGCGCAGGTAAGGCAGGCACCTTACCTCCAGCGCCACCGCCCGGCCCCTATTTTTATTCTTATTTTTTTTAATATGAGTAAAGGCTATTTCCAGGTTCTTAATGCTAGAGTGAATTTAAAATATTTCTCAGCAATGAACCATTGGGATTGATCAGTTTTTAGTTTATCAGCTGTAGGATGTAGACATAACAAGAATGACTTAAAATGTTCCAAAATGAGATAGCATCACTTTTGATATGTAAATTACTTACTTTGTGAGGAGTCTTTATTTCCAATAACAGGAATTTCACAGAGCATGCAAATGAGTTGTTTTGTTTTGTTTTGTTTTTCAAACCGTTTAATAGGACAAACCTAGTGCTTCTCAAAGGTAAAGACCTTGGGACAAACAGAAAATTTGTGCTTTTCAAGAAATGTCTCCATAAGAAATATTCACTACCTTTATTGAACAGCTGTGAAAACAAAGAACCACAGAGGTGAATAAGAATATTCCAGTTCACATGTGGGTGAAAGCCATTTTGACTCTTTGAACTCCAAACCTTTGGAAAGTTAGCACTTAGTTGAGGATATTCTTCCATCTCAGATGACTGATATGCCCAGAGAATAGAAAATATCTTGTGAGGGAAATAACTCAGAGATGATTCCAGAAAAATATTCTACCATACAATAGATAATGCTGTTACCTGACTTATCTTTCAAGTTCCTTAAATATGTGGACACTTTAATGGGCTTTATTAATCTCTGTATCAATGTACATTTTATAAATTATTTATAAAATATCATGGTAGGTGAAGAAATAAATAGTTTCCTACTGGACAAAAACATTTACTTTTACATCAAATCATAGTTCATCACATGTCCATTGCTTTACCTTTAAGTAACGCAAAATAATAGAGCGTAATTGCTTCCCTTCAGTACTCAGAAGTAAACCTCAATGATCTTCTGTTTGAGTTGGCTTAGTCACTGAAAGTACAATTTGGAAATTAAGATTTAAAAATAAATGTTGAGGTGTAAATATGTGAAAATATAATTAAAAGATCTGCAGTGTGTTTTAGAAAACAATTTATCACTAAAATTGTATAAATTATATTTTATTTATAGTTTTTTATAATTTTTCTTAGAGATTTTTTTTTGTCAATTTTAAATTTCTTCCTGTGGAATTGTTGAATACCTGAATTTCAAAAACAAAACAAAACAAAACCAAAAAAGAATGGTTTTGGCCACAAGAGGGCGGATGAGACCAGCAAATGAACATTATATATGTTGGTATATATTGAGCATTAAGTACAGTGTTTGGGAGGTTGGTAAGGAGTAGGGATGTCTGGAGAAAGGATGGAAGGGAGTTTCAGTTTGATATGAGTCAGAAGTCAATGAAAAGTACTAGAATTTCAAAAGTGGTCACAATTCCTTTTTGTTCACTTCACCCTGACTCAGTTGTTACTTTATTTTAGTTTCTTGCTATCCCAATGATGATTTTTATGGCAGAGGAAAAATTTAAGAGAGATACTTGGCATTCCCTCCTCCAAAATTCAGAGGAGGCAATAGTTTAAAAACACTAACAAGAACTTCCTCAAGAGGTAGAGCACATGTTTAGCATGTGTGAAGATCTGAATTAAGTCTTAGGTGCTGCATATATTTCAACCAGTATCAAAGAAAGTAGCCCCTATAAAATAAATTGCAAAAAAAAATATGGCCAGAGCTATAGTGCAGCAAATGGAACACTTCCTTTACACGTGGCTGATCTATGCTCTATTCCTAGTATACCATATGATCCCTTGAGCCTGTCAGGTTTAGCCCCCAAAAAGAGCAACAACAAAAATAAATAAATAAAAATAAAAGGAAGAATTAAAGAAATATATTGGTGCCCAAGGCTTGTGGGCAAAATGCATTCCCAGGGATTGTCAAAGTTTCATCTCTGCAAGATCATACATAAGTGAAGACTGGGGTAGAAGACCAAGCAAAAAAGAGATCTATTTCATTGTCTCCTCAATTCACACTATTCAATACATTACAGTAATACCTATGTCGAATAGGTGTCAGATGAGACCATAGAACCCAGTTAGAATCACTGAGATCAGTCCAGTCATGTAACCATTATAAAACTGGAATCTGTCACAGCTAAGGTTGAGAGTTGTGCCAATAGCATAAAGCGGCTCAACTAGTGATGTTGGTACTAGGAATCAACTTAACAAAGGATCTAAAAGACTTTCACACTGAAAACTGTAAGTCACTACTAGTAAAAGGAATAGAAGAGGATATTTGGAAGTGATCATGGGTGTGAAAAATTGATATTGTCTTACTCAAAGCACTGTATATATTCAATGCAATTCCCATAAAAACTTCAATGATATTTCTCAAAAGACTAGAAAAAAAACCAGTTCCAAAATTTGTGTAGAATAATAAAATTCTCTGAAGAAGTCATTTTCAATATAGTCAAAAAGGACTTTACTGGTAAAACTGAATATAACCTGAAAATTGAATAAATTAAGTAGATGTTAAAATATCAATTTGGGGGGCCCAGAGAGATAGCACAGCGGCGTTTGCCTTGCAAGCAGCCGATTCAGGACCAAAGGTGGTTGGTTCGAATCCCGGTGCCCCATATGGTCCCCCGTGCCTGCCAGGAGCTATTTCTGAGCAGACAGCCAGGAGTAACCCCTGAGCACCGCCGGGTGTGGCCCAAAAACCAAAAAAAAAAAAAATATATATATATATATCAATTTGGGTTATTATTCTATAATTATATGAGGAATTTCTTTTTTATAGAAAATACATTTGGGAAGAGATTCTATAAGGATTCTAAATTCTATCATGTGTCTCTGGAACATGAACAATTGTCTGACCCGTAGATACGTTCTTTTCCTCGTTTAACTGTGAAAATGGAAAGTGACATAAAATCATCTGTCTCAAATATGCTAATTGGTGGTAGTGGGATATGTTGAAAGCTTCCTTCCACTTAGATTTCCATGAGTCCCAAAAACATTAATAAAATAGCATTTTCCATTAGAAAGAGCCCAACTTTCTACACAAAGTGTAGAAAAAACCAGGGTGACTGATCTCTTACTTAAAGGGCCAATAACTCTGGTTTACTGGTACTTCTCTGTCAGAAGTAGGTAAGGTTGGTCAGAACTATTGCATGTGATTTAAGTCATTGATCTACTTTTGTTTCCAATGTGAAATATAAAATCTTGACTTGGAAAATTAAGATCTTCGTAAAATAAAAGTAAAAAAAATGTGGTCAATCAAAGCTATCTGAAGTTCTAAGACCAAATTTTAAAGGTAAATATTTAAAAAGTCCAACTATGAGAGGTTCTGGAGGAATAGTACAGAGGGATAGATTACTTGTCTTGCATGTGGTTGAGCTAGCTTTGATTTCTGGTACCTTGTGTTCCCACTAGGAATGATCCCTGATCACTAGGAGTGATTTCTTTTGAGGGGGGGAGGGGGCACACCTAGTGACGCTCAGGGGTTACTCCTGACTATATGCTGACTAAATACTCAGCAACCTAGCAAGTTGCTCCTGGCTTGGGGGGCCATTTAGGACATCAGGAAATCTAACTGTGGTCCATCCTAGGCCAGCCACGTGCAAGGCAAATGCCCTACCACTGCGCCTCTGCTCCAACCCCAACTAGGAGTGATTTCTCCGAAGAGTAATCCCTGATCTCCTAAACACTAGGAATGATCCTCACTAGAAGTGATCCCTGACCCACTGATTATCAAAGTGATCCCCAGTATGAGTGACCCTAACACCCTCATCACTAGGAATAAAACCTGATCCCAGATCACTAAAAGTGATCTCTGACCCCTGATCCCCTAATAGTGACTCCTACTAGGAGTGATCTCTAAGTTCAGAGCCAGATGAATGCCCGGAACACTGAGAAGTGTGGCAAAAAAAAAAAAAAAAAAAAAAAAAAAAAAAAAACTAAAAATAATAAAATTCCATTTATAGATATCTAAAAAAACTAGGAAATAAACATTTAGCAGCAGAAATATTAATACAAATACTTACTTTAAAATATTTAAATTTTATTATTTTAAAAATCAGAATGTCCCTTACTAGAAAAATTTACACAATATATTAGACAATATTTTCAGAGAATCTCAAAATAATTTGACTGGGTACCCCATTTTCAAAAAAAAAAATCTTCAACTAGGTAGCTGTAAGAAAGAACAAAATCATGCAATTTGCCATTACATGAGTGGACTTAGAATAGAGTACTAAAAATTTAGATATAAAATAGAGATCAAATAGATAGGTAGATATAAGTGTGTTTTTTTTTTGTTTGTTTGTTTGGTTTGGTTTGATTTTTGGACCACACCCAGTGACCCTCAGGGATTACTCCTGGCTATGCGCGCAGAAATCGCTCCTGGCTTGGGCGGCCATATGGTATGCTGAGAATCGAACCACTATCCATCCTAGCACACGCAAGGCACAAGTCTTAGCTTGAGCCACCACTCCAGCCCCTAGATATAAGACTTACAATAAGAATTAACTCATATACTGGGAAGCTCCCGTATCTGAGAGTTTGAGAAATTAGTAATTCAAACGAGAAGAGACAAGTAATTCACCTTTCCTTTGCCTTTTTATTCTATGTGAGATCTCAGAAGATGGATGATTCTGCTTACATTGATAAAGATGGATCTCTTAGCTCAGTGTATGAGTCAAATGCTAATTTCTTTCAGAAACATTTTCAGACCTACATCCTGAAATAATAGTATATCAGTTATCTGAGCATCTCTCAGGCCAATCAAATTAATACACAAAATTAATCATTATATAATTATACCAGCATATTACACCTGTCTTTTGAGAATGCTTAATCTATGGGACTGACCTTGAGAACATGAGAGTTGTATATAACAGATGCTCAGGTTTAAAATTGCTCTAGATCTTATTTGACACACAACAGAAAACAAACAAATGTCATCCACTTACTCTTCAATTTAGATAAGAATTTTAGCTAAAGAAGCTGTGGTGGGACAAAACACCTTTGATTTTATAAGAGTATCACAACTTGGCAACCTGATTCACAAGAGCCACATAAAATGAAAGCATATACAGTGCAACAATATCGCACAAATATCACATCACCAAATAATTAACTCCCAATCCTTAATTTGCCTGTTTAAAGCCTCCCCTTTTGTTTGTTATTTTTGTTGTAGTGTTAGAGGGTCACCATTGTTGAATTTCAGTGGCAGAGAAGTCACATAGTTGGTTGTGGTGCTAGAACACTGGACTGTGATACACCAGGGGTTGTGTTCTCAGTTGTAGTGCTTACACACTTTTTTGGGGAAAGATCCCTAGCAGGTCACATTTGTTTTAAAGTTAGAGATTATTCCCAGCACCGTCAGTGTTAGCACTGAACAATATAAGGTAGTGTCACAGGTAGACCTAGTGACCTCCATAGAAAGGCTGTAGACAACAGAAGCCACCATCCTGAGCTGTTTCTTTTATCACTGAGTTTTGGAAATCCAAAATGTTCAGCAACTCTTGCAAATCTAGTACCATCTCCTCAACAACCCTTGGAAATCTAGCAATTCTTTTATACTTAGAGCATTTCTCAATTAAATTAATAAAGTTTCACAGGAATACTTAACCTGTATTTGACTGTTATTACAATTACAATAGAAAAAATAGATTCACTTACCCATGTCATTCTAAAACATGTGGTTATTAAGTACTCTAAATATATATATGGGGGGGGGAAGAGACAGTGATTAACAAAGTTAATAGATATATTAACTAGGGTTAACAAAGTTAATAACAATTAACTAGGGTTTAGACATTTAATAGCCCTTGATTACCTCTCATCCCCTGTCTCCTTGACATTCTCATTCTGTCTCCTTGACACACACATTTAAACCTAATTTTTGTTTTGTTTTGTTTTGTTCTTTGGGCCACACCCGATAATGCTCAGGGGTTACTCCTGGCTATGTGCTCAGAAGTCGCTCCTGGCTTGGGTGACCATATGGGACCTAATTTTTTTAAGCAGTTTTTGTTTTTGTATGTTATGTCTACTGGTTTAGCTATTTATAGATACTACAAAGGTACTCAAGAGGCCCTGGTTCCTGATCCCATGTAACTTCCAGGATTCCTCTTATTGCTTGTTTCCTCCAATTTCTCATTCTTTGATATTTTTGTTTCTGTAATCTAGAACCATTGTTTAGTGCATTATTTTATATTATATGTTTCATGTGTGAATATTCAAGAAATTATGGTTGTATTTTCCCTTTCTCATTCAGAACATACACTCATATTTGTACATAACGCATGCATACACACAGACACAGATGCAAAAACATCCTTGAATACAAACATAAAAACTCCTAATAAATTTCTCAGATTTATTTCCTGTACTGGTATGCTGGGGTAAAGCCAAATAAGGACAGTAGCCTCATTTTGTTGTGTTTATTTGACTAATTTAGGGATGGAACAGAACAGGTTCTTGTTTTGATGCTTTCCTCTTTAGTGCAACACTTTCTTGCAAAATCCCTAGGCTGCATTTTCTTACCTGCAAGACAAAAGCATGAAAATTAATTACAGCCTGTTGACAGTGAGCCCGTTGCTCACTATCGTTTTCTAACAGTGAGCAATATTTTTGGTGCCTGGGTGGTACTTGTTCATATATTTGAAAATCTTACTCCTTCTTAGGTTGCACAGAAGTACTGCCAGCCCAGTGAGTCCTGATTCCAATGATGACTGAATGAGATAGAGAAATGTAAGTTCACTATGTTAGTCTAACAGAAGAGATGTCAGGTGTCAAGACCTGGTCTCTCTTTCTTCTCAAGGCCCTATTTACATCCCTGACAGTGAAACATAAAATCTTCCGGCTTCCTTTGAATGATCTTAGACTTATGTTCAAACATCAAGGGGGGAGAGAGAGAGAGAGAAAGAGAGAGAGAGAGAGAGAGAGAGAGAGAGAGAGAGAGAGAGAGAGAGAGAGAGAGAGAGAGAGAGAGAAACTCCTTCACCCAGTCTGGTCCACTTTGGTGTTTACCATTATTAGAACAGCAAACTGAATACTATTGACTCAGAGGGTTGTGGCTTACCTACCTGGTGCAGTAAGTTCCTCTTCTTACATCTATGACTCATGAATACGCATAAAATCCTAATTAATTTATGTACCATTTGAACAGATTTTTACTTCTGGTCTCAGTTCCTTTTAGTCCGATAACCCAGGATGCTTTTTGTTTGTTTGTTTGTTTTAACTCACAAAGCAAATGTGAAACAAAAACTACAATTTAAGTATGAAAGAAGTTCTAAGACTGGAGCATTTATGCAGCAGACAGAGTGCTTGAGTTGCATTTGGCTCAATCCCTCTAGGAATAATCCATGAGCACAGATCCAGGAGTAAATCCTGATCACTGGCAAGTGTAGCCCCCTTTCTAAAAAAAAAAAAAAAAAGTAAAGAAAAAGAAAAATATATCATTTTAATTTATGTCGTAGAACAATAATTCTCCTTCATTTCAAAATCCATCGAGAAATTACTTGTAGTAACCTTACTTAGAAACTAAGAACTGAGTACTTATCATATGGCTCAAAGACGCGAAAATTAGGAACTAATGCTAAACTTCACTTTCGTGTGAAAACAAAGGCGATTGCTTATTTTCTTTCCCAATTTACATACCCTTCAAAATCTTGCCACTAGGGCATTATTTCTGTGCCAATAGCCCGAACTTCAAAGCTTGTTTAAAAAAAAAAATAGGAATTTCAAACCCCCACCCTAAACTACTGAAACAGAATCTGCAATACAGGACCCCGGGTGACACCTGCAAACTTCAGTTTGAAAGCAGTCCCTTGGGAAGTTTTGCCAGAAACACGGTTTGTATACTTACCTGGCAGGGGAGATATCTTCATCTCCGAATGTGCTGAGCCCTGCGATTTCCCCAAATGTGGGAAACTCCACTCCATCGTTTATGGTAGCGGGAGGGGGGGGGGAGAAAAAGAAAGAAAGAAACACTGTGTGTCTTAAAAATTAAGACTAATGTCTGTGGCTGTGAATGCTACAGAGTAGCTTTTCCAAAGACTTAGAATTAAAGGAATTCCAATTTGAATAGATTTACTTACCCTCTACCTCCGCTTAGTCTGTGAATTCCCTGAATAGCTCCACCTGGAGGTTTCCATTGTGTGCAGAGGAGGCTCTACCCCCTAGAGAGAGCATTTTGCAAAGTATTTCCCAAGACAGGTTGGAACTAGCTTCCTTGGGATTATCACTTACTGGCCCTTTGTTTATATTACAGAGCCACTTAGTGCAAATAGTATAACCATTTCCCCCTTACTTGATCTCACACTCAGTGCCTTTCTGAACTCTGCTGGGTAGATGCCCGAATCCCTTCCTTTTGTGCCCTGAAACAGGTCTCCAGGTTGTCACAAGAAGTTTTCTAGTAGGAAGAGAGATGGGTTCCTTCATATTTTTTGAAGTATGAATGAATTAACAAATAATGATTATCTGCCTGTTTTCCAGGCAACCAGCCCATTGTGGGGCTAGCAAACATGTCCACCAGAGTAGAAAATACATGCAATTGTGTATTGTAAATTCACAATGTTTTAAATACCACCGTTAAATGGATTTTGATAGCTGAGATATTTCATCATCTTGAAGAGGCATGATTTAACTTAAATAGAAAAGAAATGTGTCATATGTTTTAGAAATATTCCTACAAATATGCTAAAAAAATAAGCATTATTTTTATTTCATTAAGATAATTCATTATCTTAAGATGGCAGACTGTGAATGCAGTCCTTTACAGACATTAAGTGTGAAGTAGAACTGGCTGTAGGTTGTGACTCAGCTTCTAACTGGAATTGCAAACTTGAACAAAGCCAAAACTCTTCAAATCTCAGCCTACTATCTATACAGACTTCATTCAACAGATCAGAGAGCTGTGAAGACATCGAATAGTGATTTGTATTTACAGCATGAAGCACACAACCTTGCATCTATCCCACAATATGAAAGGACATTCAACTTAAGAAATAACAATTCCAAGACATTTTCATGTGCATTATACTGCGATTAAAATAAAATTAAAAAATCAAAAGATATATCAATTACAGATGGCATTCCAAGACATGGATATAAACAAAAATATTTTTATATCCTTTTGGAAAGGGAATGTGGACAGTAAATTCCAGGGCTGTACGTGCAGGTGATTCATCCTTCTCTTCATTACAGATTCACCAAGAAATTGAATTTGAAGGCTGATGCAAAATGTCAATAATCATTTGGGAGAGGCAGGTGCTCTGTGTTTAGACTATCATGGGCCAAAGCTCTGGGATGAATAGAAAGAAGAACTGCAAAGATAGGTAAACATGTGTATTGAACTTGGAATGAGAAGGAAAGCAGGCATTGATAGGTAATAGGAACTTGGTTTTTTGCCTACAACAGGGGTCAACAAACATTTTTTGTAAAGGGCCAGATAGTAAATATTTTAGATTTTGTGGGCCATATAGCTCTTCTCAGCCACTCAGTTCTGCTATTATAACTAGAAAACAATTATAGACTATATAATGTATGCATATGACTGTTCCAATAAAACTTTATTAATGCATATACACACGTGGCAGGCAGAATTAAGTCAGAATTATCAATTCTCAGACATAGCTTTCTGACCCTTCATATAACTTGTAATTTACCTTATTATTAAGAAACTGAAAATACATAAGTACTCAATGACAGCTGCTAAAATCATAAAATCCAATCCAAGATGATATATAGAAATAATTTCTTCCATGAAAAAATAATACATCTTTAATTTTAGAATTGGCAAGGAAATATTTTGTTATCGCTATGCATCTGAATACCTTGGGCAGGAAAAAGCAGTTTGAGAAGTTAAAAAGACACTGAAGCCAACTCTGACTAAAGGAAGATTTATGTTTTGGAGAATTGGAAGTTATGTCATGCCTTGTGTTTTGATTGTGGTTAGCATTATATTTTCCAGTGATGGGAAATGGGTTTCTCAAGGCAAGTGAAGTTATTAGAAGACCGTCTTTCTCTGCAAAAGTGGGGACTAAATGCCTGAGTAACTTTATAATTCATAACTGACTCATTGAGAAGTATTTGGATAAATTGCAAAGAATTTTTCATAAAGCTTTCTAAGGTATTTTCACCTCACTGGAACTTCTATCTAAATAAAAGTCAAACTATTTAATTTTCAGGCAAGCTTATGGATGCCATTAGGAAAGAAAATAATGAGTTGGAAAAAATACTTTTTTTAAGGGTCTTGAATGAATATACAAGTCTATTTCTCTTATTTGGGTTCTCCTCAAGGTTTTGGGGAACAAACAACAGGCCTTCAGTCAGTAAATTTTGCTACCTGCAGGAGAGTTATTTTTCACCATCCAGTGATATTTCTGGCTCTATGAATAGCTCTAAGAATGACTGGATTATTCATTGGAAATCAGTATGATTGCTGAAGATTCAAGCATTTCTGCTTCCTGTGTTTTCAGAGACAAATGTTCTTTCCTGAATATGTTTTAAGAGTCTTAAGAGTCACATGCTCAATCTTCACCAGTATCAACAATTAAGAAGCCCACTCCTGGCATTTGAGACCCTTCTATGTAAAGTCCTTTCAGAAATTCTCCAGTAGGTTCTGCTTTATTTTTTTTTTTTTTTACAAAAATACATCATCTTGAATCTGCCACCAAATCTCCAAAGTTTCATAAATCAAATAAGTACAGGATAGTTGACTTCACACTTTGTCCTCCCTACTATTAAGAGAATCCCAAACTCAAGTTAGAAGGAAGTTATCAATACAATTTCCAAAGTAGAGAGCTGGTTTTTGTTTTCAGTACATTTCCCTTTACTTATATTTTTGTTTATTCATCCTTAATCCACTCATCCCTCCATCACCCAATTATTCCACCCACTCACCTATTCATCCATCAAACCCCTACTTATCTATGCATTCATCCATTTATCGACCATCATTTATCCACTCATCATCTATCTATCTTCATCTATCCATCCTCCCCCCACTTGTCCATCCATTCATCCATCCATCGATCTCCCACTCATCCATCATCCACTTACCCACCATTCATCCATCCATCTATCCATCCTTCCTTTCTTCTATTAACTCACCCACCCACCCACCCATTACCATCCTTCCTTCTACTCACCTACTCACCATTTATCCATCTACCCTACATCTGTCTACCCTCATCTACCCATTCCCACCTTTGGTCCCCCCTTAAACTAGTTTAGGCCCCTTCTCCCCTCTTCATTCCTTCCTCCATGATCATAAAAGCTGCCTAGACTTAAGCAGGTTTCTTGGGTGCCTGAAACCATTGGGGTGATGTGTGCTGCAGAAGCAGGAGGGGACATGAGTGGGCATGGAGGCATGAGAAATAGAAGCAGAGACCCAGTGGGTCTCTGGTATGGGCAGAGTGAGCACAGTGGTATGGTAGCAGGAAGGTTCTGCCTGCAGGTATTCCAAGGCTCTCCTCATCCCACTGCCACTACTCGGGGTCAGGTTCCATGAAAAACCCTGAATTAAAGCTCCTAGGTCTAGAAACTCCTTAGGGCTGGATTCTCAGTGCACAAAAACCAAAGACCCTGGAGAAAAGAACGGCCTTGCCAAGAGCTCCTGAGGAGCTTAAGTTTTTCCCTTTGCTCTTAAATTTAGTTTATTGTATGATCTGTTTTGACTAGAGTTAAAATAAGCACTGAGTATTAGAAATTGGAAGAGATTTTAATTTTGGACTCCTAACTTTCAATTAAATGCTTGTTTATTTCAATGTATGATGAAATATGAAAACTCTTTCAAACTATTTCTTATTTTCAAACCATTTTTTATTTCTATAAAATGCATAAATCCATATTTCTTTTTAGCTTTTTGACCTATACCCAGTGTTGCTTAAGGATTACTTGTGGCTTTTCACCCAGAAGTCAATTGCTCCTTGTGACATTTGGGGGCTATATGGGATGCTAGGAATTGAACTCAGGTTGGTCTTGTGAAAGCAAGTGCATTATCCACTGTACTATCTCTCTTGCTTTCAAATTCAAATTTTGTCACTGAATAATTACATTGAACTAGGTGTGTGCACTATAAAGGAAAACAATTAATAGTGTTTACATTTTCTTTATAGAATATTTTATATTATATCTATCTTTTACATTTTTATCTAAAATATGAGCCACTCTTTATAACCTCAAATATAATATTAAAATAGAATATGATGTTTAATATGATGACTAAATTGTAATAATACTTGTGCAATTTTTAAATTATATTTTGACTATGAGTGAAGTTGAAAGACTCAATTTAAAATGTACTTGAATGTCAGGCTGGAGCGGTTGTACTAGAGGTAAGGCCTTGCAAGCACTAGCCTAGGACAGACCGTGGTTTGATCCCCCCTCATCCCATATGGTTCCCCCCAAGCCAGGAGCAATTTCTGAGTGCATAGCCAGAAGTAACCCCTGAGCGTCAATGGGTGTGTCCCAGAAACAAACAAAAAAAAAATGTAATTGAATGTCCAGTTAGCCTAAACAACTTCAACACAAGAAAAATTTACAATCAAATTATTAGACAAACAATGGTAAATGGAAAATTGGTCAATGAATTATTTGTCTACAGACTAATTCAAAGGTGACATTAAAAATGTAAATCTCGGGGCCGGGAAGGTGGCGCTAGAGGTAAGGTGTCTGCCTTGCAAGCGCTAGCATAGGATGGACCGCGGTTAGATCCCCCGGTGTCCCATATGGTCCCCCCAAGTCAGGGGCGATTTCTGAGCACATAGCCAGGAGTAACCCCTGAGTGTCAAATGGGTGTGGCCCAAACCCCCCCCTCAAAAAATGTAAATCTCTTCTTTCTATGTTGGAGACTCATTGATGAATATTTCTATGATTTGGAAAATAAATATCAAAATAGTGATCACCCAATTAGGAACTATCTTATTTTTCTAATCCCCCAACTCTTTTTTTGTTTGTTTTAGGGCCACATTCAGTGCTTTGAGCTCAGAAATCATTCCTGGTAGGCTCAGGGTACCACATGGGATGCCTGAGGTCTATCCAGTTTTGCCTAATGCAAGGCAAATGTCCTATCTGCTGTACTATTGCTCCTGCTGGACTAGTCTTCAACTCTTAAAAGTGACATCTGGCAGGATGGAACTTAAGAACAATGGAAAATAAAATACATAATATCTCTCTTCTTTTGACCCATACAAAGGGGGAAAATTACTATTCCATTGCTTTGAGAATGAAGATGAATTCATTAGAATAAATTTTTATTGAGAAAAAAGGCCTCATCTTTTTTTCTTTTTTTTTTAATAAAGTATGGTTGGCCTTATTTAATTCTTATAAGAATTTCTTTTACTAAGAAAAAGATAAACATAAAATATTATTTTAAATGTGTACCCAGATTCCCTACCCCCTTTTTCTTCATTGAAATTCTTCTTTATACCAATCATTGGGTGTAAAGTTTACTTTTTGCTTCTTATCTATGGTTATAGTAAGTCCACAAGTAAATTAGTAACTTGAGGTATGTTTGAAAACTTGTTAAAGAGAGGAGTTACCTGCTCATGACCTGAAACCTCTTTATATACAGTTAGGTTAATAGTCAGGAATCTGCTAAGTAATATTATGACAATTTATAACTTTGTAAAACAAACTTGCAAGTGAAAGTTCCAGTTTTCTTAACACCATTTGTTGAAGAGGCTTTCTTGCCCACTTCAAGTTTCTTGCCTTTTTATCAAAAATTAAATGATTATATACTGATGGGTAAGTCTCAGAGTATTCAAGTTTATTCCATTGGTCAGAGGGTCTGTCTTTATTCCAGTACAAAGCTATTTTAATGATTACTGCATTATAGTACAGTTGGAAGTTGAGGAAAGTCATACCTCCTACCTTATTTTTCTCAAGTATTGCTTTAGCTATTCATGAAGGTTTATTGTTCCATATGAATTTTAGGAGTGTTTGACCTATTTTTTAAAAATGGCATAAATATCCTTCTAGGAATTGCATTAAATCTTTGGGAAGTTTTGCCATTTTAATGCTCAGTTTATTAGAAAAATACCTGAATTTGATCTCCAGCACTATACAAGTTATCCCACCAGGGCTAATCTCTAAGTACTAAGTCATGAGTAAGCTCTAATCAGAGATGGGTGTGCCTCATGCCATCCACAGTAAAAGTATACCCTAAAATTCATGTAAAATATCAAGAATTACATATACCATGAAAAATATTGAAAAGAACAAATTTGGAGACCTCATTTTTCCAAGTTTAAAATATACTACTAAATTATAATAATTCAAACAACATTTTGTTGGCATATAGCAGACACACAGTACCAGTGAAGCAGTAAAATAATGGTTCCAGAAATAAACCTTTGAACATACACACCAGGAAGATGAATGACACTTGCATAGGAATAATGGTGAATTATCATTTAGCATGTACTAAATGTCAGTGTAGAATGATAAAATATATCTGGAGACTGAAAATAGTGATGGTCTTGCAACTTTTTATAAAAAGTATCTTTATTTAAACTCCGTGATTACAAACATGACTGCAGTTGGGTTTCAGTCATAAGAAGAACACCCCCTTACCAGTGCAACATTCTCACCACCAATACCCCCCTTCTCCCTCCTCCATCATCTCTTGCCTGTAATGGACATTATACTGTTGAGCAATATGTATACTTTACTATAACAAGTAAAAGGATAAAATCCATGAAGTGTGAAGTTGAGTGTTCATGAGTTCAATTTCACTACTTAAATCAAAGTCAGGCAACTAAAGAAAGACCAAGTTTATATCTCTGACATATAACCCAAAAGTGAAACCAAAATCTTTCTCACTTTATGTGCATCCTTCTACATTATTAGATCAACTTTTATCTTCTCTCCAATTTATGGTAAGTCCTATGAGTTTGAGTGGTAGAATTCATTTGCTTCAGGCTGATATCACTTCATTTTATCTCTCTACAAAGAAAACATCACAAGTTCTTACTTTTGTCTTTTTTACATACAGTGGGATTTGTTGCAAGTATAGGTCATTCAAACATAACCACTGATAGGTGTATAGATTATAAGCAAGGGTTGAAACTTAAGATAAAGTTGAAAGTTAAAAACCTGTAGTTTGTATGACATACTAGAAAAAGAAAGTCTTGAGTAAGTAGTTTTATTCTAACTTCACTTAATTATTAAATTGTAAAAAATATAATTATGTAAAATTAACATTTAAGTACACAAACTTAATTTTATTAAATATGTATAAATCTATATATCTATATATATCAATCTATATATCTATATCAATCTATGTATTTATGTCTATCTATATAACTATATCTATATAACTATATCCATACCTCTATCTATAACTATAAATATATCCATATCATCTATATTTAGATCTATATCTATTGTTTGTGGGCACACCTAGCTGTGCACAGCTTTGATGCTGGGGGTGTTGGGGGAAACAGAGTTCACAGAACTTTATGTGGTCTGGGACTCAAATCCTAATCCAATACATGCAAAGCATGTATGCTACACCCTTGGCAGGTGGCTGCTTTCTTTACATGAAGATGGGTTTATGGCTTCCCCTGAGATTTCTGAAGTAAGGTATTCCCATTTGCTAACCTTTTTCTTCTAAATAACACATTTTCTACCATATGTAAGTCCCAAAGATGCCTTTATGATACAGAAATAGGCATAAAGAACCAAGAACATTTGTCATTATTATTTACTTCTAAGAAGACCTGTTCATCTCTTTTTTTTTTTGTCCCCCAATTCACAATACATACCCGGCAAGGGTCCTGTGTTGAGGTGTATATGGGGTGCCTTTACTGTACCTCCTCTTTCTATACAGCCAGTGTAAAGAACACAGCCTGTGGTAAGAATTGGGAGGCCTTATTTTATCTTTTATTTATTTTTTTATTTTTTTTTCTTCAGGGCAAACTAAAGTTGTTTTTTTTTTAAGTAAGAATTCATTTAAAGGACAAAATTGATTAACATAATGAGGTAAACTAATATAACATAATATAATGACATAACATAACATATAATATAATTGATATAATATTAATACATGTAAGTCAAAGAAAGTTTCTGATTAAAAACACAATTTTTTTTCCATAATGGCTTACATATCTTTCACTGTAGTATTTTGGGTACATATTCACATTGAATCAGGGGAATACCCATCACCTAATATGTCCTCTTCTCAATCAAAAATCAAATATACTGAAAATAGGCAGAGTCCTGTCTAGAGGCTTCCAACCTCAGTTTGAGAGAGGATGTGAAAAAAGTAATTAAAATACCACAACAATACACACACACACACAAAAAATATCGAATTAAATAACCGATAAGCACCACAACAATAAAGACAAGCACCACACAATAATCTCGGTTCTGAAATCAAATCATACTCAAGTGCAAAAAGAAAGAGAAAGACAAAACAAAATAAAATAAAATAATATTGGAGACATCAACCGTAATCTCCACACCAAAATAAAGACGTCAAAAAAAATAGATCATTTATTCTCCTCTTGCTGCTTTCGTGGTATGTGGAAGACTTCTACTTTATCTTGGATGGTAAAATCAGACCTGTTTCTAGAGGTCTTAGTGGCTGTGCAGATCAGGGAATGGAGTTTATGAAGTCTTTCTTTGTGGTTCTAGCAGTTATGCTTCTTCAATGTCCTTTTTTTGTTTTTTATGTGTTCTAGGTGTTTCAGAATAGTGCTACCATTCTGTGTTTTTCTTTTGTCTTCTGACTTACTTCGTTTAACATAATATGATCTAGGTCCATCCACGTTGCTGCAAAGTCTGTGATTGTATCATTTCTAACTGCCATGTAATATTCCATTGTATATATGTACCACATCTTAATGATCCATTCATCTGTTGTTGGACATCGAGGTTGGTTCCAAGATTTGGCTATTATACTGAGTGCTGCAATAAATAGTGGGGTGCATACGTATTTTGGAATGAATGTCCTTCCATCTTGGGGATATATGCCTAGGAGAGCAATTGCTGGGTCAAATGGCAGCTCAATTCTGAGTTCTTTGAGCACTCTCCAGACTTTTCTCCATAGATGTTGGACCAAGGGACATTCCCACCAGCAATGAATGAGAGTTCCTTTCATACCACATCCTCTCCAACAAAGGTTGTTCCCATTATTTTTGATGTGAGCCAACCTCACTGGTGTGAGGTGGTATCTCATTGTTGTCTTGATTTGGATCTCCCTGATGATGAGTGAAGGTGAGCATGTTTTCATGTGTTTGTTGGCCATCCTTCTCTCTTCCTCAGAGAAATGTCTATTCATTTCATCTCCCCATTTTTTTATGGCTTCGTTTGGTTTTGAAGGACTCAGGTTTCTGAGCGCTTTGTATGTTCTAGATATCAGCCCTTTATCTGATATATCAAGTGAAAAGATTTTTTCCCATTCTGTTAGCTGTCTTCTTGCATTAAGTAGGGTTTCTTTTGCCATGCAGAAGCTTTTTAGTTTGATATAGTCCCATTTGTTTATAGTTGATGCTAACGTTTTTGCCATTGGTGCTCCATTCTCAAAGACCCTTTTAATATAAAGGTCTTCAAGTGTTCTGCCTATTTTATTCTCGATAAACTTTATAGATTCAGGTCTGATTTCCAGATCTTTGATCCATTTTGAGTTGACTTTTGTATAAGGAGTGAGATATGGGTCGATTTTCACTTTCGTGCATATGAGTTTCCAGTTGTACCAACACCATTTGTTGAATAGGCTTTCTTTGTTCCATTTCATATTCTTGCCTCTTTTATCAAATATTAGTTGGCTATATATCTGGGGGTTTATGTCTGGGAATTCTGTTCTGATCCACTGATCTGAGGTCCTGTCTCTGTTCCAGTACCATGCTGTTTTTATTACTATGGCTTTATAGTATAGTTTCAAGTTAGGTAAGGAGATACCTCCCAACTTCTCACTTTTCAGAATGTGTTTAGCTATCCTGGGTCTTCTATGGTTCCAAATGAATTTTATAATTGATTGTTCTATTTCTTTAAAGAATTGTGTCTGCATTTGGATAGGGATTGCATTAAATCTATATAGCAATTTGGGTAAAATAGTCATTTTGACTATGTTAATTCTACCTATCCATGAGGATGGGATGTTCTTCCATTTCTTTAGATCGTCTTCAATTTCTTTCTGAAGTGTTTTGAAGTTTCCCTGGTATAGATCTTTCACTTCTCTTGTAAGGTTAATTCCTAGGTATTTGATATTTTTTGATACTATCTTAAATGGAATTGTATTTTTAATCTCTCTCTCCTCAACTTCATTGTTTGTATATAAAAACGCTACTGTCTTTTGTGTATTGACTTTGTATCCAGCCACTTTACTGTATTGGTTGATTGTTTCTAGGAGTTTTTCTGTGGATTCTTTAGGGTTTTTGATGTATATCATCATATCATCAGCAAATAGAGCTAGCTTGTGTTCCTCTTTCCCTACTTGAATTCCTTTGATTCCCTTCTCTTGTCGGATTGCTATTGCTAGCTTGTGTTCCTCTTTCCCTACTTGAATTCCTTTGATTCCCTTCTCTTGTCGGATTGCTATTGCTAGGACTTCTAAGGTTATATTGAATAAGAGTGGAGAGAGTGGACAGCCTTGCCTAGTTCCTGACCTTAGTGGGAATGCTTCTAGTTTCTCGCCATTAAGTATAATGTTGGCTGTAGGCTTTTCATAAATAGCTGTAACTATCTTAAGGAAGGTGCCTTCTAACCCTATTTTGCTGGGTGTCTTTAACATGAACGGATGTTGGATTTTGTCAAACGCCTTCTCTGCATCGATTGATATGATCATGTGGTTTTTGTCCTTCATGTTGTTGATGTGGTGTATAATGTTGATTGATTTGCGTATGTTGAACCAACCTTGCATTCCTGGGATGAATCCCACTTGATCATGATGTATGATCTTTTTGATGAGGTGTTGGATTCGGTTTGCTAAGATTTTGTTGAGTATCTTTGCATCAATGTTCATTAGTGAGATTGGTCTGTAGTTTTCTTTTTTGGTGGTGTCTTTGCCTTCTTTAGGAATGAGTGTGATATTAGCCTCATAAAAGGAGTTGGGGAGGATTCCTGTTTTTTCTATGGTTTTGAAAAGCCTATGGAACAGTGGTAATAAGTCTTCTTGAAATGTTTGATAGAATTCACCTGTAAATCCATCTGGGCCTGGGCATTTGTTCTTAGGGAGTCTTTTAATTACGTCTTCAATTACGTCTAGGAAGACCTAGAAACTCTAAACAGTCCAATCACTTCAGAGGAAATTGACCTGTTCATTTCTAAAATAACAATAACTTGATGATCTCACAAGGGCATGATGTAACCATGAGACCAATTCCAACAATCAGATATTCTGTTGTTTTATTACATATTAATTGTATAGTCCTTGGTGCATAGAGTTGGCCTAGTGCTTGATGTCCTTTAGGCAAGCAGGTCTGAGGGTATCAGGATAACGGCGAGAAAATGATCCAGAGCAGTCAGATTTCAGGAGACATGAAGCTTTATTATAAAGCCCTAACCTCCATGTGTGGCTTTTAAGTTAAACAGCCTCTTTCCTGCTCCTGCATCTATCCTATCTCTCATATCTCCATGCTGCTTCTTCTGTGCTGAGCCTCTCTCATCCCTGAGGCAATCCCTTTGTTATCAACCACAGGCTCTTCCCATCCAGGTAAGATGTGTGTGTGTGTGTGTGTGTGTGTGTGTGTGTGTATGTGTATGTATGTATATATATCCAGGTTCTTTGTTGAAAAAAAAAAAAGACAAGGTTAGCTTTTGTTTTCCTGACTTCCACCAGCCAAAAGCGGGAACCTAATATTTCTCAAGTACAAAGTTTAAAGTGTATAATCAAAATATCAGCCCTTGGGGCTGGCGCAGTGACGCTAGAGGTAAGGTGTCTGCCTTGCCAGCGCTAGCCTAGGACTGACCGCAGTTTGATCCCCAAGCGTCCCATATGGTCCTCCAAACCAGGAGCGACTTCTGAGCACATAGCCAGGAATAACCCCTGAGCATCACTGGGTGTGGCCCAAAAGGCAAAAAAAAAAAAAATCAGCCCTTTCCATAAATAGAACTTTTCTGCAAAATATACCTGTAGTTTAACGTTCTTAATGCTATTTAACCAAGCACTTTTATACTGGAACATCCTTAGTTCCTTTCATTAAACTTCCCTAAACAAAATTACAAGAAAATACAGTTTGAAAACAGGCTACTACATTAAGACACACCATGAAACATTATGCAATTGAAAATATTAATTGGGGAAAACTATAAAACACATTTAAACCAGCAAGACAATGACGCAACGGATTAAGAGATTTAACCTGAAACAGTTCCAATGCAGGAGGTATTAAAAATCAGCTTCTGTTGGGCTTTGCTGGCCTGTTACCACTTTTTTTCTCCTTTTTTCCCATCATTAAATTTTCCAGATACGGATAAGCTGTGGGCGACTCCCCAGGGTGTGAGGGCTCACCCCAGGGCTTTGGCTCCTTGGCTTCTCAGCAGGCAGAACCCTGACCCCTGCAGGTAGTCCAAGACAGGAGGCTCTGCAGCCTGCCACGTGGTTCCACTTGCCTGATCGAAAGCTTTGCAACCTCTCTGTACCTCATCAGGGCAGCTCGTATTGGAGCACGGGGCTTGTCTGCAGGGAGGCAGCTCTCTGTCACCACCACCGTGTGTCTGGGAGTTTAAAGCAAGGTGGTCTTAACCTGAAAGTCCCTTAGTTCCAAAGCCGGAATCTATGTGGGGGTTGTAGGTCATCATCCAGATGTCAGTCAACATCAATGAAGTCTTTTTTCTCGTCTTTCTCCAATCAGTGGCCTCTATTACTTTCTGCAAATTGGGAGGCTGAAGTTCTCAGATAAAGCACTTTTCATAGAAGAAATGTCAGGTGCCTGGGCCTTTGGGTAGCTGCTCCAAGCTTTCAGCAATCTCCTTTTCAAAACTGCCCACTCTGCCACCAGCAGGGGTTTCCGCCATATTTAGATCAGATGCCACGTGGTCCCTTATTTTGGACTCACTCCAGCTGAATAGAGCCAAATTTAAACACAAGAACAGGAATCTCAACCTCATTGGTGTCTTCTAGGGTCCAGAGTTCAAGTCCATGTCCGAGCACCAATTTGTTGACTTAAATATTAATTATATAGTCCTTAATGGTGGTGGATGAATGATGGAGCCTTTCTTAGCCTGCCCAGCTCCTGCAGCTTCTTTGGCCTGGAGGATCGGAGGGTATCAGGATAATGGTGAGGAATGATCCACAGCAATCAGATTTCAGGAGACATGAAGCTTTATTATGAGGCCCTAACCACCATGTGTGGCTTCTAAGCTAAACAGCCTCTTTCCTTCTCCTGCATCTATCCTGTTTCTCATCTCTCCATGCTGCTTATTCCTTGTTGAGCTTCTCTCTCACCCCTGAGACAATCCCTTTGTTATCAGCCGCTGACCCCTCCCATCCAGGTAAGATAGACAGGACGTTAGGAGAGGGGTTTTACTGTTAAGGTGAAAAGTTGATATTATTCTACAGCAGGGGTGTCGAACTTCCACACAAAGAGTCAAAATTTTAAACTGTGAGATTCAGAGAGCCACACCACACAGCGGCCTGCCAAAACAGACAAACACTCACACAAAAGCATATAATTTTAACAATAATCTATTAAACACATATTGCATTTTGCCATTTTGAGTGAGGGTAAAAATCTTGCAGTGAAGGTGAGGGTGTGCTGCATCCTCCACACTAAGAACTAACGGCAAGATGTGACCCAATATGTGACACACGGTTCCCCTCGCTGGCCCATGCAATTGTTTCCGAGGGATGGGAGACGGGATGACGCAGCCTGGGGGCGGAACTACGGGCTCGGAGATCTCTCCTCAGAGGTCCCTCCTTAGAAGCAGCATAACAAAATCCAAACTTGACAAAGAGCCACAGTATACAAAATAATGATAAGAGGCAAAGAGCTGCATTCATTTTGGTCAGGAGCTGCATGTTTGCCACCCCTGTTCTACAAGATCCTATAATGTCTATATTTTAAAGCATGAGAGTTAAAATGACTTAGAAAATCATATCTTGTTAGAAGATCTGAAATTTCTGGGAAGTTTTGGTTGTTTAATTTTACTGTTATTTTTCTATATAATGAATATTTTGAGCAATGAAAGAAATAAAACACTCATTTGCCTTTTTAATATAATTTTTATTGAGTCTAATGTAATTACAAGTCTTTCACAGTGATATTTTAGGTACATAGTGACAGTGAATTAGGGAAATTTTTACCACCAGTGTTGACCTTCCTCTGCCACTCACTATTTCCAGAATACTTCTCCTCTCTCCTCCCTTGCCCCTGGACTGTTAGTGGAACAAGTCCCTTTTGTGTATAGTTTGTTCTAGTTTGGCTCTCTTGATTCTTTTGCTGTTGACTTTGGGTTGGGTATTTAGGGCTGGTCTTTTTTATTTCCACTCAATATTCATGAGACTGCTTGCCACTGGTACCATCCACTCCCCACCCCCCAATTTATGAGGCAGAACAAGCTGACTTGTATTCTATGTTCTGCTAAAAAAAAAAAGTGGGGATGAGCCCCTTTGTAGAAGCTATAAATTTAAATTTAAAAACCACACCAAATTAAAAAAAGGGGGGGTTGGAATATCAAGTTTTTTTTGTTTTGTTTGCATAGGCACAATAACTGGGGAAATTAGAAAGGAAATTCACTTGCCTTAAGAGATACTGGGTTTCTCTATCCTTGAAGTATACTGTTCTAGGATCAACTATAGGCCATACTCATTAGTGAACCCTGAGGATTGTTTTATGGTGTCAGGAAATGTTCTGCTCAGTTGTGGTAGTCAAGGTCAGTCTTCTGTAATTAGAGATCTTGGATTTTTCACAGGTCCTAAGACGAAGTCTAGGAGAGAGTCTTTCTTTATGGTTCCAAAAGCTCTGCTCAGTCAAGATTGATGCAGTCAGTCTTCTGTAATTAGTGATCTTGTTTTGTGCACAGGTCAAAGGATGGAATGTCTTCTTATTTCATCTCACAGTTAGGTGATGAAAACACTCATTTACTTTTATATAGCTATTGCTTTTTTTCCTTTACTGATTCTCCTTTTATCTGCATGTTTCTTAATTGGTACTTCCTTACTATATTTCTGACTCTTGTGATCTCAGAAGAAAACAGCAGTGTTAGAAAAAGATATCTAATCCTTAAATGAATTACTATTAAATAATAAAAGTAATTCTTTATTGATTAAAAATTTTGCATAGTGACTTAATATTAGCAGCATAATTTTACTTCTTAATAATCCCATTTTTTACCCATCTTTTTGCAAATAATATGTGATCTACAGAAAAAGAAAAAGTTTTATCTTCTTAAGGCTAACTGTACAAAATATATTAATTTGCATTTTTCTGAGCTGTGTTGAATTAGCCTAACAATACCATAAAATTGTAGTTACCACCCTTATTTTGCAGGTGAAAATCTCAGATACAATCCTGAATTGAGGTGCATGGACTTTTATGCTAGAAAAGTGAAATTTTTTGTTTTCTGGACTTGGTTTTGTTTATTTTCTCTTTCATTGCCTGTTAGAGAAGTTGCTCATACCTTTTTGCATTAGGTAAAAAAAAATACAATCTTGGAGTTCAGTAATGTTTCTTAAGACTCAAGCTTCCTGAATATGTACCTGCTGAGAAATTTACAGAAAAGAAAGCTTAAGTTTTGGAACCAGATCTATGAAGAATGCTCTTTCTTTGGATCGAATTCAACAAAAGTCAGCCCTGGGCTTCATTTTACAGCAGGAAACAACTTGTTTGATATTGGTTTTTCCTAAGTCCTCTTGCTATTCTTTTGTCTGAATAGGGTCATAAAAGCAGGTGCAAGTAGGAGTCAGAGAATGAACAAAACTGACCTTTAAAGTTTTGTTTTAGGCTAATATGTATGGCTTCCCAAAGCATACTGATCAACACAAACAACTTTGACCTCTGCCCTTGTCACTTTTGTTTTGCCATTGTAGATCAGACCTTTATTTTCTACCGTATCTTTTTTCTTTTTTTTATTTTATTTTATTTTTTAATTATCTTTATTTAAACACCTTTATTACAAATATAATTGTAGTTGTATGATTACAGTCATGTAAAGAACACCCCCCTTCACCAGTGCAGGATTCCCACCACCAATTTCCCAGATCTACCTACTCCCCACCCCACCCACACCTGTACTCGAGACAGGCTTTCTTTTTCCCTCATTCATTCACATTGTTTTGATATGATATGTTATGTTTTCAGTGTAGTTATTTCTCTAACTGCACTTATCACTCTATGTGGTGAGCTTCATGTCTTTAGCTGCACCTACATGGGAAGATGGGGGGAAGTAAGGGTTGGGACTGAGGCAGTAAAATATTAGAAATGAGCTTTGTAGAGCAGTATCAAGGTCACAATAGAAGATGAATATTAGGGATATATAGAATATATGCATACAATACTATCAATATGAAAACAAGGAGAAAAAATTTCCACTGACTGTCCCAACATAAACCAGTGCTAGAACGGCCCACCCTCCTCCCAGAGCGCATTCCCATTAGTGTAGGGAGAGATAGGGGAAAAGCCTGTTGACCCCTATAGAGTCTACCTAGACCAGCGCCCAGGGAAGGACTAAAGTCCAGGGGAGAAAAACCCTATACCTGGCAAGAGCTGGTCTCCAGAATCAAAAAGGAAACTGGAAGCCAGATGTCTGCCCGCCCTCCTCCCCATGCACCTCCCCCCTGGAGTACGGAGTGGGGGGAGCCTGAAGACCACTAAGAGTCCACCTGAACCCACTTCTGGCCATCTGAGCTGGCACCCAGGGAAGGCCTGGAGTCAGGGGAAAAAGACAAGGATGGCTGGGGGCCTGCCAAGCCTCCCAGCACTCCCCAGGTTAGGGAGAAGGGCTCTGGTATGGGGCCTCCCCAAACCCTATACCTGGCAAAAGCTGGTCTCCAGAATCAAAGAGGAAACTGGAAGCCAGATGTCTGCCCGCCCTCCTCCCCATACACCTCCCCGCTGGAGTACAGAGGGAGGGGGGCCTGAGGACCACTAAGAGTCCACCTGCACCCACTACTGGCCATCTGGGCTGGCATCCAGGGAAGGCCTGAAGTCAGGGGGAAAAGACAAGGATGACTGGGGGCCTGCCAAGCCTCCCAGCACTCCCCAGGCTAGGGAGAAAGACTCTGGTATGGGGCCTCCCAAAACTTTATACCTGGCAAAAGCTGGTCTCCAGAACCAAAGAGGAAACCGGAAGCCAGATGTCTGCCCGCCCTCCTCCCCATGCACCTCCCCTCTGGATTATGAAGGGAGGGGGAACATGAGGACACTAAGAGTCCACCTGAACCCACTTCTGGCCATCTGAGCTGGTACCCAGGGAAGGCCTGGAGTCAGGGGAAAAAGACAAGAATGGCTGCCAAACCTCCCAGCACTTCTCAGGCTAGGGATAAGGGCCCCGGTATGGGGCCTCCTCAAACCCTATACCTGGTAAGAGCTAGCTGTTTCCTAATTCTAATAGATTATTAGAGGAGCAATCTTGATTTCTGTAAATATGGGGGTGTACTGCAAAATTATTCCATTGATAAGGCTGTAGATTGCCTCTTACAATGTGCAGAAATGGAATTCAGGGGTTACAAGATAAGCGCGTCCACGGAGCATAGTGGACAGCTGCGCTTTTCGGGTGTGGGTCCTGGAGAGGTTACAGTCCTTGGTGTTGTAGGCTGGCTCAGCAGAAAAAAGCTACCATATATTTTTAAGACATAGTGTGTATATGAAGTTATTATGATTATTGTGCCCTCCCTCATAACCTATGATTTTATTTTACATAATGAACAATGAATGAAAAAGGTTATATGTTATTACTTGTTTTACAAAGTCTGCAATGTTGTCTCTTCTTAGTTCCTGTTTCTTTACCAAGTAGTTCTTTGGTCTTTTTATTCAGTTTTGTCTCTGGGAGTCTACAGATATGAAGTAGAAATAGGAGGACAATCTATGCTAAATTTCCTTAAATAGTTCCTATTTAATAACTGCTAGCCACATGTGCCATACTTTCATAGGCATTAAAATACAGTACAATGAAAGTATGCAACAGTTGGCCTGCAAGGATTTTAATTCTGTGATAAAAGCCTTATTCTCATACAGATTTTTACATTATCTTCTTTACTAGTTGCTTTGTTTTGATAGCAAAATACTCCTAAATCTCAGTGATTTGTAGAAATTGGCAAACTTCCTTTCTGTAGACTGTGGCTGTGCTACCTGCTTTTTTATTCAAGAACCTAAGGGGAACAAGCACCTACCACTAAGGATATGTTCTCTTGTCTAAGTCAATAAGCAGCAGAATTAGAGAAATATCCAGAGTTTATTTTTTTTCAAAACTGTTGCTTGAACCCAACATACTTTATGCCTTTCTTCATGTCTCTGGTCAAAATGCTCCACAGGTAGGCCTTGAATTATGAAAGTTCTATGCCACATGTATAGTCTAGTATGAAAGGAAGCAATAGAATGTCCCTCTTTCATCCAAAATTTTTCTCATAGAAGATGCAAATTGTAGACAATGTCATGGACAATAAATTCTCTATGTACACTCATAATGTCATTGACAAGATCACAGATATGCCAGATATCAGAAAAAAAGGAAAATAGAGAAGACAGAGCAATCAAAATAGAATTTTCTTTAGTGAAGCACAGAATCACTGATGAAGAAAAAAAGATGTGTCCATCTGTATATTTTTCTGCTACTAAGCATTTTTTCTTTTTTTTTTTTAAGATACTTACATTTTTTGTGGGGGTAATGGAATATTTCATCCTGCTTCAGGGGACTTTAAGGAAAATGACCTCATCCTGTAATAAAAGTATATACTGAATCTCTGCACCCAGTCACCACATTCTTACCTTGAGGATAACTGGTCACCTATTTCATTGTTGTTATTGTTGTCTTTTGGGTTACACCCAGCTGCACTCAGGGGATGCTCCTGGCTTTGCACTCAGAAATCACTCCTGACAGGCACAGGGGAACTTATGGAATGCTGGGATTCAAACCACTGTCTGACCTGGGTTGGCCACATGTAAAACAAACGTCCTACCGCTGTGCTATCTCTCCGGTGGCTGGTCACCTATTTTTGATCCATCAGACTTATTCTTAGGATATTCATTATCTAGTGAGCTGCAACCAGGATGTAAGAAAGAGCCATTTCTGACATTGATCCCTGTTCTGTGAGAGGCTATTAGAGATATGAAAATGCTTTCCTCCATTATATGTCTTACTTCCCTTCCTGTCTACACCCTCCCCACAGAGCTTATGAAGATTCTTTTTATACTAAAGTTAACAAGAGATATTTCTGCAAAATATGACCTAAAGGTTTTAACCTTTAAAATTAAATTAATTTTTTTAAATTAAATTTTGTTTTTTAATGTGTTTATTCAACAGTAGCCCTTGATATTGAACATTATAAAACAGTTATAGCAAAATAACATTGACTAAAGGTCTAAGTCACATCTAAAGTCACCTAAAGGCACTTCTCATGTAGAGGTGGTCCCTGAGCCCTTTCATTACCAAAGCAACTCTTCCCCATCTTTGAGAGAATCTGAATCTAGCACAAAAAATGAAAAAAGTAGTAAGGAAAGGGTGGCTTTCTAGAATATGCATGACCATATAGATCTAGAAGAATATGAAAATAAGAGTAGAAAAGACATATTATTAGAGGATGAGTTATGACATAGATCAGAAAGATTTAAGCAAAATATTGAGTGATAGTTACAAAAGAATAAAAAACTTGGACTATGGCTATGCTAAAATGTTAGATAAAAACGTGTGATTAATCGGATGGTTAATTCTAGTATACTAGAAAGATTTTGCACAGTGACTTCTGAAACAACTATGATTAATTTTTTGTCTTTGTTCCATTTTCATGTAGGATTTTATTCTTTTACAATTACTCTTATAAAGGAGGATAAATCTTTTGAAAATTAGAGCTGTTAAGTGTTTATCAAAGGAAATGAGGGAAGCTATGAATTAATAATAAAATGTTTTGTACTGTCAACCTTGGGTTGTTTTTGTTTTATGCCTGCTGGTTCTCTCCTGGACATGAATCATCTGGATCTGCCTAGGTATGTCTCCTTTACTTGGTACAGAGCTGTAGGTTCATCTCTACAAGAGTCTAAGAAATTTACCTGGATAAAAAGATACCACCTGGATTTTTTCAGTTTTCAATAGACAATGCTTTCTGCTTTTTGTAACGTACCTCATTGGTTGCTTGTAGAATCTTTATAATAGCTAGTGAAGGATACAGCTGTTTTAAAAACAGAAAGACACAAAAGCTTCTGAAAACTGCACTGTGGTTTCTCTTTGATTAGAAAGAATAGGAGGGAACAATGCATGTATTGGCTAAAAGAGGTATTATGCTATAACTTTTAGAAAACTGAGATAAAACAACTCTCTCCTGCTCCTGTCACTTGCAGAAAGATGTCAAAGAAACCTTAAGAAAAGCAGGAACATTTGTAGAGACAGCCTGAGGTTTCTGAGATAACTTTGCATTCTGTGTTCTGTATAAAATTTTGGGTACTCTGATTAACTTATTTTCTTCACTAATTAATTATATTCTCAGAGATTGGTTAAATTTCTACTGACTTGAAAATGAGTATCTTACCAGGTAACAGTTAATTTTTTTAAGAACTCTCAGCTTTATTCTTTAAGAACTTTTTTATTCTTTAGATTATGCCAAGGAAAACAATCTGGAGATGTATAAGTGTCAAAAATATTAGTAATGACAGAAAGTCATTACTCTTTTTAAAAAATAATTTTTATTGTGATTAAAGTGAATTACGAATCTTTCACTGTATATTTAAGGTACATAGTGACAATGAATCAGGGCCTTCCCACCACCAGCATTGTCCTCCCTCTAGCCCTGTTCCCAGCAAGCATCTCATATCTCCCTCATTTGCCCCCTGGACTGCTAGTGTAACTGCTTCCCTCTATGTGTAGCTTGTTGTAGAATGGGTATTGATTCTGTTGTTGTTAACTTTGGGTTTGGTGTTTGAGTTTGATTGTTTTTTATTTCCACTGAATGTTCATATGACTGTTTGGTCCTAGTACCCTCTAATTTATTTTTATTAATTTTTTATTTTTAATTATGAGAAAAAGATGCAAAAAAAGAGGACAAGGTAAAGTTACAGTGGAAGGACAATCACCCATAAACAGAATTCTCAGTAGTCCCATTGCTGATATCTTAACTTTGAACTTTCAGCCAAAGAACATTAAGAAAAATAAAACAGAAGCTTCTTAGCTTAATGTATTCCCATCTGTTGATTTCTGCTTTCACTTATTTGGAATGTGCAGTTTCCTCCTTAAAGATGTCTTTAGTCTCAATGTCATGGAGTGTTTTACTGACGTGTTGTTCTATATACCTTATGATATCAGGTCTGGTATCAAGGTATTTAATCCATTTGGATTTTACCTTCGTACATGATATTAACTGGGGGGGGGTGTCTATGTTCGCTTTTTTGCAAGTGGCTAACCAGTTCTGCCAGCACCACTTGTTGAAGAGGTTCTGCACCTCAAAAGAAATAGTGCCCAGGATACAAGAGCCTCCCACTGAGAGGGAGAAACTATTCACCCAACACCCATCAGATAAGGGGCTAATTTCCAAAATATACAGGGCACTGACAGAACTTTACAAGAAAAAACATCTAATCCCATCAAAAAATGGAGAGAAGAAATGAACAGACACTTTGATAAGAAAGAAATAGAAATGGCCAAAAGGCACATGAAAAAATGCTCCTCCTCACTAATAATCAGGGAGATGCAAATTAAAACAATGATGAGATACCACCTCACACCACAGATATTGGCATACATCACAAAGAATGAGAACAATCAGTGCTGGCAAGGATGTGGAGAGAAAGAAACTCTTATCCACTGCTGGCGGGAATGCCGTCTAGTCCAACCTCTATGGAAAGCCATATGGAGATTCCTCCAAAATTTGGAAATTGAGCTTTCATTCGACCCAGCGATTCCACTCGTAGGGATATACCCTAAGAACACAAGAATACAATACAAAAACCCCTTTCTCACACCTATATTTATTGCAGCACTATTCACAATAGCCAGGCTCTGGAAACAACCAAGATGCCCTTCAACAAATGAATGGCTAAAGAAACTGTAGTACATATACACAATGGATTATTATGCAGCCGTCAGGAGAGATGTAGTCATGAAAATTTCCTATACATGGATGTACATGGAATCTATCATCCTGAGTGAAATAAGTGAGAGAGAGACACAGAATAGTCTCACTCATCTATGGTTTTTAAGAAAAATAAAAGTCATTTTTGCAACAATCCTCAGAGACAATGAGAGGAGGGCTGGAACTTCCAGCTCACTTCATGAAGCTCGCCACAAAGAGTTGTGAGTGCAGTTATACAAATAACTACACTGAGAACTACCATAATCATTTGAATGAATGAGGGGAATGAAAAGCCTGTCTGGAGTACAGGTGGGGGTGGAGTGGGATGGAGGGAGATTTGGGACATTGATGGTGGGAATGTTGCACTGGTGAAGGGGGTATTATTTAAATGACTGAAACCTAATCACAGTCATATATATAATCAAGATGTTTAAATAAAGGGAAAAAAAGAAAAAGAAAACAGAACCCATGTACAATTACTTTGTCCCTCAATTCCCCAAATTGTAGTACATAAAATTTCTTAGCAGCACACAAAGCAATCTAAAGCCATAAAACTTATGTAACTTTTTAAACATTGAAGGCAAAGTACTTTTTTACATTTCCATGCACATGCATATTAGTTTTAAGTTAACCTTAAAAGTTTAATTGGGTTGCTTTTTCTTACGGATTAGAGTCAAAGGAGCACAGTAAAAACAGTGTTAGAGTGGCAATTATTGTTTGCATAGGCCCACCAAAATATGAGGGACATGGAAAGGAAAAGCATTGGCCTAAATACAAGGAAACCCTACCCCTGAAGTTTCCTGGCATAAGACCAACTCTAGGCTCCAGGCAAACTAGTTTGTCCAATCCAGGTCATTGTCTGTAGTGCCAATACAGTTTTATTTTTCACACAGTCTCCGTTGTTGGTATCATGTTTTTATATTAAAGATTCTGGAATCTGCCTATCCTACATTGCAGTCAGGATGGTGCAGAGCGTCCTCTCATTTCACCTCACAATTAAAGGGCAATGCAGAGAACCCTGTCCTGTAAGCAGGTCGTTGTTGTTGTCAAGTCTTCTGAGTGTTAAGGGAAGTCTCTTTTGAGCAGGTTGATGTCAGAGCAGTGGTAGGGTCTTCCCTGGTAGAGAATTGCTTCCAGGTGTTGTTATAAAAAAACCTTGGATGTTTCACAGATAGCTTCCCTGGTTCAGGGTACCCTCTAATTTTTTCCCCTCAATTCATGAGGCAGAACAAGATGATTCAAGTTACGTGGTTCTGTTGGGAAAAAAAAAAAAAAGAAAAAAGAAAAAAACCAACCAAACAACAACAAAAAATAACCCAAACTGGGAGGATTCCATCTAGAGGTTATAAATATCAATTTAAAAGAAGAAAAGGAAGAAAGAATTAAAACAAAACAAACTAACAAAAAATAACCCTAGCAACTACAAAACAAAAGCACCCAGCTACTAAAAACAACCACCATCATATAATAACCACGAGAGCAAAAGAAAATAAAAAGAAAAAATATAAAATAAAAAAAAGAAAAATAGAAAAGAGAAGAAAAAAATAATAAATAAGAAGAAAAAGTAAAAATTGAAGGGAGGAGGGCTGGTATGGCAAGGTTTTGTGCTTCTTTTTCTTTTTCTTTTTTTTTTTTTCCCATAGGTACAGTAACTATTGGGGAAATTAGAAAGGTAATTCACTTGGTCTAAAAGATACAGTGTGTTCCGCTCTTGAAGCATACTGCCATGAGAACAACTACAGGCTCCATACATGCTTATTTTCACACCCTAAGGCCTTTTTATGGTGCCGGGAAACTTTCTGCTCAGTTGTGGGTGATAACATCATGCCTCAGTAGCTAGAGATCTTGGTATAGAAAGTCATTACTTTTTTATTATATCATATTTGATATAACTTTCTAACACAAATGGATCAGTAAAAATAATATTATTTTGTATACCTCTAAAATAGAAATCAAACCCATTTAGTATTTTCAGTTTCAGTATTTATAATATTAGTTTATTATCCAGACTACTATGTATCAAACAACTATTATGTATTAAGCAGCCAAAATCATTTACAAATAAGCAGGACATTTCTTCAGATAAGCATTCGTTCTTGGAAAGGCAGTTGAAAACTACTGTTCTAATACTCTATATCTAGCATATATATCTAGGACAATTAGCCTTGGTGATTACTATCAGAATATCAGAGCTTTCCAAAAGGTAAAGCATCATAAATATGTCTGCTCCATCATAATTTATTAAACTTACTAACAAAGAATTTGGTTCCAAGGTGCATACGCTTCTAGTTATTTGTCAATATGTAGGCAATCCCTGACTCCTTTGGTTTTACAACTAAATTTTTCAATGTAGTTTTTTAACTATGAAGGTGTCTCTATAAATTCAGTAGAAACTACTTCAAATTTTGAATTAGGCCATTTTGCTTTTTCAATTTCAGTATAGTATTTAATCATTTATATGAGATAGTAAAATTTGTATTGGATTCTATGATTTTGTTAAGATTAGGTTAGATGTGTTTGGGTTATATGATTTTGTGTGATATTTAAAGTAACATGTTTATTTTAAGCTATTAGACTGCATGTTCTCTCTATGTATTTTCTTTACATATTTTAACTTACAGTGGATTTATTAGGTTAATTTTACGCAAGAGATCTGCACACATTTCTATCCTAGTCAAAAGTATAGCATTGTTTCCAGAATCCCTTGAAGTTTTTTGTGGCCATAAAACTGAAATACATCCAGTGCGTTGTAAGCATCAGTGATGTGATTGTTGAAGTCTTTCCTTTTTCTCTTCTTGGTTGGAAGGTAGAGTTACAAAACAACCACTATGCATACAGAGACTAAAACAAGACATAAAGGCTGGAAACCACCAAGTGGACAGCATGTCTTACTCTATTTGATGATATACATCAAAAACCCTAAAGAGTCTGCAAAGAAGACCCTAGAAACAATAAACAAATACAACAAATTGGCTGGCTACAAAGTCAATACTCAGAAGATAATCACATTTTTTTATACAAATAATGTTACAGAGGAGAAAGTGATCAAAGAGTCTATCCTATTTAAAATAGTGTCCAAAACTATCAAGTACCCACGAATCAACCAAACAAAAGAGGTTGAAGAAAACTTCCAAAACACTTCAGAAAGAAATTAAAGAAAACCTAAAGCAATGGAAGAACATTCCATACTCATAAATTAAAAGTATCATCAAAATGACTATCTTACCTAAACTTCTAATACTATTCAAATTCAGGACATTGTTCAAGGACTTATAACAATCAACTATAGTAGATACATTTCTCTTGGGTTCTGAATTCATGATATAGACATTGTTTAACTTGTTATTTTTACCCCCTATATGCAAAACTAGTATCAGGTGGCATTGTTCCTTTTTGGCAGAGGCACAGTAAAATGGGGGAAATTATAGGCATAGGAAGAAGTTCTTATTTAATAGGGATAGAAACTCCTAAGGGTTGTATTGCAGAGGGGTCTTTCATCCTTATTATTTGTCAGTGACTTGACTTAGGATTCAGTGGATTGGATGTCAACCATTCATGACTAAACCTTGGATCCCATCTTGGAACTGGCACCTTTTTATGCACCAGCACCAGGAACTGAACTTCTGTTAGGGAACTATAATTCTGCCCTGCCACCTACTTGCACCAGACTGGATTCATATGACATCTTGACAACTTGAAAACAACAAAAACTTCCGTTCAGGGCAGGTTTTCCTGCCTCACCACCTAATGGTGAGATGAAACCAAAAGACACTGTGTGATACCCTGACTTCAACATAAGATCTGTGCAAAAATCAAGTCTCTAATTACGGAAGCTTGACTGTGACAACCATGATTGAGGAGAACTTTTCTTTGGTATAATGAAGAAATATTTTGGGGTTAAAGAACTCAATAGGTACAGAGATTGTAGTTTATCTTATGGTAGGATATTTTATGGGATATTTCAGCCAGTTTAAGGCTGAAAGGTTTTTTCCTTTCTATTTACCCCGACTTTTGCTGTACCCATACAAAAACAAAACAAAACACTGCCATCCTCCTTTTTTGTCTTTTAGATAGTGGCTCCTGCCTTTTTCATAAAACTTCAGGACATGGATTATTTTGTTTAGCTTCATATTTTTGCAATTTTCTAAAAAATTATAAAGAAATAAAAAGAAAAGATGGGGGCAGGAGCCATGTGTTCTCAGGTGCATTGATGGAGGAAATAAAATGACAGAACTAAATATCCAATGAAAATTTAGCAACAATAGAGAAAGAGACCCAAACTATAATAATCTAACATGGGCCTGTTATACTTGCAGGCCAGGGGGCAAAGGGTAGTGTAGGATGCATTCATGGGAATGTTGGTAGAGAGAGATCAACATTCATGGTGGGAATGACCCTTATTCATTGTAATCTAAAATCTGACTATGAAGATTTGTTAAATTACAATGGTTTCTATAAAATAAAAGATAAAAATATATCATATAAAGGTATTCTTATTTTTGGTAAATTTTTTGAACAGGTTGGGGTGGTGGGTGGGAAAATAAAAATATTGGTAGAGGGAAAGTCACACTGAAACAATTAGTTTATTATGAACAACTTTGTAAATCATGATGCTATAATTTAAATTTTTACCATTTTTATATAAAGCACTGTGATTTACAAAACTTTTGAGTTGAATTTAGATATGCAAATTTTCAGCACCAATCTCACCACCAGTGTGATACTCCTTCCACCAATGTTCCCAGAGTTCATCACAAACTTCCCCACCTACACCCAGCCTGCCATCATAGTAGGTACCTTTTTAAGTTTGATTGTTAAAGTTTGGGTCTCATGATTTCAGTGTTGTTGACTCTGTGGTTTGGATACAGTATTTAGTTTCATCCTTCCTTAACACCACCATTATACCTGACTCCCTTTAACCCTGGTCCCTATTATTTCAAATTTGTCCTTTTCCTCCTCCATTTCATTTTTTCCCTCTTTTCACTGTACATTTGGGCCAAGAGAGTTCTAAATGACCCTATTTAAACCATAGCATTCCCTCATTCAGTTATTCTAAATACCATATATAAGTGATATAATACTGTATTTATCCTTTTCCTTCTGGCTTCATTTAACATGATATCTTCCAGTTAGATCTATATTACAGCAAATTGCACAATTCCATCATTTCTTAGAGCTATATAGTTTTCTATTGTATATGCATGTACCATATAATCATGATCAGTGCACTCATCTGCTGTGGATATCTAGGTTGCTTCCACCTCTTATTGTGCTACTATGAATTATGCTCTTATTCTAACTCTTTTGAGTGCTGCTAAGAACACTTGTGTGCATATGTCATTTTGTAAGAATATTTTTCTGTCTTGGGGATAGATATCAGAATATGGAATTATTATATGGCAGCTCAAATTTGAGCTTACTGAGAACCCTCCATACTATTTTAATAGAAGTTGAACTAGACAATATTCTCACCAGCAGTGTATCAGAGATCCTTTTATAACACATCCCTGCCAACACAAACTGTTCTTAGCATTTTTGATATGTGCCATCTTCACTAGATGTATTATGAACAAAGTTGTGAATGATGGTGTTAAATTTAACATTTTATTTTTTTCTCTTTTCACTTCAGAATTGATAAGTAAGTGGGTGATGAACTTCTTATTCTAAGATGTAGATTAAAGAACTCACTCTCATTATTTCTCCACTTTTAATCTAAATAAGGGATATTTCACTTTTTCTGAAAGCAATGGGCTAAATAAAATTTCTCAATTGGCAGAGCTGACTGCAAGTCATTACCATTGTGTTTGGATCAGAGAAAAACCTATACACATAGATCTCTATATCCCATATATCAAACTCGGGCTTTTGGAGAACCACTCACATTGGGATGGCTTTAACTTAGATTGTGTTGAGTAAAATTTGTTGTGATGTCACATGACTTCCAGGAAACTCCAAGATCTTTTTGTTCTGAAACATCTAAAATTATGGAAATGTGAAGCTCTTTTTCATGTCCTATAAAGGCCTTAGTAAGTTCTAATAGTCATCAAAAGCCACTCATCTTCAGCTGCAAAAGATAAATGAACTCCACTAGAGAAATATCCAATTCTGATTTATATTTATTCTGTATGGTCAATTATTTGTATAATAATAGAGGAAAATAAAGACAATTTCACCAAAGTCAACTCTGTAATTTTAGAGCCTTTAAGACATTTCAAAATTCCTTGTGCAATTATGTGGTGCTTAATACTTAGATAATAGAACAATGAAAGATGTATGTTTGCATTTTGTAAAATTAAACTGTATGCAGTTATTTATCTTTTACCTTAATTGTTTGAGCTTGTTTCTAATGTAAACTGTTGTAATTTTAAGTAAATATAATAGAAAAAACTTTCATAGGTATCAAGAATCCAGAGTAAATTTACTTTGCAAATAGGCTTTGTAGGTATGTTTTATGCTGAGGATCTTAAACTGACACTTTCATTGAAAAATATTTTTGAATTACTCACTATTTCCCTGCTGAGGTTAGATGGATTTTTAACAAGACTAAACTTAACAATGAAGTTTGGTTGACTTTATCTTATTTCAAGTCCTGAATATGGTAAGTGTATAAAATCAATATGCTCAAAGGTTGGAAATATATTTTTTACCTTTGTTAAACGTTTGAACCTCATGGTATAGTGCACAGACTTATGTGTGTCTGTGTTGTGCTAGAAATGAAAGCCAGGTCTCATACATGAAAGCTTTACTATCTATCACCAAATTATATCTCTCCCCCCACAACTGATTAAAATATATTCTGTTGAAGTGGGATCAGACCTATAGCACAGTGAAGAGGGCATTTGCCTTGCATACAGTTAACCTGTTTTTGATTCTCAGCATTCCATGTTGTCCCTTGTACATGCCAGGAATAATTCCTGAGTACAGATCCCGGAATAACCTCTGATTATCACCATGTGTGGCTCCAATAAAAAAAAGTATTTTATTGAAGTAACATTATTTTAAAACACCATTACCTCATTTAGGGTTTGGGTCTTTTAAAAAATATTGTGTGTGTATGTGTTTGTGTGTATAGATAATTGTCTGGTTCATGTAAGTTCTATATGTATTATATTATAGATGGCATTTTCTTTTTTTGTTTTTTTTTGTTTTTGGGCCACACCCGGTGACGCTCAGGGGTTACTCCTGGCTATGTGCTCAGAAGTCGCTCCTGGCTTGGGGGACCATATGGGACGAACCGCGGTCCTTCCTAGGCTAGCGCAGGTAAGGCGCTTACCTTTAGCGCCACCGCCCGGCCCCATAGATGGCATTTTCATTTTAAATAATTTCAAGTTTACAAACAATTTGCAAAACTGTACAAAGAATAGTTGTTCTACAAGATTCAGTCTTAAGAAGTAATCATACAAGCATGTATCCATGTGGGAATCTTGGCACTCATTTTAAATCCTCCTATATGTGTGTTTCTTCCCTTAACTAATTGAGGGTAATAGAGTTAAAGTATCATAATCCCTAAGTACTTGAAAATGTATTTTTTGATGAATAATATATGCCTAAAATTTATATTATAGTTACCATAGTATAAAATACTATTCATTTATTATATAGCATTTTATTGGCGATTTTTAACAAACACACAACCAGTATCATTATCAATGATAAAACTAAAAGCATTTCTCTGAGATCAAGCACAGGCAAAGATCTCATCTGTATCTACATTCTTTCTCTGGTATTAGAACCAGTAGTAGTTCCAATGAGGCAAGATAAAGAAATCAGAGATACAAATTTTAAAAGAACTTAAACTACCACTCTTTGCAGATGGCATGTTAATATACATAGAATATCCTAAGGAATTTACAAAAATAACCCTAGAAACAATAGCCCACTACATAAAGTATCCAATTATAAAGCCATTAAAAACAGTTTCATTCCTATATGCAAATAAATAACTCAGAAAGAAAAAAATCAAAGAGTCTATTCCACTCACTAAAAATAGTGCCAAAAACCTTCAGGAAATCTTGGAATAAAATTAACCAAAGATGTGATAAATCTATACTTTGCAAAGTATAAATGTCACTTAAAAATTAGAAAGAAGTTGAATTAAAAAATAAAAAAATTCATAAGTATGGATTAAAAGAATCAATTTTGTAAAAATGACCGTCTTCCTAAATTATTATATAGATTCAATGCAATCACATACAAATTTAGATACATTCTTCAAGAAATTAGAACAGTCCCTTACAGAGTTTGAATTGAATCATAAAATAAAATAAATAGCCAAAACTATACTATAAAATAAAAAGGTGTGTCATTATCTAACTTTAAATTATATTATAAAGTTCTAGTGATCAAATAACATGGTACTCAATAAGGTAAGACTGAGCATTGTGTTAAACTTGAATACCCAAAGAAAAATTTTAGGGTCTATGATCAATTAATTTTTGACAAAGGAAGTGGGTATATCAAATAAAGTAAACCCTCTCCAACCAATGGTGTTGGAAAATCTGAATGACAACATGTAGAAAATGAAG
Source organism: Suncus etruscus (assembly GCF_024139225.1). Classification (NCBI taxonomy): domain Eukaryota; kingdom Metazoa; phylum Chordata; class Mammalia; order Eulipotyphla; family Soricidae; genus Suncus; species Suncus etruscus. The sequence continues at coordinate 68,354,461 of NC_064853.1, read as the reverse complement.
CTAGATCTTCTGTTATTATTTATAGTGGATCACAAAGTTTGATCCTTAAGATCAGTCAGACAAAGCTCCATAAAATGCATTTTAGAAAACATAAACACATAAAAATTTGGACTTTATATATATATATGTTTTCAATGAGCTAATTCAGTTGTAAAAGGAAACAGAAACAAGCATACAAGAGGAAATGCACACACACAAAACATGGAGTTACATACATTAAAGGATGTCTACTTAGCTAAATAAAAACAGACTAAAATTTAAAAAAAATCGCCAAATTTAAATAAAGAAAAATATTTTCATTCAACACATCAGATAAAGAGTTGATATCCTGGATATATTAAACATCACCAACAACAAATCAATATGACACTGAGATAACATTTTATACCAGTGAGAATGACACATATCAAAATATGGGGAAAATCTGTGTTTGCAGTGATGTGGTGAAAAGGAATTCTCATCTTCTGCTGATGGAAATTGTTTTCTAGTTCAAGCCTATGGAACAGTGGGGAGATTTCCCAGAAGAATAAGAATAGATTTTTCATATATCCCAACAATTTCATTTCCTGGTATCTATCCCCAGAAAACAAAAATGCTCATTCAAAAGGACATTCAAAACACACATTGAAAAGATTGGGGAAGAAAAAAAAATGAGAGATGATAGTGTCAAAAAAGAAAAGAGGTGGAATGAAAGTAACAAGGGGGCAAGGACCTCAGAGACATTGGTACAGAATTAGTAAATCTATATAGCTGAACAAAAGAAACAAAAAAATTGAAAGTATTGGATCAAAACTATAACAAACTTAAATATAGGCCTGTCAAAGAAGAAGGCTGAAGAAGGAAAATAGGAGCATTGATGAGCAGAAATTGACACTGTTGATGGAATAGGTATACCTGAAAATTAGCTATAGTATATTTGTAATTGGTGTCTTAACAATTTTAAGCAAAATCACTGTGAATTCCTAAAACAAAAATATCATATTGAATTAAATAAAATATTCATATACTATATATCTGACAGTGTTAATATCAAAATTATAGAAATACCCACAAAATTTAATAACAAAAAATAAAGAAGTGATAGTACAGCAGTAGGGCATTTGCCTTGCATGCTGTCTACCTGGGATGGAGCAGGGTTCAATCCCTGGCATCCCATATAGTTGCCCAAACCTATCAGGAGCGATTTCTGAGCACAGAGCCAGAAGTATCCCCTGAGGCCATGGGGTGTGACCTAAAGCCAAACCAAAACAAACAAAATGAAGAGACTAATTGACTAGAAAAATTTGGAAAGAATGTACAGAGCCAGTTATTGGGCAATGAAAATGTACTCAGCATTAAAAGTATTACTAAAAGTATACTAAAAGTATTATATTAAAAGTATACTAAAAGGAAAATAAGTGTTGAAAGGGCCATGGTTAAAAAAAAAAAGAGGGGCTGGAGCAAATAGCACAGAGGTAGGCATTTGCCTTGCATGCAGTCAATAGAGAATGGACCCCAGTTCGAATCCTGGCATCCTGTATGGTCCCCTGAACCTGTCTGGAGTGGCCAGGAGTAATTCCTGAGTGTCTCCAGATGTGACACTTCCCTAAAGAAAAACAGTCATTCATTACTCTTACGAATGTAATCTGGTTCAGCACTATGGAAAACAGTATGTTGTAGCAATTTTGCTTCTAGATATCTATTCAAAGATACAAAAAGTAATTGAGAAAATATCTGCATATGTAATTTTATTTTAGTATTATTTATATAATAACCAGTACCTAAAAATTCAAATGCCTAGTGTCAGATAAATGAAAAATACAATTGCAATACTTCTTACCAATAAGAAATATATTGAGAGCACAGGTGATAATTTCCAAATCTCCTTTTTAAAGAATCCTTTATTTTTTATTTTTTTATTTTTTATTAAAATCTTTAAACACCACCATTACAAATATGATTGTAGTTGGATTTCAGTCATGTAAATAACAACCAATCTTCACCAGTGCAACATTCCCATCACTAATGTCCCAAATCTCCCTCTTCCCCACCCCATCCCCTCCTGTACTCGAGACTTTCATTCATTCACATTGTTAGGATAGTTTTCAATGTAGTTATTTCTCGAACAGCACTCATCAATCTTTGTCATGTCGTGAGCTGGACCTTCTAGCCCTCCTCTCTTTTGTCTCTGAGATGTTACAAGACTGCAATAAGCCCTATTATTATCTCTCAGTTCTTTGAAAAACACTTAAGAAAATCTTGCAATATGCATTTATCTGTAGAAATCAAAGGCAAAGATCAATGAGTAAAGATCTCAAATGTCTGAGATTCTTGGTGGCAGATGATGTATTGACCTATGAATTTAAGCTGTCCTTGATAAATGTAGCAATAACACACTCATTAAACTGCTTGTTTCTCTGCCAACCTTGTTTTGTGTCTTTTTCATCAAAATTATAATCACTATCTTCCTTTATATGTCTATTTCTCCTATCATAATTTTTTTAAGATCTGATGAGGAACTTCCATAAGGAATAGAAGTAGTTCATGTCAATCTTGTTGATTGTGTCTTGCAAAATGTTTATTTAGCTTTCCAATGGTCATCTTAAAGTCTTTTAAAGTGTTGATTCTGCATACAAGGCTTTCTTAAATAATCTTATTAAACTCTTCTACCACTTTGCCTTTCAATGTACTTGACCTGGTAATGTCCTCTTTGTAATGGTTCTAGTAAAAGTAGGAAATTCGGTGAGAGCAGTACCAATTCCTCATCTACAGAACTGAGGTTCTGGAACAGGTCATTTTTACTACCAATAGTCTTTGTCTCATTGGTGTCAGCTTATTTTCCCAGTTACCTGTTGAGATAGCATTTTGCTTCCTGCTTTCATCCTTTCAAGTATTCTGTGATAGTTCTGAGGGGAGGTTTTCAGTTTTATCATGCACCAATGTCTGTTTGTTTTAAATTTGTGATAATTCTGTTTCTGACAAGACATAGTGCCAGAGTTTCTTGGGAAGGTTGCCATCTGTGGAAACATAAGCATATACTTTTCCTTGAATGAGTTTACCATTCATTATCTATTTAAAACCAATAGTGAATTAATTGTTTTCAGTACTAAGCATCTTATTTAAATTGTCTTTCTACAGCTCTATAGGGTTTTCTTTGGGATAAATTTAAGTTTAATGAAAATAATGTTAAAGATAAAAATGCCCATCGCTGTCATGACCCATTTCCTATATTATAATAATTGTGTTTTGAGGGTTCTGCGAGCTCTTTTAACTATAGCTTGTCCCTGTGGAGTATAAGGGATTCCAGTGATATATTTGGTTTATCATACTTTGCAAAAAATGATTGAAAAGCTTTACTAGTGTAGGCAGGGCCATTGTCTGTCTTTATGGATTGGGGAATGCCCATAATAGAAAAACATTGTAGCATGGAGTGCAAACAACTTTAGCTTAGTCAGAAGTCATTGATGAGACTATGTATCCACCATCATGGAGATAGTGTTTCTTCCAAAAGAAGTCAACACCTGTAATATACATTTGTCATAATTCATTTGTCTGTAAACCTCAGAGTTGGCCCAGCTACATGTGTTTTTTTTAATTCAAGGGAGTATAAATGGTATGTGTTTCAACTGTTTGTCTCTATGGATTATGATAGTTCACATACAAGTGGCAGGCATCTCTGTGTAGCACTGCATCTTCAGCAGGTGATTTAAATATTGGCATGGCCAGATAATCAGAAGTATCATTTTATTGAACCATCATCCCTGTGAGGCCATTCTAGAGGCTGAGATAACTGGGCTATAGCACCTGTAGGAGAATGAAGGTTTGCAAAAACTAAAAGTCACGTCTTTTCTTCAGGTATTAAACTGGAAATATAGGGTTTTGGAGCTGGTCCATGAAAAAAATTCTATTTTTGTTGGGTCTTTTGAGTTAAAAATCTGAGACTACTTAAATCCAAATTTTTTTCCCAAAGTACTAAGTAAGTTGTTGAGTTCTGATTTTGAAGTCCCAAGAGAGACAGATCCAATTTACATCACCTAAGAGTTTTTGAAAGTCATTAAGACTCCTTAGCTTTTCTGATAAATAGAAATCTCTTGGGGATGCATAGAGCAGGCCATCAGAATGTCATCCATATAGTGTACCAAATATGCCTGGGAAGTGTTTTGCAAGCTGAATGTAAAACTGCATCAACAAAGTATTGACACATAGTGCATGAATTGCCATGCCCTGAGGTAAAATAATTCATTGAAATCTCTACATAGGTCTCTATTATTAAGGAAAGATGTGAAAATGCAAAACATTTTCTGTTTTTGGGTAAATGAAAGTATTATAAAAACAGTCTTTTAAGTCAATTAGTATCAAAGGCCAGTCTTTGGGGATGGCTACTGTAGTTTCTGTAGTTTTCCCCATTGGAACCCTGAATGCATTGACAGCTCTTAAATCAGATAAAAGTCTCCAGCTACCTGATCAGTTTCTTATTACCGATTCTTACAAATATAGGCAAATATAGGTGAGTTCCATTGAGAAAAGGTTTCAATGTGTCCCAGTCTCAGCTGTTTGTTTACTAAGCACCTCTAGTTTAGTGCTGTTGGTGGGCCACTGGGAAGTCAAGATCGGAATATTGGACTCCCATTTGAATGGGATGGGTCCCTAGGCAATTTAACCCAGTGGCCCCAATTAAAAAGGCAAAACCCCTAAGTTGGTGTGCTGCAAAGGATTGAGCAATAAGGCAAAAGATTTGACCTGGTGAAATGAGAAGGGATTGATCTAGGTATGTGCCAGATATATGTGCTAGATATTCTGCCCTCTATTGCTTATCCAAATTACATCCCTAGAGGTTCATTGAAACTGGGGATACATGCTGATAAAATAGTCTGTTGATTTTTAGTGTTCTATGCACTTTTAAACCTAATGCTGTTGCGAGCAAAATCTGGAGGCAAGATGCTCCTATTCCTTCTAACCTGTAAGTACATCTTGCAATACCCAGTTACACAAAAATTTTAATTCAATTAGAGTCTTCTGCTCCAGAGTCAAACATTCCTTCAAATGTCCTGCCCTGTGTTTCAGGGGTTAACATTAGATTTTCCTCTTTAAGCTTAACAGTAAAAGCTCTTAATAAATTAGCAGACCTCAGGGTTTGTACTTCCAAATCCTTCTTCCCTGATACAGTATGATTTTCCAGATATAAAAAGAAATTAAACAAATTCAAGATATATTTTACCTTTTTTAAAAGTCCAAATTGTAGGCACAGAAACAAGAAATATTATTTCTCCAACATGATTAGAATCTATACTTCCCAGGTAAATAAAAGTATCTTTGCACATTTAACATCTTCTTCCTAAAATCCTTCCTATAGTCCCTGGAGGAATTGACCTAGTTATGCCAGATCTTATCTTGTAAGGGCACTAAGCTGAAATTATAATTAAATATTCAGTGCAGGGTATATTGAAGGCACATTTTCCTTAAGTGGCAGACTTTAATGAGGTTAAGCTGTGGAGTTCTTTGGGTCTGGGCTGGAAAGCTGAATTATTGATGAAAAGATTCCCTGATATTTTGGGGCCTGGGATTGGCCCCTGACCCAGTTTATTGAGACCATTTATTAAGTCTTGGCCTCATGGGTTTGGGTCTGTGAAATAGAGCAATAAAAATTGCATCCTGGAATTTATTCATAAATATTTCATTAAGCCACAGTTAAAGTGTCTGACCTGAACTCTTGGGACTGCTTTGGGGCACCTCCTCTGTTGCCAGGTAAACAATAAGGGGATGAAAGATATTCTCTCACCCAATGAAATCTTTTGGTACATCTTGGTCTACTTGGGCAGAAACCACTGATCTGATTCTCTGGAGTTTGCATCTAAATAGCATATGTTGTTTAATGTGTGTAGCGGGAGGAAGGGGGGATAATTGTAAATTTCAACATTTGTAGAAGCCTGTAGATATCGCATTATATTTTCTTTGTGCCTATTGTACATAATATAGCATTACAATTTTCATTGGCATTGTCAAAGGTTAAGGTTTTTGTAATGAGTTGTTGAGCACCAGTATCTTTAATCTGCATTACAACAGTCTCTGTCAATTTCCCCAGAAAGTTGGCATATGGCTCCATATATCCCTGAAAAATCTTTGTGTAACTACCCTTCTATACTGTCTGAGTCAATTCGTTTTCAAACCTTTAATGCCAGTTCTTTGATCAGTCTTTAAAAAGCACAGGATAGGGGCTAGTGTGGTGGCACAAGTGTTAGGGCATTTGCCTTGCATGTGCTAACCTAGAATGAACTGTGGTTCAATCCCCTGGAGTCCCATATGATCCCCCAAACCAGGAGCGATTTCTGAGTGCATAGCTAGGAGTAAACACTGAGTGTCTCAAAAAAAAAAAAAAGAAAAGAAAAGAAAAAGAAAAGAAAAAAGAAAAAAAGAGAAAAAAAAAGCACAGGATAGTTTTGCCTGCTTATTAATTTCTATGAACTCCCCTTTTCTGTCAGACAATGTGGCTCCTACAATCATCCTTCCAGAATGGTGTAGTTTATTAATTTTACTCTTAGTACCTTCAATGAGTCACATTTTCCACTGTAGATTATTAGAAAGCTCTCAGACAAGTTTTGGCTATAGTACTGAAATCCTGGTTGATTTAAAACCTACTATGACTCCAAGTAACAAGGTATTCAACAAAAAATGGAGAAATAAGACCACAATCAAACAGGCTGTCTTAAATAAACCAAGCTATTCCATATTTATGTCCTCAAACGTAGAAGTTTGATAGTTTTCTTGATCGAAGAAATTTGTTTCTGATTATGTGTTAATATCAAATATCCATAATAATTAGACATTGTCGGGGGAGCAGGTCCATTTCACACTCTCAAAAAGTTGCAGTAGAGGGTGCATGGGTGATAATCTTACAGATCCACTTTCTCATTCAGCATATAATTGGGCCATAATTTGAGCATCAGTTTCCATTAGCAAGTCAATATTAGTGGGCAAAGCAACTAGAGGCTCTTCTGGCCTAGAACAAATTGGGATAGTGGAATATCAGCTTCAAAGCTTTTGGCTTGACCATGTGTAATTACCAGAAATACTTTTCCACTTTCTTTTTTTTCCCTTTTATTTCTTTATTTAAACATCTTGATTACATATATGACTGTGATTAGGTTTCAGTCATGTAAAGAACACCCCCCTTCACCAGTGCAAATTTCTCACCACCAATGTCCCAAATCTCCCTCCATCCCACCCCACCCAACCTGTAATCTAGACAGGTTTTCCAGTTCCCTCATTCATTCACATGATTATGGTAGTTCTCAGTGTAGTTATTTGTATAACTGCACTCACAACTCTTTGTGGCGAGCTTCATGAAGTGAGCTGGAAGTTCCAGCCCTCCAATCATTGTCACTAAGGATTGTTGCAAAAATGACTTTTATTTTTCTTAAAACCCATAGATGAGTGAGACTATTCTGCATCTCTCTCTCTCACTCTGACTTATTTCACTCAGCATAATAGATTCCAAGTACATCCATGTATAGAAAAATTTCATGACTTCATTTCTCCTGACAGCTTCATAATATTCCATTGTGTATATGTACTACAGTTTCTTTAGCCATTCATTTGTTGAAGGGCATCTTGGTTGTTTCCAGAGCCTGGCTATTGTGAATAGTGCTGCAATAAATATAGGTGTGAGAAAGGGGTTTTTGTACTGTATTCTTGTGTTCCTAGTGTATATCCCTAGGAATGGAATAGCTGGGTCGAATGGGAGCTCAATTTCCAGATTTTGGAGGAATCTCCATATCGCTTTCCATAGAGGTTGGACTAGACGGCATTCCCACCAGCAGTGGATAAGAGTTTCTTTCTCTCCACATCCTTGCCAGCACTGATTGTTCTCATTTTTTGTGATGAGTGCCAATCTTTGTGGTGTGAGATGGTATCTTATTGTTGTTTTGATTTTCATCTCTCTGATAATCAGAGATGAGGAGCAATTTTTCATGTGCCTTTTGGCCATTTGTATTTTTTTTTATCAAAGCATCTGTCCATTTCTTCTCCCCATTTTTTGATGGGATTAGATGTTTTTTTTTCTTGTAAAGTTCTGTTAGTACCCTGTATATTTTGGATATTATCCCCTTATCTGATGGGTATTGGGTGAACAGTTTCTCCCACACGGTGGATGGCTCTTGTATTCTGGGCACTATTTTTTTAATTTTATATAACATCTTAATTACATACATGATTGTATTTGGGTTTCAGTCATATAAAGAACACCACCAATCACCAGTGCAACATTCCCATCACCAATGTCCCAAACCTCCCTCCTCCCCCCCCCCCGACCCCCACCTTTACTCAAGACAGGCTTTCCATTTTCCTCATACATTCTCATTATTAGGACAGTTCAAAATGTAGTTATTTCTCTAACTAAACTCATCACTCTTTGTGGTGAGCTTCCTGAGGTGAGCTGGAACTTCCAGCTCTTTTCTATTTTGTGTCTGAAAAATTATTGCAAGAATGTCTTTCATTTTTCTTAAAACCCATAGATGAGTGAGACCATTCTGCATTTTTCTCTCTCTCTGATTTATTTCACTCAGCATAATATATTTCATGTACATCCATGTACAGGAAAATTTCATGACTTAATCTCTCCTGACAGCTGCATAATATTCCATTGTGTCTATGTACTACAGTTTCTTTAGCCATTCGTCTGTTGAAGGGCATCTGGGTTGTTTTCAGAGTCTTGCTATGGTAAATAGTGCTGCAATGAATATAGGTGTAAGGAAGGGTTTTTTGTATTGTATTTTTGTGTTCCTAGGGTATATTACTAGGAGTGGTATAGCTGGATCGTATGGGAGCTCAATTTCCAGTTTTTGGAGGAATCTCCATATCACTTTCCATAAAGGTTGAACTAGACGGCATTCCCACCAACAGTGGATAAGAGTTCCTTTCTCTCCACATCCCCGCCAACACTGTTTATTCTCATTCTTTGTGATGTGTGCCAATCTCTGGGGTGTGAGGTGGTACCTCATAGTTGTTTTGATTTGCATCTCCCTGATGATTAGTGATGTGGAGCATTTTTTCATATGTCTTTAGGCCATTTGTATTTCTTCTTTGTCAAAGTGTCTGTCCATTTCTTCTCCCCATTTTTTGAAGGGATTAGATGATTTTTTCTTGTAAATTTCTGTCAGTGACTTGTATATTTTGGAGATTAGCCCCTTATCTGATGGCTATTGGGTGAATAGTTTCTCCCACTCATGGGTGGCTCTTGACTTCTTCCTTTCCTATCTGGATTCCCTGGTCTATCATTCTGTTTATTTTTTCAAAGAACCAACTTCTGCTTTCATTGATTTTTTGGATTGTTTTTTGGGTTTCCACTTCTTTGATTTCTGCTCTCAGCTTTGTTATTTCCTTCTGTCTCCCTATTTTTGGGTCCGTCTGTTGAGCACTTTCTAGTTCTATTAGCTGTGTCATTAAGCTACTCAGGTAAGCCCCTTCTTCCTTCCTGATGTGTGCTTGCAAAGCTATAAATTTTCCTCGCAGTACTGCTTTTGCTGTGTCCCATAATTTCTGATAGTTTGTGTCTTTTTTGTTATTTGTTTCCAGGAACCTTTTGATTTCCTCCTTGATTTCATCTCGGACCCACTGGTTATTGAGTATGAGGCTGTTTAACTTCCAGGTGTTAAAGTTTTTCTTCTGAGTCCCTTTGGAATTCACAAATAATTTCAGAGCCTGTGTCAGTGAAGGTAGCCTGCAAAATTTCTATCCTTTTGATATAAGGGAGGTATGTTTTATGTGCCAGCATGTAGTCTATCCTGGAGAATGTCCCATGTACATCGGAGAAGAATGTGTATCCAGGTTTCTGGGGATGGAGTGTCCTATATATATATCCACTAGGCCTCTTTCTTCCATTTCTCTCCTCAGGTCTAGTATATTCTTGTTGGGTTTCTGTCTGGTTGACCTATCTAGTGTTGACAAAGCCGTGTTGAGGTCCCCCATGATTATTGTGTTGTTATTGATATTATTTTTCAGATTTTTCAACAGTTGTATTAAATATTTTGCTGGCCCCTCATTCGGTGCATATATGTTTAGGAGAGTTATTTCTTCCTGCTCTACATACCCCTTGATTAATATAAAATGTCCATCTTTGTCCCTTACAACCTTCCTGAGTAAAAAGTTTGCATTATCTGATATTAGTATGGCCACTCCAGCTTTTTTATGGGTGTTGTTTGCTTGAATAATTTTTCTCCAGCCTTTTATTTTGAGTCTATGTTTGTTCTGGCTATTTAGGTGCGTTTCTTGTAGGCAGCAGAAGGTTGGATTGAGTTTTTTGATCTATTTAGCCACTCTGTGTCTCTTGACTGGTGCATTTAGTTCATTGACGTTGAGAGAAAGAATTGTCCTGGGATTTAATGCCATCTTTATATCGAAATTTGGTGTGTCTTTTGGTTAGTCTTGTCTTAAATTAGGTCTTTCAGTTTTTCTCTTAAGACTGGTTTTGAGTCTGTAAAGTTTCTGACCTGTTTTTTGTCTGTGAAACCAGGTATTCTTCTGTCAAACTGGAAAGTGAGTTTTGCTGGGTACAGTATTCTAGGTGAAGCATTCATTTCATTCAGTCTTATCACAATATCCCACCACTGCTTTCTGGCCTTGAGTGTTTCTGGTGACAGGTCTGCTGTAAATCTCAAGGATGCTCCCTTGAACGTAATTTCCCTTTTTGATCTTGCTGTTTTCAGAATTCTGTCTCTATCTGTGGGATTTGTCATTGTGACTAGGATGTGTCTTGGGGTGGTTTTTCTTGGGTCTCTTTTGGTTGGTACTCTTCGAGCATGCAGGATTTGATCACATATATTCTTTAGCTCTGGAAGTTTCTCTTTAATGATGTTCTTGACCATTGATTCTTCCTGAAAATTTTCTTCCTGGGTCTCTGGGACTCCAATGATTCTTAAGTTGTTTCTGTTGAGCTTATCATAGACTTCTATTTTGATCTGTTCCCATTCTTTGACTAATTTTTCCACTGTCTGTTCATTTGCTTTAAGTTTTTTTTTTTTTTTACCAATCTCTCCCGCTGTATGGAATTGTTATTTATGTCATCTTCCACATCACTTTGTTTACTCACTTTTTCAGGCCTGTTAGTTGACATGTTATTTTAGTTTGGCGTTTTGTGATTTCTGTCTTCATATTTTCTTGGTTCTTATTAGTGTTCTGTTCAACTCGATCCATGTTTTCTTGGAGTTCTTTGAGCATCTTCCATATTGCTTGTTTAAAGTCCTTATCTGAGAGGTTGATTAGTTGGTTGGTCATTATCTGGTCATCAGAATTGTCATCTTCATTCTCTATGTCTGATGCTGGCCTGCGTTGTTTCCCCATTGTCACACTTATATTGTGGGTTTTTCTACGTGTTGTGGTGTTATTCATTGGCTAAATGATGTAGGCAGCCAAACGCCTCTGGCTCCACCCTTTCTGGATGGGTCGACTTGCCTCTAAGGGAGGGGAGTCCTCTGTGGATGAAGCCTCACACAGGATCAAATCTTAGGCCCGAGCATGCAGCAGAGAAGACAGTCCAGAGAGAAATGCTTGGCTTAAGTGATCCAGCACAGTTCCTAGTGTGATTTTTTCTTCTTGTTGCAATGGTGTTCTTTCCTTAGAAAGAGCGCATGGCCGCGTAGCCAAGTGGAGTGGACGTGCTCTTCTGGAGCCTCTTTTCAGCCCACTCCCAAGAGGTTCACGTGACAGGACAGTAGACAGACACACACAGGTAGCACTCACAATATTTCACAGTTGGGCCCCACTGGGCAGGTGTAGTTTTGTAGATTTTCCCAACCTGACGTCACAAACAGGAGACCTGGCTTCTGCAAAGTACTGCTTATAGACGGTTTTCACGTTATGGAGCAGTTCCTTGGCATTCCTGCCCTAGAATGGGCCTCTGGGAGAGTGAGTTTTCTGGAGTCTCTTTTCAGCCCACTCCCAAGAGGTTTATGCAACAGGACAGTAGATAGACACACACAGGCAGCACTCACAATTTTTCATAGTCAGGCCCCACTGGGCAGGCATAGTTTTGTCGCACTATTTCTTTTGAGGTGCAGAAGCTTCTCAGCTTAATGTATTCCCATCTGTTACTCCCTGCTTTCACTTGTTTGGAAAGTTCAGTTCCCTCCTTGAAGATGCCTTTAGTCTCAATGTCATGGAGTGTTTTACGTACGTGTTGTTCTATATACCTTATGGTTTCAGGTCTGATATCAAGGTCTTTAATCCATTTGGATTTTACATACTTTTCTACTTTCCTGCTGTTTAGACCTTTTAGAAACATTAGGAGGTGCTTCAAAAACAGTTGAAAACATTTCAGAAACTTTTAGTATGTTATTAGAGTATTCAGCCCTGTGTTTTTAGCATCTCGTAATACATTAAAACTATAATAACAGGGAGAAACACTATCAGAGCTACCAATAAATAAATGACTACATAGGTATGCTTTATTTTGTCTTGGAATAAAGAAAGTTGTAATTTGCATGAGGAAGAGCCTCTACCAAAAACCTTAACCCAAAAACCTCAACCATAAAACCAAGATATTGTCACAATTTTGAACCAAATTGACACTAACTTAAAAATCCATGTCAGTGAAATCCACTTAAAAAAGCCACTAAAGTATCATCTCGCCAGTCATTAGCAGACTCCCTGCTTCAGGCACCAGATATAGAGAAAGTATCATACCCCAAGTCCAGGGCATTGAACTAAATGCTGGTACAGGATATAATCCACATATGGTTAAGGGAATAAAACAGGTTCAGGAACTTCCACACAAAAGCCTTCCACTCCTAAGAAGCAAATAGCATAGTGGTGGAAAACTGAAAGTGGTTTTTCCTTGAGACCTGAAGTCTATATTAGCAAGTGCCAGACCACACCCTGGGGTGGAGAACAGGTGGTCTATGCCACCAATCTTAAGGATGTTTCCATCCAAAGGTGCCTCTGATCAATTAATAATAAGCATATCCTGAATGGGGTGACACCCATTTAATCCAACAATTAGGCAAACATAATGATAAACCCAGTAGATTATGACAGATAAGTAGGTAAAATTTGGTCTGCATATGCAATGAAATACTGGTAATTTAAGATAAATAATTTAAGATGATATGAGATAAAATTCTGCAATTTCCAACAAAATCAATGAACCAGGAGAGGGACTTTCTAAGCAAAACAATTCAAAGGAAAAGAAAAGCATAACAAATGACTTGTATTTGGTATAAAAAGGAACAGATTAAGAGGAGAGGCAAATCAAAGAAATTCTTGAAATCAAAGACAAAACTGAGGTTACTGGAAATGGGAGCAAAGGAAATGTAAATGTAGATACAGTTCAATAGACTATTGGGTCACTGAAACAATGATGGAGGGCATGAGATGTTAACAAATGGTTATGATATAAAAGTATACCCCTATACTACATAGATAGAATAGTAATCTTTAGTATACCTAAACAACAGAAGGAAAATAATTGATTTTTGTATACCAGGTCAGGAGTGGATAGCAGGGAGACTGAATGAAGGTGGTTAAAAGGCAGAGACTTCCATGTCTTATAATATAACTTTGGATATAATATAGAAGTCTTTGAATATAATATAGAAAATGATTAGGACTGTTGTCTCTGAGGCATGATATATTTCAAAGAGGTATAAAAGCAAACAATATTTTTGTTTTCATCACATAGAATTGTTTCTTTTTCTATCTATATAAGATGATAAATATCAGTCTTACTGTGACAATCATTACTCTACAGTATATGTACATTTTTTATGTGAGCTCAAATTTAGCAGTGCTGTATGTCAATAATATATCAATAAAAATTAAAAGAGGAAGAAATCTATGATATGTCAAAATACTCAGAAAAAGAGAATTTATACTCTTGATTTGAATCTCCTCCATGCTTTAGCTATAGAAAACTGTAACTTAGCAAAAAGTCATCTCCTTTTCTTTATTTCATTATCAACAGGGGGCATTCCAGTTAGACCCACTGGTTCAGATTGCTCATAAAAACAAGCAGTCCTGCCCTAGTTACCCAGTTCTTAGATGATTTTTGTGAAAACTCCAGTTCTTTGGCAGTTTTACACTGCAAATGAGGCAATATGAGAACAAAGAGTCAGCATTTCAGACCATTTTTAGCAAGGTACTAGAGCATTCTCACTTCAATTTTTGTAGAATATCAACTTGGTTGGGTTTTGTTTGTTGTTTGTTGGGGGCCCACACCCAGCAGTGCTCAGGGGCTACTCCTGGTTCTGTGCTTATAAATTTTTGGGGCTCAAGTGGTAGCGCAGTGGTAAAGCGTTTGCTAGCGCTTGGCTGACCCAGGATGGACCTTGGTTCGATTCCCATATGGTCCCCCAAGCCAAGAGTGATTTCTGAATGCAGAGCCAGGAGTAACCCCTGAGCATCACTGGATGTGGCCCAAAACACTAAAAAAAAAGAAGGAAGGAAGGAGAGAAAAAGGAAGGAAGGAAGAAAGGAAGGAAGGAAGGAAGGAAGGAAGGAAGGAAGGAAGGAAGGAAGGAAGGAAGGAAGGAAGGAAGGAAGGAAGGAAGGAAGGAAGGAAGGAGAGAAAAAGAAAGGAAGGAAGGAGAGAAAAAGAAAGGAAGGAAGGAGAAAGAAAGAAAGAAAGAAAGAAAGAAAGAAAGAAAGAAAGAAAGAAAGAAAGAAAGAAAGAAAGAAAGAAAGAAAGAAAGAAAGAAAGAAAGAAAGAAAGAAAGAAAGAAAGAAAGAAAGAAAGAAAGAAAGAAAGAAAGAGGAAGGAAGGAAAGAAGGAAGAAAGAAAGAAACAGCGAGAAAGAAAAGAAAGAAAGAAAGAAAGAAAGAAAGAAAGAAAGAAAGAAAGAAAGAAAGAAAGAAAGAAAGGAAGGAAGGAAGGAAGGAAGGAAGGAAGGAAGGAAGGAAGGACGAAAGAGGAAGGAAGGAAGAAAGAAAGAAAGAAAGAAAGAAAGAAAGAAAGAAAGAAAGAAAGAAAGAAAGAAAGAAAGAAAGAAAGAAAGAAAAAAAGAAAGAAAGAAAGAAAGAAAGAAAAAAGAAAAAAGAAAGGAAGGAAGGAAAGAAAGAAGGAAGGAATAAAGAAGAGAGAAAGAGAAGAAAGAAAGAAAGAAAGAAAGAGAAAGAAAGAAAGAAAGAAAGAAAGAAAGAGAGAGAGAGAGAGAAAGAAAGAAAGAAAGAAAGAACGAAAGAAAGAAAGAAAGAAAGAAAGAAAGAAAGAAAGAAAGAAAGAAAGAAAGAAAGAAAGAAAGAAAGAAAGAAAGAAAGAAAGAAAGAAAGAAAGAAAGAAAGAAAGAAAAAGAAAAAGAAAAAGAAAGAAATCTTGCTTGGCAGGCCATATGGGATGGAGAAATCATATGTGAGATTAATCCTGGTCTATTCTGGGTCGGCCATGTGCAAGGCAAACACCCTACCCACAGTTCTAGTGTTTCGGCCCCTCAACTTGTTTGTTAAAATTAACAAAATTATTCTATCTCCCCATATTCTGCATTACACAAAAGCATTATATGAAAATATTCTTCACTGAAGTACTCTGTGGTTTGCTACATGGAGAAGTGTAACCTCTTTGAAAATGCTATATATAGCTTCCTAACCAGGTTTCCAGGATGAAGGTGATAGTTCAAATTACTCTATTTCTAGATATATTTATATCCCTTGGTTACCAAGTGGCATTTGTTTTCCATGTTTCCATATAACAGGACAGAGAAGACCAACATTTATTGGACTTATGAAAAGGGGCTCATTCTATTGTGCTTGTTAAAGTTCCAGCTAAATATCCGTTGTGATTTTCTCAGTTGTGCTAATCTTACATGAAGTTTGATTCACTCTGAAAATCACATTTGAAGAAAGAAACTAGAATAGCACACTATTATTCATTGGAACTCTGTATGTGGGGAACTCTATATGTGAGCAAATAGTGTGTGTGTGTGTGTGTGTGTGTGTGTGTGTGTCTTATTTTTCTAACTTTGACCTTATTTGAGGAGAATGATGGCAAGTCTTTTAAAAGTCTGTGAAGAGAGTCTGTCTTCCACAGACAGATCAGGGTTCAATCTATGTCACTACATTTGTACCCCAACCCAAGAAAATTCCCGAGTACAGAGCCAGGAAAAAGCTCTGAGCACTGCCAGATGTAGTCTCAAAACCAAAAAACAAACAAAAAAAAAAACTTAAAATAAATAAAAATATTCTGAATATAAAAATAGTCACATAAATGCAAAAATTACTTTCATTTCTACAGACATCTTATTCCAGTTATTACCTCAAAGGTATAGAAATGCCATAATCCTGGAAGTCAAGATTTGCTTTGTTGTATGTCACCTACACTAGTTCAGAATAATTTATTATACCTCTATGTTTTACTCTTCTTCAAATGAGGCTATCTTCAAAGAATAAAAGCTGAGTTTTAATTTACACAGGTGAAAACAAAATGACTGCCACAAAATAATATTTCTATACCTCTTTTCTTCTTTTTTCCTTCCTTTTTTCTTTTTCTTCATCTTCTCCTACCTAATAACTCACCTTTCTTCTCTTTTTTTCTTCCTTGCCTTTCTCTCCATCTTTCTCCTTCACCATGTCAAATTAATGTTACCTCTTTGCAAACTGTCCCTATTGTATCAAGTTCACTGTTTAAAGAGGTTTTCAGAGAAAAATTATAGTTTCTACTCCATTTATAACACCACCTGATAAGCTGCTATATTAGTAGTTAAGTAGGTTTTTGTTTCATTTTTGTGCTAAAATCTATATGCCAAAGAATCAGAAAAGCCTGTCCTGTTCATCTCTTTCTAATGCCACCTACATGGCTTTGTTCTCCTCCCCTTTAGATGGCACCATTTTGCTGCTGTGTGGCCACTTGTTCCTCCCACTTCAATTAGTATTCATTGTGCAAAAATAAGAAAATTCCTTCATTATGTTAGTGCCCGATGGCAATCTAATAATTAAGATGGTGCATCAGCATTTCCATTATAAGCCCTATTTTTTTTATATAGGGTTGCTCAGCAATAAAAACTTCCTGGTGAGTTCTTAATCTTAGGACATTTTCAAATAAACATTGCATTTAGCTTTGAGAGGGTCTATCTTTTTCTTAATTATATATGTCAGGTCTAATCCAAGAAATTCTATTCTCCATATGACCCAAAAAAGACATGGACTTTAGATTTTTGGAAACCTCAGTGAATATGCATTAAAATAGTAATCAGATGGTGAATGCTTTTTCATAGAAAAATTAAAGAAATATGATCTTGAATTTTGAAATTTATTTTACTAATGGTGAGAATCTTTCAGTGTCCTGTCATCTTCTAAGCCAACCCCTTGTTTTGTTTTTATTTTGTTTTTGTTTTTAGTTTGGTTTTGGAAAAATATACCACAATAAGGCAAAGATAACTTCTAGAATATTTGATTAATTACCTCTGTAATCACCTCATTTCTTCGATTTATATTTTCATTCAAAAGAATAATCAAAGACTATCATAGAGATGAACAGACTCCTATATTTAAAGCACTCAACCACTCTGTCCACAAGAAAAAAGTCTTTGGCACATTGTATGTACCCAAGTAAAATTCCCGAGTTTTACTTCATATTTTCAAAGGTGTTTTTCTAGAGTCAAACTCATGTATCATATATTTGATCATGTTAATATCTGGTCAGAGTGAGTTTCCACTTTACAGAAAATTAACAATATTTTATACTGGCATACATTATCTAAAACAAAATTTTAATCCAATGAAGTTTTTCTAATGCTTTTCAAATATTCTTTCTTTAAATTGACAGTTACTTAAATTTTTCTATTAAACTATCTGAAAGTACATAAATAAAATTGAAAGTAATGAATTAACACAAAAGAGTATACTTTTGGGGGCTGGAGAGATAGCATTGAGGTAGGGCATTTGCCTTTCATGCAGAAGGATAGTGGTTCGAATCCCAGCATCCCATATGGTCCCCCAAGCCTGCCAGGAAAGATTTCTGAGCACAGAGCCAGGAGTAAGCCCTGAATGCTGCCAGGCGTGACCCACCCCCCAAAAAAGAGTATACTTTGCTTAATAAGCTTCTTCTGTTCTATACAAACATTATCTTATCAGAAGAAAATATGTCAAGTTCATTTTGGAAATTGAGTTAAAAATGATGCAGGGATGCTTATTAATAACTTCCCTTCAGCTGCTAGTGTTATATGTGTTAAATGACAAGTGTGATGAAGATGATCCAAACCTGGGATTAGAATAAAAACCAGTCACAGTTGTAAGAAAAAGAATGTTCTAAAATTGACACCTTAAAATCAATGGTTTCAATAAAAAATTAAAAAAATAAGTCAAAAAATTTACATGTCTGACAAGCCCTAATTGGACTCCACCCCCAAAGAGGTGATGTATCCTGGAACTTGAAACAAGACCAAATGAAAGGTATATCTGCAGTGTCAACTTCTACTTCTCAGAGTACTGGAACAGGAAGCTAGTAAGTCAGGTGAACAGAAAAATTGCTTCAAATCTGTAATAATAAACTACTTATAAAAATTTTTTTCACCTATTTTTGTTTTAAAACCCATCTTCATTGAAATATAGAGATTTCTTAACAAATAGAAAGTTTGAATTTTCTTTCTTTCTTTCTTTCTTTCTTTCTTTCTTTCTTTCTTTCTTTCTTTCTTTCTTTCTTTCTTTCTTTCTTTCTTTCTTTCTTCTTCCTTCTTCCTTCTTCCTTCCTTCTTTCTTTCTCTTTCCTTTCCTTTCTTTCTTCTTTCTTTCTTTCTTTCTTTCTTCTTTCTTTCTTTCTTTCTTTCTTTCTTCTTCTTTCTTCTTCTTTCTTTCTTTCTTTCTTTCTTTCTTCTTTCTTTCTTTCTTTTTTGGTTTTTCGGGCTACACTCATTTGATGCTCAGGGGTTACTCCTGGTTAAGCGCTCAGAAATTGCCCCTGGCTTGGGGGACCATATGGGACGCCGGGGGTTCGAACCGTGGTCCATCCTACGCTAGTGCTTGCAAGGCAGACACCTTACCTCTAGCACCACCTCTCCAGCCCCAGGAAGTTTGAATTTTCTTTCTAATTTTCTTTACCTAACTCTTTTTGCTTAGATTTAATTTGCAGGTGAGTCATAGAGAACACATAGACATAATGTGGTTACTAGTCTAAATGACAAGTCCTCAAAGCTTGCATCCTCATGTCTAATATGATTTCTAATATTTGACTGTGGTCAAGCGACCCTTACTTTAAAAAAGGACTACATTTATACAGACATGTTCATTTCCCACAACAAGCCCATTATCATATGAGTGATGAATAGAATCAATGTCCATTTTCTATGATAATTTGACACAAGGGTCCATCAATGTCTCCAGCTTCTAGTGAGTTCAAAAGTTTTGGACTCAAGTATTCTGATATATCAATTCCTCCTGTAAACTGGAGTGTATTCATGACTTTTCTCTCGTAGGTGCTCTGATAGGTGCACAAAGTCAGAGTCAAGGAATAGATAGTCATAGAATACTCCTGCCTCTGCACTCAGGAATTACTTCAGACCAGGCAGATGCCAGTGACCCAATCTATTTGGTCACATGCAGAATAAGCATTTAACCCACTACACTATTACTCTGGCCTTGTAATCATATTTGATGCCTTAATAACATATTCATAGATGAGTTAAAATAATAATTAGTTTTGTATAATTGAACAAAAATGAAAAACATCTTTCTTCTCCTACTGGAGTTGGCTTCAGAGAGCATGGTATTTCCCAGCATAAATAAATTGGATTTAGGGGCCGGGCGGTGGCGCTGGAGGTAAGGTGCCTGCCTTACCTGCGCTAGCCTAGGAGACGGACCGCGGTTCGATCCCCCGGCGTCCCATATGGTCCCCCAAGCCAGGAGCGACTTCTGAGCGCATAGCCAGGAGTAACCCCTGAGCGTTACCGGGTGTGGCCCAAAAACCAAAAAAAAAAAAAAAAAAAAAAAAAAAAAAAAAATAAATTGGATTTAAGTGCCATTTTAAATTTAAGACAAAAAAATTACTGAAAATTTTCAGCTGATCAAGATTTAATCAAAAGTAAGTGACAATGAGATAGGAATAGGAATGTAGGAAGAGAAACTATCCTGAGAATATAAAGCTGCTATGTATATAAAAAGAAGAGATTGGCCTAGCTTGCTGCATTTGAGAGACAAGCAGCAAGTATATGGCAGCTGTTACAAAGAAGTCAATTGGGAAAGTGTTAAGTGACAGGAAATGTCCTATCTTTCCATGAAGCAAACTGGAGCAAACAATAGGCATCTTGATAATATTTCATAGTTAAAAGGCAAAAGAAAAGAAACTTTTCACCAAAGCATCAATGTGAAAATTGAACCACTGCTAAAGAAGATAAAAATTTAATTTTAATAACACACACTGATATAAATATATAAATAACTATATATATCTATATCCTTAGGTTACCTAAAGCTCAATAAAGTGAATTATGAGAAGGCCAGGAGCTATCTCAATCTACTACTACATATATAACTTGTATGCAGATGGCTTGATCTACGGACTACATGGTCTTGAAGCAGTACCACCACTACCCAACACCAAAAAGAAAGTTAACACTGAACACAGCTATGTATGGCAAAATATAACTTCTAATAATTTTAAAAGAGTTTCAAACTTGGTTGATAGTTCAGTGGCTGAACATGTCCACCTTGCCAATGCAAGGTTATAGAAGCACAAGACTATGCCCCCTTGTGCCTCCACATGCAGCTCTGCTGTTTGGGACTTCCGAACTTTGCCGAAGCTCTTCAGTGCCTAACTATGCATGTGTGAGCTCTAACACTGCAAATGAAGAGTATGGCTCCTGGAAAGTACCAGGTCAATGTAATAACCCAACAATAACAAATTTCACAGTTGAAAATTATTCCCAAAGAGTAACTGTATATAATTCTTATCTTTGTTTGTTCGAATAAACCTAACTAAGCTGAAGGTTTTCTCCTGGCTCTGTGCTCTGGAATCACTCCTGGAGGGTGTCGGGACCAGATTTGTTATGAGAGAAAGAACGTGAATTGGTAGTTTGCAAGGAAAGAACATTACCCATTATACTCTCTCCATCCTCTAAAAAATACACATTTCTGACAGGTTGAAAGAGCCTTGATTTTTCTTAAAACCCATAAATGAAAGACACTCTTGCATTAATTTTCAGAGACAAAAGAGAGGAGGGCTGGAAGTTCCAGCTCACGACATGAAGCTCACCACAAAGAATGATGAGTTTAGTTAGAAAAATAACTACATTGAGAACTATCCTAACAAAGAGAATATATGAGGGAAATAGAAAGCCTGTCTAGAGTACTGGCAGGGGTAAGATGGGAAGGAGGGATATTTGTGACAATGGTGATGGGAATGTTGCACTGGTGATGGGGGTGTTCTTTGCATGACTGAAACCCAAGCACAATCATGTTTGTAATCAAGGTGTTTAAATAAAATATTAAAAAAATAAAATAAAAAATAAAAAATAATAAAAATAAAAGAAAGAGCCTTGAACCCCTTCTCTGACAGGCTAACTCCTATTCATCCTTCAAGACCAAGTTTCCTATAATTGACATCCTCTTAAAATGTCTTTAATTATTTCCTCATTCCAAACTTTCACAAAATTTTGTTCAGAGTCTTTAAAATTTACTAATATAGGACAGACAGCTACAGGTCTCAAAATGTTCTTCCTGCTAGGTTGAGTTCTTCAAGATCAGGACGTACTCATCTTTGTACATATATTCTTGTCATAATGTTTATGGAAGAAGTCTAGGTAACACAGCTAGATGCTGAGTAGTGGATGGATACATTTGTGAATGCTGGAAAGTTCTTGCTTTCTGGCTAGTCTTTTTGACTTGTTTGTTTTGGAGCTTCATTTGGCAGGAAGTGCTCAGGACTTCTAGTTCTATGCTGAGGGGTCATTTCTGGTATAGCTCAGGAACCATAAGGAATACTGGATATCAGACTAAGGTCACTATGTACAAATCAAAAACCTTATCCTCCAGGGGTCCTCAAACTTTTTAAACAGGGGGCCAGTTCACTGCCCTTCAGACTGTTGGAGGGCCAGATTATAGTAAAAACAAAAATTATGAACAAATTTCTATGCACACTGCATATATCTTATTTAGAAGTAAAGAAACAAAATGGAAATACATACAATATGTGGCCCGTGGCCCTAGTTTGAGGACCATTGCTTGCTTCAACCTTTCTGGTTAGTTCTTTATAGTTGAGTGGTTATAAAGAAATTACCAATGGCAAAAATCCAGAAAGGTTATACCGGGACGTCTTTAGGCAGTTATGACCTGCTTTTGGAGTTTGATCTTGTTGGAAAGGAATATTGAGAAATTAACCTGTCTCCAGAATGATGGCCTAGACCTTGTTAGGAGATCACCCAGGTGGAGGGTTTTCTTCCTCCATTATCCACCCTGGGATTCTGTCAACACTTCTAATTTCAAAATAATAAAACTGCTTATTTCTGAGAAGCATTGATGATTAGAGATGTGGTCAGTGGGCAGTAAGTTTTCAGAGGCCTGGTAACAGTTTCCTAGGAGATCACATGTCGAGTACCTGTTGAATCCTGAGCTTCCTTTCCATAGCAATGAGCTTTTCTGACAATATGTGAGAGAGTTAACTGAAGAGAGGCTGGCACACACCTGTGCTGCTCTATCTGAGACTGAAACGAAAGGGAAATATGTGACTTGATTTAACTAACAGTATGTTTTCCTAAAAGAAGCTTTCAATTATACAATGGGGCTATCATTTTAGAAAAACTCAATGTTTTTGCTTTCTCCACAACAATCCAGCTTACACTCACTTTAACTTCCTGAGCACAGACTGAACTTAGTCCCTTTCCCTTCATTTCCAGGGGAACCAGAACCCAAATTGTAACAAAAATGCATGAGTCTGGAGCCAAAGTGCTGGCACAGGTGGTAGGGCATTTGCCTTGCACGGTCTAACTTAGGACATACAGCAGTTCAATCCCTGGAATCCCATATGGTTCCCCAAGCCAGGGGAGATTTTTGAACACATAGCCAGGAGTAACTCCTGAGTGTTACTGGGTGTGGCCCAAAAATCAAAAACAAAACAAAAAGCATGAGTTTTTGGACTCAGTCACAAAAATAAAAGAAAAACCTAATGAAATACTGCTTCTTCTTTGTTTTGTTTGTGGATCACACCTGCCAATTCTCAAAGGTTATTCTTGTTATTCCTGGATCTGTGTTCCAAAATCAACCTAGCATGCTCCAGGTACTGTTTGCTGAGCATGTAAATTGAGTTGGCAATAGGTAAGACAAGTGCCCTACCATACTATCTCTTCAACCCCAATTTTTTTCATTTTAAATACATATCTTCCCACCCTTCTTTATGTACCTATTTGTTATCACATGAACACTAACTCCTTTTAAGTTCTGGCTAAACAAACATTGACCACTTACTTGTGAGTGCAAGATGAAGAATTTTTTAACACTCTATGCCTTGATTCCCACCTCAACATATTCCCCAGGAACCACTAGGACTGAACTGAAGGAGAGAGTAGCCCCTAATAACTGCTATTAGAATAGAACCCCAATAAAAAATAGGAGAAAGTCATAGATTAATCAATGTGTGAGAAATAGTAACAATAAAGCAATTTCAATGAAATGTAAGAAAATATTTTAATTGGAGAAAAAATAATTTTAAAAGTAACAATGATACCATATGATAATTGAAGTTTAAATGCAAACCCAGATTCTGTTTTTTTTAATTATATTCAATCTCCCATTAAACATTGGTTTACAATATTCTGTGGAGCTTAAATGTCATTAAAACTGCAGGATTCTGCATAACATTAGAATAAGTCCAGCAAGTTTCTAAGTCTCCCTTATTGCCATTTTATCAATTACATAAAACACATTTCTGCATCCTGAGGGCTGAGGTAGTTCAAGTTGTTTGTCATCTCAAAGGGAAAAAAACATGAAAGAAGACTGACTTTGTAGTTGATGTATGATAACTGGGCTAGAACTTAAATATTTAGGAAAATAAAACTAGTCTAATAGTAAGGCTAGAAAGGTAATCCAGGCACTTACCTTGCAAGCAGACAATTCCAGTTTAATTCCTACCAGGTGTGCTCCCTAGAACATTGCTGGATGGGGCCACCCATGCCAATAAAAAAAAAGTCCGGGACAATTGTTTCTTGAAAAACTATTGTCCACTTCCCCTCTGAGGATCTACTATTTTTCAGCTGGAGTCTTCTCTCAATATCGCTTAACATTTCATATTCATCACAAAGCTGATGAGGAACCCATTGTAGAATGCTCCAAAATGCTTTCATATTTTTTACAGCTATTCTCCTCCTCATTGGCTGTGAACTTTGCCTAAAATAGGATGCAGTAATCAGTTGATTCCTAGAAGAGGAGGAATCTTGAAGATCATTGGAAGTGCTACAAGTACATCTTATAACATTGTTTGGAAGAATCAAAGTGCTGAGTGTAATTATCTAATTACACATTTGTAAATTCAATAGCATAGAAAACATATTTCCCTTATAAAATGGACTATAATGCCTTTTCTAAAAAATGTTAGCCAGAAACTATGTATTATAGACAAACTATATTAAGATGTCATGTTGGGGTGATAAAGGCCATTTATAGCATAAAGAATTTAAGGTCATATTTAAAAAATATCCGGGGCTGGAGAGATAGCATGGAGGTAAGGAGTTTGCCTTTCATGCAGAAGGTCATTGGTTTGAATCCCGGCATCCCATATGGTCCCCCAAGCCTGCCAGGAGAGATTTCTGAGCGTGAAGCCAGGAGGAACCCCTGAGTGCTGCCAGGTGTGACCTCCCCCCAAAAAATATCTAATACCATGATGTCTTATATTATGAGAGGAACAAAGTAATAAACTAAATACCAATATTTACAAAACATTCCCCATATCTCCATTAAATCTATATTATTTTATGTGTTTATATATTTACAATGTCAAAATAACAAGGTGACAAATATATTTCTGTATCATCACAAAATTCTGCATAAACAGAAAAAAGAATATATCCTGATTTTAAAGAATGGTCAGGAAAATATGTGTGTGGACATATAAGTGTGGACAGTCAGTCTATAATCTAATTATGAATCTTTAACTTTTAAATTATATGGAAATTCTCTTTGCATAACATTAAAAACTTTATATTTATCTTAGTCACAAGATATTTTCTGGATGCAAAAATGATGCAAGTGAAATGCATGTTAGGGATTTCAGAAATTTTAAAATATATTTCCTCAACAACTTTTGTACAGAATGTGCAGTTTCGGAAAGAATTGTAAATACAAAAATGTCTATTTATCAAGAAAGTAAAATAACATAATATATGCAACCTATTAATGCTGTTATATCAGATATATAGGAGTCTACAAAATTATAAAAGTAATCTATCCTTTAATAAATCATATCATGATATTTAAAAATTGACAATTTTCTTGAGCATGTTCCAATTTTTCTATGAATGAAAAATAGGAATTATTTTTTTAATAAGTCTTCCAGAGCGATAACCTACCTGACCCCATTTCTACTGAAGATGGTTTCATCTTTCCTGCCACCAAATCCTACCTCTGTATGAAAATGCGACCTTCCCTTTGTGAATAAAACCTCATTCGAATGGGTGCACACTCTCGCTCACATTTTGAAATATGTTTGCATAAGAATTTATTTATGACTGAAAAGGTTCAGGAGATTCTCTCCCCGTTTTATTCTCTCAGGGATTTGTGTGATAGTTTCTGCATTGATTTGATCAAATGAGCTCCTACTTGTGTGTATGCTAGAGATTTCTATGCTGTTACATCCCTATAGGCGATAATTCTGATTCTTTTCTTCATCTCAAAGACATGGGGATAAGCCCCCCCTCCAAAGAAAAATAATTATGAAAACATTTTTCAGTTTGGCTTAGTATTTGCTACTTTAATACTTTTAGTTTTCTATATAATGTTATTCATTTTGCAAAGAAATACATTTGAACAGTATAAACAATGAAATGTGCAGAAAAGAAAACAAACACTAAACCTACTGGATCAATCAGTGGAGAACCCAATATCTTATCTGTTTGGCCTTTAGAGTAGTGTTTTTCTGGGTTCTCAATCTGAAATTCCTCATAAGTGAAGAGTTGGCCTTATGAACATAGACAAGGAAAAGGAAGTCAAGTAGGGATTTATGAAAGACTTTATTGGAGTCGAGTTACCTTTTGTTTTACTTACTACTTGATTCCTTAGAATCAATTTATTAGAATTGGATGACATTATTTGTTCTTGCATTCTTTTCAAATTTAGGATGGTGACATTCTTGGGATGCATTTCAATCAGATATAAAAAAACTTCACATATAAATGACTTCATTATTGGGATAGGAAATGTAAGGTTATCCTTCATCCTTGATCTAAAACTACTACTTGTACAGTGTTTGAGCTAGGAGAAAATAACTATAATAATTATAATCTATGCAGTGATCTCTTTTGTTAGATTTTAAGACTTCTGATCATTTAATCAGCATCTTTTACAGAAACCATGCTATTGACTACCTCAGGTGTCAGGGTGAACTTGACTTCTTCCAAACCCTACTGAATATTATGATTCCCTGAAAGGCTCAATGTAAGGATTAATTAAAAGTTTAATACATTTAACACAATATGCACTGGGCAATAAAAGCAGATGCCCAGGTGTGTGACTGGACAATAGCAACACGACCTTCTACCAGGTGTCTACATAGTTCTGATTTCCCTAGGTAAGACACTCATAGGAACACCCCTGGATTGTAGGCTAGTCTGGGAGAATGCTTGGTTAATCTTCCAGATTCCACTTTTCTGTTTTTTTTTTTCATTGACAAATGAAATGGAATAATACTTGCTATCAAAAGATAGCAACACTAATGAAAAGCATCTTCTTAGATTTTGCCACTCCCTTTCTTACTCCCACCTCTCTTAGCCATAGCCCAGCTATAAAGAGAGTGAAAACAAAAGCCAAGAATAAAATGTGTATCCATGAGAAGAAAGGTCAAGAACTTGACTAAATAGACTGATTTCACCCAATCTAAGTCAAGTGACAAAGTCTCCAGCTCGCAAGGGGGTAGGAACACCATCAGAGTTCAAGGGAATGGTTCCCTGCTTTGAGGGCTGGGGAAGGGCTATGCAAAAGTGTCAGATTGCCCCTGGAAAGGTCTTAGCCTTGAAGCACCCTGTTGGCAGTTTAAACAAGAGGTGTTTACATGAAAAATGCCTGAAGGAAGCATCCTCTCCCCTTTTATCCTGGGTGGGATGGAACTAGGCTGAGTGTGTGAAGGAAAGAATATTTATTCTTGGCCAAGTAAACATCTATCAGTTCCCTCCTGATGGTAGGCCACCTGTGTGCTTTCTCATCTATTCAATTCCATCTTTTAATTCTTTTCATCCATATTCACTAGTTGCTCATTGATTGGTGAGTAAAGAAGCTGGGGCAAAAGATAGCACAGGATGACCCCAGTTCTCAAAGAACTCTCACACCACTTCCTCAAAGCTTCAGAAATCATATCCATTCTACCTGGTTTTTCCTTTTGTATGATATGTGAATGTACTCCAATGTGACACCAATGAATTGGAGACTGACTTTGACCAGAGCACAGGACCAAGAATTAGAAGGACCACAGTGATCATACAGACAGCCTAGCATTGTTTTTTATTTTGATATTTTTAAATTATTTTTATTGTGGGGCCAGTAGGGTGTTTACCTGGCACACGGCCAATGCAGGACAAACCTTGGTTCGATCCCTGGAGTCCTATATGGTCCCCCGAGCCAGGAGCCATTTCTGAGGGCATAGCCAGAAGTAAGCCTTGACTGTCACAGGGTGTGGCCCAAAAAAGAAAAAAAAATTTATTGTGACCAGTGTGAATTACAAGTCTTTCACTCTTTCACAGTTACATTTAAGGTACATATTGACAGTGAACAAGGGCCATTCCCACCAACAGTGTTGTCCTCCCTCCACCCCTGTTCCCGGCATGCATCCCATACCTCCCCCTTTTGCTCCCTGGAGTGCTAATGTAACAGGTCCCCTTTGTGTATAGCTTGCAGATTAGGTATCATGATTCTGTTGTCATTGACTTTGGGTTTGATGTTTCGGTGTGATATATATATATATATATATATATATATATATATATATATATATATATATATATATATATATATATATTTTGGTTTTGGTTTTGGTTTTTTTTTGGGCCACACCCGGTGACCGTCAGGGGTTACTCCTAATTAAGCGCTCAAAGATCGCTCCTGGCTTGGGGGACCATATGGGAAGCCAGGGATCAAATCGAGGTCTGTCCTGGGTCAGCCCCTGCAAGGCAAGCACTCTATCGCTCTTCTACCCATCCAGTCCAGAGCATTATTTTTTAAAAAGTGAACTGAAGCCAATGTTCACATGCAGGCATCCTTCGACACCCTCTTGTGCTCCACAGTTAAAGAGTCTTTTGTTGTTGCTTCAAAGTCTGGCTTTTCCTCTTTAGCCAAAATTTAACTAAGGGAAAGTATTCTTTCAGACAACATTATTTCTCCCTCTATAGTTTATTATTATTTTTAGTAAGTTAAAGATACTTTACAAATCTCAGAAAATCTTCAAAGATTATCAGGGCCTAATCAAACATGGAACACTCATAAAATGTACCACAGAACTTTTTTTTGTTGTTGCTTTTGGGCCACACCCGGTGACGCTCAGGGGTTACTCCTGGCTATGCACTCAGAAGTCGCTCCTGGCTTGGGGGGACCGTATGGGACACCGGGGGATCGAACCACAGTCCATCCAAGGCTAGCACAGGCAAGGCAGGCACCTTACCTCCAGTGCCACCACACCGGCATCACAGAACTTCTTAAGACAAGCGCAGGTAAAAGCTACTATCTGATGAACTGCGAACGGGAACCCTGAGCCTGTCATGAAAATATGTAAAGAACATCGTAAACAAAATGGTCCATCCTTGGGTTTTTCTTTCCAAGAGATGATGGTGACAAATAAGCTCTTTTATTTTTTGTTGTTTTAGTTTTAAAGATAGTCTAAAATTACTCTCTAAAAGAAAATATCTTCCCTAGGGCATGAAGTGCTAATATATGGTAAATAACAGAATTTCCATATGTTGTCTATGAGCTCTGGGGACATTTGCTGGAGTTTCCACCTCTGGGAGTGAATGAAACACTCTTTGTCATGACTCTAGTACTACCACCAAAGTAGTTTTAGAAGATATAGTCTCTTCTGTTATGCAACTTAGAAGCTAATAAATCTACTTCATTAATGACAACCAAAGTTGTCTATGCAAATAAAAATATAGATGCCTTCAATCTTGAAACAAGTTTGCTGGAAGCAGGAGAGGTCATACAAAGGGTGGAAATTGATTGCCTTACATGTAACCAACCAACCTCTATCCCCAATACTTGAGATATGGTATCCCAGACCCTGATAAGACTGATCCCTGAGCTTAAATACTATCATTCTCCTCAAATATAGAAGTAAGTCTGACACTGCCTGGTGTGGCCCAATGAACCCCTCTAAATAAACAACAAAGTTTTATCTACTTCAAAGGAAAAAAATTAATAACCTTCAATTTTTATTTTAGTTGATTCTTTGGGGTATTTATGTAAGAAGTACATTCTATGAGTTTCATGGCAATGTCTAATGGTGAATCATCCACTAACTAAAGATTGAAATAAGCTTATAACCTAGGGTAGGGAGCGACGGAAGGTACACAGACTTCTGAGTTTGTTCCCCTTGCTGAGCGCTATACCAGACCATCAGGCTCACATGACTGGGCTAATATCACCAGGGGTGATCCCTCTTGGGTCATAAACACTTCTGGAAAACCCCTGTAAAAAATTAAAAATAAGGGGCAGGAGTGGTAGCACAAGTGGTAAGGCATCTGCCTTGTGTGCACTAGCCTTACGCGGTTCCATCCCCTGGCATCCCATATGGTCCTCCAAGCCAGGAGTGATTTCTGAGCACATAGCCAGAAGTAGCCTCTGAGCGCCATTGGGTGTGGCTGAAAAACCAAAAAAAAAAAAAAAAAAAAAAAAAAAAGATTAAAAACAATTATATATGCAATGGTACTCCCTTATTTTTAATAAAGAATACTCACTTTTAAAGTCAAAATTACTTAAAAGATTAAGAAAAAACAAAAATTGTAAATCTGAGGTTCTCTGTACACTATCATGTGAAGTTAAAATTATTTCATTAATAGTATTTGAGATGGAATTTTAGGTGATTTGATATAATTTTCCTCATTGGGGGGGCCGGGCGGTGGCGCTGGAGGTAAGGTGCCTGCCTTGCCTGCGCTAGCCTAGGACGGACCGCGGTTCGATCCCCTGGCACCCCATATGGTCCCCCAAGAAGCCAGGAGCAACTTCTGAGTGCATAGCCAGGAGTAACCCCTGAGCGTCACAGGGTGTGGCCCAAAAACCAAAAAAAAAAAAAAAAAAAAAAAAAAATTTTCCTCATTGGGCTTTAAAGTTTGAGGTTACCAAATAGGAATTATAATCCCCAATTTATTCCATAGTTTTTAAATGGTATTTAGATTTACTGAATCATAATAGTAGTGATGATAATACTCACAATATTAATTAATGATGATATTACTCACAATATTAATTAATTATAATATTACTCACAATATTAATGACTCATAATATTATTAATGATACTATTTCATGGACACATGTTCAATAACCCCTCAAGCAGAACATCCAGTTCCCTCCACCATTGTTCCAGTGTTCCCTGCCATACCTATTCACCCCTCTGATATGGTAATCACAATTCAGAAGCCAGTTCTCAGGTTCTGTTGTCTTTGGCCATGAATTATTTCCTTACTATCTTATGTTCTACATATTATATATATATACATATATATATATATATATCACTCCCTGGCTAACTTCATTAGCCATTAGCATGCTATTCTCTAGATGCATCCATATAGTAGGTATTAACTCATTTCATCTTTTATAACTGAGCAATATTCCATAAATTTTTTTAATCCAGTTCTTTTCTTAGACATAAGAAAAGTTTCCATATTATGGCTATTGAGAATATTACTCCTATGAAATAGGAGTGCAAATATTTTTTCTAAATAGGATTTTTGGACTCGAAGTAGATGCTAGGAAATGGAATTACTGTGTCAATATGGAATGTTGATTCTTAGGTTGTTTTTTTTCTTTTGAGTGTCCATATTGTTTTCCAAAAAAAGCAGAAACAATTTGCTTTCCATACACTAAATTTAAAAAAAAAATAGATACTTAAAATTTAGGGTATTCTATGTCACCCTATAAACTTGAAGCTATACTTGCTATATAGAGCATGAATCTTATAAGTATTTCTCAAATATTTTTGACAAGCTGTACTAAAAGTATTGTTATAATCTTATACTCTTCTCATTTGAAGATGTTTGTTCTATCAAACTTACATTGTTATCACAGTATGATAGCAAATTAAAAACTTAATAAAATGCAATAGAAAACAAGAGAGTTACAGATATGTAAATGTTAATATGATAAAAAGGCAACCACATGTTTGGGAAAAATAAAAATTAGAGTCCTATATAATATACATACACAATAACTCACAAATATTTCGGTTAATGTTTAATTTCTTTTTTCTTTTTTTTGGGGGGGGGCCACACCCGGCGGTGCTCAGGGGCTACTCCTGGCTGTCTGCTCAGAAATAGCTCCTGGCAGGCACGGGGGACCATATGGGACACCGGAATTCGAACCAATCACCTTTGGTCCTGAAATGGCTGCTTGCAAGGCAAACACCGCTGTGCTATCTCTCTGGGCCCAATGTTTAATTTCTTAAAAATAAAAATTCTGCCATTAACAGAACTATAATAAAAGTCAAGGAGAGAGATCATTTCAAGGAGAAAGATATTGTTTCAAAATAGTAAAGAGCACAAAGGCATAATAGCAAACAAAGATACCACAAAACTGCTATTTAATTGCATAAATATAAGAATGTAAAATATACTGTATTCAGTATAAATATATTCAAACATACTATATATAGCATCAATATATTTAAATTTATTCAATATATGTACAGTATATAGAATATTCAAAATTCAAAAATTCAAATATACAAAGTATTCATACATAGGTCATATTATACATGGTAGACAAAAGACTAATCATTATGTAAAATTTTAAAAATAAAGATAATCAGATTAATAGATTAGTAAAAAATTTGTCTAGAAATATAAAGTTATTTCTGTCATTAATGAGATAAAATGATAAATATATAAAAGATGCAAAAATATGTGATCATTTTTTAAATAATTCAATACTATTGATGCAATTTGCATACATATAGGCATCTATTCAACATTTTTCTATGCAATTGAACATGCGTAGTAATTAGTAATCATAAAGGAATATGTTCTTATGACAGGTCATGAAAATGTTCCAACATTGCAATGTAGAAATTCTAAGAAAAACTTACAAAAAAGTGTGTATATATATATATATGCATATATATGTATCCATTTATATGACAAATTGAGTTCTAGACTTAATAATATGAATTTATAATATTTTGTAAAGAATATACAGGAAAATGTAAGGATAATTATAGTTTATTTTAAATTATTAAAAAAGATACTAATATTTACTCCTTTGAGAGTGTGGATCCACATCTGACAGTGCTTTGAGCTTACTCCCACCTCCATGATTATACATATTAGAGGCAGTATTTGGGGGACCAAATATATAGTACGAAGAATTGAACTGGGGCCAGCTACATGCAAAGCAAATGCCTTATCTGCTGTATTATATCTTCAGCTTCTGAAAATTATTGTTTTTCGTTTTGTTTTGTTTTGGGTCACATCCAGCAGCACTCAGGGGTTACTCCTGACTCTATGCTCAGAAATCACTCCTGGCAGGCTCGGGGGACCATATGGGATGCCAGGGATTTGAACCACCGTCCTTCTGCATGCAAGATAAACTCCCTACCTCCATGCTATCTCTTCGGCCCCCTGAAAATTATTTTTAATCTAACAGTTGTTCACTTTAATTAACATGTGATACTCTGGGAATTAAAGAACAATACATTTTTTAAGAAATCATACTTTAACATGCCATGTTTCGTCCACAATAAAACGTGTCATTTTTTTTATTTCGTAAAACTTTTCACTAACACCTTAATAATGATATAAAATGATAAGCTAGCTCCATCATCCTATTTAGTTTAATAATTATCCATTCGTTGATTTAAAAGTTCTGTACAGAGTTCTCAGCCATAATGTCCTAGATATTTTAGAAACAGCAATGGTGAAGAACTTAAGGTTTAGAAAGTAACTCTATCACAATAAAGCCCCCAAGTCACTCTGAGCTCTTTCTACCCAAATTCTTTGCCTGTCCTAAGGACAGGCAGAAAGAGAAATTTAAAAGGAAGACTCACTAAAAGCAAATTTAACCAAGAAACCACTGTTCAAGGCTTTGCAAGTTACTTGCAACACCACCCCCACCTTTTATGCAAAGACATACTTCAGTTTAACTATTCACACTGCAAGAAAAGTGTTAGTTTTCTAAGTCATTTTTGACCATAAACATACACTTTATTAAAAAAAAGTTGTCTTGCGGTCAGAGCAATAGTATCATGGATAGGAAGCTTGTTTTTCATGTGCCTGACTTGGGTTCAATCCTTAGTACTCTATCTGGTCTCCTAAGTTTGCCTGGAGAAAACACTTAGTGTAGTAGTACAGAGCCAGTTTAAATGCTGAGCATCACCAGTATGACCCCTAAACCAGAACACTGTGGCTGAGAACATTTACATGCAGAAAAAAAGAAAAAAGTTCAGGAAAATAAGTAGTGTGTAATATTCCCAGGGTGTATGTATGTGAACAAAGGATAGCAAAGTGGAGATATATATTCTAAATTGTCTTAGTCCTCAAACACTTCTCTTTTTTACCTTCCTCTTTCTCCACCTCTACCTACTACTACCCCCTCTCCTTTTTTCTTCCTGTCTGATAGTCACACATCTTTTACTTACTTTATTGGGGGGCACATCAGGGTTTACTTCTCGATGCTCAGGGGGCCATATGGAGTGCTGGGGATTGAGCCCAAGTAGGCTATATGCAAGGCAGTATTCCATCTTCTGTTCTATTGCTCCTGCCCCTGTTTTTATTATGTTTTTTTCTTGGAGGGGTGGGGACTTGACCACATCTTGTGATGCTCAAGACTTCAAGATTTATTCCTGTTTCTGCACTCAGATTTTTGGTAGAACTGGTAGTTCTTGGTGAAACATATGAGGATTAAACTCAGGCTGTTGGTATGCAAGGCTAGCCTCCTACCTTCTATACTATCCCACTGATCCCCTTTTCTTACTTTCTCTCCAGAATAGATAGCATGCTACTTTTATTTCCACCACTACTTGTTCATAACAAAGAGCTTTCCCTTTATTCATGTTAGTTCCTCTAACTCCCATCCACTTACCTTTAGAAAAGACTCTGATATTGAATCTATTCTTATTATTTATAACTAAGATGTAAATAGTATTAGGGAAGAAGTTTTTAGTTTTATTTTAAAGTTTTGTGTATTTTATATGGATGTTGCTTATTTAAAAAATAATTCTTTTATGGGCGTAGTGTTGTGAATGCAAAAATATGTCCTTCAGGAATATCCTTTTGTCTTTCTAATCAAAGCTGTTCCAAATATTTAAGATTTCTTTTATTTAGAATATTTTATACCCCATGGTGAGAAAAATTTCCAGAATAACTCAAAGTATATATAAAATTACATACATAAATATCACTTTTCTATATACTATGCCATATACTTTTAAATTAAGAATGTAATCTCAGTTTTGTTTCTTTATTTTCTCCAGTGAACTGAAGGGTGTGAAGGAAGAAGAAAAAAATTTTTTTTTTTTTGGTTTTTGGGCCACACCCGATGACACTCAGGGGTTACTCCTGGCTATGCGCTCAGAAGTCGCTCCTGGCTTGGGGGACCATATGGGACGCCGGGGGATCGAACCGTGGTCCGTCCTAGGCTAGCGCAGGCAAGGCAGGCACCTTACCTCCAGCGCCACCGCCCAGCCCCGGAAGAAGAAAATTTTTAATACAGATGCTTGCAATTGTCTCCAAATATTTTTCCTGCACATTTGAGAGCCTTAATTATGGACAAAACTCTGATGTTCCTTCACATATTGATGAATGTTGACTTAGCTTTAAAAAAAACTAATTAAAAATGTTATGGAAAATGCAAACGTGGTTGATTCAAACAGACAAAAGAAATTATCCTTCTGAAATGTAAACTACCTATGGAGTGTTGAAGTTCTTTGAATCAATTATAGTTTCTAGAAATCAAACAGAAGGCAGCCTTATTTCTGTTCCCCAAATGATAAAAATAAAGATTTGGTGAAAGAACATTCGACATTAAGGTATTAATGCTGCTCTTACAGATTTGATGCTTTTTAATTTTTCAAATCCCATTAAACACAACATTTTAAGTCATGATTATACAAGATTAATGAAGTAGTATTACTTTATTCTTTCTTATTCACCAACCTCTCATTTGCAAATTTTATTTAAAAATTATCAGAACAAAGTGTGCTCCAGTCTTGCTTTCTCCTGTCCTATTTGCTGAGTTCCACAGGGTTTGCCCACAAGTTCTACTTGACTAAATCGTATTTAGACAACCACATATTTCATTTAGGCCTTTTTGCAATGACTAGGCCAAGGTCAGTTTTATATTCTATGGAAATCATAAAGTGGCACTTGAGATAAACAGAATGTTTACTCACTCCATGTGAGCTGAGGCTGATATGTAAATTTATCCTTATTCTTTCATCAAATTTGCATTCACCCTCTTAGTCAAACACTGCAGGATTCCAAATCAAACAGTTTTAATGATGGTCAACTCTTTATGACCGATGGCCACATCAGAGAAAAAGAAACAGCAATTTAGATTAAAATGAAAAAAACACAGCATAACTTTCCTCTCTAGGTTAGTGGTAATTGGATGAACTTCACATTTAAGAGGTGTTTTGATGCTTCACTGCTTAACAGTAATTACCACAGTCTTCCAGCTTAGCCTGTGCCTCTTTTGCCCTACCTTATCTGCTACAAACACACCATACTCACCTATCATCAGAATTTTCTTTTCCAGTCAAATAAACCAAGTATCTCTGAACCAATCCTTTATATTCATAAAGAAAAGTAGGCAAAATATAAAACTTGAGTCTCTTCGCCAAGTGAATACCTCTTGGCTAATGTTGGCATACAGAGACACAATCAATAATAGCGAAATCCAAAGTAGAACATGCCTATTAAAACCATAAATTTGGTAAGCAAGGCTGGTCTTCCTGTAAGAATAGTTTATTTGCAATGTATAGTTCTGCAAAGGTGGATAAATAGTTCTTTGGACAAAGGATATATTACTTACTCCAAAGTGTGTAAGTAAAAACTTAAGGTAAAAAAAAAATAGTACCCAAATAGCCTCTGGGCCCCATGAAAAGCCACCACCAGAGGCTTAAATCTCTCTGATGCAGTTAAACAAGGGTGAGCCTCTGAATAAAACGTGAGGGATAAAATTAGTACCTGTGTTTGCTCTCTATTCTTTCGGAACAAAGGAAGCTATTTCTATGTTATGAGTTTGCAGAACACAGAGGGGATTAAGCAATGGGACCACACAACTCATTCTTTGGGGTTGGGGGCTGGATGAAAGACTCAAGCCCCCAAGAAAGCCCAGCCCCCAAGAGGAATTAGAGCACACCCAGCTGTTATTCTCTCCTGAAACTTGGGCTGTTCAATGCTGGCTCAGGGAGGCATAGGACGGGACACTTACTGGCACAGACCATGTGCTGTTTTGTTTCAGCACCAAAAGCGATGTTAGCAAGTTCAAAGCAAAGCGTCTTCCACACAGGCTGCATAGAGCAGCAAAAACAGTGGCATTCTTTCGGGGACTCTGGGATTCTGTATCCTGTGAGGAATAAAAAATGAAGCCTGTTGGCACTGAGCCTTGCTAGGTTACTGAAGATCTCCCACTTGGAATGTCAGACACATAGTGAACGGCTTGATCCAGCAAGAGAACTAACGTAATTCATGCCATCGATACTAGACGAGTGTCTGTGACCAACTTCAGCGCTTGTCTTATGAAGAAGAAGCCGAAGAAAAAGAAAGAAAGGGAAAGAGAAAGCCAAGCTTGAGGGGGTGTGGGGGAAAGGCAAAGGGACACAGTTTCCTTTTCAGTGTGGCTGTCAAATGGCGATCTAATTGGGGCTGGGCTGCGGGAGAGCAGATAGCTTTTCTGAAGCCCGCAAGCATTTCTGCCATTCACTAGGCCGAAGGATGCCACACACAGTCTGTTTGTTCAACATAAGCAAACAGATTGTAAACTGGCTGATAATTTTTGTACTGACAATGTCATTTACAGCTGACAGCCTTTCGTCTGCCTTGTTTGCTTTATTCAAATATGAACCAAGTGGACCTCCCTACCAACGCTTTCTTCTGCATTAAAATCACATCTATTCCCTTCCAAGCTGTCTTATCTAAAATTCATTGGAGGCCAATCAGTGGGCTGAATGCTTTGTTGTTTCCATGGAGGCAAGAAGTCTAGTGTGGACTTTCAGGGATTAGGAAGTTTCAGATTTACGGCCTTGAAGTGCACATTTCTTTCAGCTGGTTCCTTTTGATTACACAGAAGCAGAAAATTTTAATATAATTTTATGTCTGAACTCGGAAGCAATGCTTAAAAAATGCAGTTATTTTTGGTGGCAGTTACATCATGCCAATACTCTTCTGGGTCAATCTTTAGAAAGTGTGTTTTGGTAGACACTTTCTAAGTGGCTTTTGTCTGCTGACTGGCACTGTTCAGTCCCACCTCTTCCCCACATAGCCCGATTTTGGTGCCTGCTTGCTTGCCTGTCTGTCTGTAACTCACCAGTCCGAAAACCTTTTTTCTACTGCAAGTGGAGGTCATGGTACTTTCTGTTAATAATTCACATCAGATTGGCTGCCTGGCGGCAGGAAAGCAGCTGCAGACATTGCCACTTTGCTCAGAGAGAGTAGCTCATCTCAAAGAAAAGAAAAATGAAGCAAAGCAAGAGCTTGCTAACCTGCCTCATTGCATCTGCGTCTGAGCTAGCAATCACTTTGTTCAACATACCCTGCTCCAGGTTGTTTTCCACTCTGTCAGCTTCCATTTTTATGTTTTAAAGGCAACATTAATTCAGAGACTTAGTTTTCAAGAGAGAGAGTTTACTCTTGCCTGCTTTGAGGCAAGAGAGATCTTTAAAAAACAAAACAAAACAAAACATAAGCAAAAAAAAAAAAAAAAACTTCATTTGTTGCCAATTTGTTCATATCCCAAATATGACATGTCATCTATGGAGCAATTTATTACACACCTTGAAACTGCTTAAATATTATATCACTGGCTAGTGTATTTTGATTTTTCTGAGTGTGTAAATTTGTGTGAACACTCATTTTCTCAAACTTAAAAATGAGGGTAATGTTGGTAGACCCACTAAATAGATATCTAGAATAACCTAAGTGGGATTAAAAAAAATCAAAACCTCTATGACATAACTAAGAAAATTATATTAAATTTAAATTAAAAAGTTTCCTTCAGTCAAAATGCAAATTTTCCCTAAAATTCAACAAAACCAGGGCCAGAACCATAGTACAACAGGTAGGGTGCTTTTTTTTGCATGCAGCTGACACGGGTTTCATCCCTTGATGTACTGTATGATCCTTTGAGTCCACCAAGAGTGATCCTTTAGTGCAGAGCCAGGAGTAAGCCTGAAGCATAGTTGAAGTTGACCCAAAAACACAAATAAACAAACAAACAGAACCAGATTGCTACATTTTTTCAATAGCAATTCGTAGCTTAAAGAAACATTTTTTTATTTTTTTTACATCTTAAGAGATAATACAGGAGTTGACACTTGCCTCGTATCCCACCAATTACATTTATAATCTCCAGCACCAGATATCAAATGGTCTCCAAAGATACCCAGGGATCCTGAGCACAGAGCCTGGAATAGTTCCCCATCACTAGTGGGTGCAACCTAAATTCTCCATACCCAAAAAAATTCAGAGAAAAAGAAATAAAATTTCGTATAGATACACCATAACAAATAACATTTGTTTTATTTCAGGAGTTTGAGATTGTGTCAAAGCTCATGGTATTTAGACTCTGGTAAAAAAAAAAATACAATGGGCTAGATAGTTCAGGAGGTAAGATGCTTTCCACTCATCTAGGAGGTCTGGGTTTGATCCTCAGCATTCCCTTTGGTTCCCCAAATCCAGTAAGGAGTGATCCCTGAGTACAGAGCCAAGAGTATATCCACATGTGTTCCAAAAAAAAAGTAAGAAAATAAAAGAAAAAGAAAACACAACAAAAATTGAAGTTGCACTAAAAAGGGCTCTCAGTGTTGGTATTTAAATGAATACTCATTCAATTTACTTACTTATCTATTTATTTATTTATTTATTTATTTATGGGCTGTGGAAATAAGGATATTGGAAACAAGCATTTCTGGGGATAAAACCAGAGGACAGAAGGATACATGGCAATCTCTCCTCCCCATTTAATCTATTCATAAAATGCAAGTAGCAGCATCAGTTCTTGGGGTTGGACACTCTGGTAACTGCTTGGTAAGCACATAATATACTTGGAAAGTGATAATCTTAACTAATAGCCAATGTAATATTATAAAACAGATTATATTATTCATTATAATGTGTTCTAATTTATTTGAAGAATCATGATATACAGACTATTTGTGGGGGACTACTTGCAAACTCAGGGTTCCCAGGGAACAATATTAACAATAGTGACTCTTCAAGTATGATGGTTTGTGATATGTACTAATAAGGCCTGGTACTGCTAAAGATCACCAGAGCCATTGAGCACCTATGTATGGGGCCATGTGATGCTAGAATCTAATGCGAAGTCTAACACAAACAGTGCATATACTCAAGCCCTTCAAACTACCTCCTGGGTCCTGACAACTATTTTTTAATTCATAACTATGGTATAATTTAAGCTATGGTATAAGTTATTACTAATGTGCCCTATTACCTTCAATGTGTCGACTTTCTGAAAATTTTCAAAATTTCAGAAATTCTTTCTGTACAGAAATAAAGCAATAGACTTTATTCTCTTTAATATGTTCATTTTTCTTGAGGATACATATTTACCGTGATGTTAGTAGCAGAATGTTGTATTTTAAGTACAATTGAGGTAATTAAAATAGATCTATTTAGTAATTTTTTCAGAAGTTTCTATTTAAGCAATTTCAAAAATATATATCTAGCACCTATTCTTACCATATAAGATGTATTGTTTTCTGTGAAATACAAAAAGCAATAAGTTCTAATACTGATATTTTGACAAAAACTCAGTCTAAAACTAGAAATAAATTTAAAGAAAAATAAGTAATGTCAGGGCCGGTGAGGTGGCGCTAGAGGTAAGGTGTCTGCCTTGCAAGCGCTAGCCAAGGAAGGACCTCGGTTCGATCCCCCTGTGTCCCATATGGTCCCCCCAAGCCAGGGGCAATTTCTGAGCGCTTAGCCAGGAGTAACCCCTGAGCATCAAATGGGTGTGGCCAAAAAACAAAAAAAAACAAAATAAAATAAAATAAAAAATAAGAAATGTCATTGTTTATTCTTTATGCATTTATTACTGCAGGTATATATGTCTATGGTTATAAAATGTCTCCCCTATGCTTCAGAAGAATGCTATTAAATATATGCAATATATTCATTTTTCCTTGAAAGTTATTAAATTATCATAAC
Source organism: Suncus etruscus (assembly GCF_024139225.1). NCBI lineage: Eukaryota > Metazoa > Chordata > Mammalia > Eulipotyphla > Soricidae > Suncus > Suncus etruscus. The sequence continues at coordinate 68,313,785 of NC_064853.1, read as the reverse complement.
AAACTAAATTTGAACCCAAAGTTTTGGGGCACCATGATGTATAATGCTCTAAGTTGTTTTACTTGCTATTTTGTTGGAAACAGAATGACAATTAGCAAACCATTACTATTTACAGATTATGAATTCTGTCATGAGTAGACATAAATGATAATATAATTATCAAAGAAATCTTTTATTTTGTACATATCAAGAACACAGAAGAAAACCAAAGAAATTTGTTTTAGCTAAAATGATCAATTTGGCCTGGGCAGTAAACAATACCTCTGTGTTTGTCATAGAATGGGTGAAGAAAAGAGAATAAATGGATGGCAAAACAAATAGGACAAAATAGAAACTGTATGTAATTTGAATAAAGGGTATTCAGTTTTCTTTGCTCTATTATTGCAATGTTTCTGTAAGTTTGAATTTATATCACAATAATGTTTGTAAAGTCAACAAAACTTCAAAGGGACAGCAAGGAAAAAGAAAGGAAAATTATGTTTGATGTATTTTCAGTTCTTTCTTGCAGGTGACTGAGACTAAAGTGAGTAAACAGGAATACAATGGAAAGAGAAAACAAGAGAGTATGTAGTGCCAGCTAGATGGAGGGGAAAATAATGAAGGAGTCACAGTAGGAACCTAAATTTTTAGTGTTACCCAATTAAGTGCAGCTTACCGAATGCCACAAACTTGGGGGTTGTGAAAGTTCTCAGTCTCTGTTTGTCACAGCATCTTCGTCTATAAAAATTAAATAAGAATCTTGGGACTAAACTGATAGCACAGCTGTAGAGCATTTGCCTTGCATGTGGCCAACCTGAGAAGGACCTGGGGTTCCATTTCTGGCATCCCATAATTACTCCCAAGCCTGTTAGGAGTGATTTCTGAGCTCAGAGCCAAGAGTAGCCCCTGAGTGCTGCAGGATGTGGCCAAAAGCCATAATAATGATAAAATTAATAATAATAATAATAATACATTAGTATCTTAAAAAATAAGAATAAGAATTTTATAAGATTCTTATAAAAATAAGAATCTTCACTAATAGACTTCCTCGAATTCCTTAAAGGGAATAACAAATACATATGGAGTAAGCTGTCAGCAGCTATTTGGCTTTTTTTTTTTTTATTACTGTGGTGCTTAGCACTTTACTGATAATGCTTTATGCCAGATCTGGAGTAGCAGGATCCTGAGAAACTTGACTCCCTTTTCTTACAGCAGAGTAGGAGAAATCACATTACTGTACTAATAGGTGAGCAAGTCAGTCTTTCATTCCATCTTCTTTAGCCATGGGATATAGTCTCATATAATGTTTTAGTAAAGGTCTAGCAACTAACTGACTTTCAGGGGTGAGAAGAACATGCATGTATGTGTTTACATACTTATTATTTAATTTGCTGATATGATGACTGAATAGCACACATTTTATAAATAATAAAATATAAAATTATCTTCAGTATAAATTCCATCTGGCAAATTGATTCTGAGAGAATATGTTGGCTTTTGTTGAACTGTAATTTAAAGCCTACCTATGATTCCCATTCATATCTTACTTTTGAAAATTGAGCTATATTTTAATTTACATTATACTTAGGCTCACCAATTAAATTGCTAGCCTCATCATTGTATAAATATACTTCCAACCTAATTGTTGATTGATATTTTTGTTGAAGCAAAATAACATTGTTAGTTTCAATGACTTAAAATAAATCATCTTAGAATTTGACGAACTCTTTCATCAGTGCATGACTGAACTTCTTTGATGAGTTGGCAAATAATTTTCCAAGTATGGAGGAGTATTTTCTCCACAGGTTTGGAGAACTGACATAGTGGTTAGAGCACTTGCCTTGTACAAGGTCAGCTTAGTCTTGGCATGTACTACTACAGAAGGTTCCTTGAGCACTCCAGAGGTGATCCTGAATACAGAACCCTTAATTCCTGGAAACAGCCAAGTTTGGCCCAAAAAACAATAACTAAGAAGAACATTTTGTCCAAGGTATGAGTTTTCACAATAGAATGGCTATAAACAGCATGATTTTGATTTTCCATTGTAAGTTTTCTTTTCAACACCTTTTAAAATCTCAGTAGTTAGCAAAATAATAAAGTTTTGATTTGTTACATTTCCAATGTACAGGGTACAATTATTCACTTCAGGGTTTATTTCAAACTGCAAATATGGATTTTTGGAGAAATGCCAGTAGTACATCAACATCCATTTGCTTCCTGGAATAGGAAACATTGAATTATAAAGTATATAAACCATGGGAATATTTTATACACATAAATTGAGGAGAGGGATTTCAGACAAAATATAACTTAAATAAAAGCAAAGTAGAAAGAGTTTAATACAGGCATATAGGACTTAAAGCAGACAATATTTGGTTATGGGGTGAAAATCTGAAGTCAAACTTTGAACAATTTGGAAAATCTTCTCTTAAGGAGTACTTTTCATTTCATCAAAAATTCTATTCTTTTTGCATTTAAACAAGTAATGTATAACTTGCATGGTAGAAAAATGTATAATTTTTGGAATAGAATCTAGGAAGAAAATAAGGGGAATAGTATATAATGTTCACTTATAGTGTTTAAAAATATTAACTTAAAAGCCAAAATCCTACAGCTAGAAAAGGTTAGGAGATACTTACAAAGCCAAGGTCAGAACAAAAGAGATTTTGTTCCAGGTCACATCTAAAAAAATATCTCTTACAATTAACCTAGTTCAAATTTGACTTCGCACCATTTATAACCTCAAACAACAAAGGATCTTATGGGGACAAGATATTCAGCAAATTTACTGAATGGAAAAACAGCTAACGTTTACTAGAACAATAAATAGTTAGAATTGATTACTATGAACAAGAACTCGGTGTTGAAAGGGAAGAATGTGATGTGTAAGTCACCCCTCCATAACATTATTGCAAACCACATTATCAAAAAGGAAAGAGAGAAAGTGTGTGAGAGAGAAGCAAATTGCCTATGCTAGAAACAGGTGAGATGAGAGATGTGAGTGAGAGGGAAATAGGAGACATCTGGTGGTGGGAAGGGTACACAAGTGAAGGATGGTGTATGTATGACTGAAACCAAACAATGAACAATTTTGCAACCACAGTGCTTAAATAAAGCAATTTAAAAAGAAAAGGAAAAAAAGCTAAAGTGGAATATGAAAGTGAAAAGATCTCAAGAATGTTCAAATATGTGAAATCACTTCGATAATATCCAACTTTATGTAGATGAAACATATTTTTCATCACATAGAGAATCACATAAGAAGTATGTCATCTTCTTAACCCAATCCTGGTGAGAAATTGAAAGTACTATGCTGTTTGAAAGGACCAGGCAGCACTGGGGATAGATTCTGGGCCTAGGTAGTTGAATAATAGCAAAGCATGTAGGTCGAATGCCTTGCAGATGTCTGCTCAGTGTTTGATCCAACTAAAAGAATGATAATAGCAATCATCCCATTATTATCATCATATCACCTGAGCCTCAAGCTTGCAAAACATAGGGAAATATGTGATCTATGTCTCCTGCTCACAAACCATAACTAACATAGGAACTACATATGGGTTATTAAAATAATGTAGAAAAATATAAAGCTTTAAATCCAGGTCCCTTTTCTGTTCTGAATACTTCTAACTTGTACTGTTATTTCAATTACGTTCATTCTTTGTCACATATACTTTCTAAAGAAAGTTAGTCTGTAAACAATCTATCAAATGTTTTATTTTAAAATATAGGCATTTTTCTTCAAAAACACTCTGAGGACAATTTTGGAGTTTTAAAATGCTCAAATGCTCCCTTTTCTTTTTGAGTAGAAGTTGAGTAACTTAGCTATGTTGAATTACAGGTTTTAAGGTTTAATTTAGATGCTGTCAACTTCCTTGTCTGAACGTGGAGCCTGACTAAGTATTAAAATACTGAGCTCCTGGGTGATAAGAAGTCTGTATCTGTGAGTTACCATTGTATGGACAGGCCAGTTAATCATTACAGATTTCTTGGCTAATCTGGTAGTGGAGCTGACCACTAGGGCAGGTGAGGAATGATTGATTTCTACCTAAGGCTTGGCAGGAACTGAGCTCCACTGGCTTTCTTCTAAAGCTGCTAAAAGATAGACCCCCTGTCTCTGCTCTTATCAACTTTCATTCTTCTGCTGCTCTTACATTGACGAGACAATGCTGTTTGCTTCTTGGTTTTATGAGTGGCGACTGATTCCAGGCTAATAGCTTTTGATTTGACCATCCAAGTCTTTGTCTGAAGGGTGGGGAGAACTGGGACTAGATGTCAGGCTTTATTGCATGATGCAATGGTTTCATTTGCTGAACCATAGTTTGGAATTTTCCTGGAACCCAGGAAATGTGACCTCAATTACTTCAGTTATACTCAGATTCAAGGACTGACTTAAAAATAAAAAGTTTCCAAATCCGCTTCTCAAATTGTGATTTCAAAAACTGACAAAAGTTTAATAATAAAAAAAGTTTGCTTGTAATAAATTCATTATGCAGTTAATTTTCACAAACCAAGAACTTACTGTGGGCAGCACCCAGGAAAGAAACAGAGAAGCACCAGCCTTAGAGAAAATTCTAATTGTGTCCCTCCTAATCACCTCGGCCTCACCAATAGGCTTCTTTAATTCAGCAATATATACTGTTCTTACCTCTAGATAGGTGGGATCTCACTACATTTATTCTTCTGTTCCTGACTTCTTCATTCAATTTGATGGTTTTTGAATCTGTGTGTCTCTCCTATTTTACTCTTTCTCATTGCTATCTACTTATCCTTTGTGGGAAGTACTTATTTCTTCTAAACATATACGTTTTTATTCAAAATACTTGAGAATTTTTATTACAAAGTATATATTCAGATTTCAAATAATCCTTTCAGAATCCACTGTCTTCACCTTCGCTAAAGTTGTTCTAATTGACTACTAATGATTTTGTGCTTTAATCTTCTTTTAGAAAAGGTTATTTGTATCTTCACCCAGAGCACAGTAATGAACACTTTTCTATGAAACCAAAAACCTTTTTGATGCAATTTCTCAAGAAGGCATCTATAATTCTCCATAGACTTTATAATTTTTTACTTAAATGTAATAGTATGAATTTTTCTTTCTGACTTCCACATACGTTTTTCACCTCTATATACTTAAACCAGCTAATTCATATTATCGACATGAAAAAACACACCTTCGCACATACTATTTATCATTCTATTTAAAGTTCATCCTTTTAAGCATTGACTTCTTTTGTGGCCGAAGCAATAGCACAGTGGTAGGGCATTTGCCTTGCAAGTGGCTGCCCAGAACAGATGTGGGTTTGATCCTCAAGGTCCCCTGAGGTCCCCCAAGCCAGGAGTGATTTCTGAGTGCAGAGCCAGGAGTAACCCCTGAGCATCACCAGGTGTGATCCAAAAACAAAAGAGAGAGAGAGAGAGAGAGAGAGAGAGAGATTGACTTTTCTTATGTGACAGTGAACTTTTTGATAACTATTATCCTCTGATACCTTTTCATTCTTTTATCTTTGTTCATGTGTCTACAGGATGTCTACGGATGTCTAGAATGTTATACACACCCTTTGCCATATGTCTTTTGTCCACATTCTTATTATTCTCCATCTCTCTTTTCCAGACTAATATCTGTTACGTAGTATTTCTCCCAAAGCTATATGTCATCAATGAATGAGTTAGGAATAGACAGCTATTCTAATAATCACTCATTCTCTAAAAATTCTAACTTTTCTTCCCTGAGCTTTTACTTTTTATGAATAATGAAGAAAAGCATAGCAAATATGGTCAAAGTGATCAAAGTCCCATCCAAATCCTCTAAATTTAATGTATATGGAAGTGACCAAAGGTAAGTGGAGTTACATATTAAACAAATCACTTTTTCTTTGGGGTTTTTTTTTTGGTTGTTGTTGTTTTATTTCGGTAGTTTTATTATTATTTTTTTGATCCACATCTGGTGATGTTCAGTAGTTACTCCTGACTCTGTACGCAGGAATCATTCCTAGCAAAAACTCGGTACCTGATGAAAATTGAACCAGGGTTGCCTATATGCAAAGCAAGCACCAATCCACTGTCCTCTCTCCAACACCTTAATTAAACACTTAATTTTATAAAATGAATATAGTTATATGAAACTAGGACTCCTCAGAAAGCACTTTGGTTGTGTCTATTACTGATTGTAGGACTTAGTCCACAACTATTAATTATACTATTTCTATGAAAAAGAGGCTCTCCAACTGGGCTCAGAGGAATCATAGTCAATTCCCTTAAAATCCAAGGTATTTGTTGAAAGCAATTTATTGAAGAATGGAGAAATGAAGCAGTTGAAAAGTTAAAAATTGGCCAGTTGTATCAATATGTTTGCACTCAATACATCACATCATCTCTTGGCATAGAATCTCAAAATTATCATTAAAAGATAAATTTATAGAAGTAAAAGCAATCAAGGATTGCTGGTATTTCTATTGCATTTACGAAGCTCATTCATATTCTCCTTGCACCCAAAAAGGCTCATTCAAAAGAAGTGAAGAGCACAGAGCAAGAAGCAGCTGGAAAAAAAGTCTTAAAATGATAAATGTAATGTTTTATGTCAGCAACTGGAATTTTTCTGCAGTGTTACTGTCTTGGCCTGCTGACAGCATGATTTAATGGCCTGGTGACTATGTTAGTTGACATGGCAACCATGGAAAATGCCATAAATATCTCAGTTGTGGATGTGAATAGTATGTTTACATTGTGTGCAGTGTATTGTATGACATGTGGGGACTTGTCCCATCCAGTTGGGAGCGTCTGGAATTGACAGACATTTTTTAAAGTCATTTGGGCGACAAATGACTTTCATGACATACTTAGAGTTCAGAGCTGTGCTTTTCTGTGTATACTTGAGAAATTAAACTTAGTGTTTAACAAACCGCAGGGCCTCCACCTTTTGTGCCACGTGATTGAGTCACTTTCTGTGTCTGATAAAGTATATTATATTTCTTCTGCACTTGGTACACTCACAAGCAATTAGGATAGTTATTGAGAATAGAATCTAAGAAGCACATCCATAGATTTAATGAAACTAAGGTGTCCTGGAATTGTAAAGAGTTTCGGATAACATTTTGTCCAATGATTTCATTTTATTCCCCAGGAAGAAAGAATAAAAAAAATGCAGCTTATTTGTTTCAGGTTCCAAGTTTTCTGAGGAAATTTAAGACATCTGTAGTGCTCTGTGTTTTGTATATTTTTGCACATTTAAAGAAGCATCGACTATATTCATTAATATTTTTCTTAAAATTACAATAAAATGAAAACCACAATGCTAATTATTTTAATCATCAAAGGTTACCAGAGAAAACCTACTGATTAAGCACAACTCTGTTTACTAAATCCATTTAGTTTGTTTGTTTTGCAGAACAAGCAATCTACTATTGGTGGAGAATACACGGATGTGTCATGTATAACAAAAAAGAACATTACCTAGATGGGTCTTCACAATAGTTTAAAAATGAAAATAAGGGTAAAATTTCAAAAGCATCTTAAGGTCCCTAACATATGTGATTTTATTTTGTTTGTTTTGATTTGGGGCCACAACTGATTGTGATGGCTGACTTTGAGTTCAGGAATCAGTCCTGGAGGTTTCAGAGGACCATTTAAGTGATGACCTGGATTGAACCTTGGTTTGCCTCAGGTAAGGTAAGAACATTTTTAGGTGGTTCATTCAAGGTGAAACTGGCTTGTATTTGACAGAGTTTTTGTTATAGCTTTGGATTAGAGATACCATATATTAAGAATCTTGAAAAGAACCTGGCTAACAACTATTTATTCTTGACCAGTAAGCTGCTTAGTTGATGTGATATCATCATCTTATAAAAATATAAATTGCAGGTATATGAAAATAAGTTATGCTAGCTTTACTTCAGTATTATTGAAAAAAGAAACAGAAAATAATGATTCATTTCAATATCATTTAGTACAGGATTATGTTGCCTTCTGTTCTCAGTGGCTTTAGTTTTAAACTCTTTGTATCTTCTGTTTATCATTAGCTCATTTACCCTTTGAGTAATCACATACTGAACATGAATTTATTGCACCCATTTAGATCATAAAAGTAGGACATAATAACTTACCTCAAGAAAATCACATTATATGTTTGGTCCAATTAATATGCTACTTTTTTATTATTTTTAAGTGCAAACAGTTAAAGTTATCCTCTGATCATGTTTGATCATTTATATATTAAGAGAATTCCAGGATATCAGAAAGCACACACAAAAAAATCTATCTCAGTAACCACAGTACTAGACTTCATGGAGACCAGAGGCATTTTTTTGTTTGGTTTGGGGGCCACACCTAGAAAATATCAGGGTTCACTCTGTCTCTGTGTCCAGGTATCACTCCTTAAGGTGCTTGTGGAACCATGTTTTGGTGCAGGGAATCAAACTGGAATAGGCTATATATAAGAAAGTTACATAACCCATTGTACTATTATTTGAGCTCCAGACCAGAGATATTTTTAAAAAGTAAAGCTCAATAGATGGTATTTTTTTTTTTTTTTTGGTTTTTGGGCCACACCCAGCTATGCTCAGGGGTTACTCCTGGCTATCTGCTTAGAAATAGCTCCTGGCAGGCACGGGGGACCATGTGGGACGTCAGGATTCGAACCAACCACTTTAGGTCCTGGATCCGATGCTTGCAGGGCAAACACCGCTGTGCTATCTCTCCAGCCCCCAAAACTTTTTTTTTCTTTTTGGTTTTTGGGTTACACCCGGCAGCACTCAGGGGTTACTCCTGGCTCTATGTTCAGAAATTACCCCTGACAAGCACAGGGAACCATCTGGGATGCCAGGATTTGAACTACCGTCCTTCTGCATGAAAGGCAAACGCCTTACCTCCATGCTATCTCTCTGGTCCCCAAATAGGAATTCGAATTTGATTCTGCTGCCATTTGAGGTAAGAGAAGGGTCCATTATTTTGACCAGAAAGCAAGGATTGATAAATTGATTATTCATAACCCAATAAGGAGAATCATTATTTTCCATATTTTTATACCATTAAATAGCTAATGCTGTCACTCATTAGCTTCTAGACGGAATTGTGTGTGACTGCATGATGACTGAGTTATGGTACAATAAACTGTGGCTCATAAAAGAGATTACACAACAATATGCATAAGAAATTACCTGGGCATCTTGAATTCCCCTAGCATTGGATGTCTTTCAGATATCAGGGCAACTAAATCACAACTGGTAAAATCACAAGGTATTTTATTTAATGCCTGAAGGAATTTCAATGGCATACATTTTTTCTATATAAATACTATTTGCTCAAGACTATTTATGTAATTGAAACCCAGCTCCTTGTTCCTTCACAGGGTCAAGCAGCTCTATTTATCACTTTGCTTCTTTGTTTAATTATTATTATTTTTAGGACACAGAATCTTATGAAATTCAAAACAGTTATGGAGAATCTCTCAGTTAACAGAGAAACAAGATAATTAAAATGGAAAATGCTTAAAAGTTTTTCTTTCAATTTAATCTTGATTTTTCAGAAGAAGCAAAATATTGCCCAGGAAGAATAGACATATTTGTCACATCTTAATTTGATGGTAAAGAATTGCCTTCAGTCATTGACCTTTATTTCTTTGTTTTGGGATTAAATTGTAACTATGGAGCCTGGTTGAACACGATGCCTGAGAGAAATGTTTTAACCTCGTTGAAGGTAACAAACGCTGTCCTTCTCACGCCCATCAGGTATTGATGTGTTTGGTTTACAGACTCATTCATCACAGTGTTTTGAGCAGTCATCCGTCACATCAAGATGAGGCCTGTGTCTCCCAAATTCCTAATTTACCTTGTTCAAATTCTAGAATGAACAGTGAAAAGAAGCCAGCGTATTTTTATTTGTTTCTTATTTTATTTTTATTTTTTGTTTTTGGGCTACACCCTGCGGTGCTCAGGGCTTACTCCTGACTACACTCAGAAATCAATCCTGGGTAGGGATCAAACTGGGGGGTCGGTCTCCGGTCGGCTGTGTGCAAGGCAAACGGCCTCCAGTGCTATGTTATCACTCTGCTCCTCATGTTTTTCTATTAAGGAGGCCATTTTTAACAATTTGTAATGGTGGTGTACAGACGAATCCTTCTGGTTAAGTTGTTCCTGTCCAGTGCCATGATTTGAATGCAGAAGATGAGATTTTCAAATCATTTTTTTCCCCTGATTTCCAAGACTTCTCTCATGACACTGTTGTGAGTAGTTGAGAAGCAAAATTAAAATGTCCCAAATTTGAGGCTGGCCAGATAGCACAGCGGTAGGGCATTTGCCTTGCACGCAGCCTACCGGAACTGACCCAGTTAGGTTCTCAGCATTCAAAATGGTCCTCCGAGCTTGCCAGGAGCAATTTCTGAGCACAGAGCCAGGAGTAACCCCTGAGGATCGTTGGGTGTGACCCCAAAAACCAACCAGCCAATCAAATCAAACTGCCCCCCCACCAAATACCACACATTTAGCTTTCAGATGCAAAGCAGAAAGATTTCCCTAAGCACTGGTGAAGTTTACTCCAGAAGTCTAGTAAACATGAGCACACCAATACCCTGATCTTGGTTTTTTAATATCACCCATCAACAAGAGGCACTAATACTAAGAGGCACTAAGACACTAATGCTCCTTAAAGAAGTGACTTACTTTCCTATTAGGAAGAGAATGTACAAAGCTCATATGAAATTTGAAGCAAGGGCATGTTTAAAAAAACAAGAGTGTCTGTGATGGAAGAATTTCAAAAAGACATAGGAGTCACTTAAAAGCACTCCCAATGTCTAAGTCTTGAACAATTCGAGCAACAAAATAAATAAAATGACATTAGACTATATCAAAATAGATAAATATTAGACTATAAATTATAGTTAGAAAAATATTAGAGTTATAACTCAATAACTGACTCTATCCTGATGTAAATATAATAAATAAATAATTGGGGTAAACATATGAAAACCTCCCATGCAAAATATTTCAAATAGGTTATGTAGATATTCTGACTTTATGAAAAGGATCAACTCCAAATCCTTATCTGAACTGCAAAGAGTGATTACCTACCAAAAAATACTGTATGGAAAGAGGTAGCAAACAGTAACTTGACACTGGTGAAAATTAATTAACATCAAATCATCTGGTGATCAAAGTTGTTATTAACATTAGTGGCATTTTGCTCAGATGCAAACTTGGGAACCATAAAGGTAAAAACCTCTCTCTATATTTATAGAGAGAGACTATATATCTATAGTTTTCTTTTCCTATGGAAGTCCTACTAAACAGTTAAGTATAACAGATGATAAATCCCAAATGAAGGACATTTTACAAAATGTTCAACCAACCCTCTACTAAATTATCAGGTCAAAGCAAAAAAAAAAAAAGTAAAAAAAAAAAAAAAAAAAAAAAAAAAAAAAACTGTTAGCCAAAAGACTCTGGGAAACAAAACTAAATATAATGTGGTTTCTAGGATAGTAACCAGGAACTGGAAGAGAAATAAGTGAAAACAAAGGAAACAAACAAAAAAGATAGACTGTTCATAGCAATGTGCTAAATATTTAAACATTATAAATAAAAATTTTGAGGAAGAAAAATTACTAGATTTTTATTTTTTTCCATTTCCATCTTGCAGCCTCCAACTTGCAATACTTCACCTTTTGAATATGAAGAACTAAAGAAAGTTTCATTTTAATTTGTGTCTTATGTCTATATCCATTACTCTGCCTGTATGGGAATAATTGTTAAGATCAAAGAATAAGAAACTTAGATGCTTGTCCCAGAAATACTTGATCCTCAGAAGCAAGATTGTGAATCAACTAATCAATTATCAAAATCAGAATTCAAGACCCTTTTCATGTAGGCTCAACATTCCAAACCCATATATAGAGAAAATAAATCCCATTGAGTTCTGGATTGTGCTCCATCTTGCAAATCACCTTAAAATTTTTATGGGTGTGTTGTGATAGAGTGGGGTAAAATAAACCACCTGACGCAGATCATGACCTCTGAACTTTAAGATGCTGTCTTTATCAAAGGGTGTTTTCCTGAATCACAATGGATACAACAAAGGTAGTTCTCATCATGCAGCACCTTTCCCAACAGTCTATTTCATTAACAAATGTTTCTACTTTTGAAGTTTATAATAATCAGTGAGGGTTGATAGAATTTGTCTTTAAGATGTCTTAGTGAAAGTTAGTGATAACTCAATGGAATAACCATACGTTGTGCATATACTGTGTTTGATCCCTTGCACAATCTACTTTTCTTGAGTCTTGCTCAGACAACCCCCACCACCAAGCCAGGAGTAGTCCCTGAGCACTATTGGGTGTGGTTCCTCCCAGAAATTAATAAAAATTTAAAAAGTAACCCTCTTTCTTTCCTCTATTTTTTCTCTCTTTCTTGCTCTTTCTCTCCCCTTCTTTCTCCCTTTCTCTTTCAATTCCCCACTCCCTTTTAAATACCATGGTTTTCAATATTGTTACTGAGAAGGTACTATGCATATTATTTTATCTCTTTTTCAGCACTCAGTTCTCCTCATAGTGATCAGTTCCAACTATGCTTGTCATAGTGGTACCTTATTTGCCCTAACTGCTCTCTCCTACTCTTTGAGAAAAGCTTCCTACCAAGGTCTGGTCCTCCTGACCCTTGTCTCTGTTATCTCTGGATATTATTACATACTATCTTTTATACATATATTATATGTATGATCATTATATGTCTATCCCTTTCTCTCTGAATCATTTCCCTCAACAAAACTTTCCATATACATCCATGTGTAAGCAAATTTCATGACTTAATTTTTCCTAACATATGCATAGCATTCCATTGTGTAGATGTACCACAGGTTCTTTAATCACTGATTTGTTCTCAGGCACTTGAGTTGCTTCCAGATTCTAGCTATTGTGAGTAGTGAGGCAATGAACATAGGGATATAGATGGCTTTTCTACATTTTAGGATTTAGTTTTCACCCTGTCTCCTGCACAATTGCAGTCTTGTTATCTGACTAAATTATTGCCCTATGTATAAAAATTGACCAGGTTGAAAATGTGAGTGACTTTGATAACATTGTTAACTCATTAACAGATGTTATCAATTTTTCTAAGAAGCAAATCGGAAGTACATTCCTTTCTCTTTTAGATTAGCTCTTCTTCCATCATTCTCTTAAACCTTCTCTGATTTACACCCCCTCTCTACCTTGTGTCACTAGTTGTCTTTTTGAAACACACAACTTTATTTTAATTGCTTTTTCCCACGTAAGACTTCTAAGGCCAATTCTCTATTTTGTCTAGGAATATCTCTAAATTTACCAATAAAGTATCCAAGTATAAGAATACTGACTCCATAGCAGAGATTTTAAGATATTCAGACATCCACCCCTATGTGTTTTTTTTCCTACACCAAGGACAAATAATTCCAATTTCTCAACTCCATATTTTTTCCTCAGGCTTCATATCGATGTATTTCTCTGCCTTGCCTTTTGCATATTAAATACCACATTTTCTAAGACACTCTCAGCATGTCAAGCAGACAAAGCTCTCTCTTTTTGCTGCTGAACTACAATGGCTTATAAAAGAGCACAAATTCAGAGTGGGTAGTCATTTATCTATATCTCTTTATTCCTCTGGATAAAGGGATGCTTCTTGAGGTGAATCCAGTTATTTACTTGTTTCACTTGTAGGCACCCAAAATACATTTAGTTAAGTAATAATTAATTATTGAATTGAACTATTGAATAGTTGAATTATACTTCTCTTTATGAGAAGTATAAACTCTAGAATAATCTCTCTCAGGTGTCAAATATAAAGAAACATGTTATGGGAGTAACAAATAGTCAAAGGTTATGAAACGGAATAGCTGGTCTACAGAACTGCTTATCTGTGAAGATAGGCCTGTGGAAGAAAACCTTGAGATCTTGAGGAATGAAATGGTCACTCTGGTGCTAAGATGCAACATTGGAACAATGTATGTATCAATCTATTATCAATATTTTAAATCATGATATGTCAATAAAAATTGGGAAAATTAAAATAATGACAAACTTCCAAAGTTATAACTCTAAAGTAAGGCATGTGTATTACATGTGTAGGGTCCTGGGTTCAATCCCTAGAATTTCATGGGGGAGAAAACCCTAAATTTTACTTTTTAAGATGTATAACCTCAATCATTATTCTTGATATCTACTGAAACTAAATACCAAATATCCTTAATGAATAACTTTTTGCCCGTGGCTAACATCTCTTTGAATTAGAACACAAACTTCTTTTTTTATTAATATCTTTATTTAAACACCTTGATTACAAATATGGTTGTAGTTGGGTTTCAGTTATGTAAAGAACACGCCCCTTCACCAGTGCAACATTCCCATCACCAATGTCCCGAATCTCCCTCCTCCCCACTTTACCCCTGCCTGTACTCTAGACAGGCTTTCTACTTTCCTCATTCATTCACATTGTTTTGATAGTTCTCAATGTAGTTATTTCTCTAACTGCCCTCATCACTCTGTGGTGAGCTTCATGTATTGAGATGGACCTTCCATTCCTCTACTCTTTTGTCTCTGAGAATTATTTCAAAAATGTCTTTTATTTTTCTTAAAACCCATAGATGAGGGAGACTATTCTGCATCTATCTCTCTCCATCTGGATTATTTCATTCAGTATAATAGATTCCACATATATCCATGTATAGGAAAATTTCATGACTTCATCTCTCCTGACAGCTGCATAATATTCCATTGTGTATATGTACCACAATTTCTTTAGTCATTCATCTGTTGAAGGGCATCTTGGTTGTTTCCAGAGTCTGGCTATTGTAAATAGCGCTGCAATGAATATAGGTGTGAGGAAGGGATTTTTTGTATTGTATTTTTGTTTCCCAAGGGAATATCCCTAAGAGCGGTATAGCTGGATCGTATGAAAGCTCAATTTCCAGTTTTTAAAGGAATTTCCATATCACTCTATAAAGGTTGGACTAGATGGCATTCTCACCAGCAGTGAGTAAAAATTTCTTTCTCTCCAGTGCCAGCACTGCTTGTTTTCATTCTTTGTGATATGTGCCAATCTCTGTGGCATGAGATGGTACCTCATGGTTGTTTTGATTTGCATCTCCCTGATGACTAATGCTGTGGAGCACTTTTTCATGTGCCTTTTGTCCATTAGATCACAAACTTCTTGATGACATGAAGAAATGCAAATTCTGTTATTAATTACTAAGTCTCACATCAAACTTAAATTCCAGTTTTATTGTTTCATGGCTTTATTTTAATATTTAGGCATGCAAACATACATAAATTAAGTTGCATAAAGTATCACCTGTATGCACATTTGTGTCATGCAGTCATGTGTCATGTGGGTGCACAAAATCACGTATCATATTTACATATACAGAGCTTACCTCCATATCTAGATGAGGCTGTAGAAGCTCAAAATGCAGATGGGTAATATAGTAACACCGAAGATTAAGATGATCAATACTTTGTTCATAGTAAAAAATATAAAAACATTATAGGATAGAACTGGGCATTTTATATAAGATAAAAATACCTATCACTTCCCTTATAATAACTTTATTATTTCTGTACTTCATCCTCTTGACAGCATTTTTTCAACTCTCATTAACCAATATACATTACCTTTTAGGTTGTACCCAGGTCTGAGATAGCAAGTTTAATTTTGGTGAAGAACAAGTAGTAAACCTGTGGTCACTAAGTTGAACAAAACTCTGGTCATTGAGGCAGATATTTAAGAGAAAATGTACCATTATCAAGGCATTAAAAAGGTGATATTTGATTACTACAGCATGAAATAATAGTTGATACTTCAACATGAGCAATGGAGAATACTAACATTGAACAAACTTGAAATTTACTTGCAAGAAAACTCAGCATCAACTTAAAATCCATATTTTTTCATATTTTATATATTTGTTCTGAAAAATTCATATATTTTTCCAAGCATTATAAGCTTCATTTTTTTATGAATAGGTCTTCAGCATGCATTTGGCACACACACATACACAGATACTTCACTGTTCATTATAAAATGTCATACATTCCTCCCATGATTATAATCCTACAGGGAAAAATGGCCTATACACACATATGTATTTCCTTTATATGTTATTTCTCAATGTAACTAAAATTATGTTTTATGTGAAAATTGGAAAATGTACTAATAGTCCTGACACTAACTTTCCCTTTTGCTTACCCAATGTTAATCCCCTCTTTGCAAATCAGTTTTTTACAAGAGCAAATAAATGCAAGAAGCAGCAAACATGTTTAGCTGTGATAACGCTAAGAAGATAGGATTCTCATTTTGCTTATGTTACAAATTTTTTTGCCATGATAAAAATTATTTATTGACAACATAAACTGGTATAAACACAATACCAAAATAAAATTACTGATAACAATATTTATTTAAAATGCTTCAAAGTCAGATTCATCATCAGATACACGAAGGATATGTTCTCATTCTTCTCAAGTTAATTTTTCATCAGTGTCCCAGTTGGCAGGAACATCTGTTTCCCCGGTTTCTTCACTTTCTTCTGAGTCTGAATTACACAACAGGTCATCTTCTGTGCCATCCATGTGATTGCCGATGCCTGTTTCCAAAGACTCTTGATTATCATTGCTTTTAGTATGCCTTCCCATGATGTTTTAACCCATGATGTCATGAAAGATAAGCCAGGTTTTTTTCCCTTTATTTAAACATCTTGATTACATATATGATTGTGATTAGGTTTTAGTCATATAAAGAACACCCCCTTCACCAGTGCAACATTCCCACCACCAATGTCCCAAATCTCCCTCCATCCCACCCCACCCCCACCTGTACTCCAGGCAGGCTTTCCAGTTCCCTCATTCATTCACATGATTATGGTAGTTCTCTGTGTAGTTATTTCTATAACTGCACTCACCACTCGTTGTGTTGAGCTTCATGAAATGAGCTGGAAGTTCCAGCCCTCCTTTCATTGTCTCCGAGGATTGTTGCAAAAATGACTTTTATTTTTCTTAAAACCCATAGATGAGTGAGACTATTCTGCGTCTCTCTCTCTCTCTCCTTCTGATTTATTTCACTCAGCATGATAGATTCCATGTACATCCATATATAGGAAAATTTCATGACTTCATCTCTCCTGACAGCTGCATAATATTCCATTGTGTTTATGTACCACAGTTTCTTTAGCCATTCATCTATTGAAGGGCATCTTGGTTGTTTCCAGAGCCTGGCTACTGTGAATAGTGCTGCAATAAATATAGGTGTGAGGAAGGAGGAGTTTTTGTATTGTATTCTTGTGTTCTTACGGTATATCCCTAGGACTGGAATAGCTGGGTCGAATGGGAGCTCAATTTCCAGATTTTGGAGGAATCTCCATATCGCTTTCCATAGAGGTTGGACTAGACAGCATTCCCACCAGCAGTAGATAAGAGTTTCTTTCTCTCCACATCCCTGCCAGCACTGATTGTTCTCATTCTTTGTGATGTGTGCCAATCTCTGTGGTGTGAGATGGTATATCATCGTTGTTTTGATTTGCATCTCCCTGATGATTAGTGTGAGGAGGAGCATTTTTTTATGTGCCTTGGCCATTTGTATTTTTTTTTTATCAAAGCATCTGTTCATTTCTTCTCCCCATTTTTTGAGGGGATTAGATGTTTTTTTCTTGTAAAGTTCTGTCAGTGCCCTGTACATTTTTGGATATTAGCCCCTTCTCTGATGGGTGTTGGGTGAATAGTTTCTCCCATTCAGTGGGTGGCTATGTTACAAATTTTTTTACTAAATTTAAATAATGAGGGATATTCCATTGCTCTGTCCTATTGCAGTCTTTTCTTTCATGCATTCATTGCAATGAGAGGGGAAATTTCTAGAATACACATCCATATTTCTAAAATAAATTAAAAATACTAAAGAAAGCAGGCCAAACCAAAATAAAAGTGGAGAGACTTGGAGGTAAATCTATAGTCAACTTTCAAGTATTGGAATTGTTGTGTTGTTTACATTTAGAAAAAGTCAATTTGTCTATTAATAAAAAACATACATTAGCAAGTTTATAATTAACAGAGCTTGTTATAACAAAGTTACTGTGAAATGCCTCTAAATCCATCCATGAAGGTAGCACAACTATTTAGCTATGCTGAATATTTCCCCTTCTGAGAATTTGGTTAGGATCCTTCGAGCATCTTGAGTAAAAATAGGTAGATGATAAAAGGCAGGTAATAAGCAATACTCTTCAAGATTAAAAAACCTATTTAATACATTGCCTTCAAGTTTGTTCTTTGTTCAATCTGTGATAGAGGAACATATTCTATTTCTGCCATTGCAGTTGCCTGTGGCTTATGAAAGAGCACTGACTTGTGAGCCATGAATTCCATTTCCAATGCACCCAGGGGAGAATCAATTTGTAGGACCAGAGAGACAGTAATAAAAGTGAGTACAAACTAGCTTTGGAAGGAATGTGGATTTGCTCTAGTTTTTTTAATCCCATAAGTCCTTTTTTCTTTCTGTTATGTAGTAAACTGTGTGATTACACACCTAAAACTTGCTTACTTTAGAAATTTTGAGCTATAGATACAATCTATCTCTTTACTCAGTTTTGTCATCAGGAAAGAACAAAAACTAATCTTTGGAGTTCTTAGGTTTTGAATGTCTCCAATCTTGAGTTTTGGAACAGCATCACCAAAACAGAAAGCATTAGATATTTGTTGGTGTGGCAAAGAACTGTGTAGCAGAAACTACAGTAACTTTCAGGTTTACTTTCAGACTATTAAAAAGTCACTCCAGGGGCACCACAAGTCTTAGGCATGATGCTGATAACTCTTGCTGACTGTGATGATCCCTGGTATACTTAAAGGTTTCCAGCACAACAACCAGGTGTGTGTAAAAGCCCTGGCTAAGGATGCATGTCTCTAACAAGGATCAAAAGCTGAGTTTTTAGATAAAGAAGTAGGAAGAGAAATAGGAGAAGGAGAAAGAAGAGGAAAAGGAGGAGAGGAAGAAGAATATGAAGAAGAGGACTAAGATAATAAAGAGGGCATGAAAGTAGAAAAGGAGGAGATCACTGAAGAGATAGCAGAAAGGGATGAGAGCTGTCTCTGGCACTTCAATATCCTTCAGAAACTTCCAATTACCCCAAAATCTTTCCTCATCAAGATCGCAATACATTTTTAAAACCATAGTTTGGGTATGCAAATAATTCTGATTGGTTCATTAAAATGGTGTCTCTTTAAGTCCAATTATGTTATGTACTTTTGATGATAATGAGAATTGGGTTTGGTCCCCAGGATTTTCGTGCCCTTGAAAAAACCAGAAGAGATAATAGACCTTTCTCTTTTCAGCCAATGAGGGGCACAGAAGGCAGCCATGCTCTGAATCACCATTTGGATGATTGAGTAAAGGTTCCCAGATTGCTGAAGTGTGTGACACAGATCTGTTACTTAAATCACCATTACTATCCTTTTTGTATAGCAGTCCAAGCAGACTAAAATGGTGTGTTTATTCATATTTTTTTATCTTACATAAATCTGTCTTTGTTTCCATTTGGATATTCCTTTCCAAGAACAGATAAAAATTCAAGAATTGAACTATGTGCAAAATAGATAATTCAGGCTCTATGCTTCCTATCTATACAGCAAGAGCCCTCTGCAACTTGAGCTCTGTGTATTCCCCTTCTTGGCACCAGAGTAATTTCTAGAACTAGTTCTAGTTCCCAAACCTCCTTTGACTAATCGCATAGATCAGTTAAGGTGTAATAAAAGCCTGATTCCTTTATCTGGCACACTGATTCACCTTTGGTGGGCTTCATGGACAAAAGTCTTGCATATAGTGGTAATGGTTTTAATTAGATAATTTTAAAATGAATTTTCTATTTCTATATTCATCAGAGTTCATAAATGTCATGATTGAGATTAATCTTTTCTTTCAGTATCTTATCAGTGTGAAAACTGGACCAAACTTAGTGTAAAATCTCAGGAGTCATTTTTTGTTGCCACCTAAGCCTGTTGATTGGGTTCAATCTAGATATTTAGACAGTGAATGAGACTGCGTTAAGTTCATGGAAGGACTCAAACAACTGGAATTCCTTAGGTCTATGCCTGTCTTTCTCTACCTCTCTCTTCCCACATTTCTATCTCCATATCTTTTACATCATCCCTTTTCTTCTTTTCTCTTTGTGGTCTTATCTCATGCATTTTGCCAGGGGCTAAGGATTTATTTTTCTGTCTGCCAAAAGAACATAAGATGGAAACTGTAGGCCTCTTATCATTAATCTATGTGAATAAGAATATTCTGAACAGGTTGACTGAAATAATACCATCTTTTTTTTTTTTTTTTTTTGGTTACACTTAGCAGCTCTCAGGGGTTACTCCTGGCTCTATGCTCAGAAATCGCTCCTGGCATGCTCGGGGTACCATATGGGATGCCGGGATTCAAACCACCATCCTTCTACATGCAAGACAAATGCCCTACCTCCAGGCTATCTCTCAGGCCCCACCATCTTAAATGAGATTATTTTACTGAATTATTGACTATTCTGGAAGGAAATGATTGGTCTCTCTGGAAAGCTGAAAGGAGGCAAGGTGATATATGCATAACACCCTATAGGCAACAGCATTGTAAATCATAATGCTAAAAAAAAAAAAAAAAAAAAGGAAAAAGAAAAGAACCTGCTATAATGGCAGGTTGGGGTGGAGATGTGGGAAGTAAATTGAGAAAATTGGTGGAGGGAAATGAGCACTGGTGAAAAGATTGATGTTGGAACATTGTATATCTGGAAGTCAATTGTGTATAACCTTGCCACTTTATATCTGATGTTTATTTGATTTAAAAAGACTTATAGTAAAAAAAAATATTTTTACTGATTAGAAAAAAAAACAGTTTCAAGTGAGATAGGACCTACATTAAGAACAGCATATGGGGGGCTGGGAAGGTGGCGCTAGAGATAAGGTGTCTGCCTTGTAAGCGCTAGCCAAGGAACGGACCGGGGTTCGATCCCCCGGTGTCCCATATGGTTCCCCCAAGCCAGGGGCAATTTCTGAGCGCTTAGCCAGGAGTATCCCCTGAGCGTCAAACGGGTGTGGCCCAAAAACCAAAAAAAAAAAAAAAAAAAAAAAAAAAGAACAGCATATGGATGTATATATTTTTCTTTTTCTTCTTTACTTGGTAAAGAAATTACCAATCATTTTAACTTCAAGGCCTCTAACCTGTGAGAAATAGAATCCATAATCAATTCTATTTATTATAATTAGATACTCTAGGTCCACTCCATGTTCTATTTCTCTTTTAAATTCCCCAAAACAAAGGCATCCACAAAATACAGCTTGAGCCAATACTTCTTTGTGCTCTTTGCTTTGCTAAGAACAAAGAATAATATCTAAGAACACAAATAAATACCATTATTTTATTTAGTCTCATCATGTTCTTCTGAGATAACACCTAGATGCTATATTGCATCATTTCTGCCCTATTCTATTTGTTAGGAGTGAGTCACTGAGCACACTATTCAAAAGGGATTTCAACATCACCAGTTGATGGGAGAAGTTTCTACAAATACAGAGGCATGTTTAAACCACCACACACATCAAACTTGTGTCTTTGGCCTAGTTTCTCATCTAACTATTTTTTCTGGACCTCCCCCACTTCTTCTATCCCTGGAATGAAAGAGTAGACCAGAAGTCAGGAGACTCTTTTCTCTTTTCTTAAGTCAAATCTTTAAAATTCTTCAATTTTACAGAGGGAAAACTGGGACCAATCTATCCGTTGCAAAGTGAGAAACCTCATATTTCTACAATTTTCTGTAATATATAAGAGAATTAAGTGCTCTGAATTGCAATTTGTGAGGAACAGGGGGTTGGGGACAGAAACTGAATCTCTACCTCTAATGTGGCTCATGATGTCAACTTGTTTATGGAATTATGAAGATTTTATGGACCAACTAAAAGCAGTGTTTTCTAAATCAACGTTCTTTAAAATTGACTATTAGATTTAGATATGAATGGAGAATTAAAAGCAGAATGAGCACTAAGACATTTGGGAATATTCCTTGGAAGAGAACTACTGTTATCCTATAAAACATTCTGAAATGAATGTTCCCTTCAGAATTGCCCTTAAAAAACTTAAAAGACAGGTATTTTTAATCAAGCATCCATGGTCATTGAATGATATGCCCAAAAGGGTTGTGAGTTGACCTCTATATCAGTCATAGAGTGATAGGTGATTACAGCCACATTTTCAGCATCTGAGAGTCCTTCCTTGTCATGCATATCAGTATCTGTTGTGAATGCCAAATTAGAAGGCCTTGTATTCACAGACTTTTATTTAAGATGTCTGGGCTTGGTCCTGGAAATCCATGTTTTTAAAAAGTTTCCTGGTGATTCTAAATCACGACTCATTTCTGTTTTGCTGGCCAGAGGCCTCTAGGGCAAAGGCAGCCATGAACTAAGTTGAAGGACTTTCAGGCTGAGTCAGATTGTGGCCAGGCTCTGATAGTCACAGAGAACACAAATGAAAATTAGACACTTGATTCTCTAAATTCCCCCCAAGTTGATTAACAAATATGAGCTGATATTTGAGCCAGAAGGTGTGCCACTCTCACAGAACAGTAAGTTGGCAGAATGTCCCGTTTCTTGCCCCTTACAGCTGGCAGCGTTGTCATTCCCAACAGCAGGCTCTCAAGGCAAGTCTGCTGAATTGAACTTTCAGCTCCCTGAATTGGCTCATTCCCCAGCTGGAGAAAACAGCCCTATTATAAACATACAAAGCTGGTGTAGGGAGGTGGAGGAGGAGTTACAAGCTCTTGCCTAAGTCCATCCTGTAAAATTGACTTTTCTGTCAATGAGAACACAGCTCTGCTTTTACTTCTCCTGTGTGCTTTGGCAGTTCCAGACTGGCTGTAAAATTTATCCAAGAAAAACTGGCATTTATCTTGGGTTTGCTTGCACCCAGCAAAACTGATAAACAGATGGGGACACTTGCCAGGCCACAGTTAATTTGGTTAGCACTTTACAAAACACAAATGCCACCCTTTATTTTTTGTGGGGATTAGTTTTTGCTGACTAGGAAGTTATAAGTCTGTTGTGTTCTAATAGGACTGTTCACGCCATTTAAAGAATTCACTTCCTAATTTTTGTGTGGTACCATTCATCAGAAAGTGAGGGCAGGGTATCCAGTGTAGAAAAGGAGTTGCTGGCATTGTTGGCAATAAAGGAAGAAAAAAAAAACC
Source organism: Suncus etruscus (assembly GCF_024139225.1). Lineage (NCBI taxonomy): Eukaryota > Metazoa > Chordata > Mammalia > Eulipotyphla > Soricidae > Suncus > Suncus etruscus. The sequence continues at coordinate 68,290,595 of NC_064853.1, read as the reverse complement.
CTGCTGGGTTTGCATGTGCACACACAGAGCACTTATCCATAAGGTTATAGAGGGGAGGGGGAAAGTGAAAGAGGGAAAGAAAGAAACCAACAAGCTCTGACGGAAAGCTTGCAAAGATCAGAATTCAGACCAAATGTCCCACCCTGGTGTCTAGGAGGTTTTTTCCTTTTGTATCCCAGCTAAAGGCACTGGAGGATCAGAGACCTCATCCCAACTCTGTTTACTTTGGGAACAATTGGAGATGTATGAATAATAATGCCTCCCTCTGGCCATGACTAATTGAATTGCAGCCCACAGGCTCTAGCTGGGGTGTTTGCTCGACTGGTCCATCACAGCGGCTTCTCAAGTAGCTGGTGGACAGTGATTGATGCCACAGCCCTTTCCAACCAGCATCTTGAACACCTAAGAGCAGAGGTATGAACCTGCATTCAGACTTTCTATTAACCAAAGCCTCCCAGAAAGGAGGCAAATATCAGCAGTCAAAGAGGGCTGATGCTATGCAAAAAGGACAAGAAACAAAACAGTGCCCAGACTTTCTCTTATCCCCTGATTTTACTGGAGAGCTTGTTCATGAGAAGAAATAAGAAAGTATTATATGACCACATATGCCTGCTACTGTCCTAGCTACTCAAAAATATTTGGCTTTTCTGGGGGTATAATGAGAACCCCTGCCTGGCCACCAAATGCAAAACTGACCAAAGTAAGAGAATAAAGTTGATGCTAATAAATAGGCATAAAGAATGGGAGAGAGAGAGAGAGAGAGAGAGAGAGAGAGAGAAAGAGAGAGAGAGAGAGAGAGAGAGAGAGAGAGAGAGAGAGAGAGAGAGAGAGAGAGAGGAACAGCCAATACAGTCTACGCCATGTCTATATTCTAACAATAGATCACATGGGGATCCTAACATTTGGCTGCCTTGTGGTCTGTGTGATGTTTACATAGCAGGACTGTGCAGCTGGTATACGGGATTCAGTAGGACTTTGTTCTCACAGCAAGAAGCTGACCCCTAGTGAACTGTGGGCAGGAAAGCTTGTACTGCACAGCAACCTCTCAGTAGTCCAGAAACAGTGCAAGTTGTCCAATTACAGGGCCACTAGTTTCCATTGCTATTAAACTGTGTCCCACCCACCAACTTCTATTTACTAAAATATAAAATGTTTTAATTCATGGGGCTGGAGTGATGGTGCAGAAGTAGGGTGTTTGCCTTGCACGCTGCTAACCCAGAAGACCACAGTTTGATCCCCTGGCATCCCATATGGTCCCCCAAGCCAGGAATGATTTTTGAGAACATAGCCTGGAATAACCCCTGAGCATCACCAGGTGTGGCTCAAAATTGAAAGAAAGTTTTAATTCATTTTTTTAGGCACCATGATTTACAGCACTGTTGATGGTAGAGTGCCATTTCGATACCACACCCTCCACTAGCACCCACTTCTTTCTACCTTTGTCCCAGTGTCCCTCCTAAACTGCACTCCTAAAGTCCCTAATCATCTCCCACCAATGTTAAGCTTCCTACTATAGACCAGTTCTCAGTTTCTGTTGCTATTGGACATTTTCTATTTCCTTCTGTGCTTATTTATATCCTATCCTGCACATGATTGATAATTTTGTTTCTATCTTCTCTCCAAACTAACACACTTGGCAGGGTATTCTTCAGATCTATTGACTGAAGAAACAGATTGCATGATTTTGTCTTTTCTTATGGCAAACATATATTCTCTTTTGTAGATGAACTTTGGGTTCTAGTACTAGAGCTTGCTTACAAAATTTTCAGATTTTGGCTACTGTTAATAGTACTGACAGGAATATTGGAGTACAAATGTCCTTTCTGAACAAGTTTTTGGGTTCCTGGGTAGAATGCCAAGAAAGGGAATTGCTGTATCATAAGCAATTCCTAGATTTACAAGAAATGTTCATGTCATTTTTTTCAAAAATGTTGAGCCAGTCAATATAGCCATCAATAGTAAGGAAAGCTTGTTTTGTTCACAACATCAATATCAATGCTGATCATAATTTTTCTTTGTGATATGTGCCAGTATGAAATATCTCATTTTGATTTGTATTTCCCAATGACTGAGGCTAAGCATTTTTTATATACCCATTGGCCATTAGTATGTCTTGTTTGAGAAAATTTCTCTTTATCTCTTTCCCCCATTTTTTTTCTGGGCACATAAAAATTTTACTACTGTACTTTCATCATCACAACTTATGATCTTGGTCTTTTCTTCTTGCTTTTATATAAGGCCAGAAGAAAGATATTGGCTACTTTGACAACCTTAAAGCGGACTCCAGGAATGTCACCAACAGCATGCCCTTTGAGACCAAATCCAGCAACCAGAACTTCATCGTTTTCCTCAATGAAATTCAAGCAACCATCATTTGGTACAAAAGCTGTGATTTTCTTGCCGTTCTTGATCAGCTGAACACGGACACGTTTCCTAATAGCAGAATTTGGCTGTTTGGCCTCAACACCAACTTTCTCCAGCACGATTCCTTTGGCATGGGAAGCACCTCCAAAAGGATTGGCCTTCAGGGCTGTGCCCAAATGCGCTTTCTTGTATTGCTTGTCGTGCCATTTCTGATCTCACCGGTGGCTGCGGAGCTTTCGAGCCGTTCGAAGACCGCGACACTTACCCATCCTGCCGGCAGCACGAGTCCCAGCGAAAGAGATTTTCCCCCATTTTTGATAAAGTTGCTTGTCTCTTGCTTGTGAAATTCTTAGATATTAAAACTTTGGCAAATTATTGGTGGGTAGATATAGTCTCCTGAATCTGTGTGTGTGTGTGTGTGTGTGTGTGTGTGTGTGTGTGTGTGTGTGTGTGTGTGTGTGTTCTAATCATGATTTCCCTTGTGATGAAGAAGTTTTTTAGTTTGATGTTTTTCTTTGCTTCCATTTGCTTGGCAAATGACATTGAATAATAAAAATACCTCTAGATTCAAAGTCATAAAGTGTTACATCTATGTTTCCCCAATATAATTTATGGATTCAGATTTTATATCAAGTATTCATTTTGTTTTGATAGAAGTTCTATACACCATGCTGGCTCTTGGTGGAGAAGGTGAAGGGAAATTGGTGCTTTCTAGATGGATGCTGGCTACATAGTCTCATATATTAGTTTAACTTCCTTGAAGAGGCGGTGACAGGTCTGGTCTCTAAATCTCAAAGTTTTAAATTTCCTCCAAGCTCCTTACTATTAATGTCATTACCTTACTTGGCTTTAAAAATTAGCCATATACCTTAGAAACACAAAAATGCAATGCAAAAATCCCTTCATCGCACCTATATTCACCACAACAGTATTTACAATAACCAAACTCTGGAAACAACCAAGATGCCCTTCAACAGATGAATGGCTAAAGAAACTGTGGTACATATACACAATGGAATATTATGCGACCATCAGGAGAGATGAAGTCATGAAATTTTCCTATACATGGATGGACATGAAAACTATTGTGCTGAGTGAAATAAGTCAGAGGTAGAGAGAGACACAGAATAGTCTCATTTATCTATGGATTTTAAGAAAAAGACAGTGTTATGATAATGCCCAGAGATAAGGGCTAGAAGGACCTGCTCACGATATGTAATTCCCCTCAAAGAGGGGTGAGTGCAGTTAGAGAAATAATACACTAACAACTACCATGACAATGTTAATGAGGAGAGAAGTAGAATGCCTGTTTCGAATACAGGCAAGGGGTGTGGGAGGAGGGAAATGAGGGCATTGGTGGTGGGAATGTTGCACTGGTGGGGGGGGTGTTCTTTTAGTGACTGAAGCCCAACTACAGTCATGTTGGCAATCATGGTGTTTAAATAAAGATATTATTAAAAAACAAAAATAATAAAAATTAGGCATAGATGTTAATTACCAATGGTTATTCTATTATGTATATATCTCTCAACCCTATTTTCCCATTAACACATGTCTCTACCCACTCCTAAACATTACATAAAAATTTTTCTATCTTATTCTTATAAACAAGGGGATGTTTTTAAACTTCTAAAGTATTTTTATTTTTACTAGTCTCTGTTTATTCATCTCTCTAGGTATTAGGTATTAGGTTGGTAAATAAAATAAAACTTGAAGAGAAATGTAAATGTATTAAGGGAGCAACAGACCTCAGGAAGGAGTAGAATGCAACACAATATACTGAATGTATGCAGTTATCCTATCTCATATCTAGCTCCCTAACTAACTCCATTTCACTAAACAGCCAGAAAGATATGTGAGAAGAATAGTAGTTTCCCATGCTTGTGCCAAATGTGAAATATTTTCAATCCCTCAAATCCAGGCTGTGACAGCATTTCAGTTCCTGGTTTCCAAACCCCTGCCCAACAAAGTAAACAAACAATATGACCACCCTGGTGTGGGCCACACTCCTGGGGTTAAGATATTCCACCAGAATCCCTAAGCTCTTTCTTAGCTGGCCATATTCATGGCCACTATTCTTGTGCTCTGAATACCAAACAAAAGGAAACAGAGCTGGATTAGTGGCTGAACAGGGAGGGGAAGGGCTGGAGGAAGGGGAAGGAAGCATTTAGCCTTACCATGTGTATTTAGAAAATAAGTATTCCAAACTCTTCCCTAGAAATCAGATTCTTCTCTTCATTATGAAGAAACAGAGTTTATTCTAAGAGAAAACAGAAACCAATTTAATTTATAGAAAAACTTCTGGGATAGCCTATCTATGTCTGAAATTTTGCACCATCTCTTACCCACACCTCTGATATAGATACATACTGGTGAATTATGCTGAACAATTGAGGGGCTCCAAGTGAACACACTGCCCATGTCTTCATTGCCCCAATAATATGGTCACCTTAAGTATTCATATGTCATTTACATACCTTGACCCCTCTACCCATTCTAATATGACTCAAATTTATTATGGTTTTCAAGGAGAGAGAAGAAAAAAATCTGAAAGAAAAGAATAATAGAAAACTAGGTACATTTCTGTCAATACATAATTGTCACTGGGTTGTCTGGCCTGGCTTCAGTATACCTAAAAAGATATAAAAACAGAACTTCTATTAACATTATTTTTAGTGAGGTACTGGAAATCTAACCCAGGCCCTGTATCATGCAAAATAAATGTGCTCCTTCTAAGTTACATTCCAACTCATTTTTTATTTTTGTTTCATTTTGGGTCATTCAGTGGTGCTCAGGGATCACTCCTCGATCAGGGAATCATTAGGATTGTGGGGGGATTGAATCTACATCAGCCACCCTGAAAGACAAGCACCCTACTAATGTACTTTCATGCTGGCTCCTCTGACAATTCTTAATGGCCTGGCAGCTAAAACATTCTTAGAATGTGGAGAATTTGAGGCCGGAGCAGAAAGCACAGTAGGGGATTTGCTTTGCACGCAGCTGATCCTGAACAGACTTCGATTTGATCCCCAGCATTTCATATGGTCCCCAAACCAGGAGTGATTTCTGAGCGCATAGCCAGGAGTAACAACTTCTGAGCATCACCAGGTGTGGCCAAAAAAAAAATCAGAAATTGAGAAGATTCAATGGTAGAGCACATGCTTTTCATGGATGACACCCTGTATTTAATTCCTTTCATACAAAGAATAAAAATAAGCAAATGGAAACAGAGGGATTTGTTTTCTATAACAGCTCACAGTTACTCTAATATACACTAGAAAAGTAATGATAATATTTTTTCCGATGTGCTAAGTACTATTCCAATATTGCCTATTTATTTTTCCCAACATTTTAGGGGTATATATTCCTATATATTATATATAAAATATATAATAAAATATATTGCAATTTAATTATGTACTACATGTATTATAATATGTACAAATAGTTATATATGTAATGTATATGTAAAATGTGTGTACAAAAATTACATATTATATAATGTATGATATTATAATAATATATAACACATATCATTATATAATACATATTATTGTTATGTCAGTTCAGTGTCAGGTAGTCTGATCAAGGTCTGTCCCCTAGGAGACCTGAACTGAGCCTCACCCAGGGACAGTAGATAATTACTCTGGCTCTGGAATGGGTGTTCAGAATATCTGGATATATATTTGCAGACTTAAAAACATCAAGACAGGGGCCGGGCGGTGGCGCTAAAGGTAAGGTGCCTGCCTTGCCTGCGCTAACCTTGGACGGACCACAGTTCGATCCCCCGGTGTCCCATATGGTCCCCCAAGCCAGGAGCAACTTCTGAGCACATAGCCAGGAGTAACCCCTGAGCGTTACTGGGTGTGGCCCAAAAACCAAAAAAAAAAAAAAAAAAAAAAAAAACAAAAAACATCAAGACAGAGGTCATTTGATGAGTAAGGATTTTGAATACAGAAAGTTTTCAGATACACTATGATTGTTTGAAAGGCCTCTTGCTCAACTTTTGAACCACTCTTAAAAAAAGATATGGGCCTTCAAATGATAAATTTCTGTATTATATAAAAGGCAATAAGAGGCTATACCCATAGTTATGCAGTGCTCCTGGGGCTGGAGAGTCAGAGAACTTTGAAGAGCCAAGTATGGAATCTGAGTCCCTGGCATGCAAAGTATACACTCCAGCCTGTTGAACTATCTGTCCAGTCCAATACAAGCCAAGAGATTATCAAGATTTGAACAATATATTAATTTTCTTAGTGATTCTACGTCTGTGTGCCTATTCTATAGGAAAAAAATGCACATTATAAAGATCCATTCAAAAATAGTTACCATGTCCTTCTTTGGGGTAGCCAAGATCAAAGCCTTAGAAATGGTCTTTCTATTTATTGCTGTAACAAACTTTATTTTATGTATTAAACATTACTAAATATGAAAAAATTTACCTGAATAATCAAAATTTAAAAATTGTCTTAAAGCCTTTATTAAGTTAATCAAAACTACAGAGAAAATTATTTTTATAAGATATATTCTGACGAAGTAGACAACATATAGCAGTGCCCATGAACAACATTTTGAAGGCAAATACATAATAATAATGTATAATAGTACATAATAATAATGAATGGTCACCTTTAGTATGGAGATCAAAGGAAAGGCCCACTGTCTGTGCTTTGCCTGTTTACATTCTTCAAATATTTATCTCTTTATGGATGCATATTAATTGATTGATAAGTTTGATGGCTGTGCTCAGAGCTCCCTAGGCACTGCCAGGAATGATCCTTAAATATAGAGCCAGGAATCACCCCTAACCTTGAATGTGTAAGGCTCAAAAAACAAACGAGACAAAACTCTCAGTTAAAGACAGGGAGAATGTATACAGTTAAAGCCTTTGACATGCATACAGCTGACCCAGGTTTGATTGGTGGCACCACATCTAGTCCCACAAGCACCACTAGGAGAAATCCACCAGAAGTGGTGTGACTCAAAAAAGAATAGAAAAAGACCCCTTAAAAGTTACCCAGCTCAAAAAATAAATTTGTCTTTGTCTTTCTAGACGCAAGTCAAAAAGAAAAAGAAAGAAAAGAATAGAAAACAAACTAAAATAAAAAAGCTAAAACAATATTTCAAAGTTACAATTCCATGTATGACCTACAATTTAAGAAATCAGGTTTTTATATATATTTCCAATATGTTGTTTTTATTAGTCAGAAAAAATTAATTCTCTTTTCCCTATTGTTCTGATGTATGTAATTTAAAGTATGCCATCTTTTTGTTCATGAACTCCATATTTGAGACTTGGCCATCTAGCTAAAATTTATGAGAATTTTTTTTCTTACTACGCTTTACCAGACCTTGTATACCTTAGATATTAATCCTTTATCAGATGTTTATTAGGTAAATAGTTTCTCCCATTCTGTGGGTAGTCTTTGTATCCTAGTCACCATTTCCTTTGAGGTACAGAATATTCTTAGTTTAATTAGTCCTATTTGTTTACCTTTGTTTCCACCTACTTGGCCAATGGTGTTTCTTTCTTAAACATGCCTTTAGTCTCAAAGTCATGGAGTGTTCTGCCTATATTTTCCTCCATGTATCTTAAAGTTTGAGTTCTGATATCAAGGTTTTTTTTTTGTTTGTTTTGCTTTGTTTTTGGTTTTGGGTTGTTTTGGTTTTTGTTTGTTTGTTTGTTTGTTTGTTTTGGTTTTGGGCCACACCTGGCATTGCTCAGGGGTTACTCCTGGCTGTCTGCTCAGAAATAGCTCCTGGCAGGCATGGGGGACCATAAGAGACACCAGGATTTGAACCAACCACCTTTGGTCCGGGATCGGCTGCTTGCAAGGCAAACGCCGCTGTGCTATCTCTCCGAGCCCTAATATCAAGGTTTTTAATCCATTTTGATTTGATTTTTATGCAAGGTGCTAGAAAATACTGGGCATACTTTTCTTTAAGTGGTTGACCAGTTTTCCCAACATTACTTGTTGAAGAGCCTTTCTTTGTTCCACATTGTATTTCAGGGGTCCTCAAACTTTTTAAACAGGGGGCCAGTTCACTGTCCCTCAGACCATTGGAGGGTCTGACTATAGTAAAAACAAAACTTATGAACGAATTATTATGCACACTGCATATATCTTATTTTGCAATGAAGAATTAAAACAGATACAAAAACAATATGTGGCCCGCAGGCCATAGTTTGAGGACCACTGTTGTATTTCTTGCCCCTTAATCAGAGATTAATTGGTCATATATCTGAAGATCAATGACATACAAAAATGAGAAGAAATTAAGAGACATTTTTCTCAAAGAAGAAATACAGGTGAACAAAAAAGGCATATAAAAAAATTCCACACATCACTTATTATCAGGAAGATTCAAATCAAAATAATAATGAGATATCATCTCACACCACAGAGAATGAATCATTGATCACAAATGATAAGAACAACCAATGCATGCATGTATGCATGGAGAAAAGGACTCTCATTCACTGCTGGAGTGAATGTAGATTGCTCCATTCTTTTTGGAAATCAATATGGATATTTCTTAAAAATCTATAAATTGAGTTTCCATATGATCCAGCAGTACCAGCTGTACCACTCCTAAGAATATATCTTAGGAACACACCATGCAGTAAAGCCCTCTGCATTCCTATGTTCATCACAGATTATTTTCAATAGCCAGAATATGGAAACAACAGAAATACCTGAGAACAGATAAGTGGTGAAAAAAAAAACTGTGGTACATCTACACAATGGAATACTACACAGCTGTTAGTAAAAATGAAGTTATGACAATTATTTATACATGGATATGAAGAGTGTTGTGCTGAGTGAAATGAGTCAGAGTGAAATGAGATAGAGGGAGTGAAGTATTATTCTATAATAATTTTACTCATTTGTGGGAAATAAGAAAAATAACAGATAGTATGGTCATTGCATCCAAAGACAATAAAGATGAGGGCCAGGAGGACCAGACTACAGAAAGAAGTTTGCCACAAAGAACAGTGAATGAAGTTAGGGTAGAGAAGGGTCCAATATGATAGTGATAGTTGGAACTGACTACTCTGCTCAAGAACGGATTGCTGAAAGGGGATAAAGTGCTATGCATGGTAACCCTTCATTAACATTAGTGCAAAGCACAGTGTCAAAAAGAGAGAGAGAGAGAGAGAGAGAGAGAGAGAGAGAGAGAGAGAAAGTGAGAGAGAGCAAAGGCTGGCAAGTGGTGAGTGGGAGGGAAACAGGTATTGGTAGCAGGAAATGTGCATTGGTGAAGGGTGGTATACATTCTGTGACAGAAATTTAATCATGAACAATTTTATATCTACAGTGCTTAAATAAAGTAATTATAAAAATAAAAACCTCAATTCCCCCAAAATACCTAAATTCATGTGCAATATTTTCATGAGTTGCAGATACACATAGTTACTTCAATTATATATCCCATCTCAAGTTAGATAAGGTGAGTCTATCACTTTTTGTTTTCAACTCACAGTTTCTTTTTTGTTGAATTTTGGCATGTGGCTACATTTGTACTTTCTTTGTTTTATAAGATGCTAAAGCATTATAAAGTGCCAAAGTGCTGTTTACTTTTTTAAGCATACTATGATGTACATTAGAAAGAAAAAGGAAGTTCATTGAAGTTCTATTTATAGTTCCACTGGATGTGAGTTCAGTGTAAATGAGTCAATAACACATACACATATATATAATTAACTACAAAATTTATTAATTAACTACAAAATTTATCCAGTTAATTGATGTAGTGTGGTGATCAGTTAATGAAAATATGAACAAACGGCTACATAAATTTAATCCTGAATTTTTTCATATAATGAGTGTGCAAATATTAATTTTATTTTAGTATCAACTTTAGAAAACATAATTTCCATTAAAGGCTACAAACAATTGTGCTTCAGTCTGGGAATTGCATATACAAGCTTTGAACTTCAGTGTTATTTGTGCACACCTGGTGTCCTGATTCAAAATTCATACTATAGGAATTTATGCAAGAATTTAACCATCAATGCTCTTGGTTGGACCAGAGAAGGTTGAATGGACAATTTTGTCTGCAGGACTTAGTGAATTGCTTTGCTAAGTAACCTACTGTAGGTGGCATCAGTGGTATGTACAATAAGGTGGACTAGTAAAATTTGAGATGTTTCCCATCAGCCATTCACAAATCTAGCAGCTCTACAAGCCAAAGATTGATCTATTTATTTTCATGTGTAGCTTGCAAATTGTATTAATGTCCAGGCATTAAAGAAGACATTGCTAGATATCTGGATCACTCTCAACATCATAAACCTCTTGAAAGACTGACAATTGTCTTGGACATTGTTTTATGTAAAAATTAAAACACATAAAATACCATAAACCACCATATAACAGAGTGGCTCCATGTAGAATAAACAGGAATTGTCTTCTCACTAAGCAATAGAAGAATTGTTTTTCTCACTAAACAACAGAAGAAATAAAAAATAAGGTAGTGTATGTATGCAGTGAAAATCAGAAAAAATTTTTTGATACTTGTTTTTGGGATAACTTGGCAACTAATCTTTACCATTTTACCATCGGAAGCCCATAAGAATTAAGGAGGAGCAAATCAGTTTTAATCACTTGGCAACCTCCTCTTGGAGAAAAGAAGATCCTTGTTTGGCTGCACCAGAGTCATTATGCCTTAGTAAATATCTCTCAATCTCTAGTGTCACAAGTTTAAAGTTAGTGAAATAAAATTAAAATGGAACAAAGCTGTCTTTCCAAAAATATCAACAGCTATAGAACTGGTTCACCTAGTAAAATTTGAAATTACTGTTAAGGAAATAAAGGTGACTTTTCGGTGTTATGTGATATCTTTCATTTCTCTCTCTACCCACACTCTAATATAACACCAGTTTGCTTTCAGGTCCCACAATATAAACATATAAACACTTAAAAACTTAATTAGTGTTTGTTGTTGTTTGGGGTCAACATGCTGCTAAGGAAGGAACATTCATGACTTGGTGCTTAGGTGTCACTCCTTGAAGTGCAAGAAGACCAGATAGTGCAGAAAATTTAACCCAGGGCTTACACATGAAGACAAATGTTCTATCACTGAGTTACAACTCGGGTTCAAACTTGCATTCTGTTTCTATTAGTTAAAATAAAAGAGTAATTTCCTCAGGGCCGGTGAGGCAGCGCTAGAGGTAAGGTGTCTGCCTTGCAAGCGCTAGTGTAGGATGGACCGTGGTTCGATCCCCCGGCGTCCCATATGGTTCCCCCAAGCCAGGGGCAATTTCTGAGTGCTTAGCCAGGAGTAACCCCTGAGCATCAAACGGGTGTGGCCGAAAACACCAAAAAAAAAAAAATAAATAAAATAAAGAGTAATTTTCTAAGTAATTGTTCTGGAATGTAAGAAAAGAAAATACCCTGTACTAAATGAAGCTTTGGGTTATAATTATGATTTCTAATTTAAAACTTTAGTATCCATTTAAATGCAGGCATTTGTAAATTTTTAACAACTCTACTGACTTTGTTTTTCTTTCCTTGATTTCCTAGAAAATAGTTCCTTTTTTGAAAATTCCATATGTTAACCTCTACTCTGGTTTCCATGTTATCATGACTAGTGTGTATGCCCTTCTAGGTAGTAGAACTGCTTAGAAATCTCTACTCTGGGCCGGGCAGTGGCGCTAGAGGTAAGGTGCCTGCCTTGCCTGAGCTAGCCTAGGACGGACCGCGGTTCGATCCCCCGGCGTCCCATATGGTCCCCCAAGCCAGGAGCGACTTCTGAGCGCATAGCCAGGAGTAACCCCTGAGCGTCACCGGGTGTGGCCCAAAAACCAAAAAAAAAAAAAAAAAAAAAAAAAGAAATCTCTACTCTGGTTTCCATGTTATCATGACTAGTGTGTATGCCCTTCTAGGTAGTAGAACTGCTTAGAAATCAGGGTTCGTGGCATGTCCTTCCTATACCCAATAACTTATGGTAGTGAATGACCACAGGAAGACTTTCTTCTACTTTGGAAAGTCCTAAAATTCAAAAACTACACCTTTTCTGTTTCAAGTATTGGCCATCTTAATATTTTAGTTACATTTTTTCACCCTTATTTCAAAATAGACAAAATGTTTAAATTCTTTAAAGATAATAGGGAATCAAAATTATGGTGATTATTTTTCTAACATTTTTGAACAATACATATAAAATGAGTTCTGTAGTGCCTTCATTGTACTTCACTGTAGAGCCTGTATTGCCTTTAAGAATCCAGGCAACCTTTTATTCTTTTTATTTATTTGTTGGTTTGGTTTTGATTTGTAGGCCATATCTGATGGTCCTCAGAGGTTACTTCTAGCTCTGCACTCAGAAATTACTCCTGGTAGTTTCAGGCAACCATATGGGATAACAGAGATTGAACCTGGGTCAGCCATATGCAAGTCAAATGCCCTACTCACTGTGCTATTGCTCCAGTCCCTCATTTAAGTATTTTTTAAGTGGAGTAGCAACAACAAAAGAAAGGAACATCCATTTGTGAGTATTTGTATTCACAATGTCACTACCTGAATTGATAAAATATTTTTGGCTTAAAACATTCTTCAAATCTTGATCTTCTGATTTTCCTAGAAATTCATTAGATTGGTTGACCCAGGACTTATTGGAAAATGTATGCTCATAAATCCTTAATTGGCTCAGTAGTTAAAAACACCTTCCTATCAAGCATGAAGCCTTTAGTTCTATCCCTCCTGTCAACTCTAGTACTACATAAGGTCTGAGCAGCTCTGAAATATGAGACATTCCAAATAGCAACAGAGTAATTGCAAGTACATGTTTCTCATATGAAAACCACAGAAGCCCCTATCAAATGTCATAATAAAGCTGTGTGAGTACTGTCACGGAGAGTGACCACTGATGAGTGTTTGTGTGTGTGTGTGTGTGTGTGTGTGTACTAGAGTAACTCTCAAAAATGCTATTATCAAAATGAGCATAAGCCCTACAACTAAATGACTGTGCCTACCAAAAAACACATGTACAAGCACAGTTATTAAAGTATGTGACCCCCTGAAAACACCACACTCAAATATGTGAAATTTTTGTAATCTCAAAAACATCACCAACAAGGGAACATATGCATATCCAGTTCCATAAGAAGAGCACATGGGCTACCTTAAACAATAACTCTGATAACTCTTCCATTCTTTCTGACATACATTTCTTTAAAATTGATTCAATAATTAAAACAATTTTAAAAACAATCAATTTTCTTTCTTTCTTTCTTTTTTTTTTTTTTGGTTTTTGGGCCACACCTGGCATTGCTCAGGGGTTACTCCTGGCTGTCTGCTCAGAAATAGCTCCTGGCAGGCATGGGGGACCATATGAGACACCGGAATTCGAACCAACCACCTTTGGTCCTGGATCGGCTGCTTATAAGGCAAACGCCGCTGTGCTATCTCTCTGGGCCCTAAAACAATCAATTTTCATCTTTAATAATTTTAAATATATGATCACTTAGAGAAAATTAATTATAGTTTACTACCTTATTTTGAACTTTAAACATTTTAATTTGATTTTAATTTTTACATTTTACTGTGAAACTGTAAAACTATCAATTATTCTCATATTGGATTAATATTCCATTTTTATTTAAAGCACAAATATATACATATTTGAGTTTTAGATAATGTTTTAAACAATGTTTCAGCACCAATCCCAGCACTAGTTTCAACCTCCTTCCACCAGTGTTAAACAGTCCACATCATACCTTTTACCACATGCTATTTAAAAGTCACCTTTTAAATTTGTTTTTAAAGTTTGTGTTTCATGATTTAATTGCTGTTGACTCTGTGGCTTGGGTATTTAGTTTTCTCCTTTCTTTTTTGTCTTTTGTTTTGTTTTGTTTTTTGGGGGTCACACCCAAAGCAGCACTCAAGTGTTACTCCTGGCTCTACTCTCAGAAATCACTCCTGGCAGACTTGGGGGACCATATGGAATGCCAGGATTTGAACCACTGTCCTTCTTCATGCAAGGCCTTACCTCCATGCTTTCTCTTTGGCCCCAGTTCTCTCCTTTCTTAACACCACCAATGTACCTTAATTCCCTTGACTTCTTTCCCCCAATACTTCATATCTGCCTTCACCAACCTTTCATTCTATTTTGTTTCTTTTCTTCACTATACTCTAGGGTAAAAGTGTTCTAGACAATCCCATTTAAACCAATGCATTTCCTCATGCATTTATTCTAAATAAATAAAATAAATATAAAATAATATAAATGATAGTCTGCATTTATCCTTCTGTATTACTTCATCTAACATGACACCTTCCAGTTTCATCTGTGTTGCAGTGAATTAAATGATTACATTATTCCTTCAATTGGTTAGTATTTATTTGCATATATGTACCATATCTTCATGATTCACATTTTTTAAACATATAAGTTGATTCCAACTCTTAACTATTGTACTGAGTACTGCAATTTGAAGTGATGTTCATACTTCCTTTTGCTTGAGTGTTTTTTTTCTCTCTTGAGGATAGATACTCAAAAGTAGAATTTCTGGGTCAGATGGCAGCTCAATTCTAACTTTATTGAGAACCCTCTATTATGTTTTCCACCAGGGTGAAACCAGATAACATTCTCACAAGCAATGAATGAGAGTTCCTTTCTCACCAAATCTCCACCAACATAGATTTCTCCCAGTATTTTTGATATATGTCATTCTCACTCGTGTGAGATAATATCTCATTGTAACTTGTTTTGGATTTTCTTAATGATAAGTGATGATGAGTATTTTTTCATGTGTCTGTAAGCCAACCAGATAAATGGTCTATATCATAACATAAAATGTTAATATGGATGAATGATAAAATTATATAAAACACTTGATTTATTTATTTATGCATTATTAATGATAAAAATTATTATTACATAATAAATCATGATGTAGTGAAGGTAGAAGATACCTAAAAACAGAGTCTACACTTTCACCCTAATACCAAGGGATAAAGGATAATTTGTACACTATGAGGGCACTATAGCATGACTGGTAGCATGTTTAAATGGTACTATCATGATTAAAGTTCATCATCATTCTGGACTTACATTGAAAAAATGTAAGCCACCAGCAAATCTAGCTGATGAAGTGCAAAATGAAATCAACTATATATCATGGAAAAATCCTCATACTTGCTCATCCTAGTGTGCCTGAAAGACACATGGATATGTATAATCTAGGTTCATTGGGATCAATCTGTGAAAAGATTCACAGTGGCAGTGAACACCAATGGCCATTTCTGAGGCTAGAACTGATCTGTCACTTAAAAGGTCAAGATTATACAAATCTAATTTTAGACAGAAGTAAAAGACTATTCCAGTATCTGTAACAGGCTTGGCTGTCTTCCCTTTCCCCTTTATTATAAAATAGTATGCCATGGTGCCATGGCATAGAGATGGAGAACTGCAAGGTAGATTTTTGACAGATCTAGGGGTCAAGAGTGACTGGAGACAGCCTGCAAATTTCTAAACTATCCCCTTCCATCAACACTGACAACACTGTAACTGAATCATTGAGGTTTCCCATCTCCTCATCTTTATTGACCTACCCTTCCCCATATGTCCACAGAAACAAAGGAGAATTGGAATATTAAAGTCATACTATCATCTATCAAAAACCAAAAAGTTAATCCAGATGTACAAGCAGAAACATGCTTCAGAAAAATATTACCAAAAAATAAGATATAATGGCACAAATTAATCTCTCCAGGGGGCAAACTTTAAGATAAAGAATCGAAGGAAATAACAAAGAATTGGCAAGAAACATTATAACCAAGTTAACAGATGTAGGTGATTTCAATTAATCTTAAAGAAATAAGTTCAGATATCATTTTAAAATATTCATGGGTCCAAATAGATAGAATAGGAGGTAAGGTATTTATCTTAAATGCAACTAAATCTTCCCAGAACTATATATAGTCCCCCCCAAACCACCAGAAGTAATCCCTGAATAGAAAGCCAGGAATAAGCACCTAGCAACACGGGGACGGCTCAAATAAGAAAAAAAAATGCTTCTAAACCCACTCAAAAATAAGTGTTGGAAGAACTTTTACATGAAAAGAAAATGAAATAACAAAATATTGATCATGGTAGCAAATACTTATACAGTGATGGAAACAAACAACAGTTATATGAAACAATGGCAGACAATTGAGAAGGGGAGTAAAGAAGTCAAATGATCATGTCAGTACAAACATACAAAAAAGATCTTTAGATATAAAAAATATGATATAGAAAAGTCATATTAAAAGTTTGACATAGTTTTCTAAGCCAATAATAATAATAAAGATAAGACAATGCTACTCTTATCTAATTTAAATTATTCTAAAAGCAAATGTGAATATGATATATTGACCAAATATCTAATTCTTCTTTATTTTGTTGTTATTTTGTTTGTTTGTTTGTTTTTGGTCACACCCAGTGGTGCTCAGGGGTTACTCCTGGGTCTGTGCTCAGAAATTGCTCTTGGCAGGTTCAGGGAGACAATATGAGATGTCGGGATTTGAACCAATGTTGGCCCTGGGTCTGCCGCTTGCAAGACAAACGCCCTACCACTGTGCTATCTCTCTGGCCCCCAAATACACAATTCTTGAAGAAAATACAATTGTCAATATGTATGCATATAACATAAGAGCATTTACATATTCACAGCAATATTAATTGACCTCAAAGACTAAAATAAAGAGCAACACAATAATTGTAAGGTTTTCAACACACAATGTATGGAAATCAACAAATTATATGCAGACAAAAAACCCAACATAAAATATACATAATAACTTTAAAAGAAGTATTTGAAAATAAGGACTTTGAAGACACATGCAAAAACATCTATCCAAAAGAAATCAATATATATTCTTCATGAGTGCACATGGGATATACACAAAGACATATATGATACATCAAAACACAAAAGAAGATTTTTGTTTGTTTGTTTGTTTGTTTTGGGGTCACATCTGGCAGGGCTCAGAGGTTAGTCCTGGCTCTGGGCTCAGAAATCGCTCCTGGAAGTATGGGGGACCATATGGTGATGCCAGGATTCGAACAACCATCAGTCCTGGATTGGCTGCTTGCAAGGCAAATGCCCTACAGCTGGGCTATCTCTCTGGCTCCCAAAAGAAGTATTTTTAAGAAGCCTTAATTAATTAATTAATATCAAACACTAAAATATTATCAAGCATCTTTTTCAATTATAATTGTATTAAACTAGAAAAATCAACATACATAAAAGGATGGAGGGGGACACAGGTATCTCATTTTGTAATTATTTATTTTTTAATGAAAAGTATTTTTTATTTAAAAAAAAATAACAGTTACTGTGGAATATAAGCATGCTATTGGTAGGATTTTATACATAATACTTTCCTTCATCATACATAATACACCATAATAAAACACAACCTCCACCAGTGCATCCGTTTCACTTCATCCATGTTCCAATGTCCCACTCACCCTCATCCCCATCTTTGGTGAGAAACTCAGACCAGTTCTCAGGTTCTGTTGTCTTTTGGCATTTGTCATGCCGCTACTCCTTTTCTTTTAATCTAATATATGAAATAGATCATTCTATGTCTATCTCTTTCCCTGTGACTTATTTCAACCAGTATGATACTCTCCAGATTCATCCATACAGCAACAAATTGTCTGACCACATCTATTCTTAAAGCCAAATACTATTCCATTGTGAATATGTACCATAGTTTCTTTATACAGTCACTTGTTTGTGGACAAAGAGGATAGATTGTGTAATCACCCCATGCTCCATATTTCCAACCCTGGGTGAATGGATCTGAAGCAGGGAAGCATATGAATTAATTAACCAAGCCAGTCAGAAGAGAATCTTGGAGTTGGGTTATTTTCTCACCTTGTGGCTTCTCTGCACACCAACCCAAAAACTGAAACCTCTCTTTATTTTCCCAATACAAATTCAACTGGGCGGGGAGGGTTGAGTGAAATACAGGTGTACTTTTGCTTATCTAAGGGATAGGTGAAAGGAAAGAGGAAGTTGGCAGAAAGACTTTGTTTTGAGTAAAAGCAGGGTGTCATAACGATTCACCTTTTCTATTCCTTTAACAGTTAGTATGATGCTGAGGAAATTTCTAATCCTAAGAATCACTGCTGGTAAGGGTAGACTTGGCTGTAAAATGTGTCATAGATTAAATTTTCCATACATCATTTCCAAAACAATCAGCTTTTTTCATATCTATGTCTTATACAAATCACAATTTTTTCATAGACTTATCTGAATATAAACATTAGAACCTTTCTGCAGATATACATTATTTGAAAACAACTTCAAGTCTATAGCTTCCAACTCCCTTTTCCATAAACTTCTCTAAACAAAATCATAAGAACATTTCAGCATATATATATATATATATATATTTATATATATAGTTTGAAAATAAGTTTGCCAGACATTCTTATAAGGAGCATTGTAATAAGAGTCCATATTATCCAAGTTCCTTTCCATAGACTTCTGTAGACAAAGGCATTAGAACATTTTGCATACATAATTTGAGAATAAGTTACTAAATAATATACTCAATCAAACATCACAGCAATTGGGGAACATTCACTAAGATAGCTGAGAACCATTAAAAATCTAAAAACATTATGCATTTCCAAAGCTATGCAAACTAATTTTGAACCACTGAAGTTGAATACATTATTACTTGTTTTCAGTGGGGCATAGAACAACAAAGTAGCTATTAAAGTCTATTTAGAGTCTGGAAAATCTATACAGCATCTGGAGAGATAGCACAGCTGTAGGGCATACAGCCTATCTAGGACAGAGGGTGGTTCAAATCCCAGCATCCCATATGGTCTCCAGAGCCTGCCAAAAGCAATTTCTGAGCACAGAGCCAGAGGTAACCCCTGAGTACTGCCAGGTGTGATCAAAAACAAACAAACAAAAATAGAACAAAAAAGTCTAGACAGGTAGAATACACAATTTAATCAACGATATAATGGCTAATGCAAATAGGGTCAAGAGATTAGCCTAGAAGAAAGTTGCAAGAGTTTCTGAAAGAAGAGTTTCTTCTCAACTGGGCCTCATTATAAATATTAGCATAATCTTTTGCTTTCTGGTTCCTTTTTAGCCACATTTGTGCTCAGGGATTACTCCTAACTCTGTGCACAAGAATTTGTCCTAGTGTGGCTCTGATGAACCACATGTAGTGCCAGGTTTGAGACAAGGGCAGCCACATACAATAAAAGCATTTTACCCTTTGAACTACCTCTCAGGCCCCAACTTTCTGATTTTAGGAGGTGGGTTTTCTTTATCTTTATAAGTCTCTTAATAGGTTCAATCATATTGATCCTTTCAAAGAAACAACTTCGGGTTTTCATTATCATTTGAATTGCTTTTTTGATTTCAATTTTATTTACTTCTGCTCTAATTCATCTCTTCTTTGTTCTTTAATTAATACTTGTTCTTCGGTTTTATTTTTATGTTTATTTATTCACCCTTGCTTCATACCTAAAGATAAATTACTTTTTAACCTTTTTTTGTCTATTGTTAAAGGCTTTGAGGAGGACAGTTGGGTAATACCCAGAAGCACTCAGAGTTACTACTGGCTCTGCCCTCAGAAATTACTCCTGGCAGGCTTGGGGGAACAGATGGGACATTGGGGATTGAACCCAGTTGGCCTCATTCAAGGCACGTTTTCTATCCACTGTGGTATCCCTCTGGCCTCTTGGTATGGACTTTTATAAAGATAAAATTCCCTGTTAGATTATATGTTTTTGCATGTCATGGAATTTGATGGCTTGTTTAGTTACTTTTCTTCTCCTCTTGGAGATTTTTATTTTCCATTTGATTATTTCACTTCCCAAAGTGGGTTTGAAATTATGATGTTTAATATTGGTTAAAATGTGGAAATCCAATCCTTTTCCGGTTCATAAGCATGATGATCAGGTTTTCACATGCCAGTGTGATATGTGCCTCCCTTTCAACCTTGTTACGACATCGGTACATCACCCTTCTGAGATGAGAAAAAAAAAAGGAAAAAAATGTGGAAATCCATCTCATGTTAATGGATTATAAGGATGAATATTGTCAAAATTACAATCGTGTCTAGAGATAGAGTTTTAATACTGTAGGTATGGTGCTTACTTTGAATGTGGCTGACTCAGATTTGATTCCTGGCACCCCATATTGACCTCCAAGTCTCACTAGAAATGATCCCAAAATAGAGAGTTAGCAGTAAGCATTGAGCACACACAAATGTAGTCCACCTCCCAAAAATCTAAAGTGACAATCTTACTCAAAGCAATATACAGATTCAATGCAGCCTCTATACAAAGACACATAATATTTTTCAAAGACATAGATAAAATGTTGTTAAAAATTATATGGGATAATAACTCCTCTCCTCCTAGTAGCCAAAACAATGCTAGGAATAAAGAAGATATGATGCTGCTTTCTTCCATCTTCAAGTTATGCTATAAAGTTGTAATACTCTACACAGCATAATAATGGAATAAGACTATACTTTCAAGGAAATGGAATAGAATTGAGAGTTCAGAGACAGATCCACAAGTTATGACAGTAGCAAACATTATAAAGTGGAGCAAGGGAAATCTCTTCAATAAATGGTGTTGGGTAAATTGTCAGTCACCTACAAGAAAAAAAAAGAATTTATATCCCTTTCTAACACTTTGCACAAAAGTCAAGTTAAATGGATTAAAGACTTCAATAGCAAACCTGTGTCCACAAATTATATTGAGGAAAACATTGGTAGAACACTTACTGACATTTAAACTAACGGTATTGTCAATGCCATCCATCAAGTAAACTGAAGCAAAAATAAACAATCCAGACAACACAAAGCTAAGAAGCTTCTGAAATGCAAAGGATATGATGACAGGAATAAAGGACATCCCACAGTTTGGGAAAGAAGATTTTCCCACTATATTTTTCATAAATGTTTAATATGTAAGATCTAGTAATTACTAATCTTAACAAAATATCCAATGACTCCCATCCATAAATATGAGATAAACAGACACTTTGCCAAAGAAGACATACAAATGGTCAACAAGCTTATTAAAATGTGGACATTGTTACTCATAATTAGAGGAATGTAAATATCACAACATGATACCACCTCACTCATGTGAAAATAACACATATCAAAAAATATGAAAATAACCAGTGTTGGTGGGGTTGTGGTAAAGAAGAAAAATTCATCCATTGTTGTTGAGAATGTCATCTGATTTCAATCTTTATAAAATGCAATATGAAGATTTCTCTTCATAAATAGGGATAGAATACTCATATACCACTTATTAGAATTTATTTCAAAATAGGGATTATATATTCTATGCCACTTATTGGCTTCTGTCCCCAAAGACAAAAATACTAATTCAAAAAGGACATATGAACTCCTTTGTTCATTCTTGCACTTAGTACAATAACCAAGATAAGGAACACAGGCCAGACTACAGATTAATGGATCAAGAAGTTCTGATATTTATACACAATTTAATAATATGCAGCTCCAAGAAAGAATACAATTATTTATTTTAGGAATATGGATTAATTAGAAGATACCATGCTGAATTAAATCAGTCAGAAGGAAAGGGACAGATAGGGAATGATCTTTCTCACACGTGGACTTAAAGATACACAGTGATATCCAACAACAGATATCCAAAATCAACATAAGAAAGGAACTTATCTACACAGGTGAATTGGAGTTATGAGTTAGAAGAGAGCTATGATTTTTTGGGAAAAGGAGAAGGGTGCACTGGTGATAGGTGTGATGCTGAAATCATGTCCATAAGAAATCATGATTAATAGAATTATAAAAAAAAACAATAGAATCTTCTAATAATAAAGTATAAGGACCTAGTAACTTCTCCAGTAAATTTTATGAAACTTATGAAGAACTAATACCTATTCTCTTCCAAATAAAATTAAGGATTATTCATTTTAGGTATGCAAAGTGATTCAATACATATAAACCAATTGATATAATATACCAAAACAAAAACGTAAGATAAAAAACACATTATCTTATCAATGAATGTCAAAAATGCTTTTGAAAGATCAATCAACTATCCATGATTTAAAAAAATACAATATGAGGGGCTGGAGAGATAGCACGGAGGTAAGGCATTTGCCTTTCATGCAGAAGGTCATTGGTTCGAATCCCAGCATCCCATATAATCCCCCGAGTCTGCCAGGAGCGATTTCTGAGCACGGAGCCAGGAGTGGCCCCTAAGCACTGCTGGGTGTGACCCAAAAACCAAAAAAAAAAAAAAAAGTAAATTAATTTAAAAAAATACAATATGAGGCTGGAACTATAATACAGTAAATAAGGTGTTTGCCTTGCATGCAGCCATTTCTAATTCAATTTCCAGACCTCAAGCCCACCAAAAGTGATCCCTGAGTAGAACCAGGAATAAACTCTAAGTAATGTGGGATGTGCACCTGCCCAAAAACAAAAAAAACTTTTGAACAATTTTTGATCATAAGAAATGTACTTGAAGTAATAAAATCAAATGTAAAAAAACTCGAAACTAACATGAGTTAGCTCTGAGTTAAGTGAGTGGTAAGAAGAATAAAAACTGCTTGTGTTTTCCTTAACATCTGAAATGCAACAAACTATTTACTTGCATCACTTCTTTTCAACATAGTTTTAGAAGTCCTGTCCAGAAAAATTAGGCAAAATGATTTAAGAATTTCAATTTGTAGAAAGCCTCTCTAGAGTACAGGCCTCTGTGGGGTGCGGAGGAAGGACACTTGGGATATTGGTCATGGGAATGTTGCACTGGTGAAGGATTTTATATATATATTTTTAAAAATCAAAAAAAAAAAATAAGGCCTCCCAATTCTTACCACAGGCTGTGTTCTGTACACTTACTGTATAGAAAGAGGAGGTACAGTAAATATACTCTATATTCACTTTAACCCAGGCCCTTTGCCTGGTTTGTATTGTGAATTGGGGGACAAAAAAAAATAATTTCAATTTGGAAAGTAGGAAATAAAACTATTGCTAATTTCACATAAAATAAGTATACACCTCTGAAGATGCCATAAAAATAGTCTCTTGAAATAATTGATGAATTTAGTAAAGTTGCAGTAACAAAAACAAAACACAAATATAATTTGCCTTATTACATGTAAGAAATGCATTGGAGAAAAAAGAAAATGAATAAAACAAACTCAGAATAGTGTAAACTCAGAATTGTGTCAAAATATAAAGTATAAAATACCTGATTGTAAACATAAGGAAGTGAAAGATCATACACAAAAACCTATAAGAGGTCTCACCAGCCAGAGTTGGTTCTTTTAAAAAGATAAACAAGCCTCACAAAAAATTATACAGAGCCCTAATAAATTGAATCAGAACAAAAAGGGAGACATCACAGCATATACCATAGCAATTCAAAGAATCATCAGATATTACTTTTAATAAAAAGGAAAGAAAAATCACAAGAGCATATCAATTTATTCAGAGAAAACTTGAGATAAAATCAACATTTATTTTTGATAAAATTCCTCAACATAAGGATAGAAGGTAACTTCATCGAGATAGTAATGACAACAAACCCCATAACCAGCATCAGACTCAATGGCAAAAAACTTAAAGTTTTCTGTCTAATCTTGGACACAAGGAAAATATTTTTACTATTATTGTTCAACATAGTCTTAGAAGCCTCACCATATCAATTATACTAAAGAAAGCTCCAAAGTTGGAAAGAACACAAAATATCATGATGTATATAGATAACATGCTAATACACTCAGATGACTCTAAAAAGATTCTACTGTGAAATTTCTTAAAAACAATGCAGCACAAGCCTCCAACACAAAAACCTCATGCTAGCACAGGAAAGAAAGTGGTTTTTGAAAATATAGGTTGGTCGCCCTAATTTTGCAATTCAGTGCTCTATCATATTTGGCTTCAAATACAGTGCTCATTATAACAATTTTTTATTTTTGGTGTTTGGTTTTTGGGTCACACCCGGTGGTGCTTAGGGGTTTTTCCTGGCTCTGTGCTCAGAAATCGCTCCTGGCAGGCATATAAGATGCCAGGAATCATTTGAAACACCATTCGAAACACCATTCTTCCTGGATTGGCTGCAGGCAAGGCAAACTCCTTAACACTGTATATCTCTCCAGACCCTCATTATAACAATATTTTGATAAAATACTTCAAATTATCTATTTACCTTTTAATTAAATCAGCTTCTATGATCTAATGTTTATGTCCATAGAGACCACTGAAATAGGCAACTGCCACATAGACTTTTATTATAGGCCCTGTTCATTAAGTATGATTTTACAAATTACTATTACCTTTTATTTTCTTCTTTCTCAATTCAAGCTACTTTACTTTATCATAATGCCTAGGTGGGAATGGCACTAATTTACTGTCACTATGTACCTGAAGTATAACTGTGAGAGACATCTAATTCACATTGGTATCAATAAAAATTAAAAAGGAAAAAAAACAATGCAGCAGCACAAAGAATCAAAATTAGTACAAAAGTAATGCACACAAATCTATTACATTTCTAGATGCAAATAGAGCTAGAAATGAAAATTTGGTAACATTACATGTATAAAGAAAAAGAAAATGTATCTGTGTCACACCATACACAAACATTAATTCAAAATAAATCCAAGATCTTGAGATTAGACCAGTATCCAAAAAATATTTTAAGGGAAATTTAGGTAAAATACTAGATGTACATGTCAAAGATCCCCAAAGATACAATGATAGTAGAAACAAAATAAATAATACTATGTAAATATTAATTTTTGTGGGCAAAGAAGAATGTAGAGCACTTACTTGCATACATTCCACCCAAGTTTAATCCTCTGTCCCCCATGGTACCCTACACCCAAGCAGGAGTGCTCCCTGACAGTAGAGATAGGAGTATGCCCTAAGAACCACCAAATGTGACCAAAAAAAAAAAATAAGTTTTTGTTTCTTTAAACAAAAACTCAAAATAAATTTAAAAAGGACCTTATTGAATAAAGAAAGATATTTGAAACAATATAAATATAAATCAGCTATAATGCTAATCAAGGATATAAAAGCCCCCAGAAATCTGAGCAGTAAATAAACCCATAATCCATTAACATAGAATGATCAGATGAACAGACTTCTATGAAAAGAATGTATATCCAATGACATATGAAAAAGTATTTATCATCATTTATCATCAAGAGAATCCAAATTAAAATGATAATGGGATATTGGGGTTGGAGCAATAGTACAAGGGATAGAGGTCTTACGTCATACACGCTAACCTTGGCCCTTGGCTTGTTCTCTGACACCATGGAGTCCACCAAGAGTAATTACTGAACACAGAGACAGAAATAATTTGAGTATACTGTGTGTAGTCCCAAAACATATATATACATATATATAAACAAATATAATATAAATTTATGAAAGTCAGGAGAAAGTTGATAACCCCCCCCCAAAAAAAAGAAAGACTGAAACTGTGACTTGAAAGCAAGGATTCATGAGAAAGTTCAGTTGTTTGCAGAGGTTTGCAGTGGAGTGCATCTTCCATAGACCACATAGGCAATTTGTATGCTTACACTTTAAATGGGGTCTCTACCCCCACCTTCACACCCTTCACTCATCCCTCAATGTTTCCTGTATCATCTCCCAAATAAACTAGAATTCTCATTTTAGGATATTATTTTCAAGCAAATTCAGACACTGATGTGATGATTTCTAGAGCACCCTGTAAATTGCTCATTTTTAAAGCAAAGCAAGGAAAAATGGTATATGCATACACAGAGATGAAGGGAGAGAGAGCACCTCAATCCTCTCACTTTCCAACTGCTTTCATTCAAATATTCAACCAAAGACCTGGGGTCTTCTCATTCGAACTGGTTTACTCAACCCACATCTAGACACTGAAATCCCTCCCAACCCAGTTTGCATGACAATTTCAGGTCTGTGTACACTTCATAACTTAGCTCCCCTGTAAAATTTCCATAGGGAAATCAATGCCTGGTTGTATATTTATTTGTTTGTTTTTTGAAGACAGGTGGGTTGGCTGTGTTTATCAACTTGGTCTGGCTTGCATATATATTGCAGATAAGAATAAATCAGGATACTACTCACAATGCCTCCTTTTCAGATGCTTCCTTGTGTCTTAAGATGTACATGATTGGGATGAATGGCAGAAAGGAGATACAAAAGAAGAGAAAATAATGGGAAATATGCTATTTAAATTTTTTGAATATTTATTTTTAACCTTTAAATTGTAGCTTATCCTTAACACTTATTTTATGTAATTGGAGTCAAATTGAATGGTAGGAGATAGGGTTGTAGTGTTGATTGAATATTAACTGGACTCTACTCATTCCACCAAAATATGTCTGTTTCTCCCTTATTCCAAAAAGGGAGATGATGATAATGTTAAGTTCAAAAAACTTTGTTTCAATAGAGATATATCCATCATTCCTATTTATGCCAAGGTCCTAAACAAATATAAAGAAAACAAAAAAATATTACTACATTGCATATTTATCCAAGTATAATCTGATGGAAGAGGAGAAATATATTCACAAATCTCATTAAAACATAATAAATACACTACAATAAAATAGTTAAAATAAAGAAACAGGTATGTTGCATCAAATAGTAAAGCTTAAAGGTTGAATCTTCCTAAATAAATTTGGACGGTGACCCTTAGATGGATTTTAGAGAATGAGGAGAATTGGCAAAGTGAAAAAAGAAGAGCAACATTTAGTCGGAAGGAATATCTCAAGATGGCTAACATACAAGTGCCAACAATCTGAGTTCTGCCCCAAATCTGATGTAAAATAAAGTTTGGAAAATCCCAGAATAATGTCAGAAAAAAATAATAAATAGGTGACATCTTAGTAAACTTTTATTTGTTTGTTTTTGGGGTCACACCTAGTAGTGCTCAGTGCTTACTCCTGGAAAGACTTGAAAACACTATCCAGGATGCCAGGGATTTGTTGAACCTTACATTTATAAGCTGCACTATCTCTCTTTCCCCCTAAACTTTAAAGTTTGAGGGCCCCTAGTAAGACGAAAGACCATTAAAACTGGATATGAGACAAGAATCCCCAACATAAGGATCTAGACTGTTGTAACTAAAAGACCAGATATTTTTTAAGTTTTCAAGTTTTGAAACAGCTTACAAAATGGAGCAAGTAAGCCTAAGAGCCATTCCAGGATATGACCCAGTTGTCATTGTACAACAGCCATTGTAAGTGGTCACTTGGAGATGGGAACAGTAAAATGAGAATATTGGTTGAAAACAGCAAAGGCCTGTTACTTATGTACAGAAGCCCCATGTCTCCTGCCCCAAAGGAGCTCTGGTAAGCAAGTTGTTCCACTCACCCCTCTAAATATTGGATAAAGATAGGACAGGGGTTCATTAAAACAAAATTAGTTTCTCTCCTATTATTTGTTATCATCTTTGTACCAATGTAGCTGTTATTCAGTAAGTCTTCCTTAAAAAATTTTAGGATCAAGCAGTTCCTGGCCCAGAAACAAAAGCAAAATTAGCCCATCCCTCACTATGTTTGG
Organism: Suncus etruscus; assembly: GCF_024139225.1. Classification (NCBI taxonomy): domain Eukaryota; kingdom Metazoa; phylum Chordata; class Mammalia; order Eulipotyphla; family Soricidae; genus Suncus; species Suncus etruscus. The sequence goes on along the minus strand of NC_064853.1, from coordinate 68,262,681 downwards.
ATAAAAACTGGGAATAAGATCAGGTACAACTCCAAGGGAAGATACGGAGAAGACCAAGCTGGGTCTGTAACAAATTATACACGAGAGGACACTTTGCATGCATTGTGATAGACATTCACACCTTGCATAAGAGGTAAAAACTGTCACAAATATGAAGTTAGTTTGTTTAACTAGAATATATTTTTCCTCTCTGCTCTAATTCCTGGTTGCCAACTCAGTAAATCTTATTTATGATAAAAAGAAAAGCATTGAGATAAAATTTAAAATATGAGAAAAAAAAAAAAGGTTCATACCTCTAGGCCAGTTCCATAGACTCACTCTTTTCTCAAAAGAGAAGTAAGCCAAGTCATGAAAAATGGGCATAACAGCTACACAGCTGAAAGTTGGCAATCCTGGCAGGATAGGGTGAGCCAAACCCATTCCTGCTGAATCCATCACCCATAATTCTCACTCTGCCCTGCTTCATCACTTGTCTATGACTCTGCAGAGACACCAATCTGACCAAATCCCAGGTATTTGGGCTGATATTACCAGAACTATTTTTGGATTGAGTACAGCGACCCTTCCTCCCTGCATTCTCCTACTTCTGGGAGCTCTAGAAGCTGGGAACACCCTCACAAAAGCAGTAGTATCAGTAATAGTGCTTTAATTTCCTGGACAATTTCATTTGTTTGATGCTGTCATTCCCCATAGAAGCACATCAATATGCATGCCAATATGTAGCTGAGATCTTTAATGTTCAGAAACAAAACAAATAGCAAAATGGCCAGCTAGCAACAAGAGTTTACTAAAACTTCTGTCAATGTCTTAATGACTTCATTAGAAATACAATAATTTTCCATAATTGCATGTCGCTATAATTTGGGGTTTGTTTGTTTTTGTTTTTGTTTTTGGTTAAACTTTTTCTTCTCTGTTTTTTCTTTCTTTTTTTAAGTAACTTTGCTCTCACTTATCTGGAAACAAATGTATTACTGTCAACTATGTGAACTACTTGATGCATGTTCTTTAAGTAAAGTAAATAAAAATTCATGAGAAAAATATACAACTAATTATTATCTAACATGTACAATAAAATTTAGAGTAAATTTGAAGACTTCAAATTTGAAAAATTATTGTCAGGGAAATATGACTATATAATATTTGGACACCACCTAAAATATCTCAGTGTTGTTTAAAAATGGAGTTATAAATAAAGGCTTAAGAGGACTAGGAGACTGGTGTGAGATACAAAAATTACCTGCTTTTATGCTATTATTTGGCATAGAATGATGTCATGAGTAAAATCTAATTTCCTGTAGTCTTACTTTTTGGGGGGCCACACCCAGTGATGCTCAGGGGTTACTCAGGGATTGCCCTCAGAAACTGCTCCTGGCTTGGGGGACCATATGGGACACAGGGGGATTCAACCGAGGTTCGTCCTGGGTCAGCCAAGTGCAAGGCAAATGCACTACCACTGTGCCACTGTTCCAGCCTTGACCTCATCTTGAGCATATGCCAGGACAAAATGGAAACATATAACTTGAATTTGTATGCTGTGAGACACAATTTACACAGTTTATGATGTTGAGAGTTATGTTGTTTTTATTTTTTACTGTGAGACAATAAACTCAGTTGAGGTAGGCTAACAGTAAAAGCTGGCCCATTAGCAAGAAGTGAAATTAAAATCTTTACAGGACAAACAAGAAAAGCATTTCCAGTGCAAATGTGGATTATTATTTAAAAAAAAAAAAAAACAGGGGCCAGAGAGATAGCATGGAGGTAAGGCGTTTGCCTCTCATGCAGAAGGACAGTGGTTCAAATCCCGGCATCCCATATGGTCCCCTGAGCCTGCCAGGAGCAATTTCTGCCAGGCGCGATTTCTGAGCATAGAGCCAGGAGTGGCCCCTGAGCGCAGCCGGGTGTGACCAAAAAAAAAAAAAAAAAAAACCCCCCCCCCCCCCAAAAAAAAAAAAGACTCAAGGGCCCGGAGAGATAGCACAGCGGTGTTTGCCTTGCAAGCAGCCGATCCAGGACCAAAGGCGGTTGGTTCAAATCCCGGTGTCCCATATGGTCCCCGTGCCTGCCAGGAGCTATTTCTGAGCAGACAGCCAGGAGTAACCCCTGAGCACCTCCGGGTGTGGCCCAAAAACCAAAAAAAAAAAAAAAAAAAAAAAACTCAAAACAGTGTAGAAAACTTATCCAAAGTTTAAAATTTAGATATATAATCTCATGAGAGTGAAACTTTAGGAACAAAACTAGAGATACAACTAAATTTTAAATGACTGAGGAATGCTAAGAGTGAAGAGTACTAAAATTTCAGTGGGAAAAAACAAATTTTTCACAAAAATAAAAAAAAACTAAGAAAAGTAATAATTGCATTTAAGTTCTAGAATTCTTAACTTCCTGAGATTATCACTTAAGGGATGGACAGTAAGTTAATGAATACTAAAGGGTCTGAAAAGCAGATAATACTTTTTTTTTTTTTTACTGTTTAAAGTAATACAAAGTTTGGGGCTGGAGCTATAGTGCAGCGATAAGGCATTTGCCTTGCACACAGCTGACCCAGGGTAGACCTGGGTTTGATCCCTGTTTCCCATATGGTCTCCAAGCCAGGAGCGATTTCTGAGTGCATAGCCAGGAGTAACCTCTGAGCCTCACCAGGTGTGGCCCAAAAACCAAAAAAAAAAAAAAAAAAAAAAAAAAAGGTAAAGTAATACAGAATTAAGAACTCTGGCAACAATCTTTTAGAAATAAAATGGAAATAATGTGGACTATGTCTTAAACAAAAAAATTATCAAATTAATTTAATAACCTAATTTACTTTAATTAGACACCTAAGATATTACCATTGTAACATAAAATCAAATTTAAAAGTTATTAAAAAAATTTTACGTTCTTGTGCTCCAAGTCTCTGAAATATAGCACATATTTTTCACTTACAACTCCTCTCATTTCAGATGAGGCATTTTATTTATTTATTTATTTATTTATTTATTTATTTATTTATTTATTTATTTATCTATTTATTTATTTATTTATTTATTTATTTACTGGTTTTTTGGATCACACCCGGCAGCACTCAGGGGTTACTCCTGGCTCTCTGCTCAGAAATAGCTCCTGGCAGGCACGGGGGACCATATGGAATGTCGGGTCCTGGGTCGGCTGCTTGTAAGGCAAACACCACCGCTGTGCTATCTTTCTGGCCCCCAGATGAGGCATTTTAAAAAGACATAGTAGTTATGTGTGGCTATTGGTATTGTGCCAGTCAGCAATTTTAGATGACCTGATAATTCTGCTAGGTCAGTAAGGTCAGATGGTCATCTTAATTTTAAGTGATAGGAGGCATGAAAAGAAGAGAGGGGGGCCGGGCGGTGGCGCTAGAGGTAAGGTGCCTGCCTTACCTGCACTAGCCTTGGACGGACCGCGGTTCGATCCCCCGGCATCCTATATGGTCCCCCAAGCCAGGAGTGACTTCTGAGCACATAGCCAGGAGTAACCCCTGAGCGTCACCGGGTGTGGCCCAAAAACAAAAACAAAAACAAAAACAAAAAAAAAAAGAAAAGAAGAGAGGAGAAAAAATATGGCAAAATGAAACTTAAATACTAAAATCTTATTTGGGAGGAAAAACTAATTCTCCACATTTGAAAACATTTCAATATGTCAAAAATGTTGCAAAAATTAAAAAATGTTGATAATACAATAAAAGCCTGCATGCACACAGTAAACACTGTAAAAAATGTAAAAGTGAAGTCGCATCAAATAAATCAATAATCACACCTACTAATAATGACAAAAATCCATCTCCTAAAAACCCATAAATTATTATGTTAAATTTAAAAAAGAAAAGATATAATTATATTCTTTATAACTGACACACATACAAAATGATAAGATGTAAACTAATAGACTGGAGAGATGGGTAAAGGTACTTGTCTTCCATATGTGGATTTAATTAATATGTTATTTTAATTAATATTTAATTAATATTAATATTTAATCCATATATGGATTTAATTCTCAGCATCTTATAATGTCTTTGGGCCCACCCAAAGTAATTCCTGAGTGTAGAGTCAGGATTTTATATATGTATTTGATATATTTTTATTTATATACTTATTATACTATTTACATATTCATATGTTTATATATATTTTTCTCTAATCCTGATTCTTAAATGTATACTATTCTATAATAAACTTTATTTCTCTTACTAGTGTTTGAATATGTTTTTGTGTGGGTCTGATGATCGTGGTTTCCAGATCTGAACCTAATGTTACTGATCAAGCACTTCCTCTAACACAAGGATGCCCCAGCCATGGAAAGGACAACAGTGCTTTCTCAGACTCAACATCTTTTCATGCTCCATACAACACTATCAACCAACAAAGCTTATTCATTGCTTCAGAGAAGGAAGTTGACATTGGTGATGGGATTGGTGTTAGAAACTATACCTAAAACTCAACTATGAATAACATTGTAAATTATGACTCGTCAATAAAAAAAATGCTATCAAAAAGGCAAAAATAGCCTATTATAAGTGAAAATTAGTCAAACAGCAAAAAAACAATAATATTTAATACTGATAAAAAAATCTCTCAGGAAAATGCATTTATTAATCTTTATGTTTAAATCATATTAACTAAGGCTATAGAAAAGCAATGTTATTATTTTATAAAATAATATATTCCAAAACATCTTATTTAAAATTTATTTGCTATTAAAATTAATCTTTCTCATTATAAAACAAAAATGTATAAAGTTAAATGTATTTTGGGGGGGGGAATTACATCTGGTGATGCTAAGGGATTACTCTTGCCTCTGTGTTTCGAGATTTGCTACAGTTTGTTCAGTTCAAGGGAATATACGCAGTACGAGAAATTGAACCTGAGTTGGTAGCATGCAAAGCATAGTCAGACCTGCTTTACTATCTTTCCAGTGTGAGGTCATTCTTACTCCATCTCCTTGCCAATATTTTTTTAGTGAGGTATCAAACCAATATTTAAAAAAAATAATTTCTTTATTTAAACACCGTGATTACAAAAATAATTGTAGTTGGGTTTCAGTCATAACAAGAAACCCGCTTCACCATGCAACCTTCCCATCACCAAAGCCCCCATCTCTTCCCTCTCCACCATCACCCCCGCCTGTATTCAAGACAGGCTTTCTACACCCCTCACTCACTGACATTGTTATGAAAGTTATTCAGTGTAGTTATTTCTCTAACTCAGGGGTCTCAAACTCAATTTACCTGGGGGCCGCAGGAGGCAAAGTCGAGGTGAGGCAGGGCCGCATAAGGAATTTCACAAAAAAAAAGTCCTCAAACGTCATTATTAACAGTTTTGATTATTTCTTCTGAACATGAATAGAACAATGAGTGAAGATCATGAACAGTTCTTCTGAACATGACATCTTTTGCCTATTCCTTGCTCCAGAGACTTAACAGTGCTTCTTCCCACAAATCTGAACCACATTTGACTTTAGAAAGGAAGCAGTTGAGACCCTCAGTATGGCTTGAAGATGATCATCGTTAAATCTAGGCCTGTATTTTGACTTATTGAAGTTCAATGTGGAGAATAACTTTTCACACAAATATGTGCTCCCAAAAAGGCACATGGTACACTTGAACATTCGGGAAAGCTCAGGGAAGCTGGGGGACAATTCTCTCAAAAATTACCCATGCATGTCTGCTTTTCCACTAATCTCCCTGAACTTGGCTTTGAGATCAGAGTTGCATTGCAGGTCAATGAGCTCCATTTGACGCACAGGAGGGGCATCTTGCACATCAAAGGAAAAGGGCTCCACAAAAATTTGAAAAGTGGCTCTGTGCTTTTTGAAGTCTGCAAATCTGTGATCAAATTCCTTCTCTAGCTTAAAAATAGCATCAACATATTTCTCACCACTGAATGATATGCCTGCATCCACAAGTTCTTTGCATGCTGGGAAATGGCAAAGGTTTGTCTGACAGAGCTGGGATTTCCATAACACAAATTTTGTGGAGAATGCTCTCACGTTGCCATAGGCAGCACTGAGAAGCTGCCCCAGGGCTTGCAACATCTTGTTTAGTACATTCAGCTGATGTGTGATGTCAACAAGAAAAGCTAAGTTCATGAGCCATTTGTGATTACTTAACTCAGAAACAGCATTCCATTCCTTCTCCATGAAGGCTTTCACTTCTTCTCTCAACTCAAAAAATCTTTTCAGGACATTTCCCCTGCTGAGCCAACGTACCTCGGTGAAACAGAGCACATCTCCATATTCTGACTCCATTTCCTCTAAAAAAAACATGGAATCGCCTGTGCTTTAAGCCCCTGGATCTAATTTGGTTGATGCATTTCACAACAACAGACATCACATTGTCACACGGCAGGTATTAACTGCAAAGGGTCTGCTGATAGATAATGCAGTGAAGAGCAATGGCCTTCTCTACACCCTCCTCTTCAAGTTTTTTTTTGAACAAGTGCCACCAGTCCATTTTCCTCCCTGTCATCGATGGCGCTCCATTGGTTATTATTCCAACAAACCTCTTCAATGGCAAATCTGCATTCTCATTGGCATTACACAGATGCCAAAATATCTCATTAGCAGTGGTCTGGCCATGCATTGGAATTATTGTGAGCAGCTCCTCTGTCAATTCAAAATTGCAAGCAACACCACAGACATAAATTGTGAGCTGTGCAGTGTCTGTTTTATCTGTGCCCTCGTCAAGAGCAACTAAGTATGCATCAAAACCTTTGGCTTTCTCACACAGTTGATGATAAATGTCACTTGACATGTCAGAAATGCACCCTGCCACAGTGTTGGCAGAAAGGCTGATTTTGCTAAACTGACCTTTCTTTTCCAGACAGATAGTACTTACAGTCAGTAACATGCATTTTTTAACAAACTCTCCTTCTGTGAATGGTTTCCCTGCCTTAGCAATCACCTCACTAACTATGTAACTAGCTTCTACTGATGCAACGTTCTCTTTGGTTTCTTTCTTGAAGAAATCTTGTTGCCTCATTAGACATGCTTTAAGACTGGCAACCCACTTGGCTCTCTCATTTCCTTGATATTTTGCACATTCCTCAGCATCTTTAGTTGAATAATGGTGTTTCAAGTTGTATTCCTTGTGCACTGCAACTTTCTCAGAGCAAATAAGACATGTGGGGATGCCCCTATGCTCAACAAAGAAATACTGTGTCTCCCACTTTTCCTGAAATTGTCTGTGCTCATCATCAATCTTTCTCTTCACTGCAGGCTTTGATGAAGTCATGATGAAGGTATGACAAAATCTAATTCTGTAATAAACTTCTCTCCCTTAGGCCTCTGATAATGCAAGGGACAGCGGGCAGGAGCAGCGAAAATGATGTCTGCACTAGGCGCAAAGTATTTGCAATTATTCGCTTACCGAATATTCGCAATAAGAAATTGCATTAGTAAGAAAAAAAATTGCAAAAAATTGCCTTAAACATTTGCACACCCCGAACGGAACTGCTCGGGGTATGCGAATGTTTAATGTGATATTTTTCTTACTAATTCTATTTTTATTGCGATTATTTGGTCAGCGAATAATTGCAAATACTGTGATATCTGAAGGCCAGCCATGGGCCACACAATGTTGTACGGTGGACCACAAACGGCCCGTGGGCTGCGAGTTTGAGACTCCTGCTCTAACTGTACTCACCACTCTTTGTGGTGAGCTTCATATCTTGAGCCGGTCCTGTTGGCCCTCATTTCTGGGAATTATTTTAATGTCTTTAATTTTTCTTAAATCCCATATATGAGTGAGACTATTCTGTGTCTTTCTCCCTCTGGCTTATTTCACTCAGCATGATAGATTCCATGTACATCCTTGTATAGGAGAAGTTCATGATTTCATCTCTCCTTACAGCTGCACAATATTCCATTGTGTATATGTACCACAGTTTCTTTAGCCATTCATTTGTTGAAGAGCATCTTGATTGTTTCCAGAGTCTGGCTATTGTAAATAGTGCTGTAATGAATATAGGTTTGAGGAAGGGATTTTTGTATTGTATTTTTGTGTCCTTAGGGTATATTCCTAGAAGTGGTATAACTGGGTCAGATGGGAGCTCAAATCTCCAGTTTTTTTTTTTTTTGAGGAATCTCCATATTGTTTTCCATAAGGGCTGGACTAGACATCTTGCCAATATTTATATCTTCTAGTATTTTTAATAGGCCATTATTGTTAATGTTGGATGGTATTTCAGCATTATTTTAGTTTTGGTTTACTTAAAAATAAGTGACATATTTATGCATTTATCAAAAAAACATGAAAACATTTGTTTGAAAGAATATCTGTATTACCACATTCATGGCACATTATTCCTAGTAGTCTAGATATGGAAAAAATATGACTAGGTAAGTAAGTTGTAATCTATACATGCATACATATGTATGTATATTCAGTAGACTACTACTCAGATATTTATAAATGTATAAGTATGCTTCTGAAAACAAAATGAATTGTACTTGAGATGATTGTGCTAAATAAAGCAGGATGTAAGAGACAATTATCAGGTGATTTCACTAATTGTAAATATAAAGTTAATCAAACAATCTGGTAAAACACAAGAAAACAGTATGTACTGAATATATCTCTATTGAAAAATCATGTGAACATTGGTCACAAAACTGCAGCCTGGTAATCCCAGGAGGAAAGGGAGGACCAAGCCTTTGCCCTGCAGAAGATACGCCTGCTGTAGCCATCACCCATAATTGCTTCGTTGCCTATCACCCTGCTTCACCACTGCTCTAAGATTCTCTGTAGAGATACCAATCTAACAAAATTCCAGATATGCCTATGTTGGGGCTGATATTATGAGGGCTTTTTTGGTTTGAGTCTGGGCACCCTCCTCACTGTCCTCCCACATTCTCCTACTTCTGGGAGTCATGGCAGCTGAGAATATGCCTCACAAAAGTCACAGTGTCTGTAATAGTGCTTTGATTTCCTGGACAATTTCATTTGTTTGATGCTATCATTCCCCATAGGAACCCAGCAATACAGATGCCAATATGTTGCTGAGGTCACTTAATGTTTGGGTAGATAATAATGACTTTGATTAATGGGAGAGGAGGAAACATAACTTAAATTACAAGAATCCCCAAGGATATCACCATTTGTTGAAGAATCATTTCAGAAAGATACTAGAGTAGACTTGGAAGTATCTGGGCTCTTGCTACTCTTCTAAGAACTCAGATGTGAAACTTAAAACCTTCATTGAGGGTAAGGTGAAGAAAAGGTAGGTTACCAGAGACACAAATAAGGAAGAATGTAGAGCATATTTACTTATTGGATTAGAGGGTTGGGGAGAGGAAGGAAAATAAAATGTAATTAAGGATTATCAGATATTCACAGATCTCAAGGTGTGGGAATTCTATCACCCAATGATACAGTTAAGGAAGCTAAGGAAACAAACACATTTCTCTGGATGAAGCTATAAATTCTTTAAGTTTGAATCCAGACCTATGTGTTTCCCAACAGCTAACTCACGGCTAGTCCCGCAGTTGGTGAGTTGAAATAAAATATTAAAACAACAATGGTTAAGGCTGAAAGCTAGTACAGTGGTTAAGGTACTTGTGTTGCACTCAGCCAACTCTCTTCAATGTGGAACACTACATCTAATCGTCTGGTAATCACCAGGAGTGATCCCTGAGCACAGAGTAAGAATAGGCCCTAACCATTGTTCATTGTGACCTACAAAACCTAGGCAAAGAAACAAAAACAATCACAGAAAGTACACTGGAATCACTGATATTTACTTGGTAACACCTTTTTTTAACTTGTCATATTCCTTCTTGCTATTTGAAAAACAGTAAAAGAAAAAAAATTACTTATTAAGGGTACAAAATGTGAGAATGAATGGAGAAGAAATGCCTTGCTTTAACTGTAAGCAATTGTTTATAAACATTAAGGTCAAATTGTATATGAATTGTTTGGAATATGTAATATGAAGAATATAGACACAGCAAGCTGTTGGGTCAGGAAGTAGAAAGGATCCCTGTAATTCATAACCATGTCTGTGGTGCTTGTTTGAGATACATATGCAAATTATAATTAGTCAGACTTTTTTTTTTTTTTTGTAGTTTTTGGGTCACACCCGGCAGTGCTCAGGGGTTGTTCCTGGCTCCATGCTCAGAAATTGTTCCTGGCAGGCACAGAGAACCATATGGGATGCCAGGATTCGAACAGATGACCTTCTGCATGAAAGGCCTTACCTCCATGTTATCTCTCCAGCCCAAAGCCAGTCATTTTTAATGGCATAGATATGTCAGCAAATGCCTTGGGAATGTTTGAGCACAGGAATATATTGAATTGAATCTACATTTACTTTTTATTTTTATTCTTCTTTAGCTTTTCTAAAAATATTGGGGGGATTGGACCACACCAGGTGATGGTCCCAGATTACTCCTGGCTCTTTGCTCAGAAATCATTCCTGGATCTGGGGTCCATATGGGACACCTAAGGATCGAACCCAGGTCCATCGTGGGTCAGCCGTGTGCAAGGCAAATACCCTACTGCTAAGCAACCGCTCCAGCCCCTAGCTTTTCTAGAAGTATTTTTAGTGGACTGGCCTGTTTTATTTTTCTAATTCTATTCAAGACTTTATTCAAGAGAAATACTTGATTTCAACAAATCCAAATAAACTTCCAATCAAGGAGAACTGAAGTGATTTCATCATGTGTCTAAATATTGACCCTTATTCCTCAAGTTGTGATTGGTTCAATAAGAAGATAAGGAAATACCAATCAGGGATTAAATTCCCAGCATTGTGACCACTACACATAGTGATTTGTGCAGTGACAGATGGACATGGAAATATGGAACATGAGTGAATCTCCATCTTCTTCTTTACATCTCAGCTGGAGGTTTTTCAGATTTATTTTCTTTTAACAGTAAATCATCTTTCCCCCTTCATATTCACGAAACATCAACTCAATTTTAATGTTTTTACTCTAATTATGATTACACTAAAATTTACATGCTACTATTCTCAGTGACATTCTACGTTACCTAAAGTGCCATGAAGTCTTAGGGAAAGGATGAAGCACATGCCAAAAAGCTGCTCTAATAACTTTTTTTTTTATCATCAGAGAATTTAAAATGCATCTCATCATTTCTTAAACTTGCATTCATACCATCTATTATTCCTGGCATAAAAGAATATGTATCTAGTATTTTCCAAGATTTTTATTAAGACCAGATATATCCAAAGGACTTAAATTGCTTTTGTGATTTCTACAGAACATTCCAATTCCTAAAATAAGTTGCCATTCCTTTGTTTTTGTGATATTTGGTTACATATTTTAATTTTTCCAAAGTTGAATTTGCTTGCATTGCCTAGAATCTTATATGACTGGTACATGTATTTTTCTCAGAATATTGCACATATCTTGTGAAGCACACTTTTAGCAACATGAATGGTCATGTCTTTATTAAACATGGTGTCTGACTAATAGAAAAGGTTATAATTTATGCATTTTGCTTCCTGAAATGTAAGAATTAATCACTAGGCAATTGATAAATTGATAGATGATACAAATTTTTTGCATGAATGTTACTGCAAATTTACTAATGCTCATAATTAAATCCATATCCTAAGATAAGTTGAAAAGAAAAATAACACCTTTGCTGCCCTTCTCACTCTGTCACTTATTGAAAAGAAAGTGGATGGCCTTCTACTCCCAACTGCTGATCTCTATATTACTTTGCTTGAATATTTGTTCTGCTTTCTCTTGTAATTTCTTTAAAAACATATCACTGCTTAAAATTTCTGGGGACTCAAACTCCAGAATAAATATTCTAGCCCTCTAGTTCCTTGGTTAGGCTGACTCTGAATCAAGCTTTCTAGAGTTTCCTCCAGTTCCTCCAGTAAAACTTCTGTTATCTGCGATGGTGACTGGCTTGGTAAAGCCATTTGCAAAGTTTTTTTCTTTCTCATTCTTCAGCTCAATGACCAGGTTTCCTGGAATGACTTCCTAAATAAAAAACTATCCTAAGAATCTTTGGTTTTGTATGCTAATAGGGAAACCCAGTAAGAGAATATGATTTGATACATATTTCTCCTTAGATTACATTAAATAGTATTAACAGTAAGCAAATCAGGTTCACTCAGAGTTCCTGTCTAACACTACCTCATTGATGAGTTTTCTGAGTTCTAGTTGGGTAAAAATGACCTACTTCTGCATCTCTTCCAATTTGCCACAACAGCTGCCAATGCAGAGAGCATTGGGGTAAACATGACATTTTTCTCATGCTCAGAAAGACAGGAAGTTCATTAAATTTGGTATAAATCTTTGCCTTGAAAGTGCCAGTTGGTGATTTATTTTCTCCTTCTGTTTAGATTTTTTAGAGTGTAGGTGCCAACCTCTGGAATCCAATCCAAAACCCCAAGCAAAGTCCTGTTGATAAATCAACAAAAGCCCTGTTTGCACAATGCAAGCCAAATGCAAATCCCTTATCCTTGAGAGCGAGTCTAATGATCATTTTTCAATGTTATAAAAGGTGCCATGTCAAAGCATCTTACTAATTCTCACCTTGGCTTCTAAAAAACATCCTCTGGCTGCCTTGCTTCAAAGAAAATCCACAGATAAATAAAGCCTATAAAGGGATAGCATGGCAGCAAACACATCTGAGGAAAAAGAAAATTGCTTCAGGAGGCAGTTGGCGGCATATTCCTCGCTTATTTCTATATTATATTTGTGCAGTACCATTCATCAGTGCTTCTTTCCCAACTAGAGAGTTTATAATGACTATTGTACCAGGTCTTCAAAAACTCATATATTATTGCTATAGCTTTAACTTCTATTTGTTGTTTTAGTCTAATGACAATGTAACTGAATGCATATGATCTCTACTTCTTCCTATTACTATTGCTAAAAGGATTAAAACTAATTGTTGATTTATCTAAAACACTTTATTAAGCACCTACTCAAATGGGCTGACCTGAGGAAATACAAGTGTACCCTAAAATTCTGGTTAACAGAAAGAAGGTCAGTGTCAATGAAGAAAGAAAATAAAGCAACAGAAAAAATGAATGAGATGATGCACACCAGGCTTCAAAAGCTGCGATGAGGAGTTTGGTCTTTATAGAAAGGATTATATATTCACTTTATGAAGCAAAGTAATGAGTGGCATGCAAATAAGGTAAGAGCAAGAGAAGAATAGATAAAATTAAATAAATATATAAGGCTCTTAGGGACCACACAGCATAGGATCCATTCAATAGATGTGAGTTATGACCCTTCATTTTCTCTCTTCCCTTCAGATACAAGGTATTATGCTCTAATCACCTTTTCTAAGGCAATTTTACCTGGTAAATCTTAAGTTGTCACCTATCTCTGATTCAATCAATTACCCTTGGGGACAAAGATCATCTATTCTTTGGAAGGAGAAACTTTCGAGTTACACTTAATGAGCTAACATTGAAAAGGCTTCTGTTTGACAAGGATCATAAAATTGCTATACATTTCAAATCAATGCATACAGTAAAACATAAAGATTTGGTAAGAGTAAATGAGTTCTTCACATATATAAACATGTATCCACAAAATGTTCTGGCAATTAGTTAAATTTGTCTTTAATAAATAAAAAGATATTTAAAATAACAATGATGGTAAATAAAGGATAGGTGTTGTATTGAATAAGTTGCACAGAAATAAACACAGAAGTGTGTCATGATAAACTTTTAAAGAAATCAGAAGACTTAATATTAATAGTGCTTTCAAAACACAAAAATTGTAGATTTTTCAAGATGAATTTTGTGGCTATTATTAGGTCAAGAAACGGGGAACAGTGACCCTATTAATGAGCATAGACAGCATAAACAAAACCTGCTAAGAAGAATGATCTCACATTTTGAAATTCAAAAGAGCTTCTGGATATTCAGAATCGATACTCTAAGAAATTACCTGGACTTTAAAACAGGAATTGCCAGAACTGGAGAGAATCAAATGTCTCCATGTTTTACAAACAAAATACAATGGTAAGCTATATCCTAAACTTAATAAGTAAGAAAATTTGTCATTAAGCTCAGAATGAAATCATGATTAAAATTTTAATCTTGGGGCCAGAGAGATGGTATGGAGGTGTCATGGAGGTGTCTTGCATCAGAAGGATGATGGTTCGAATCCTGACATCTTATATGGTCCCCTGAGCCTGCCAGGAGCGATTTCTGAGCATAGAGCCAGGAATAACTCCTGAGCACTGCCAAGTATGACCCCCCAAAAATAATTTTTAGTCTTATGATTTCTGAATATTTCTCTCTGAGGAATGAACATTGGAAGTCAAAATAAATTCACTATAAACAAATAATCCCAATGGCTGTTGATTTCATTTTAAAATAAAAAGATCAGGACCACACAACATATCAAATTGGTTTATTTTGGAGAGACATGGAGAAGAGATAATTTAGTTATAAATGTACTTATAAATAAGAAAGATTCCTCAAGGTATTAAATGAAGTCATCATTGTATTTCATCACATTTGGTTAATCCAATTGTTTGGGGTCAGTTTTTCATCCAGAATTTCCTCTTAGTGTAGTGAAACAATTCTATGTTTAAAGCTCTTAATGCATGAGAAACTGCTCTGAGTTCTTAGACACATGTCACTTTATATTATTATTCAATAGCATTGAAATCTTATCCTTCTGACAAATGATCAATAAGTTAGCATAATTTTCTGGACAAAAGCATTTTAATATCTCGTAGAAATGCAACTGTGTTTGGAATTAGCTAAGCAATCGGTATTTATTCCCTAGTCCTAAAGCTTCATGGTGAACATTAGTAGAACATCCACTTCTTTTGTTAGCACTTCAATATGGCCTATAAACTACCAGGTTTTGCTCTCACGTGGTCAGTGAAGCTGCATTCTTCCTCCGGTGAGCTCCATTCCAACATGGCCCCCGAGAAGCTCTGCACATCAGAGCCCTTACATCATCTGCACTATATGTACACTTGGTCAGGCTGTGTAAACTTTGACATGTGGGTGTCAATCTTTCTCATATTTGCAGATGGCTTTATCAGAGCGTGATTAGTTTCCAGAACAAATTTGAGCAAAAGAAAACATTACCTACAGTATGTAAGCCAACAGACCAGCTAGTTTTCAGATTTGTCTATTTACATGGGCACTAGATGTTTTGCTAAGGCTCTCTAAAACTGATGGTAATTGAACAGTGCCAGTGTGTTAGTGGAAGCTGATGAGTTGTAAAGGTTTTATAAACAACCAGGGTGGATTTGGCCACAGCCTTTCTAGTAATGTTTGTTAATCTCCCTGAGCAAGTGCGCACCTAACACAATGTAAATACTCCAGAATTTGGAGGTGTCAATAGTGTAACTTTTACTGTTTGTAAAATCATTCTTTGATATCATCAGTAAGTTTACTGAATGTCCCATGGCCAAATATAATAAAACCTTAAGTAAGCGCTTGCTGAGAAATAAGGGAAAACATGTGTTTTATTTTTACCCCATCTTATGTTTGTAAAGGATAACCATAGACTGGTAAATATAGTCATGACTGGTCTGTGTGTCGATTTCTGTTTGGCTTCCAGTTAAGCCTAGTTTTATTCCACTCTGAGAAAAGGAAGTATCTGCTTACCAACTGTAGATCACTTAGTTTATGTATTTTGCTGAGAAAGACATCCTGTAGAATTTCCAGGGAAATTGTTTTTTCTGAAATCTTATTATTATCATCTAAGATAATGTTTCTTAATGTAGCTATTCCAAGTAGAATTAAAGATGAGGGTATGTTCAATAACAACCATGTGGGTGTTAAAATTCCTGTACATGCATCTGCTATTTGCTTTGCTGACAAATGATGTCAGAGGAGGCCTTCTGAGCACCACTAGAGGGCTTATTCACTTGCAAAAATTTTTGAACATGGAGAAAAATAATTCTTGGATTATAAGAGGGGAGCAAAAATCATTCAAAGTTTTAGAAGGGTGAAAGTTTTTTTTTTTTGGTGGGGGGACCACTACCACTTCTCCACAGCACTATTGTTTCTATATTTGTGAAAACTTTAGAAACTGGAAATTCCCTGGGGCACTAAACACGACTACAGAGCTTGGGGTTAACAAATTATCTTCCTGGCAGTAGTATTGATGGCTGGCCAGGAAAATGAAGGAAGCTGTGGTGACATTTTAAAAAGGAATTTGTGAACCACCAATATGAGCATGACTGGTGCAGCATAGCAGCACACAAAATCAATACAAATAACCCAAACCTTAATACCTTGATCCAGGGAAGAGGCTAGCTTTATCAGACACTCCAAGGGGAGGGCCTATGGTCACCTACACTGCTCATGCTATTAACTTCCTCCAGAGAGCCAAAAGACCAGCCACTATGTGAAGAACTCCCTTTTCCCCTTTCCTCAGAAATAATTATTGCAAACTATGTATCATATTCTTTGGAAAGTGAAAAAGCTTTCTTTTACTGACATCAATCAGACTACTGTGCTACCACTGCATAACAATAGATAGAATATTTTTTTCCACAGTTAGCAAAATGCCTGTTTTTGATTCTGTTAAAATAATCTGAAGCATACACTACTTTTCTCTAATGTGAATCAAAAGGCTGGAGATGAGTTTCACTCTGTGCATTCATAATTATTCTCTTACTGTTTACAGCAGAAAGGAAAAATCATTTTCTCTTCTTTGTGGCATGAAATTTTTATATGCATAAGTAATTTGTGAAGCTAGATTTAAAAAAAATCAATAGAAGTTTAAAACCTGCATTATAAAAGGGTAGAAGTCAATTGATTGCTGTACTAATTTTTTCTGAGGCATAATTAAACTTAAAGGAATGAGCTAAAATATTGCATGATTGATTTAATTTGGAAACAGTATTTTTAAAGATTATTTTTTCAAGTCCTTGCTTAACTCCCTCTTAATATATCAAAGAATGACTTTTTATTTAAATAATATGGAAGTAAATACTTAATAATGTTTCGATGTAAGGTATATGGAGTGTACACATAAAGTGTGTGGGAGAACACAGTTTTTAAGTTTTCTTTATGTGTAGCTCATATTATTTTCAGAGTAAAATATACAATATATATTTTATATATATAATAACACAAGTTACAAAATATAACAAGACATAGTGTATAGAGTTCCCAATATTGGGGTGGAAATCCAAATATCTGCTGTAATAGTCACTCTCACATTCCTAGTTAGTTGTCTAAGTAACAAGACAAATAAGCAAAGACTTGCTGACTATGGGCAATGTTAGTTTTAATAACAAGGAACAAGATAGATCACAAAATAAAAACAAAAAATAATTTTTTTTCTCAATCTCTTTATTCTTAGAAGGAGTGTGAATAACTGGTTTTTCGAGATCAATGCAAGTAGAAGAGTGAATTCTCTCTTTATTAGTTATTTACTTTTTCAAAGGATAACCTTCTGGCTTTTAATTATGTGGGATGTAGGCTGTCTGGGTACAAGAGGCATATGTCTATAACATTGTCTTGCTCAACCATGAGGAGATGGAAAAATAAATGGTCCTCACACTTGGGTGTGGTTTGGTCTCAGGCCAAAAGCACCCCAAATCCAATCTGAAATAGAATTACCTTTCTTGCTCTCACCTGTTCTTGATGAGCCAGGTGCAAAAGTCCTAAAACTGAAAGCTCCCAAGAGACTGAAACTCAGGATCCCAAACCTGCCGAGTCCTGTGCAAACACATGTGTGAACTGGGCACTCTACAAGGTGAAAGCCACAACGGCACAGAGTTGCATTTGTTAATGTGTGTACAGAGGAACTCTGTTTGTTTGTAGGTCCTTAGTAGAAGGGTGTCTAATGTTGACTTTCTGAGGCTAAAATTGTTTAAATTTTCTATTCTGACTCTAAGCCACCTTCCAGAGAGCTCTTTTTTTTCCCACGTTGTTTGTACATTCATTACCTATTAAAATGGCTTCAAGTAGTAAACAATTCAACAGTCCTGCGTCCATCTACCCATTGTCAAGAAGAATGGGGCCAGAATGCCAAAGGGGACATTAGATTCTTGCCCTGGAAATAAATATTTGGAGTATTGGAACAATTATTCCACAAGACTGCTGCCCTGAAAATCTTAAATTAAAGCCAAATCAGATGTTGAAGACAGCTCATGGCCCAACACATAGTATATAGGCGTACATTTCTTGTGATATAAAACAAAACTCTGAATTTTGGGTTAACAAGTTATTGTGAAGAAGGCTATAGAAAATAAAATAAAACCTCTCTGTGGCAAGAAGGTATTGTGTTTAATTCAACCTGACAATGCAATCATTATAAACCTTCTCTAACTTACTTGCCTATAGAAACAAAGAAGAATCTCCCTCTAAAAATGTCAGTGAGTCAGGGATGCATCCTCTTCTCTCCTTTCCTTACCACATGCCAGACTAAAGGCAAGGAGATGTGGATTTATGGTTTCATGCCCAATAATTTGGAATAAGGCAACAGAAATAAAAATTATTTTCTTTCCAGAAATAATATATTAAATATTAATATATTAAATAATTAATATTAAATATATTATAATATATAATATTATATGTTATAAATATAAATATATAATAATTAATATTAAATATATTAATATATTAAATAATATATTAAACCCCTTACAAATAACTAAAATAAAAAAAAAAAGTAGCATGACTTGTAGTCTATACCAATGACTCAGCTTCATCTTTTTTCCAATAATCTCTACAGAGATAACTAATGGCCCAAATTCCAAGTATTTTGTGACTGACATCTCCAGAGACTCTTTGGAGCCAGGAGGAGCACCTCCTCCAATACCTCTGTACCTCCTGAAGTCTTGGCAGCCATCCTCATGAACCTCCACTTTTGCCATATGAGCTTATTGGCCCAACTCCAGAGACTCTTTAAGTCCTGGATTTCACTGCCGCATAAGAGGCCATGTAATACCTCATGATTTTAATACTGACTTCTCAGTAGAAATACACCAAATTAGATGTGAAATTATTATCAGTGTCATGTAAGCCTAACAAACAAAATCACAACAAAATGCTCACGCAGCAATTAACAACTTAGAATAGCTATTACGAGCAACTCTGTAAGCCATAGTGTTTAACATAAAGGACTTTTTTAAAAATGAAGAAAAAAAATTTTTGAAGAACATCAGTATGCATTAAATGAAGAAATTTTTAAAATAGAAAGAAGCAAGTCTCTAGAATTGCTTTAGGATGTGGAAAAAAACCACCTTAACTTCAATGTATATAGTAGTAGGATTTAGTGCTCACATAAGATTGACTTCTGGAAGGCAAACAGTATAATGTAGTTATGGATGCCAAAATTTATTATGGGTGACATAACAAAAAATAGAAAAAAGAAAACAAAAATAACAAGAAAATTTTTTAAAAGTCTACGCAATCCCAGAACACACAAAAAAGAAAAGAATATTAAATTATATTCTTAGCTTATCAGTGAAACAAAACAATTATGTTTTATGAAGTTATGACAATACTTTAGTAGATGTATAGTATATATCATTTACATATCTCAATGTATTTACATGTGCACATAATACATACTATTATGTAATACATTATATCCTCTAATATATGTACATAATACATGCTATTATATAACATTTGTGAGAAATAACACGAAGTGTGTTTCTTCCAGATACAAACTCCCTTCATTAATTCATGCACAAATTCAGTGATTCTCAAATTTGGACTAGGAAAAGAAGCAAATAAGGGTTAGTTTAATATAATCAAAGCTGACTACCACTTGAGTGAGCTTAGATTTCTCACCACCTTTGATTTTTTTGTTTTGCAAATAAAGTGAGTTAAGATGAGTCATTAATATTGGCTTCCAACTGAAGAAAGAACACATCTCACTTCTAATTGAATACCTTATTCTGACAAATGTGTCACATGCTAAACATTGTTTTGGCATGTACCATTGCATGTATTACATGCTTACATTCTGAAGTTCAGTAAACACAGTCTGATACCAGGTAGTATCTAAACATAGGTCAAATCACACAATTTCAGGCAAATCCTATCTCAGGCAAAATCAGAGCTCCCCTAATATTTTCCAAGTTGGAGTAACTTTTTCTTTAAAGCATGGGAGATGTTTAACATGGGAAATGTTTTGTCTCTGCATTTTTCTACAATACACATTTTTTATGGGGTCATTTCTTCTCTTGATCAGGAAAGGAAACACTTTTATTTTAGGAAGGAATACCTACCCATTGCTCAAGGATTACTCCTTCTTTAGGGCTTATTCCTGGTGGTGTTTGGGGGAGTATTATGTGGTGCCAGGAATCGAGACAGGTCAGATTCATATAAGACAAGTGCCATCATCCCTGTGCTGTCTCTCTTGTACATTAAGAGACTTCCTAGTAGGCTTTCTCAGGTTAGAAAGTAGTCACTCACTAACTTGATTGTGCGCTTGTATATAATTTCAGTCATACTTGGTAGTTTGAGGTGGCACACGAGGACTCATGCAGTCCCAGGGATGAAACTGGGATAAGATGCATGCTAGACAAGTAAGTGCCTTAACCTGTGTACTGTCTCTCAGACCTTGACATTTTTACATGGTGGAAGTAGTTGTCTGCATTTAGCAATCAAAATGTTTTTGCATTTTGCACTTCTGAAAATACCTGTGAGGTCCTGGCAATGAGCACTCTGTGGACAGTATTATTACATTGTGTTCTTTACACCACTATCTGCCAGCACAGCATTTAATCCAGGGTGTAAGTGCTGATTTAATTATCTGTCATCTTTGAGTCCATGTCATCCTGTCACCCCTGGCATGACAGCCAGCAGGACATAATGGGGAGAAGCTCAAGCTGGACATGCCAAGTTCACTTTTTTTTTTTCAATGGGAATGAGTCTGTTTGACGGCAAATGCTTTCTCTGTAGGTCAGTGAAAGGTGAACACCAGTAAAGACATTTTACCAGATCTCTTAGAAGAGGACTCAGCAGGCAGATAGGTGGGCCTGACTCCTTTACATAAGAAACCAAAGTCCTAGAGCTTATCAAAAGCAAACCAACCCCCCAAGCCCTTTCAGGGTTTTTGAAGCTCCAGTCTACATTCAGGCCCTTTCCACAGAATTAAATGAAACTTAAACCTGCTAAATAAACACAGGCATGCACGCGCGCGCGCGCGCGCACACTCTCTCTCTCTCTCTCTCTCTCTCTCTCTCTCTCTCTCTCTCTCTCTCTCTCTCTCTCTCTCTCTCTCTCCCTCTCTCTCTCGCACACACATGCACACACACACAACATTGGGATTTGTTCACTTGGTATTAATCATTGCTGCTTTGCATTTCTCATCCTACATCATACAGTGATAGCTCACTGTAGGGAGGGACTCCTGGGAGCTCTGGAACAAAGGAAAGGAGAGGGGAGAAAGGGAGCAAAAATAGAAATAGAAAAGAAAGCACTTGAATACTGCAAGTCATTAAGGGGATAAAAAGAAGAAAAACAATTATCAGCAAGAATATCAATTTAGGAATGCCCACTCAGCTTCGGAGTAGAGTGGTCACTTATAGGCCTTGTACATTTGCTTTTCTTTTTCCCAATTTGAGGCCTCTTCTGCAACCATGCTCTGCCAAATCTTCAGTCAGGCTAAGCATCCGAGCTTGATCTCCCTCTTGGTCTTCACTGGAGCTGGAGGTACTGGCGCAGCCCTGTATGTCACTTGCCTGGCATTGTTCAGTCCTGATGTCTGTCTATTGGGACAAAGAATAAGCCAGAAACCTGGAACAAACTGGGTCCAAATGATCAATACAAGTTTCTCATAGTGAATATAGATTACAGCAAACTGAAGAAGGTCCAGACTTCTAAACAAAATGTTTCATTTATAAAGCTGCTTTAATGAAGATCTTCCAGAAACTCACACAATTTTCCTCTTAACTAGGAAATATTCCCCTCTAACTGCATGAAAACATATTGAAGTATTATGTTGGGGTTTACAATGATTAATAAATATAGGAAACTTGGTATGTGACACTATTTAAAAATTTAAAAATAAAAAAATATATAAACTTAAAAGTGAATGAATTTTGCTGTGTACTATTATTCATTTATAGTGTAATTATTCATTTTATGTATTTTATTTGACCTGTGTTTAATATATTACCTGGTATGAGGTAGTATTTTTATTTTGTTTTGTTTTGTTTTGTTTTGCTTTGTTTTCTTGCTGAGGGTTTACTCCTGGCTCTGCACTCAGGAGTCATTCCTGGTGGTGCTTGGGGAACCATATGGGATCAAACCTGTGTTGGCCACATGCAAAGCAAATGCCTTACTGTATGCTGTGCTATCGCCTCAACAGCTATTTCATTTTCTTAATAGAGGTTATATCCAGCAGTGCTAATGTGAATGCAGAGCACTCCTTGAGATGTACATTGATACTGACAGTTTAGTTCTCCAGCCCAGGACCATACCTTGCAGTGCCTTTGAGTGGGGGAAAGGGTTCATTCATGCTAGACATATGTTGAAACCAATCCCTTCTTGTCTCTACACCAAGCTCTTTCTGTGACACTGTGTGAGGCACTTCATTCATTTATTCACTATTTAATTTATTTATTGTTATGTATTTGTCAGTCATTGACTTGGCAACAATGAACTATCTAGAGGTCCTGCTATCAAAAGAACACAGACTGTAAATATGTAAATGCAAAAATATATCATATTACAGTGATGCATGCTCTAGAAAGAAATTAACCAAGTAAAGAACTGAAAGCTAGTTTAGGTTATTGTTTCAAATTAGCCCCTGATGAGGTTGACCGGTGGTTCTGAGGTGAATGTGGTGGGAAGAAAGCCAACAGGCAGTCGGGCTTCCAAGAAAACAGTTCTTTATTCCGTGAAGAGGCCGAAGCCAAAAGGCCTAAGAATAGGCCCTAGGAAAAAAAACCTTCACCTTCCACAGACCCTTGCTTTTATGCCCCAGAATCAGGTACCACCCAATGGTGGGAGCAGAATCAGGTACCACCCGAGGGTGGGAGCAGAATGCCAGGTCATACCCTAGGGTAGGGCACAATCACCGATCAGGGTAGGGTCAGTAACATAATAATTCCATAAAAATGTTTACATACACAACAGGTTATCATATCAGAGCATAGGCTTCTGAGAGGAGGTGTTGCATTAATTATTAATTATAAAGTCCTAATGTTGTGGTGAGGCCTCTCTCGGTTTGGCCCAGCGCCTGGAGCCCCTACGGCCAACAGGTCTCTAAGTAGCAGGGTAACGGCGGAGAAATGATTTCACAGGCAGTCAGTTGAAATTTCAGAAGAAATCCAGCTTTATTACAAGGCCCTAACCGCCATGTGGCACATAGATTCGAAGCTAAGCAGCTTCTCTACTCCTCTATAATGGATCCCTCCTGCCTCTCCTCTCTCTCTTTGCTGTGACGCCTTTCACTCCCCTACCTCGACGCAACCCTATTATCTTCTCTTCAAGATACCATCCCCCTATCCCAGGTGTGGGCAGGTCCGATCATCCAGGTGAGATTAGCATATGGAATTGGAGGAGGGGTAACAAAGAAGTATGAGGTTGATATTTGAAGTTAATCACTTAATGATTATTATCAAAAAGTTTCCATAAATGGACCAACAGGTAAAACTGCCCTGAGGTTGACCTCCACTGAAAAAATCGGAGGGGCAAATAGGATGCCATGGGGCTGATCTTCACATGGAGTGCTGTGTAGTTAGATATAATGCCTATAAAGACCTATAATGACCATCTGCATGCAGCCAGACCAAAAAAAAAATATCTCTTGGGATCGGAGAGATAACACAGCGGTAGGGCTATTGCCTTGCAAGTGGCCTACCCAGGACCAACATTGGTTCGAATACCGGCATCCCATTCCATTTGGTCCAGCCCCACCCCCACCCGTGCCTGCCAGGAGCGATTTCTGAGCGCAGAGCCATAAGTAAACCTTGAGCACAGTCGGGTGAGGCCCAAAAACCAAAAAAAAACAAAAAACTCTCAAATTCTGCTCTTGACAGCCAGCTAACTATTTTTAATCTAAGTCTCTGTTGATCTTGAAAATTATATATTCATTTCATAGATATTATATATAAATGTATATTTATGTATATATGTATGTACATATTCCATGTATATTTATAGAAGAACTAAGGCTGATATTAATTTAGTCACAGGGATATGCTATAGAAACAATGAACTGACTTCTCACCTGAACTCTGTCACAAAATTTATATTTTTAGGAAGCCTTCAGCCTTCAGAAAAAATTGTCTTCAGAAAGACTAGACTCTAGAGAGTAGAGCTCTAATTTCTGAATCAGGTGTACTCTGGTCATCTTAACTAACCATATGAAATTTCCTATGACCTTTGTCTCTGAATTTGTGAACTGTGGTTTGTGACCCTCAAGTACCTTTGGAAGATATTCATTTGTTCTATGCTAGTAGGAAAATATTCTTGTATGTGATTGTGTGACATGTTCCAAGCACAGCAACTTGCTTAACTCAGATCTTTAGGGTTCATCTTAATAGCTGAGTTCTAGGAAACTGGTACCTCAAAGAATAATCTCAAGGGATGTAGCTGATAGTTTTGATGATATGATGGATATGCAACTCACCTTCATTTCCAAGTAAGATTTTCCTTTGAGGTTCTTTGCACTGTAGAACCCAGGTAAGTAATAAAGTGATGATGACTCTAGATCTGGTGATTACAACCACTTCTCTTTGTTATCATATTTCTCCTTCCCTTCCCTCTCCTATCTCATTTCTACCACCTCTTGGTGCTTCCCAGTTTAAAGATTCCAGATGAAGGGCCCGAAGAGATAGCACAGCAGCGTTTGCCTTGCAAGCAGCCGATCCAGGGATCCAGGACCAAAGGTGGTTGGTTCGAATCCTGGTGTCCCATATGGTCCCCCGTGTCTGCCAGGAGCTATTTCTGAGCAGATAGCCAGGAGTAACCCCTGAGCACCGCCGGGTGTGGCCCAAAAACCAAAAAAAAAAAAAAAAGATTCCAGATGAAAATCTTATAATGATATCCTTGTTTGAGAATCTGCTTTGATGGAAACTAAAACCCAGGCATTCCTTGAATTTTTCTAACCTTCAGGAAACAACTCAGAATTTTTCTTGGTCTTCTCACTCTTCCTAAAATTTTTTATTCATTTTCAAATTCCTATCTTCTATTTTATACAACTAACATGTTTGAATCTGAAATATATTGGTCAAGTTTTTTCAACACATAGGAAGTACTCAATATGGAGTGTTAACAGTTAAAATTCTGTCTCTAGACATCAAGAATATGCCAGTAGTGATACCTAAACCCATTCTATATTTCCCTGGATCCTGCTTCAGTCTGTTCTGTCCTCACCTTCTGATCAAGATTATTCTTCCTCTGGAGGACATATTGATTAGTGCTCTCTGTTCTAGTGACAATTTGACTCTTCTCAGAAAAGCACAGCAAAAAAACGTGCTTTCAAATTTAGACCAGCCTCCATTGCACAACATTAGTTGTTTTTCCTGGAAATTTCATTTGGGGAGGGATTGCTAATTACCAATAGGGATCATTTCCCAAAGCAACAGTGGACACAAGCACTCAAGTATGCAACAGGAAGTGACCTTCAACCTTTACGTCAAATCTTCTCTATCAGCATGTGACTTTATTCATATTTTCTTTTCTTTCAGACCTTTAACACAAAGTAGCTTCCCCAAGTTGAATAGATCCAATCAAAGCAGCACTACATTACTTCTTTATATTTTGAAAGGTGGAAAAAAGTACTTAAAGTAGATCTTTACTGTTCTCAGTTTGAGATTATTTTACCTGCCAATAAATCAGATTATTTTCTTGGCTTCACACCAAAGTAAATGGACTTGTGTTGTTGAATTCGAAGGTAAATGTTTCTCTTACAAATCTTCACTAGTTTAGTAGTAACAAAGAGCAGTCATTAGTCATTTTCAGAAGCCTGTCTAACAAGAGAACGATTGACGGAGTTAAACAAGTTTATTATCCAGAAACTCAAGCCATGCTAACAGACAAACAAATTTCTTAAAACCAAACAGAAGAAGAAAAGCATTGTGAAATTCAAAATAAAATTTTTCCATAAAAGTAATATTCAGTAGGAAATATGCCCCTTGAGTGGGCTTGGAGGAAGCAATGACATCGGTGGAAGGAAGTACTCACCAGGAAGAGAAGGAGATCCTGAAACGTGTTAAAATGTGATGCATGAAACCTTATCAGCAATTGAAAATCACACAGTTTAAAATCAAAATGAGAAAAGAAAGTGTCTCTCATTGAAGCAAAATGGTGGGTAGGAGGCAGAGTAGAGATGAGACATTGGTAGAGGGAAATGAAGGGAAATAGAAGACACTGATGAAAGGATCCATGTTGAAATGTTGTACACCTAAAACCAAATCATGAATATGTCTGTAATTTCAAAATAACCAAACATTAATAATAATTAAAAATTTGAAAATAAAAAGTTTCCCCTAAAATCTTTGTCAAAAACCTATGGCCACATTGCTCAGGGCTCTCATAAAAGAAAAAATAAAAACATTAGAAGCTTTGCTAAATATTGAAGGACACTCTAAGTAAAGAAAATAAATGGAAAAGTAATTTGTCAAACCATCACAAGGAGTAGTTACTCAAGAGAGTGTTCTATGGAGAAAAGAGTACTGGATCAGCCAACAGAATTCTGAATGTGCCAAAGATGTTTATTGTTGTTGTTGTTGTATTTTTATAATACATGGATGTCTGAAATGAGCCTCCCGTATTTGAGAGAAAATGGATGGACCACTAATCAATTCATTTTTTTTCTTAGTTTCATGATACTACTCCAAATAAATCTCAATAAAGATGGGCTGATGATTGAGTTTATAATTTCTGTGAGCATACACATCTCCACACAAACAAAAGAATGGGATACAATAGTCCAAAAAAAAAAGAGGGAGAGAAAATATCAAGGAGAGGATAGGGTGTATTATTCATCCCTATCGTGTAAAGCAGTGCCTAGGCAGAAGCTGGAAAATGCTGTAAATGACTGTCCTGGACAGGTGCACAGAGCACAGCTGTCTTACACAAAGAATGATCATATTAAGCCACTGTTTACTATACAATTATATTTACCTTTTATGTCTTTTGGGCATTATTCAGAAGCTCTATTATTACCCAGCAAACATTTATGTGATAAAACAAGAGGTCGCTTCTTCATTTTGTCCCTTATAAGCATTAATTAACTCTCAAAGAATTAAGGAAAACAGCATAGATACTAGGTCAATTTCTAAGAGACTTTGTCCTGAGAGTTTATAAACTGCTGAGTAGGTGAAAGTAAGAAGCCAACATAGGAAGTTCACAAAGCTTGTGCTCTTTTCTGTCTAAACCCACATCTTATAAAGATGAATAAAACTCTTAATAGAATTTGTTTTGTGTATTAGAGGGAGAAATAGATTAAAATGGTGGTAGAAGGATCTTTGTGTTACATAGTAGCAGACATAAAATCATGACAATAGAAGATTTCTCTCTGTAAAAAATGAATTTTACAAGCATAAGATATGCTTTCTTCTGAAAGCCTTATTGCAACTAATATATAAGAACCTACTTGTGTTTTGGTGATTGTTATTTCCCACTACCTGTAGATAGCTATTTGGCAGGGCTTAAGAGTTACTTTATAATCATTGCTCAAAGATGATTTTCCAATGGGGATAGGGTTACCTGTAGTGTCAGGTATCTAACCCGAGGCTCCAATATGCAACAACAAAAATGTGTAGTTTTCCAATTTTCTTCAATAAAATTAACATAATACAACAGATTAAATGAAGAAGTATAATTTAAAGTCAGGTTATTATTGAATCAATTAGTATATAGATCTTCAAAAATGTAAAAAAACCTTTACTCTTCTCCCTTAGTGTTTTGCCTGAGAGTCATTTTTAATCTTAAACATATTACTATAAGTGTAACATAGGACAATTTCTTATGAAATAAGAAATTTTAAGACTGGCACATATTTAAAAATTGTTTTCACATTCAAGCATATTAAATATCTCTATTAATAGATGCATTCCATATAAACAAAATATCTTTGTGATCTCCAAAAACTTTTGATAATATAAGGGACAAAAAGGTAATATGACAGTAAGGTCTGAGCACTGACATCTCATATGATTCTCCAAGCACTGCCAGGAATAATTTCTGAGTGCAGAGCCAGGAGTAACCGCTGGGTATCACCAGATGTGGCCCAAAATTGAAATAAAAAAAAATCATAAAAAATATAAAGTCTCCAAGATTATCTACTATAAGACTGTTCAAGATTTCAACTAGTTTAGTTTTATAGTGATCGTGAAATCTTCAGTTTACCAAATAATATTTGTTCATTTCAATCACAGAAATATCAAGATCTTGAAGGAATTACTGAGGAGTTTTGAAGAATTTCCACACCAGTCTGTCAATAAAGCTCTGAGCTTAATCCCTTGACAAAAATTCTACCATGGATTCAGCCAAGTTCAATATGGAGATGGAAACTTAGTCTTAAAAAACTCTTCTAAGCATCCTCTTTCATTTTAACAACGATATTTCTATAATTAATAGTTCTATTATGGAGAATTAGATATAAGCAAGTCCTAGGGACATCCTATAATAAGTATATATAAGAGTTGCCAGAGGAGTTGCCACAGTCACTCATGCAACTCATCCCTACTCTGTAGAAACTAGTGAGGAAATTAAACTATGGTGAAATTTGTCTCGTAGATGCTACTCGCATCTGTTTGAATTCCTTGAGGTTAGTAGTTACCAGAAAATGTACTGTGAGAATTTTTCCATGACCCTCTAACTTAACCCTATAGAAAGAATCTCCCATGTTTTCTCACCTACAGAGTGGTCCAATCACTGGCTAACCCATGATTCTCAAGTTATTAAGTGTGTGCACTTAGTTTGTCATTTCTTAGACCTGTTACTGCTATTTCATAAAGTATTAGAAAGTTTCTTTGATATTTTTATATCTCAAGAGTAAAGAACAGATATTTTGAGGTTCCCAATTGGGTAGAGATGCTCATACTTAGAATCCAAAGCAAATAATAATCATAATCTAAAAATCACTTAGCTTTTTGGTAATGCTAAGACATTACTTTACTTAGGCAATCTACTTTTAGAAAAAACACTTGAAAGTAGCTCTAAAAGACAATTTTAAATAAATGATGATACCTACCTTCTCTTGAAATAGTTGAAAATATCCTATATAATCTTTGACTTTAGATAATAAATACCTTTATTATAGTACATCAATGTGTTATGCTGCACAATTTATCTACTTAATGCTCCATTATATTTTATATTTTCTTGTTTATAAATAATTAAAATTATATATTAAATAACAGATGAGATGCTAATTGTATAGGAAGATAGCAAAACTTTTAAAAATCTGTATTCTTCATAGAAATAAGATTCTATTCTAACAGCTTTATCTTATGAGATTACCATATATCATTCTATTTTCTTTTATTTTAATAAAAGACATTCAGTTGTGCTTGGAGCATCATGTGATATTTCGTGTTGACTTCAAGGCACTGCACAATCTTGCCTTACACTTTATAACATGAGCTATCTTCCAAGCTCCCTCTTTTCTCTCTGAATTTATCATAAATTAATTTTTTCCAACAAAATTAACTTTATATGTAATGGGGTAGAAAGTTTGAAAGAACCATTCCAAAATGTGAACTATGGGAAATAAAATAGAAGAGATAATCTCTAACTAAACATAATATGAAATTACTAGTTTATTTTTAATATATTCACTTTTCATTGATGACTTTAAAAATTAAGTAAATTAGAAATTTCCCCTAAATTACACTTGATTTAAAAATTATTCGAAGATATCCTAACTAGCCAACAGACATAAATGAACTTTTTCTCATTTCTGAATTCAGAACTTGATCATCAATTATTTCCCTCCAACACTTCCAACCCTTGGTCCTCATTTTAGTTCTTAGTAGTTGCATATAATCAAGTACTTATAAAAAACAGAGCAGCTGACTTTTTCACAAAGAATAAAGATGATAAACTTTTCTATTACAAGTGAGAGCAGTTGATGGATGAGTCCCAGTTCCTGGGGACTTTGCTTAAAGGGATGCATCTGCCTACAGGTGGTTTAGGAGAGATCTAGTTCTATAGAGAGCACTGCCATAAATCAGAAGGAGATGAAAGCATTTAAAACAACAAAGCAAGCAAAATTTTTGAGTAATTGAGCTAGTTTTAGAAAACAAGAAATCTGTGTCAGTCCTTGTCTTTCAAACATTACTCTGTTTGGTTAAGCTATACAAACATCAGGACTCTGATGTAAGTAAGACTTTTCTTTTTGTACATTGTACATAAATGTCTTTAATCTTTTGAGTTTGGAATTTATTGGATGAGTTTTCATAGGTAAATTCAGCAAGCTCTGAAATGGTTTTCTCTCTGAAAAGAAATTCAGCAAGGAGGAGGCAGAGAAGGGTCAGTGATGCTGAAACCAGAAAATCAACCCTTTGTCACTCTCAGACATCCTAAAGAAAAGCATTTTCCTTGCACAAGAGAGCAGATGAGAGTCCAATTGACCTGCTTAATCTTTAGAACTCAGGTAAATGAATCTCTGGTTAGGTTAGTGCAAAAGGTCTACACTGGAGCTTGCCAGTTGTACATGAAAATCCTTGTTTTTTTTTTTAATGAGTAAATATTTGTTTACAAAGGGAGGCATGAAAAATTCCACTAATATATTCCAAAGCTTAGGAGAAAAATTATGCATAATGAAATACCAAAAATAAGTAAAAAATCATAACATAGTAGTAATAATAATATTGATGATGATGAGAAATATCAATTATAATTTCTTATGTACATGACACTGCTTTAGCTTTTTTTCTTAATATGACTGAAACCCAACTACAAACTTGCTTGTAATCATGATGTTTGATTTTTGACAGCAACAATAAACAAAACAAATCCACAAACCACAGACATGTCTTGTACTTATGCTCTCACCACTTGTTCTGGTTCAGTTTTCTCTTTTTCTTTCTATAATATTTCCAACAAGTTCGTCAAGAAACTATTTCTCCAGAATAAGCCCATGAACTGAGATACAATCAACTAGAATCTCCCCTGTGGAATGATGGTAAAATATCCTTTAGGGAGCAAGGAAAATAAAATAGCAGTTAGTGAATATAAAATTCTATATTATATGGCTTTCCAGTGATGGAAGTACTGCTCTGGATCACCAACTTGGTTGGTCAAGTATAGGAAGGAGGACTCTAAATTTGCATTCTCTTTCTTAGAATTTTATTTTCTTTTTCTTTCTTTCTTTTTTTTTTTTTTTTTTTTTTTTGGTCTTTAAGCCACACCGAGCGACTCTCAGGGGTTACTCCTGGCTATGTGCTCAGAAATCGCTACTGGCTTGGAAGAGCATATGGGACACCAGGGGATTAAACCACTGTCTGTCCTAGGCTAGTGCAGGCAAAACAGACGCCTTACCGCTCCAGGCCACCACTCCGGCTCCATCTTTCTTGGAATTTTCACAGAATGACTGTAAAATATAAAGCAAAGTAGTCATAGAAATCTGATAGTTAGTCTGATAGTTAAATTATAGCTGTGCCAGGACTTTTAAGATTTTGCAAACCAAAAACAAGGTATCAAGAGAGAAACACATAACATCCACCATCCATATTACTGCCATCACCATCACAACATGTGCACACGAATAGTATGTTGCACACTTAAATATGCATACTCACCTTTTGTACACTCATATCATACTACACACATATAACCAACTGCCTGCCACCTTTGTGTTGTCATAGTTTTAATTAAACCTTTTATTGATCTCTCAATTTTACCTTGTACTTTAGCTATATCTATTCCCTTGCAATTTTGTTATTTGGGTTTTAAACATATTTTATGACTATATTTTCTTTTCTTTTTTTTTTTCAAACAAATCAGGGCTATGGGCACAGTGTCTCTGATCATTAGGTGAACATTAGGTGAATATTAGGTAAAAAAAATGGTAGAGGTCATATAACAAAGGTAGAGCAAAGGGAACTCCACAGGCCTTTAGGAAAGCAGAGCTAGCTGTTTCCTTAACTCTGATTGTAGGCATGATGGCAAAGACTCGGTTTCTGACTGACTGGCAACTAACACTGATGCTCTTCCAACTTCAGAACCAAATTTAGGGAGTAAACACAAGTTTTGTGTTGGAACCAGTTACCTAAAGGTCTGCTCTGATGAAAACATTAAAGGACCAGGAGACTCTGGCATTCATTCTAGAGATGAGGTCAGGGCTGTTGAGGGCAAACAAAACAAAACAAAACAAAACAGACTGGGTATAAATTTCAATGGAAGGACACAAGGAGCTGCTACAGATCTTGAGGGTAACCTGCATTCTGACTTAAACAACACTTTAATTAATAATGGACCATTAAGTATATTTATGTGGATAAAGCTGCATATTTTACAAATAAGCCAGGTAGGTATTGTCAGCCTCATCGGGAATTCCACACACAGCTTGATGTGCTCACAAATTCACAATTCAGAATTAATTGGTTTTTAGGCCATGCATTTAGGTCAGATCACCCAGACACTCCATTTCATGTGGTGAAAAGAAATTAAGTCAATTTTCTCCCTGCCAGACCCCAGGCTCTCATCTCACCAGCCTAGCGAGCCATTCCTCTGCACGTAAGGGAGGACGACAACCTTTAAAGGCATTCTCATTATTTCTCAGGGAGATGTCATTAAGTACTGTAAACATGTCCTGAATGAGTCCATGTCACAAAGACTGCAAAGTGTTTATAGAATAAAAACCTATAAGCACCAACGTGAGATAAAACGGAGGAGGGGTAGAGAAAGAGTGAAAAAAAAAAAAGAGAGAGATTTTTCCCTCAAAAAAAAAAAATAGCAAGCAAGAAAGAAAATATAATCTTGAACAGCAACTTGAGCTAAATAAGTTAACCAGGAAGTACTTTTCCATGAGGAGTTCTGGTCACAGAGCAAAGCCCGGGTGAATCTGGTTGGCTCCAAAGCCCACACTGCCTGTTTCTAATTCCTTTCAGGCATCACTAATCAATCACATACCAATATCTTCTAAAGTCTTACCTGCCAAACATCACTAGTTGAAGACACCCTTGAATTTGATAACTGGCCTCAAAATTCTTGGCAAAGAAGTTATCTACGAAGCAGTTGAATTTGTAGCATAAATTTGCTGGTGTTACCCTGTGCAAAAGTCACGGATGTATCTTTTTCCAGCTTATGATACAACACCATAAGGAAAATAATTAGCCAGGTAGGAAAAAATTGCACTGTCTTGTTGTTTTAGCCTACAGTGTTGTTACAATCCAAGTAAATAGGCAAGATGCTGTGAGGTCTGCATTGATTTTAGTCCCCTGGACTCTACACTATGTGCATGCAAAGACCTAGAAAAATTGCCTGTCACATATGGTCTGTGCAAAGAAGAAGATCCATGTGTTTAATTCCAAGGAGAAATGACCAAAACAAGAATCTCCTTTAAACTTTTGCTCTTAACTACAGAAACCTTTCACAGTTCTTTCCACCCAACTTTGCCAATCCCTTATACGAAAATATAACTGGGAATTAATACCCATTCACACACCCCTAACTACTCACAGTCCAATGATTGGGAATATTAAAGCACAGCCACTTTGCCGAGAGGTGGGGCATTTCTAGGGTACATGATATTATAGTTTCCCAAATTTAGGTTAACATTACCTTCTACATAACTGAGATTTAACCCCAATTTCTCTCTCTTTTTTTTTCTTCTTAATCTGCTTTTTCTCGCTTCCTTTCCATCCTGGAAAATACTTTCTATTGCATTATCAATTGCATACAAATTCTCATGTCTAAAAAAAAAAAGCTGTCATAAAAAATCTGTACTAGAGCAAAGAGCAAGACGAATGAATGTTTTGTCCTAGATATTCTAAGTACCACCTGACTCCTCTCTGGTCAAGTCTATGCCCTAGAAAGCAAGTGTCTGCCCAGCTGAGGACCGTCTAAATGTTATTTGTTGGTGAAGACATATTTGATTTGACCCAGAAACAACTGATAATGTAAAGATTTCCTGGTAAGGAAACCTTAAAAATGTTATTTCATCAACTAACTGAAAATAAATACGCTATCTAAAAAAAATACCAAATTCTTGTAGAAAAAAATTTTTGTACCTGGCAACTCTCAACGATTACTCCTGGCTTTATGCTCAGAAATCTCTCCTGGCAGGCATGGGGAACCAAATGGGATGCCGGGATTCGAACCACCAAGGCAAAGCAAATGCCCTGCCTCCATGCTATCTCTCCAGCTCCCATCTTGTAGGATTTTTAGAAAAGATTTAGGTATATAAAGATGTTTTATTAGTAATCTAAAAAATCATGAAAAAAAAGTTTTTATATTAAAATACAAAAACCATTCTACCTTTCAGAAGTTACAATTAATTAAATGTTGCTCTATGATTTTAGGTTTTTATTTACACACACATATATATATTTACCTTTAAAATTACAGAAAACTCTTTGGAATGTGCTTTCTTTTATTATGAACATTAGCTACAGAATTATCACATGTAAGGGCCCTGTGTATTTTACAATGTAGGTTTATTTTAAAAAATTATTTTTGTTTAGGGCCGGAGAGATAGCCCAATGATAGGGTGTTTGCTTTGCATGCAGCCAACCCAGGACAGATGGTGGTTTGAATCCTGGCATCCCATATATTCCCCTGCCTGTCAGGAGTGATTTCTGAGTGCAGAGCCAGGAGTATCCTCTGATCACCACGAGGTGTGACCCAAAAAACAAAAATAAAAGTTTTATTTAGTAGGTATAGACATCAAGGAGCAGTAGTCTAAAGAGATATAATGGAGCCTAGACCAGGAATGCTAGGCACAATCTCTGGGGATTTGGTGTCCTGTGTGAGATATTTGGCCATTTTAGTCATTGCATTTCATGGACACAACTTTTTTATGTTATTAAACACAACTGGGAAATTTTGCATTAATATGAGTATAAGTTCCTTTGTGTCATTTAACAGTCTGAGACGTTTTCTCTCTGTTCCAATGAGATCAGTATTAAAACAAGCTCTAAAATAAACTTTAGTCAAGAACATATGATACTTCTTCAAATGAACTAACATGATGAGGTTTTAAAGTTAGATTAATCAGAGACAACTGCTTGAGAGAATAATTGAGACTGTTAGAGAATACAGATGACAGAAATGGATAAAGACCTCTGCAGATAAAATTAAAATGTGACCAAAAGTAGTTGGATCATATCATCTGAAACCCCTCTGGGGCGGAGGTTTAAGTTTTGTGGAAGGACCATACAAAAGGTAAGTGATTTGATACATTAATTAGCCCTTAAAAATACTTAGGGGGCCGGAGAGATAGCACAATACAAAGGTAGGGCATTTGTCTTGCAAGTGGTCGACCCAGGACCAACGGTGGTTCGAATCCTAGCATCCCCTAAGTCCCCCATACTTGCCGGGAGCCATTTCTGAGCAGAAAGCCAGGAGTAATCCCTGAGTGCCGATGGGTGTGGCCCAAAACCAAACAAACCAAACAAAAAAAAACAGAAAAAAAATACTTTCTTAGGTTCCCATTAGGTTTACCCATTTTGCTGTAAATTGATTTTTATTTTGAATTTTTTCATTAATTATAATAGCATTCTTATTAAATCAGAATATATAAGATATTTTTACTTATCAATTAATATTTCTCTTCTTTGAGCCTCTATCCAAAGTGCAATACTTTAAGGTCCTATTTATGACCATATCATCTTTGCAGCAACAAAATACCATACAAGTTTTAGTGGCTTAAAACAGGTTTCTTTTCTGACACTTATGTAAGTTAAACACTGAATGCCCTCTTGTCTAAATCAATGATCTGCCTAACTACCATGGACAGAAATTCATCCTCTGCTTTACCAGAAATAGAATGACAGACAATGAGAATCCTCGCCTTTTCCATCTTGTTCAGTTCTATAGTGCCCAGTGCTATTTGTTTTGGTGATTTTTTTTTGAGACTATAAACTTGTAATTCCGAAATGAACTATCACCATATTTTTTTAAATAACATCTTTATTTACAAGCGGTAGTGTGTTTTCTTTGCACTCACTAACCTAGACAGACCACGGTTAGATCCCCAGGCATCCCATATGGTCCCCCAAGCCAGGAGAGATTTCTGAGCGCATAGCCAGGAGTAATCCCTGAGCGTCATCGGGAATGGCCCAAATGGCAAAAAAAATTTTTTAATTAAAAATAAAAAAATAAATCTTTATTTAAACACCGTGATTACAAACATAATTGCAGTTCCTTTTCAGTCATAAAATAAACACACCCTTCATCAGTGCAACATTCCCATCACCTGTATCCCCAACTCCCTCCTCCCTTCACCCCTGCCTGTATTCAGGACAGGCTTTCTAGTTCCCTCACTCACTGACATTGTTATGATAGTTCTCAGTGTAGTTATTTCTCTAACTGTATTCACCACTCCTTGTGAGTTGGTACTTCCAGCATTCATCTCTATTTTCTCTGGGCATTATTACCATAATGTCTTTCATTTTTCTTAAAACCCATAGATGAATGAAACTATTCTGTGACTCTCTCTCTCTCTCCCTCTGACTTATTTCACTCAGCATAATAGGTTCCATGTACATCCATGTATAGGAAAATTTCATGACTTCTCTCCTGAAGGCTGCATAATATTCTTTTGTGTATATGTACCACATTTTTTTTTTAGTCATTCATCTGTTGAAGGGCATCTTGGTTGTTTCCAGAGTCTGGGTATGAATATAGGTGTGTGAAAAGGAGTTTTGTATTGTGTTTATGTGTTCCTAGGGTATATCCCTAGGAGTGGTATAGCTGGATCATATGGGAGCTCAATTTCCAGTTTTTTTTGAGGAATCTTCATATTGTTTTCCATAAAGGCTGCACTAGAAGGTATTCCCATCAGAAGTGAATAAGAGTTCCTTTCTCTCCAAATTACAAAGTTATAGTTGCTATAGTCATTAAAACAGCATGTATTGGAATAAAAACAGACCCTCAAATCAGTGAAATAGACTTGAGAATTCAGAGAATGCTCAATCATGCTTGTAATCATGGCACTTAAATAAACATTTTATAGAAAAATAAAATTAGTGGATCAAACACTCCTGAAATTAATCGAAACAATAAACACCAGTGAATAGCTAGAGCAACTCTTGAAAAAAGGAAAATGGGAGGTATCACTTTCCCCAACTTTAAACTGTTTTACAAAGCTATCACCATATTTTTATGTTAGGGAAACTAGAAGATAGACAATCAGATTTTTCCTTCAGTGCTCTGTTGCTATTCCCTCAATCGCAAAGACTGTGGTAACCAAAACTTTCATTGTTAAAATGTGAAACAACCAGCAACCAATTTTTCCAGGCCAGAAGTATATTCTCCTATATTCTCTGACTGATTTTCCATCAAGAACATAGTTTTCCAAGGACCAGAGCAATAGTATAGTGGCTTGAATGGTTGCCTTGCAAATGGAGTCAACTCAAGGTTGATCCTCAGCATCCCATATGGTCTTCCATATCCCAACAGGAGTATTCTCTAAGGACAGAGCCAGGAGTAAGTCCTAATCACCTCACTGGGTATAGCCAAAACTAAACAAAAGCAAGCAAGCAAACAAAAAGAACATAGCCCTCTGCTTTGGAAGAGATCAGAACAGTAAACTGAGAGTGGTGATGGAAGAGGCCTGGAACCAGGTGATGTGAAGAGTCTAAGTCCTCCAGCAGTAGTGGAATGAGAGACACATGCAAATTTTAAGCTTTCCAATTGCAACAATAAAAAATATGTAAAATAGTAAATAGTAACAATACTATTCATAATAATATTATAACAATATTATTACAGTAAATACACAAACATTTAATTTCTATTGATATTTTTAAATTATTAAAATATTACTTTTTTAATATTAAGTTCTCAGAATCTCATGCTTTTTCTTCTTTTTAAGTCGTATTAGCAGATATGAAGTGCTCAATAGCAAAATAACAGACTGGATAATAAAGCTAAGGACAATTTGAGGTGCTTTGTGTTTTAAAAAAATTGGAGCTAAAATATAGTTCACATGCTAGCACATATGTGGCTGAGTTCTGTCCCTATAACATGCCTACCTTTCAGCTCTCAAAACTGATAGTTGTAATCCTAGTGACCCCAGAGCACTATACTCATGGTACAGTATCTCAGGTACCTCCCTCTACAGCACTGCTGATGGTAGCCCCTATTTGATTTTTTAAAGAGAAAATTTAGAGAACAGTTTTTTTTTATTGAATCTCCATAAGATATGTAGTTACAATATTGTTATGGTTGCTTCAGTCATACAATATCCCAACACCTATTACTCTTCACCATTGTAAACTTCCTGCAACCAATGTTTCCAGTTTTCCTCCTACCCCACCCCAGCCTGACTTTAAGGCAGACACTATTTTTGCTCTCTCAGAACTATTTTTAATATATAAGCAAAAAATATAACTTTCTATGTTATAACTCTCTAAATTTTCTAATTGCAACAGTAAAAATCTCCTGAAATAGTAAAAAGCAATAATATTATGCATGATAATATTATAATAATATTACAGTGGAGACTCCAAGATCTTATTTTCACTGTTACTGATATTTTTAAATTATTGAAATATTACTTTTTGGTATTAAGATATCAAAGTGGAATAAATTGTTTGGAAACTGCAAAAACTAAATTTTTTGCAGGAAGTATATGTACTGAATTCTGAAAACGATATGTATTAATTTTTCATTTTTGTTAAAACAAAATATCATAAGCTTGGTGACATAAACAAGATTGTTTTCTGACACCTCTGTAAGATTGATATTTAACATTGGCATTAGAGGACTAACATCAAGAAAAGGGGAGAAATGTTCTACCTTTGAGAGGCTCTGAGGAGACCATTTCCTCAAGAAAATCTGTGCACTTTCTCAACCCAGTAGCTGGAGGTTGCTATGTTTTCTCATAGAGTAATTTCTACTTCCTCTAGGCCCAATTTCTGTAGTCTTATGCAAGACTCCTTTTCTACCTCCATTCTCCACTTTTACGTTAGATTATATTTTGACTAATAGAAACTGTTTCTTAAGAGAAGATAAAATTATGGCATTAAATTTTTTCTATACTTGGGAAGGGAGAGACAGCACAGCAGTAAGGCGTTTGCCGTAGACGCAGGAGGATGGTGGTTCGAATCCCAGCATCCCATATGGTCCCCGAGCCCGCCAGGAGTGATTTCTAAGCGTAGAGCCAGGAGTAACCCCTGAGCACTGCCGGGTGTGACCCAAAAACAGAAACAAAAAAAAATTTTTCTATACACCAGAACTTCATATATACTTCATTGAGTTAATACTCATCGAGCATCACATACATGGCTGTCAGTGCATTTAAATATTTAGATACAACTAGAGACATAAAAGATATAGGGTGACAACCGTCATGATATGGCCAACAGTATTTATCCAGGTTTCAGAATTTTTAAATGTTTTTCAATATTTATTGCTAAAGAAAAACTGTAAACTAGCAAAACTAACTTTAAAGCTTTAAATAAAATGCAGAAAACCGTAGCTTAATAGGTAATCAAGCTAAATCACAAAGGTTAAAATCCTTCAAAACTGGAGTCCTCCTCCTCATCATCATCTGTATGTCCAAACAGAGCTGCAGTTGGATCTAATGTGAGGGTATCAGCATAGACATTGTCATCATCACTTCAGGTTTCAGAATTTTTAATGTTAAAACTGGACATCTTAAACAACTGAAATCATTGGTCACACCAGGTACAGTCCTTACCCTTATCATTATATATACATATTATATACAACATATAATATAATATATAATATATATTATATATACTATATAAAATATATTGTATATTATATAAGATATAATAAATGATACAATATATACATATATACACGCAGGGATTACTATTGAAAGTGCTTCAGGGACCATATGGGATACTATGGATCAAGACTGGGTTGGCTGCCTGCAAGGCAAATATCATATCTGCTATTTTATCACTTTTCCCCCTTGTTGGTATTTAATCATACTATAAATATATTACAATATATAGAAATATTTTATATAAATATGTTTTAAATTATATATGTATATGCATATAAACATGCAAATACATGTACATGTATGTATATATATTAAAGGATACAAAATAGCAGTGCTCTGGGCCCTCAGACTCAGCACATGAGGTCCATACTAGCAATTGAACTCAGCCTCATACAAGGAACACAGGCACCTTTTACCACTGCAGCATCCCTCTATGGCCTTAAAATACTTATTAACTACCAGTGCTGGTTTAACACAACTATTATTACTCAAAATATGCTGCCATTCAGAATCAACAGCATAACATCACAACATGAATAATTGCTCTTTTTTAAAAACATATCTTTATTTAGGCACCATGGTTACAAACATGTTTGTAGTTGGGTTTCAGTCATAAAATGTACACCACCCCCTTCAGCAGTTCAACCTTCCTGCCACCAATGTCCCCGTCTTTCTCTTCCCTCACCCCCTGCCTGTCTATTCTATTTCTCTCACTCACTATCATTGTCATGATAGTTGTTGGTGTAGTTATTTCTCTGAGTACACTCACCAATCTTTGTGGTAAGCTTCAATTCATAGGCTGGTTTTTCCGATCTTATCTCTATTGTCTCTGGGTATTATTACCATACTGTCTTTTATTTTTATTAAATCCCACATGAGTGAGACTATTCTCTCTCTCTCTTTCTCTCTCTCACTCAGTTCACTCAGCATAAGAGTTTCCCTGTCCAACCATGTATAGGGAAATTTCATGACTTCATTTTTCCTGATAGCTGCATAGTATTCCATTGTGTATATGTACCACTGTTTCTTTAGCATCTCATCTGTTAAAATTAAGTTTCCATATGATTCAGCAATACCACTCCTAGGGATATACCCTAGGAACACAAAAATATATTACAAAAATGCCCTCTGCACACCTATGTTCATAGCCAGAATCTGGAAACAACCTAGATGCCCAGATATTTGCTCTTGTTTCACTCTGACACTGGATTTACAAAGAGCAGAGAACTAATTAGCATGTTGGTAAGATTATGAGGATGAAATGCAATTGTCTCCATCTCAAATATTTTTAAAAGGTTCTGAACTTCTGTAGCCCATTTGAGAACTTCTACTTGCATACTAGATGTAATAATGTCATTGCCTTTGTATAAATGAAGGTGAAGGGGCAGTATTATGCTTTTTCAGAAAATTTAAGAGAATTATCTCCTAATTTTAAATATCAAAAGACCTTCTTATACAGTGGAAATGTGCTGTTTAAGCATGACCTTGGCATTTTGTATCTTGGAGAGCAGACTCTTTACAGGCTCCAGATGGAAATTTTAATGTTAATGACACCTTATAGACTAGCAACCATATGCTTTCTCCACAACGCAGAGATATACTTTGGTCAAAGTGTTATTTATTCAAATTAAATAAACAAAATAAACATTAAATTTAAATGATAGATTGTTATTTCCAGCTTGGGGACTAACCATAACATAAGTGTGAAAATAAATATAAAAAAAATAACATAAAGTGTGAAAAAGAATGCATAATTAAAATAAAAACTTACTCCTCTCTTGCTATAGTGTGTATGTCCTGTGTATGTTCGGAATATACCATTCTCATGCCCAAAAGTAAAGAAACACAAAAATCACCACTTAAAATGACAGATATGTATATATAATGAATGATAAAAAAACTATTGTTCTCAAACATAAAATTTATATTCTGCTGCATTAATTTTGTGTAATGTTAGCAGCTTAATACATATTTTAAAGCCATGTGTTGTTTTCATAATTCAAGACACAACATTGGATTTCCTTCTTTAGGCAGAAATGATTTAATTCTATTATATATATATGTATGTTTTCCACATATAAAAGAGATCAATTTCTCTGAATCTCTCCTGACATCACTCAATGTGATACACTACAGTTCCATCCATGTAGCAGCAAATTGCATGTTATTGTTTTTTTCTATAGCCAAGTAGTATTCCATTGTGCCTTTATTGCTACTTTTATTATCTGTTGTTTTATTATATTGTGTCTTCATTCCAGGGGGAGGAAGGAATAGAGGAAATATCTTATAGCTCTTGGTTGACTTATTGCAGGGTGAGAATTAAATATAAATTAAATTCCAATTTTAATATTAATATTAATAAATATAATTATATATCTATATTTATATAATATATAATATTAATAAATATAAATTAAATTCCAAGTTTAATATTAAAGGAAAGCCTTTTGGAACAGTGAAGTTAATTTATAGTAACTCAAATAACCGTTAGCAGAATCATAGTATGTGATAGACAATTTATTATTCAGAGGTAGGATGTCTCCTTGCCCTGAAATGAATGAAAGACCACTTCTAATGACTTATCCATTTGAGGCATGATGGTTAGCCTTTTCTCCATTCAGAGAAAGACCCTCAAACTCTTTAGCAGACAACCCAGGCAATCCTGAGTCTGTCTACCTGGAAAGTTATGTTCTGTTCTGCTATAACTGCTGTTCCACTTATCTCCAACTCTAATGATATATTACTGGGGAAAGTTCCCAGCTCTATATGCAAAGTAGAATCATACCACAGAGCTAAACTTTTGAGCTAGTTTTCATTTCTTCTGTCCGAGAGGCACAGAAATTTAGAATGGGTAAATCCCAAGCTTTTTGCTCAGAAGATATAGTGAATGTTGCGAAATGGATGCTTCTGGGAACAGAAGTTGATGAACATGGCACTAACCAGGTTCGATCCCTAGCAACCCATAGGATCTGTAATTCCATAGAAGAAATTCCTGAGTGTAGAGCAGGCACAACTTCTGAGCACTCCCCAACACCCCCAAAAAGTGAAAATGCAAACCTTTACATCAGCTTATATCAGCTATGATTCAGAGTGGAGCCAGTGGTGACTTAGGAAATCAGTCGGCTGCTTGGCTTAGAGGATTTGCCAAGGGAACAACAATAGCCATTCAGTTTTAAAAACTCCTAGTCCACTTTCCTACCCTAGCAGAATGTAGAGGAGATGTGATCAGAATTTTTAAAAAGAATCTTTTTTCCATGGGATGGGGGATGTGGTCACAATAGCAAAAGCAATGCTCTGAAATGAAAGCAGTCTAGGCTCAGACTCTCAATAAATTGCAAGGAATATAAAAATATATTAGTAACTCTAACAAATAGTAGGACAAGCACATGATAACACTAAGAAAGGGCACCAAATATGACAAATATGAACACTATTCTCTATCTTAGGGACTAATTCAAAGGGAAAATATAGAAGTAAAGTGATCATCTCAACTCTAAACCTGATCATCTCAACTCTAAATCTGAACTTGATCATCCTCTACTCTCATCTCTTGCACTCTTGATGTACAGTGTGATTCTTGGGATGACCATTCAAGTCAGTGAGCATCTGTCTGCCTCCAGATGGAGGTAGCTCTGTACAGATCTCTCAGACTCTAGAAATTCTTCCATATACCAAAGCTACTCATTGTGAAAATAGATATACCTTAGGTGATTAAAATCTTTAATGAAAATGGGAGGTATCGTGAAGAGTGTGAATATGGCTCCATGAGTTTTACCATAGACTTGTTAGATCCAGACAACAGGGTTCAACTATATGGTATTTCTTCTTATATAATATGAGCACAAATCCTTCTTGGACAATTTGTAGATGAATCTGGAAAGATAGTACAGCAGGGAGGGTGAATCTAATCCTGGTTATAATCCCTGACACCACATAAAATCACCCCAGCACAGCCAGATATCTCTTTCAAACACAGAGCCAGGAATAACCCATGACATTCTCAGAGTGGGGCTCCAAAACAAATAAACAAAACTTATGGGCTCAAAATGATAGTACAATGGTAGGGCCATGCCTTGCAGGAGGCTGACCTGGGTTAGATCCCTGGCACATCTGTTTCCCCGAGTCTCCCCAAGAGTGATCCCTGATCACAAATCCAGGAGCAAGCCCTGAATACCACCTGATGTGGCCCCCCAAAAGAAGAAAACAAAAAGTTGTTGCAGTAAATAAGCAAATATGGTTTAAACTAACAGATTTTAAATGCCTTCCCCTCTCTTTTTGCCCAAATGATCAAAGAATTGGCTTTCATTTTTACTTTAAAACACTGTGAAATTAAGGAGGCATAAAAGAAATACTTAGATCAGAGCATTGAATGTCTTACTTAGAGCCCAGACATTTCCTAGAATTCAACACCACTTTGGGCAGCTGTTTGTACAGATTTTTCAGTTGCTGCCAAGTGTTGGTCCATTGCTCCATCTTTTCCTCCAGTCCCAGGGAAAGGTACTAGATGTTTGTTTGTTTGCTTTTGGACCACTCCTGCCAATGCTCAAAGGCTATTGCACTCAGGAATTACTCTTTGTGGTTTTCAAGGGTCCATTTGGGATGCTGGTGACAAAATCTATCAGGGGTCCTCAAACTTTTTAAACAGGAGGTCAGTTCACTGTCTCTCAGACCATTGGAGGGTCTGACTATAGTAAAAACAAAACTTATGAACGAATTCTTATGCACACTGCATATATCTTATTTTGCAATGAAGAAACAAAACAGATACAAATACAATATGTGGCCCACAGGCCATAGTTTGAGGACCACTGATAGATCATCCACATGCAAGGCAAAAACCCTACCCACTTGTGTGCCCTCCCCCCCAAAAAAAAAGTTGAGAATCACAGAAGGAGAGGAACCATAGAAAATCAAGACTGCTTTCCTTGAAAATTTAGGCTGAAAAAATAGTCATGAAATTTTTATGCCATATGATCTGAAGAAAAAAACCAACAACACTCTAGCTACTGCTGATATATTTGACCACACTGCAGGCAATAAAGGGCTGTCGAACCTGCCTTTATTTACTTTCAGCTCAAGATAAACATTTATC
The DNA here is from genome assembly GCF_024139225.1 of Suncus etruscus. NCBI lineage: Eukaryota > Metazoa > Chordata > Mammalia > Eulipotyphla > Soricidae > Suncus > Suncus etruscus. Next base: position 68,217,818 of record NC_064853.1, on the reverse strand, counting down.
ACTGGGTGTATTGATTAACACCATCTCACTCCCCACCTTGCACTTTCACAAAGGGAATGTGAACCCCATGGGAACTAACGCCTTTGTGGACCACAAAAGAGTCCAAGTACTCTTGTGACTATGAGATACTAATAATAAATAACAAGAACAGACCCCACCCTGCCCTATATAAAGGCCAGTCATCATATTCTAAAACAGGTTTGAATATTTGCAAATGCTTTTATCCAGTCAGAAAACAAAGTGATTGTCATACATTAGATGTGAAGTCCAAAGGAAGGCAAATGTAAGAAAGTAGTACTGAGCAAGTATAGAATCTCTACCAAAAAAAAAAAAATGCATATATTATTAATTGTCTGGAAAATAGGCTGTTAAAAATAGAGAGAAAGAAAAATTGTTACTTGAAATGGAAATGCCCTTTTCTGTTTTATGTTTATTTTATTTTAATTTCTTTGTCAGTGGCAGAGACTGAGGGAAGCCTACAATATAATGATTTGCAATTTTTTACACATGTTATTTTTACACATAGTTTCTTTGAGTACCTTAGTTGTTGAATCTCAGTTTTGTGTAGAAGTAGGTGGAGCATATATTAAATATAATTAATATGTATGCATTGACTCACCACTAATTCTATACATTTTGAATTTATTGATAGATACTTTTATAACTAAAAATATTCTCTTTATAAACTGGCAAGTTTGTTGCTTATGTTTTGGTTTGGTTTTTGGTGTTTGGGGCCACACCCAGCAGTGCTCAGGCTCCTGGGTCTGCAATTCAGAAATCGCTCCTGGTTTGGGGGACCAAATGGGTTGCTGGTGATCGAAGCCGCATCCATCGTGGGTCAGCTGTGTGCAAGGCAAATGCCCTACTGCTGTGCTACCATAGTTGCCCATGTTTTTAAATTGTAATTATGCATCCAAAAAAAGAGTTTATTAAACATGGGTTGAAAGGAATAATTCCATGATAGTGACATTCTAACCTAATTTATTGCTTTTCAAATAATTGTGACATAAAAGTTGGTGTTTTCTTATTTTTCTCTCTACATAGCTTCTCGTGATTATATTACCACTATTTTCTTTTCTTTTCTTTTCTTTCTTTCTTTCTTTTTCTTTCTTTCTTTCTTTTTCTTTCTCTCTTTCTTTCTTTCTTTCTTTCTCTCTCTCTCTCTTTCTTTCTTTCTTTCTTTCTTTCTTTCTTTCTTTCTTTCTTTCTTTCTTTCTTTCTTTCTTTCTTTCTTTCTTTCTTTCTTTCTTTTTTTCTTTCTTTCTTTCTTTCTTTCTTTCTTTCTTTCTTTCTTTCTTTCTTTTTGAGGAAACAGATATAGAAGAAAAGCATTGGAATACACCATGAGCCAGTGGATGATCCTTAAATCATTGAGAATTTTTCTTCCTGTTTTGGTGTAGGGAATTTCTGCTTCAATACTTAGTCTTTAAAAGATAGAATCAATGTTTGGATGTTCCTTTCGGTATCTACCATTTGAAATCACTGCAGATTTATAAGTAGATGTAAAAAAGATATTCTATGTACATTTCAGCCAATGATAAAACCTTTAAAATTACTCTTTACTATTGCTACCAGTGCATTGACATTGATGCTGCAAGATATAAAATATTTCCAATAATTACCACCTTCCCTCATGTTGTTTTATGATAGTCAATTTCATGTCTTTACTTCCTACCCTCATCTTTATTCCTAAAAACCACTAATCTGTTCTCATTTCTATTAATTGTATCATTTCAACGTTATGATAGAAATTGAATCAGACAGAATACACACTTTAGAAATTAGGTTTTCTTTCAAGTCAACATAATTCTTTAGAATTTATTTAAGTCATTTTATATATCATGTGTTTTTCTTTTTTTTCTCTATATGTTATTTTTCATAGTATGACTATACCATGTTTTATTTAATAATTCATCTTTTGGTGAACTTTGGTTTGCTTTAGTTTGAAGATGTAATGAATAAGTTACCATAAGTATATCTGCATATTCTTATATAAAATTAGTTTATTTTTTATTCATCAGAGATAAAAGTTCAGGAGTAAGATTTCCACTATCATGAATTTAACCTGAGTTTTGTGAAAAGTGTCCATATTGTTTTCCAAAAAACTTAAACTATAGATATTTTCCCATCCAGTTCATGAGTGGTTATCTTTTCACCATATATCCACCAATACTGGTTAATTTACTCTTTTAATGTTTGCAAGTGTCCCTGTTATGAAATTTACATTATTGTTTTATTTTTTATTTCCTTGATGATGAAAGATGCAGCTCATTTTTTCATATACCTATTGGCCACCAGTATGTCACCTTAGAGAAATTTTTTTTTTTTTTTTGGTTTTTGGGTCACACCCACCCAGAGGTGCTCAGGGGTTACTCCAGGCTGTCTGCTCAGAAATAGCTCCTGGTAGGCACGGGGGACCATATGGGACACCGGGATTCGAACCAACCACCTTTGGTCCTGGATCGGCTGCTTGCAAGGCAAGTGCCGCTGTGCTATCTTTCCGGGCCCAGAGAAATTTTTTGTTCTTGTTCATCTGTCCTCCTTATTTTATGATGGGATTGATTGGAGTTCTTATTTGTACTTGCTAATTTTATAAGTGCTTTATGTATTTTAGATACTAATCCTTCCCTTTTTTGTTTTTGTTTTTGGGATACAACCAGAGGCTGTCAGAGGATCACACCTGACTCTGCAATCAGAAATTACTCCTGGTTGCTTGGGGAACTATATGCAATGCTGGATATCAAACCCAAGTCAGCCACGTGAAAGGCAAATACCCTATCTGCTGTGCTAGTCCTCCAACTCATTGGATACTAATCGTTTAACAAATGAATGGTGGGGAAATATTTTTTCCCAGTCTGTGGGATGTTTTTATTTTGATCATTGTTTACTATTTAATAAGCAATTTTTTAAAATTTGATAGTCCTATTCACTTAACTTTGCTCCCATTTGCTTGGCCAGTAGCATTAAATCATTGAAGATGCCTCTATATTTAATGTCATGATGGATATTGATATTATTTTCTCAATATAATTTATTAATTCAAGTCTATAGTGAAGTATTTGCAAAATATATTTTTAATTATGTTTTGCCTTTGGAGACATACCTTCTGGTCTTAGGGATTTTCTTGGCTCTGTGTTCATGGTTGTAATTGTGGTGCTTAAATAAAGATTTTATATATAAAAAAACTGCAAAGAAATAAAAATATGATACAAAAATAGGGGGGGTTACATTTGAAGGAGCATTCTTAAGATTTACAGCAGACCTGTCACAAGAAACTCTCAAGACCAAAAGGCAGAGGTCTAGTGACAAAACTGAATGATGTAAATGCTTCTCTAGAATACTGCACCCTGCCAGACTCATGTTCAGGTTTGAAAGAAATACACATAACTTCACAGATAAACAACAGCTCAGAAACTTTATGGATGCAAAAACAGTCTTAAAAAAAAAAGGCAAAAAAAAACCCAAAAACTTAAAGGTCTACTTTAAGACAAGACAGACTAACAGATGCACCAAACTTCTACATAAAGATGACACTAAATTCCATGAAAATTTTTTTTCTCAAAAATGTTTAAAAATGTTTTATGCTCAAGAATATGGCTTAACTTGGCATATATTGTGAAAGCAAACGGGAAAATATACATTCTTTTGTTTTTAGGTAAAATATTTTAGAAATGTTAAAGAACTCCAGAGGAATGGAAGTACTATTTAGTCCCCATCTTATCTTTTTCTATCTCTTAAAGTTTGTTAATTTTATTGATTTCATAGGAGCAATTTTAGATTGTTTCATTTTTCTAAGATTTTTCTGTTCTTCCATTTCTTTTTTTTAAATACTTGATTGATTTATTGGTTTTTGGACCACACCTTTGGCTCTCAGGAGTTACTTCTGGCTCTACACTCAGAAATCATCCCTGGCAGTCTGGGGGACCTGGGATGCTGGAAATGGAACTGAGTATCTCCTGGGTTGGCCACATGCAAGTCAAAGGCCCCACTGCTATGCTATCTCTCTGGCCCCTTTCTCCATTTTATTGTATTTCGATCCCCACTTTTTTTTTTATTATTTTAGGCATTCTTTTTTTTTAGGTTATATATTTGAGGGTATTTTTTACTTTATTTAATATAGACTAAACTGAATATTTTACAAAACATTAAAATTTAAGGAAAAATGGAATAAAGACAGCTAAATTTTAGCTTGGTATGTGATTTTATTTCTTTCTTATAACTGGATTTTCTCTGTTATAAAAACACAATTGTAGCATAATTGTAATTATATCATTTTAATCTTGCTAAAACAAAACCCAAAAATGCTTATGAATGTTTATAATTAATTATAACAAATCAATTTATTGCACTTATTTATTTTATTGAATATTATTTAATATGAATTGTTAATTGCTATTTAATTTTCTCTAAATAATTGTGTTTGATTATTAAAATTGAATTGGATAAACTAACTGTACTTTTTTCATTGACCAAAAATGCCTCTATTTCAGTTCCAATCCTGACATTCAGAGTATTGCCTTGAGCAACTGACTTAATTACCCTCCCTGTGAATTGGAGATAATGACAGCACATAGCTAAAGCGTTATCATGAGAATCATGGGATAAATATTTGAAAATCATATGGAGAAATGAAAAAAAAAAAGAAAAGCAATTAAAATAGTCTCTTGCAGATAGTAATATCAAAGAAAACCTAACTTACTATCATCTTAGTTTTTACTAGACATTGTGTTTCTTTGATTATTTTCAAGTTTTTTACATGTGTTTTTTAAAAATTATATATCAGATCCAAAGAGATAGTACATTGGTAAAGTGTCTGCCTTGTCCACAGCTAATCCTTTGATTAGCACAGCTAAGAGCTTGATCCCCAATCATCACATACAGTTTACTGAGACACGCTAGCAGGGATCCCTGAATGCAGAGCTAAGAGTAGCATATACACACATAAATATCTGAACAGGAAAAGGAAAATCTGTGATGTAGGCCATGGAAGAAATGGGAAAAAGTCATTTCAACAAATAATGCCATGGGAGAGACCTTGACTTGGAACTGCTGTGTGCCCCCCCCCAAACACATATATATGTACATACGTATATACATGCATGTATAATTCTTTCAAATAGCATATTAGTTTGTATGTAACTCATCCAAATACATATAAGTTCATATAAATATACATTATATCTATTTGTAATTTGAAAACTTCTATAGACAACAAAAGTAACTTTTTAACAAAAATCATTGAGAATTTAGTATTTATTTTAGTATGTATTTTTATCAATGAAAGGTATAAATTTATACCTTTTGTTTTTGAAAATTTAAGTGCGTATTAATATCTTTTAAGAAATGTTTAGAACATAAAAGAGAGGGAACACTTTTAGAAATAATTCCCAACTGAATTTTCAGCTGCACAAGAATGTTCCTCATGTTCCTTATGATTGTTGCTAATTTTTATATAGAGGTGATTCTTATATTCTGAGTAATTCAGGCAGCACTGCTGCTACCTAAAGCAAGCATGTCCAACATCATCATCTGTTAGACCTTTTGCTAAACCAAACTCCACATTGAGTCATTGAGTGCTCCTAGCTGTGACTGCAGCCTTATCACCACCACGTTAAAAACAAAAACTAAAAATCTAAGTTTAAGAACTATTTTGATAGATCTATGTAAAAGTACCCCATTATTCATCCCTTCCCCCAAATCCTATTGATGGATTATAATATCTTTTTAGAACATCCAAGATTTGCAGCTGCTGACATTAATTCTGTGGTCAGCATCAATTGGACAAGGAAAGTTACACACCCACAGCGATTGCATATGGGTGTGGGTGAGGGTGTGGTTGTGTGAGCTGACAATCACCAACAAGGAACGGCATTGAGGAAGACCTCAGTTGTATATGTGTGTGTATTTGTGTGTGTGTACACAAGTGTTTGTGTGTGTGCGTGTGTGTGTCTGTGTGTGTGTGTGTGTGAGAGAGAGAGAGAGAGAGAGAGAGAGAGAGAGAGAGAGAGAGAGAGAGAGAGAGAGAGAGAGAGAGAGAGAGAGAGAGAGAGAGAAACAGATTTCTTTAACCGGTAATCTGTGGGAATGTTGTATTTAAATCTTAAAAACTGGCTCTTTAGCTTACATAACATGTCTTTGCTATTGCAGCTAATTGCTTAAGTCTTCAAACTGATAGTTTCTGTAGACATTACTACGGTTTTCGCTTTATAACTTCATTGCATTTTCTGTTCATTTTTCTGTATTGATTCAAAGGGCCTTTATCGCCTTGTACTGATAAGCTGCATCTATGCCTGCTGGTGTGGTGGGGACAGCGTGCGATAATACACACACGTAAATATCTGAACAGGAAAAGGAAAGTCTGTGTGATGTAGGCCACGGAAGAAATGGGAGAAAGTCATTTCAACAAATAATGCCACAGGAGGGACCTTGACTCGGAACCAAGAATAAGAAAGGTCACCCTAGGTCTACTTTGCTTTTCCGGTGGCTACTAGAGGCAGCCACGGTCAACTTTAGATTCAGGTGGTTCCAGAGATCACAGCTGGGGTGCTTTCTCTGTGGGGGTCACGCTGACAGCCTTCTGACGTCATTACTATAACTTACTTGCGTGTTTGGTCAGGAATCACTAACACCAGTCTCTCAGAGACGAATAAATACCGTCTTGCCAGCAGTTAAAGAGCTGAGAAATTTTAATGAGTTTGCCCTAAACTTTGTGTTCTGATCCCCAAGCATTATTTTGGGGTTCGAGGAAGGTGATAGATGGGCGAGTCTGCCTTGCTCGGTTTTGCTTGAGGACTTGCCCCCCACTCTGTCCTACTTCTTGTGAATAGTTGGAAATGAATGCAAATGTCACTCAACTTGGAAAGTCAGAGCACCAGGAAACAGAACTGGAGGCAAACAGAGGCGCTTACTTGGCCAGGCATTGCTGCTGCTGTCCGCGGTTGTCCCTGACAGCGGGGCTCGCTCGGAACCACCTGTGTTTGCTCACTAGCTTTCCCCAATCTGCGAGAAAATGGCCAGGGCCTGGTCACATGGCAGCCAGATAGGCCAGGCACCATGGGAATACAAAAGCCGGAGCTTTTAGCAGAGTTAATCATTAATGAGCCTTCTCTTTGTCCCATTCAGGAGTGCTGACAGGGCTTTGATAGCCTGTATTTGCCAGGGGGCGGCTGCAGTCGGAGCCAGGTACTAATGACCCCATTGGATCCTGGCTAGCCACACAGTGCCCACCGAGCCTGATATAGACCTGGGCAGTGTCCTTCCACCTGTAAGCTGTCTCCCCCCACCTAATGGAGAGCCTTTCCCACCCACAGGTGGGTGCACCCATGGCCAGACGCGTGTATTATGTGTTTCTGCCAGTTCTCTTAATCCACTAGAAAAGTTCTTAATTGTTCTCCCTTTCCTATATGTTATCTTTCCACCAACACTCTCTCCCGCCAAAAAAAAAGGCAGTAAACTGAATGTGGTTTTTGTTTTAGTGTGAAACAAGAATGAACCATTTTGCCCTAACAGCATTGAGGTCTTTTACCTTCCCTAAACTCAACTTAGAAACTTACCTGTGGACACACTGATATCTCAGACACTGAAATGAAAAGATGTCCCAGACATTTTTTTTTTCAATAGAAAAGTGCACGTTTAATAGAAAAGGCTTTAACTGTGAGTAGTTCCTCTTGTCAACTGATTGTGCTTAGGGTAAATACAAACTGCTCTGAAACCCCTTTTCTACCTTTTCTTTTATCTAGGCCTGTGAATCTGCTCTTCTCCCAGACATAAGATCTCTAAATCCCCCAAAGCTGTGCCTTTGCCTTCAGTTGCTGAAAAATGTTTTTTGGATTTGGTTTGCCTTCTTACTGGGAGTCCCCTTGAAGACATAAATGGGGCTGCCAATATGTAAACCATGAATGTTCCATTGTCCTTTAAGAGTTATTGAAAGCAAATGAATATAAATCTTCAAAGTCTGGTTTATAAAGAGACAGAGTCTTAGATTTTAGAGTCATTAAAGAGTAGTTTTGTTTTGGTTTGTTTTATAAGAATTTTAAAACTTTGGCTAGCAACTGTTGATTATGTATGAAAATGCCCTCTGTAAGAATATATTTAAAACATGATACTACTACATGATCATAGAATAGAGATTAAATACCTTTAACAACTTTATCCAATGATCTTTACAAGATCCAAAGAAAACCGGATGATGACAAATTTTATTGACAACTTTTTTTTTCATGTTAAACATGAAGAAGTGGAATTTAATTGACTGACTTCCTTAACATAGAAGTCTGACCTGATACAGATGATTAGAAAGCTGCAAGGATTCACCTGGGTGGCTGATGCTTTAGAATAGGTCCCATATCTATTATTGCATACTTCATTCCCCTTGCATCTTGAGATCTACTTGATCTCCCTCAGGTTATTTGGTCATCTACAAATATTAGAGAGCATGTGGCTCTAAAAGAATAAAGATGGAAACAATATGTTTCCTGTCATGGAGATGTAGCTATGGATTTAAGACCTGTATGACAAATAAATACTGTATGAGAAAGAAATTTGAGTAGCATTAGACTGTCACAGGTAAAAAAAGATATTTAAACACATCCCAATAGATCTTTGCTTCAGATCTGAACAGTCTCCAGTTAAGGAAAACAGCAACAGCTGGTATTTTGAAATGCCTCAATAGTAGAATGTGGAAAAAATCCAATTTAAATAATATTATCAGTATTAATAAAATGAACTGCATTTGCAGTATAATCAGACTTTTTTAAAATGTTCTTCATATAGGAAGTATGGCCAACTTTTATAGTTTATATAGTTCATTTTCATAATATACATATCAAGCAGACTTGTGTATAAAATGTTAGTTTTCATTATCATCACACACACACACATATGCACACACACACACACACACACAACACACTCTTTGTTTTGGTTTTGAATCACATCCAGTGGTGCTCAAAGGTCACCTTCATCCCTGACTCTACTAGCCATGATGTTTTTTTTTTTTTTTGGTTTTTGGGCCACACCCGGCGCTGCTCAGGGGTTACTCCTGGCTGTCTGCTCAGAAATAGCTCCTGGCAGGCACGGGGGACCATATGGGACACCGGGATTCGAACCAACCACCTTTGGTCCTGGAGCAGCTGCTTGCAAGGCAAATGCCGCTGTGCTATCTCTCCGGGCCCGAAGATATCTTGTTTTTTTTTGTTTTTTGTTTGTTTGTTTGTTTGTTTGTTTTTTGTGGTTTTTGGGTCACACCCAGCAGTGCTCAGGGGTTATTCCTGGCTCCATGCTCAGAAATTGCTCCTGGTAGGCACGGGGGGGACCATATAGGATGCCGGGATTCGAACCAATGACCTCCTGCATGAAAGGCAAATGCCTTACCTCCATGCTATCTCTCCGGCCCTAGCCATGATTTTAATGGTGATTTAGCAGACTTTCTGTGGTACGGGGCATTGAATCCAGGTCACCTATATGCAAGTCATTACTTTTTCTGTTATACTATTGTTCCAGCTCCTATTTGTTCCTCTTTTAACAGCAGTCAGTCTGGAAAATTATCTTTGACTTTGAAATGACTGAAGGAAGCATTCAAACAAATATATTTTAATGTATACAAAGAGCACGAGAAAATATTATTTAGGAAGACAATATCTGAGTTACCCCTAAGGATAAAGCTAGCAATTAAATGATCATTAGACAAGTAGTGGAGGTCAAAGTGATGTGATGATAAGGCTCTTTTGATACTCATTTATATTGACTTTTGCCTAAGAGGGGATGGAGGAAGTGGTAAGGGAGGGCAGGGTAGGGGAGGAAGGAAGGAAGAGGGCAGGGGAAAAAAGAGAAGAGAGGAGAGGGGAAGAGAGGAAGAAAGGAAAGACACTTAGAATGGGGGCTCAAGAACTTGCATTTCCATTCAAAAAATGCCTTGATTTTTCCCAAGGAAAATTTGAAGCCTAATTGATCTTTGAAGTTTTTTTTCACCCTAGGTAATACATTTCTTTATACTTGTCATAGGATAGAAGATAGTCCTAAAAACTGGTTTCGATAAGATCATGTTAATACACCTGAAAAATACAGTGTTCAGCTGTGAGACAGAGCCCTTATAACATATTTCAGTCTCTACCACAAGAATTTGCCTTGTCTGTTGAAGATGACCTCTAAGAACATGGAACCAAGTTGGATTAACTGTTAGAAAACCATCTGGTTTTCTGTCTTATTGAAATAACAATGATAACTATAATTATAGTAAATACTCCAATTTTTTTAGCTTTAAAGTGAGCGCAAATAAAATTATGTATTTTTATCTTTTGCTGTTCTTTTTCTCAAAAATGACATTTTCTGGTTGTCAGAGTGATAGCACAGTGTAAGGCGTTTGCCTTGCATACAGCTGACCCAAGACGGACTGGGTTCAATCCCCGGCAACCCATATGGTTCCCCAAGCCAGGAATGATTTCTGAGCACATAGCCAAAAGTAATCCCTGAGCTTCATGGGGTGTGCCCCAGCACCCCCCCCAAAAAAAAACCAACATTTTCTTAGAAACATTAATTTCTAATTAAGTTATCAACTGGGGGATAACTCTCATTCCCAATTTCACTTTATCCCTTGAGTAATGTTTTAAACATAAAATTTATATTTTAATTCATGTCACATCCTATCTAGATTTGAAAGTTTATGTGCCATAGTCTTGAGATTCATTGCCAGCCATTTAGGATTAGTGTGATAAGCTTTAAAACATTAATTCATTTACAACACCAAACTGGAAATAACCCAATTATCTATTAGCAGGTGAAGAGATTCACGATGGTATAATCCTTGCATTAGAATACTAGTCACCAATAAAAAAATAATGACCTTTTGATACATATAGCAATATAGATAAGTCTCAAAGCCATGTTCAGTAAAAGAAAAATAGATTTTAAAAGACTATTTGTCTAATTCCGCATATATGTAGTCCCAAGGAAAAAATAAGTTAAATTTGGAGGAAAAACTTAGAGTGCTACTTTTTAGAGTGGCAGAGAAAAACTTTTGAATTTACAGGATTGTTCTATGTTGACATAAACATGCTTTATATAGTTATCTGCATTTGAATGATATATTGTATATTTTTCTGTATATAATTTTTGAAGGGTCACAACCAGCAGAGCTTAAGGGTTACTCCTGGTTCTGCATTCAGAAATTACTTATGATAGGCTTGGTGGGACCATATGGGATGCCTGAGATCAAACCCAGGTTGGTTGCATCCTACCTGCTGGTCAGTAGCATGCAAGGCAAATGCCCTACACTATACGATCACTCCAGCCTACACTTAATTTTAAAGTTTACAAAACTTCCAAATAGGAATGATTGTCAACTTCATTTGACAAGAAGTTTGAGATTCAAGAAGATAAAAGTTGTTCAGCCTTACACAGTGAGTCGACTGGAACTCCTAATATGATGCCAGTATTCTAGACCTTTCTACACGTCATTGTGAAGACCCTACAATTTCTTTTGTGTGTGTGTGTGTGTGTGTGTGTGTGTGTGTGTGTGGTTTTTGGGTCACACCCGGCAGTGCTCAGGAGTTATTCCTGGCTCCAGGCTCATAAATTGCTCCTGGCAGGCAATTGGGGGACCATATGGGACGCCGGGATTCAAACCGATGACCTCCTGCATGAAAGGCAAACGCCTTACCTCCATGCTATCTCTCCAGCCCCAAGACCCTACAATTTCAGCTTCTCCTGCTCACTGGTGCCAATGATGGTGAATAACAAAGGTGCTGTAATGATTCTCTGAAAAGGCATGTCAATATTGATGTACATAATTTGGAAAATAAAAATCTTTCTAGTAATAGCAATAATAATTGAACTTCATTTTTCTCTCAGTTCAAGAAAAGACAGATTGCTCATTCATCAACTGATAAGAGTTCCAGGTGTAATACAGTGAATGTCCCAAAGGGCGATAGCTAGCTACTACTTGGTCACACAAGTGAAGTTCAAGCTCCAGTCACTCTTGCTGGCATGAATAATGATTTTACAGGCAGATGGCAGAGGTAATGAAACACTGAGCGAATCTACCAGAAACACCTGCCGGCAAATAGACTCACCCCCTCGCCCTGTTGGTCATCTTGCTGTATTTGTTCCCTCAGCTGCAGGAAGCTTCTAATGATGCTGCTTTATAACAGAGTTCAACAGTGAGCAAGGTCACATGCACTGCGCCTGGGTAATCTGGTGAGCACCTCACCCTCCTGATGGCAGCAGCTGCTGCTCCCACGTGACCCCCTCTTACTCATTTAGAACATGAGTGGTGTGAGTCAGAACAAGGGACAGTATAAATTGGTTGGGACCCTCATACCTCAAAATTTTGTTTGCAGACCCCCACCTCTGCCAAGCATTGGAGCCTTCTGTTTGTTCAGCATATGTTTGGCCAATGCAGTTTTACAAGCAAAATTTGCTTCTCTCCAGCCTCACACCCACTTTTGATCCACATATTAAAGACCATCCCAAAACATATGTCCAATGGGCTGCATATTTCTAAGACTGTATGTCTTCTGCAAACAACAGCTTGCATCTGGAACTATCCTTGTACCTATACACTCCATCAGTACTCTAACCTGGCTCTTCCCTTGCCAAATGTGTCTCAGAAAAACATAAAAGAAAGCAAAGTTTTTCTGATGATGACTCAGTTTTGACTACAAGAATTTTGGTCAATAGTGCCAAAGGATTGATTCTCTGTCTTTCTCTCCACTCCAGGTGGTCACTCTGGTGCCTGAGAAAATCATTCTTGCCATTGAAGAAAGGTGAGAAATAGTCTAGAAGACTAGGTCTGTTTTCTCCAGGTTAAACCACCTCTTTGTTCTTTCCTGCAATGAAAAAATTTAACCTAAAAACACTACATTTTTATGGGAACTTGTCATAAAAATGTTTCCTCTATGATCAAGCAAGAAAGTATATGATACTCAGATGAAAAATATTTCAGAAAAGGAGAAATGCCAAAGACTCAGAGAATGCATAAAGATGATTATTAAAGGTTTCTAAAAATTTCTTTCTTTATACTTCTGTGAAATAAACATATTCATTCTGGATGATTAAATTGCTTTTTTGTTCACTCCCTATTTGAAATACTGATTGCTTGTTTCCATCACTCATCACTATTCTTTATACACTAACCTCAGGCTTTCATAGTCCACTTTTAGGTAAAAACCTGGTCTTGGAAGTTTACTTAGTACAATTAATTCAATTAGCTTTCTTAGCTTTATTTATTTATTTATTTGCTTTCTTCGCTTTAGACCATTACTTTTATTAGCTGACTTGCAACAAACATTACAAGAACAAATCATGAAAAACATCACAATATTTCTCACCACTAAAAAACAATCTCCAATGTTATCCATAATTTTTCAAAAACAAGAAGCATAATTATGACAGCCAATACTAATACCACTTAGTACACATAACAATTCAAATGGTCCAAAGGCTCAGATTGGAAGAATAAAGCATTGGAAGGATCTACTATTTTTAAAAGAGACTTCTAAAATCCCATGCCCTGAACAGCACTGGTTTGTCTCACAGTAAGACCAATAGGTGATCAGAAGACACTTGCCTCTAAACTCTCATCTGTCCTTCATATTTCTCACTCATGCAAGATAAAGACATATTTAGGCTCTTGACTTTACAACTGTCCTTTTAGTCTTTCTCTTCTTCCCATACTATCTTACTGTTTACCCAGTTTTGGCTTTGTACCAACTTCCAATTTACTCAAGTAACTCCATTCAACCAGGGCCTTGTGCGCACTCTCCTGGTTCGGCACATCTGCTGTGGTCTGATCTCAGTCATCTTGATATACTTGAAAATTACATTTCACAAAAGCCTCCTTCTTTATTGTTTTGGGACAGAATTAAGCAGAAAATGAATTTGTCTACAAATTCTGCTCTGTATGTTTGATCTACAGAAGCCAATTATAGTCTTGAAAATTGTCAAAGTTTGTCTACAGTGTTGACAATCTGTTGTTCATCTTCCACAATTTCAGCCTTGCTCACCAAAACCCAAAAGAAGCAGCTTCTTTTGCTTTATTTTATAAGTAGTTTATTTTTTTTAATATTTATCAAGATTATTGTAAATTATGAGTCCTTCCTAGTTGGATTTCAGGCATACAGTGACAGTGAATTAGGACCAATCCACCACCAGTGCTGACCTCCTTCCACCCACCAAATTTCCCAGCATACATCCCATATCTCCACCCTTATCCCCTGGCCTAGTATAAGAAGTCTATTTGAAGTGAAGATTGTTATAGTTTGGGTCTCTTAATTCTATTGTTGTTGACTTTGACTTGAGCATTTAGTTGTGACATTTTGTTCCTTCCATCAATGCATCTGAGACCACTTGGCCCATGGTAGCATCCTTTTTTTTTTTTCTTTTCTCAATTTGTAGAAAGACACAGAAATCTGAGGTAAGGACTAAAGTGATGGCACAGCAGTAAATCATTTGTCTTGCATGTGTCTAGTAGAGGACAGACCCTGGTTTGAATCCTCACATCCCATATGGTCCCCCAGAGTGATTTCTGAGCATAGAGCCAGGAGTCACCCCTGAGCGCTGCCAAGTGTGACCCAAAAACAAAAACAAAAAAAAAGAAAAAAATGAAATATGAGGTCAAAGTAACTAATTTATGCCCTAAGTTTTTATAAAAAAAAAAAGTCAGGCACCCCTATCTAGAAAATACAAATAAAAATTAATAAAGGGTGGTAATAGGTTGTGTGTATGTGTGTGTTTGCATAGATACAGCAAACATAGGTAAATTAGAAAGGAAATACCCCTGCCCCCACAAAAAACAGTGTGTCTATACCCACGAAGCATGCTGTCATAAGACCAACTACAGACTCCAAGCATACTAATTGCTCAACCAAGTTCTTTCTTCATGGTCCCAGGAAAGTTCTACTCAACCATGGTTGTCAAAATCAAGCTTCTGTAATTAAAGTTTTTGTTTTTGCACAGATCCTAAGTAGAAGTCAGGGTATTATGGGTGTCTTCTGATTTCATCTCAAATGTTTGGTGGCAAGCCAGGGAAACCTGCCCTGAAAGTGAGTTGTTGCTGCTTCCTGTTTCATATGACATCAGGGTATCACATGAAGTACCTTGGAGCAAGTCAGTGCCAGGGCAGCATTAGGGCCTCCCCTGGTGGAAGTTTGATTCCTGATGCTGGAGCAGGCAACTGTACCAGTTCCAAGGGTGGGAGCTAAGGTTTGGGGTTGGACAGTTGATGTCCAATCAACTAAGGCCTAGGTTGAGTCACTATAACAAATGTTCTGGGTGAAAGAAGTCCCTGCACTATCTAATTTGTGAGTTCCGATCCTTATCCCTAGAACTTTTTTCTATACATAAGATTTCTCCATTTTAATGTGTTAAGGATTAAGTTAGTAGGTTGATTGCATGAAAGGTAAGTTCTTTATCCTCTGCACTTTTTTGACCTTGTACTTGTATATTCAAATTAATTGACTGGTGATATCTCTTTAATCTTCTAACTTCCCCTTCCAAATTTTCATGGCCCCATTTATCTCCCTCCAGAAGCATAAGAAAAATTCGATTATTTGTACTCAAGTGAATCCAGGGCATTCACCTTGTCTGCAATCAAACCTTAAAGTGATCACAGTGCACAAAGTCAAGAAGAGTAAGCCCTGATGCTGCTGGGTGTGGCCCAACAACAATTTCAATAGAAAATCACTTGTTTCTCAGCATTATCATAGCCAAACTTTTTTTTTATTTTTCCAATACAAATTCCCAATATAGATTCCAAATGTCCTGGAACCATGAAATTTGAAAAAAAAAAAAAACTAAAAAGCTTCACTATGGGTACAGAAAGTCTTTTTACTCTGTTGCACCACTTTTCTGCTATTAGTTTTGAACCACACCCAGCAATGTTTAGAATTTACTCCTGGCTCAGTGTTTAAGAATCAATTCTGATGGGGTTTGGGGGATCAAACATATGTGTTGCCAGGATCTAACTTAGGATCTAACCCAGAACAGCCATGCATGCAAGGCAAGTGCCCTATCTGCACTATACTATTGCTCAGGCCCTGTGTGGAACAATTTATTTTCATGATAGAAAAGTTCATCTTCTATTATCACTAAAATTTTTAAAGAGCAGAAATTCTTTTCAGAAATATGAGCAGAGATTTTTCTGAGTACCTTATCTTCTGATCCCACCTTTTGGAGCTCACTTAGCCAAGACAAGCAGACCTGAGGACTAAAGCATGTATCAGTAATTCCCTGCGAGGGGTTTCTGACAGCCTGTGGGTGTCTATAAATTTCAAGTGATCTGAAAAATCTGAAATAAGTATCTAAATTCTAAAATCATTATCATTCTAATTACAAAGGATTGGAAAAAGGATGGTCTTTCGGGAAATGAATAAAAGGAGAGGCCACACAATCAAATTGCCTGGGAAGGTAGGAAGAAGTATGTAGGTTCTAAAGAGAGGAGGTCTCTGTGGAAATGATATGAGGTCTTGAGGTCCAGGTCTTGATAGTAGCAGCCAACCTGTTGTGGCTGTAAAGATAGTTCATCTGGTGACAGATGGCCTCTCACACTCCTGATGATGTTACCTGGTTCACAGGGAGGTACCTGCATTGAAAAGGACTTGAGGAATAGCGATCAGCAAACAGGAAGGAATTAAAATGTCTCCTACCAGCAGGAAGATAAGCCTTTTATAGGGGGCCTACAGAGCAAGAATCTTTTAGTCCCAGAAGAACAAAGAAGTCATTCTTTTCCTTTATTATGCAGTAGTAGTGGAGGTGGGGGTGGGGATAGAATGAGGAAATTTCTACTTCAAGCCTTTCAGGAAAATATAACAGACTTTGAAATTTCCATTTTGAATTAAATAACCCAATGTTTATCCTGTGTCCATTGGGTGGAGTGAGGAGACAGAGATACACAAAGTGGTTTGTAGCTTAGAGTCCCAGGTTATCCTGTCGGTGTGTTAGGGCTTGTGTTCAAAGCACACTTTGGGTGTCAGCAGACACAGGACTCTGAGGTTAGAGGGGGCACAGAGGAAAGCCAGAGACTGGCAAGAGAACCAAATTCAGAGAACAGAAACAGGAACATCTCATTTCTGAGATATCATAAATTAGTCCAATGGGCACAGAAAAGTAGAGAAAGATATTATCATGTGGATGTCATGGACACCCTCCTTCTCCAGGTGAGAGATTCGTTCTCAGGTTAGGTGAAAGTCAGACTTAGTTCTCAGGTCACTGGGCTCCATCCAGGAACTGTTTGCATAGTTGACACAACAGGTCTGTTTGGGAAGATCAGTTTTGTTTAGAAGCAAGACCACAATTTCATCATCAAATTTTAAAGTCCAAAACTATACTTAAAAGTCTTAAAGAGCTAGTTCTCTTAGCGATCTACTTGAAAGTCAAAGTTAAATCTTTCCAAATGTATTCCTAGGAAATTACAACACTGAACTGAATATTTCAGAGACTAAGAATATGAATTCTGGGCAAATTTGAGTAATAATGCCCAATAATACACTCTATTTCAAAGGTTTTTCCTGCCAGCCTGAGGGATAATAAAGAGGATTCAGAGATAATCGGAAGAACAAAACTTTTCAGCACTGACTTATTGCAGTGACTGAGGCCTCCTACAAAAAAATGGATTCATGAAGCTTTACTATATTAGTATGTCTAAAGAAGGTTTCAAAGCAAACAGATAATAAAAACCAAAATTTTGTTGCTCTGTAATTAATTTGAAGGTATAGTGCCAATTAAAATATTTTTATATTTTCATGCATATGTTTGCTATGAAGGTCAGACATGAGAAGAGCTCAGGGATTAGAAACTTTGTGTTTTTTACTTCTCAGCATGCAGTGGAAGTTTCATGCCCCAGTCCTAGGGGATTGAGGAAAGCGGGTCAGGAAGCAACACCGACACAGGAAATAATCTACACAGGTTAGGAAGATAAAACAGGTTCAGAAACTTCCACCACAAGCTATCTGCAAGCAGGCAAAGATACAGGAAGGCACAAAGGCTAGCTGTGAAAAAGAAACAGAAGGTAGTGTCTTTGAGACAAGATTGGGAAGAGTAGGACTACCCCATGGGTGGAGTACAGGTAGGGGTAAGGGGCCAATCAGAGGTACTTTCTGCTCAGGGAGACAAGCACAAGCAAAGAATTATCCTGAATAAAGTAAAAACCAGTTACTCCTACATCAGCATGTATTTCTTTAAATATATAAAGAGAAGTTAATTATACAGATGCATTTGAGGAAAACACTCTGGCATCATGAACTTAAAATGTTAATATGCAAAAGTTAAATGAACAATAAAAAAATAAGACAGATGTTTATGTTTAGACTGCTATTGTTATTACATTATTGTGGAACTACCTTTAATTCCTTTAAAAATTTAATATGTAGGCAAGTCCTAAAAATGTAGCAGGAGCATTTCCATATGCTTCTAGATTTACTGAATGCTTTTGGGAAGAAAGAGGAGAGGTCGGGTCACCAGGTCTCCCTTCCAATCTGCAACTTTTCAGTGAGCTTCCACTCTTTATTAATTGTTAGAAGCTTTGCAGGCAATTAAGATACACAGATTCAAAGACTCTCCATGAAATTAGGAAAATTATTTGCCCAACTTTCATCTGATAAGGAGTTAATATCAAAAATACATAAGGCACTGGTATAACTCTTTTAAGAAAGAAACATTTAACATGATCAAAAAATGGGGAGGAGAGATGAACAGGAAATAATTTATAAAAAAAACACGAAAAAATGCTCGACATCATTAATCATCAGGGAGATGTGAAACAAAACAGCAATGGGGTATCATTTCACACCACAGAGATTGGCACACATCACAAAAAAAAAAACAAGAACAACTAATGCTGGTATGGGTGTGGAGAAAATGGGACTCTTATTTACAACTGATGAGAATGTCAAATTGTTCAGCATTTTTGGAAAATAATAAAAACAATACTGAAAAAACTAGGAACTGAGCTCACATATGACCTAGAAACACTGCTCCTGAGAATATACCCTATATGCCCAAAACCACAATGCAATAGAGCCCTCTGCACTCCTATATTCATTGTAACACTATTCACAATAACCAGAATTTGGAAAGAATTCAAGTGTACAAAAAAAGGTGAGTGTGTAAAGATATGATATACGTCTACAGATTGAAAAGCTATGCTGCTGTTAGGGAAAAAATGTTGAAATCATAAAATGTGCTTATACATGATGGATTTGGAGAGTTTCATGCTTAGTGAAATGAGTCAGAGAGAGAAAGAAACATAGATTGATCACACTCATTTGTAGGGTATAAAAAAAACCCCACAGTATAGTAATTATACCCAAAAACAGTAAATAAGAACTAGGAGGACTGGTTCAGAGTAGGAGACTTGCCACAAGGGTGTGGGCTGAATGCAGTTAGGGCAGAGAAGGGACCACTATGACAATAATAATTGGAAATGATCTCTCTGAACAAGAACTCGGTGTTGAAAAGAGGTAAAGGCATAGAAACCTTTCAGTAACAGTAGAGCAAACCAGTATCTAAAAGGAAAAAAGAACAGAAAGAGATAAAGAGAGAAAGGAGAAAAAGAAGAAAAATGTCTGCCATAGATGCAGTCTGGTATAGGGGTGGCAGAAGGAAGAATATGGACAGTGGTGGTAGGAAATGTGTATTGGTGAAGAGATGGGTACTAGGATATTATAAGGCTGGAACATTATACTCAATCATAAACAACTTTGTAACTGTGTCTCTCATGGTATTTAAATTGAAAATTTTTTAAATACATATCCACAGATTCCCAAGGTTTGGGGTTTTCAGTTTGATCAACGATCACATCAAACTTTTGAAAGGAGTACACTGAAGGAACACAGCTCATATCCTTTGGCAGATAAGAACTATAAGGGAATGATTTTCTTCTTCACCAGGATTTGAGAAAAGTTCAACATAAATTCAGCACAGAAAGACAAATCTGAGGGCATAGAGTGCATTATAAGGTAAAGGCCGACTCCTTTTATTTTTTGAGTTTTTTTAAAAATTATTTTTTGTAGGGCCCTGAGCAATAGCAATAGTTGGGTGTTTGCCTTGCATGTAATCAATCCAGAATTAATCCGGTCAATCTCCGGATCCCATATGGTTCAGGAACCTGTCAGGGGTTATTTCTGAGTGCAGAGACAGAAGTAATCCCTGAGAGCAGCAGGATGTGGCCCCAAAACAAAAACAAGCAAAAAGTTATTCTTTTTTTTACTAATTTTTTCAGTCATATAATATTCCAAGATCTATTCCTTTCACAATTGTACACTATCAGCCACAAATATCCCTAGTTTCTCCTTCTTCCCCTGTCCCCTAGCCTTCCTTCCTGTATGGCAATCACTTCTCTCTCTCTTTTTCTCTTCCTCATTCTCTTCTCTCTCTCTCTCTCTCTCTCTCTCTCTCTCT
The DNA here is from genome assembly GCF_024139225.1 of Suncus etruscus. Classification (NCBI taxonomy): domain Eukaryota; kingdom Metazoa; phylum Chordata; class Mammalia; order Eulipotyphla; family Soricidae; genus Suncus; species Suncus etruscus. Next base: position 68,197,427 of record NC_064853.1, on the reverse strand, counting down.
CTCTCTCTCTCTCTCTCTCCCCTCTCTCTCTTCTCTTTCCCTTTTTTTCCTTTTTAGACACTGTGGTTTGTAATACTATTTACTAAAATGAATCATACATATCACTTAACCTCTTTTCAGGACCTAGTTTTTGTCCAGAGTGATCATTTCCAGCAACCATTGTTCTAAATGTCCCTTCTCTGTCCTAACTGCAGCCCACTCCCCTCATTTTGTCTACCTTCCAACCATGAACTGCCTGACACTCATTTCTATTGAGCTTTGGGTTTTATTACTTTGGGTTTTTTGTAGGTGTGTGTGCCACAACCAGCAATTTTCGGGGGTTACTCCTGGCTCTACACTCAGGACTTACTTTTGAAGGTATTTGAGAGACAATCTGGGAAATCAGGGATCAAACTGAAGTTGGCATTGTGCAAAGCAAGCACCCTACCCACTGTACTATCACTCCAGCCCATCTAATACTATATTTTTATATCCTGCTTATGAATATGCTCACTTTATCGAGTCTATTTCTCTCCCTCTGACTTATTTCACTCACCTATCTATGTATAAGCAAATTTTATAGCTTCATTTTTCCAAATGGCTTCTTATTATTCCATTGTGCAAATGAACCATAGTTTCTTTACCCACTCATGTCTTCAGGAACACTTAGTCTCACAATAATCAGAATGTGGGACATAACTTCTTTTACTGGACCCACAACCACTCTGCTCTGTGAGGGCCAGTGATGGAACCTATTGTCTAGTCATGCAGGCATGGTAGACCAGAAACAGGTATGGATTCATGCTTCATGTCCAGCACCACATACCATTATTTTTAATTGAATCATTGTGAGTTACAGTTATAAAGTTGTTGATTTGTTTATATGTTTTTAATTCAGCTAATACTTGCTTGGATTACTCTCTTAAATAAAAAAAATTGTTGTTTGTTTATTTTGGGCCACACCTGATGATGCTCAGGGGTTACTCCAGGCTATGCACTCAGAAATCACTCCTGGGTCCCTGCTTTGAGATTACCAACTGGAAGAGATTGAGAGGGCCAGATGCCTGTGCATGTTTCTCTACACTTCTGTCTCCTGAACCTCTCCTGAGAGGGTCAAGAAGAGTCCAGCAAAATCGCTCTTCTAGAGGTTCCAGAAGTGCATGGCTGCTCTGCTTCACTTCATGGCTGCATACTCTTTCTAAATAATGAACCCCACCAAAACACACAGAAAAAAAGTCACACTACAAGCATGACAATGGGGGAAACCTCATAGGCAAACACCATGCACAGAGAATGAAGATGATAGCTCTGATGACCCAACAAATACCAACCATCTGATTAATCTCTCAGATAAGGAATTTAGAATATAAATATGGAAGATCCTCATGAAAAATCAAAGAAAAAATATTGCTAGCTGAACAGAACACAAAGATAGAAATCAGAAAACTTCAAAGTAAAATAACAGATCTAAAAAACATGGTAGCTGAACAGAAAAACCTCAATGGAAAGCCTCTCCAACAGGGTAACAGCAGCTGAGGACAGAATCAGTGAAATGGAAGATGAAATGCAGAACTTCATACAGCAGAAGAGATTGGAAAAGAACCATAAAGCAAAAAAGATCAAACAATAGAAAAAGTACTCAAATAATGTGAACAGATGAAAATAGAAGTCTTTAATAAACTCAACAAAAACAACATCAGAATCATTGGGGTCCCAGAGGCCCAAAAATAAAAAGAATCCCCAGGAAGACTCAACAGTCAAAGACATCATCACATAGAAACTCCCAGAGCTAAAGACTGCATGCAATCAAATCTTGCATGCCCAAAGAGTACCAGCTAAAAGAGACCCGAAAAAAAAATCCCAAGACACATCCTAGTCACAATGACGAATCTTACAGATAGTGATAGAATACTGAAAGCAGCAAGATCAAAAAGGGAAATTACATTTAAAAGATCATCCATTAGATTTACAGCAGACATGTCACAAGAAACTCTCAAGGCCAGCAGACAGTGGTGGGATATTGTGACAAGACTAAATAAAATGGAGACCTCACCTAGCATACTGCTCCCAGCCTGACTCATGTTCAGGTTTAAAAGAAGGATACATAGCTTCACATATAAGCAAAAACCATGAAAAACCACATGCTGGCACATAAAACATACCTCCATAAAATCAAGGGGATATAAATTTTGCAAACTACCTTCGCTGATCAAAAGGCTCTGAAATTAGATGTGAATTACAAAGGAACACAGAAGAAGAACATTATGAATTGGAAATTAAGCAGCCAATGGGTCTGAGATGAAATCAAAGAGGAAATGAAAACTTTCTTGGAAACAAATGTAAACGAAGACACAAACTACCAGAACCTATGGGACACAGCAAAAGCAGTACTGAGAGGAAAATTTATAGCTTTGCAAGCACACATCAGGAAGGAAGAAGGAGCATACCTCAATAGCCTAATGACACAGATCATAAAATTAGAAAATGATCAACAAAAGGAACCAAAAATATGGAGACAGAAGGAAATAAATCTGAAAGCAGAAATCAATGAAGTGGAAACCCAAAAAACAATCCAAAAGATCAATGAAAGCAGAAGTTGGTTTTAAAAAAAAAATTAAAAAGATTGATAGACCATTGGCAAAACTCACAAAAAGAGAGAAAGTTGATAATCCGTATTAGAAATAAAAAAAAAGTGGAGATCACTACAGATATTGCAGCAATTCAAAGGGTAATCAGAGACTAATTTGAGAAGCTCTATGCCACCAAATTTGAGAATCTGGAAGAAATTGATAAATTCTTGGACTCTTAAAACCTTCCACAGTTAAATAAGGAGGATGCAGCATGTCTAAACACCCCCATCACCATTGAGGAAATTAAAACGTTAATCAAATGTTTACCCAAACACAAAGCCCAGGCCCAGATGGTTTCACTAATGAGTTCTTTAAAACCTTTCAAGAACTACTACCAATCCTGGCCAGGCTCGTTAATGAAATAGGAAGAAACGGGTACTCATCCAAATAGCTTTTATGAAGCCAACATCACCTTTATACCAAAACCAGACAGAGATGCTGCCAAAAAAGAAAATTATAGAGCAATGTCCCTGATGAACACAGATGCAAAGATCATCAACAAAATTTTGGCAAACAGGATTCAATGTTTCATCAAGAAGATCATCATTATGATTAAGTAGGTTTCATCCCAGGAATGCAAGGATGGTTTAACATCTATAAATCTATCAACATAATGCACAACATCAACAACAAGAAAAATAAAAATCACATTAATAGACTCAGAGAAAGCATTTAATAAAGTCCAACACCCATTCTTGATAAAATCTCTCAGCAAGATGGGAATGAAAAGAACCTTTTTCAATATAATTAAAGCCATCTACCACAAGCCAATTGCAAATATTATCCTCAATGGAGAAAAAAATAAAGACTTTCCTCTGAATTTTGGTACAAGACAAGGCTGTCCTCTCTCACCACTCCTAGTCAACATAGTACTGGAATTACTTGCTATAGTGATTAGGCAAGAAAAAGATATCACGGGAATCCAGATAGGAAAGGAAGAAGTCAAGCTCTCACTGTTTGCAGATGACATGATACTCTACTTAGAAAACCCTAAAGACTCTACCAAAAAGCTTCCAGAAACAATAGATACATATAGCAATGTGGCAGGCTACAAAGGTAATCCACAAAATTCAATGCCCTTTTTATACACCAATAATGATAGCGAAGAAATGGACATTAAGAAAACAACCCCATTCACATTAGTGCCACACAAACTCAAATATCTTGGAGTCAACTTGACTAAAGACGTGGAGGACCTATAAAAAGAGAACTCTAAAACTCTGCTCCGATAAATAAGAGAGGATACACGGAAATGGAAATACATACCCTGCTCATGGATTGACAGGATTAGCATCATTAAAATGGCAATGCTTCCCAAAGCATTATACAGATTTAGTGTGATTCCTCTAAAGATACCCATGACATTCTTTGAAGAAGTGAATCAAACACTTCTGAAATTTATTTGGAACAATAAACACCCTCAAATAGCTAAAGCAATCCTTAAGAAAAGTAATATGGGAGACATTATTTTCTCCAACTTTAGACTATACTACAAAGCAGTGGTGATCAAAACAGCATGGTATTAGAATGAAAACAGACCCTCAGATCAGTGGAATAGGCTTGAGTACTCAAAGAATGTTTCCCAGACATACAATCATCTAATTTTGATAAAGGAGCAAGAAATCCTAAACGAAGCAAGGAAAGCCTCTTCAACAAGTGGTGTTGGCACAACTGGTTAGACACTTGCAAAAAAGTGAACTCAGACTCCTAGGTAACAACATGTATGAAGGTAAAATCCAAATGGATCTAAAACCTTGATATCAGACCTGAAACTATAAGTTATATAGAACAACACTTAGGTAAAACACTCCATGACATTGAGTATAAAGGTATCTTTAAGGAGGAAACAGCACTCTCCAAACAAGTGTAAGCAGAGATATACAGAAGGGAATATGTTAAGCTGAGAAGCTTCTGCACCTCAAAGGAAATGGTGCCCAGGATACAAGAGCCACCCACTGAGTGGGAGAAACTATTCACCCAATATCTATCAGATAAGGGCTAATATCCAAAATATACAATGCACTGACAGAACTTTACAAGAAAAAAACTTCTAATTCCATCAAAAAATGGGGAGAAAAAATGAAAGATACTTTGATAAAGAAGAAACACAAATGGCCAAAAGGCACATGAAAAAATGTTCCACATCATTAGTCATCAGGAAGATGCAAATCAGAACAACTATGAGGTACCATCTCATGCTACAGAGATTGGCACACAAATACAATGAATGTCAATAAGCAGTGCTGGAGGGGATATGGAAAAAAAGGAACTCTTATTCAGAAATTGAGCTCCTGTCTGATCCAGCTATACCACTCCTAGGAATGGATCCTAGAAATACCAAAAAAAAAAAAAAAAACCAATACAAAAATCTCTTTCTCACACGTATATTCATTGCAGCTTTAGTTACAATAGCCAGACTCTGGAAACAATCAAGATGTCCTTCAACAGACAAATAGCTAAATAAACTGTGGTACATATATACAATGGAATATTATGCAGCTGTCAGGAGAGATGAAATCATGAAATTTTCCTTTATATGAATGTACATGGAATCTATTATGCTGAGTGAAATAAATCAGAGGGAGAGGTATAGATGCAGATTAGTCTCACTCATCTATGGGTTTTAAGAAAAATAAAAGATATGTTTGCAATAATTCTCCTCTCTCAAAGAGAGGAGGGCTGGAAGGTTCAGTCCACGAGATGAAGCTCACCACAAAGAGTGGTGAGTGCAGTTAGAGAAATAACTACACTGAGAACTATCATAACAATATTAATGAATGAGAGAAATAGAAAGCCTATCTCGAGTACAGGCGGATGTGTGGTGGGAGGAGGGAGATATGGGACATTGGTGATGAGAATATTGTACTGGTGAAGGGGTATGTTCTTTACATGACTGAAACCCAAGTACAAGCATATTTGTAATCAAGGTGTTTAAATAAAGATATAATTAAAAAAAAAAAGAAATCATTCCTGGCTTGGGGGACCATAAGGGACCTTGGGAATTGAACTGCTTTCTAGGTCAGCTGCTTTTAAGACAGACACCCCACCGCTGAGCCACCACTCCACCTCCTTCAATGAAATTTTTTATATTTTAAAAATTATTTTGAAATTGCAGTTAGTAACAGGTACTGAGTTGTAACATACTGTAATGTACTGGACATTCAACCAAATAAAGACATGTGAGCATTCACCTTAGAACACACTTTTACCTACCTCTTTTCACTGAAGCCTTAAACATTACACATTGTTCCTCAAATGGTATTATTTACAATTACTCAGTCCTATAAACTATCATATTATCCCATGAAACAATAAAAAATTTTAATGGTATACAGAAGGGACAAAAGAGTACAGCGGGTAATGTTCTTGCCTTGCACATAATCTACCAGGCTTCAGTCTTGGCATATGGTTCCCCAAACTCTGGCAGGAATGATCCCAAGTGCTGAGCCAGTAGAAAACATTGGGTACTGCCAGTATGGCCTCAAAAGAAAAACAACAACCACCACCACCAAAAAAGTATGCTTAAATTGGTAAATTAGCTCTTTAAAAGAAAAGTTCTGTTTGTATGCTAACCATGGAATAGACATACTATTCACTTTAACTTTTGTGAAACATAAATAGTATTAATTTAAATTAAGAAACTGTAAAATAACTAGTTTATCATTTACTTATTAAATAATTTTAAAATATCTGCTTCTTAGGTATAAGAGAATGTGGTAGGCACCTATAAATTTATTTGAAAGTTGTTACTAAAATGTTTGAGAACTGTAGAAATAGTCCAACTTCTTCATTTTAGAGAAGAAAAAATGAGAGCCAAAAATGAGTTAATAGTTTATTGCATTTTATAGACAGGATTATGACATTTAGTACCTTCCATCTGTCTGATCTAAAATCTATTTTATTTGCTTCTCTTCTCAAGAAGTTCTGAAACAGCATGGGAGTTGCAAAATAAGTTCTCATGCAAAATTAGGCCGAAAAAATGTGTTCCTTTTTTTTTTACAAATAATCAAATTAAAAATATTAAATAATAGTTTTTAAATATTTATTTTAGTTTGGGGGCCACTTTCTCTATGCTCAGGGCATACTCCTTTTTCTGCATTCAGGTATCACTCCTGGCCATGTTCAGGTGTCCATATGAGCTGCTAACAGTAAACCTTAGGTCAGCACGGGCAAGGCAAGTGCCCTACTTATACCTAACGTAATAAAAATATATGAATATACATATATTTTTTAATGTTTAAATATTTATATTTTTAATTTGTAAAAACTATTTAAATACTATCTCTTCAAATGACACATGAACTGTGATTATGATATGGTCCCTCTCTTCCTGGCACCTGTTCCCCACAAGGAATAAGAACCCAAAACTATGGAGACAGCCACATCATAAGCTAATAGTCAATAGTTTAGCAATGCTTTCTGATGGAAGGCTCTAGAAGGGCACCAAGGGGCCAATGTCCTCATCACAGTTTCATCACTGACTCACAAGACACCTAAGCCACCATTATTATTTGCAAAACTAAATAGTAGAATGAACCATGAAAATGAACAGTCGTTTTCTCTCTCATCACAGAAAAGAAGAGAATATGGAAAGAAGAGAAGTTAAAGCAGCAGCAGCAGCGACTGTACATGTAAATGGTTCTTTGGTATCCTAGTACTAATTGGTTAGCTTGGTTAGTTTGTACAACTAGATCAGGGGAAAAAAAATGAAACTCTTCCCTGCTTTGAAGATCATAGGAGGATCTGCTGCTTACCTATATTTCTAAAATTGTTTTCAATTCAACAAGCCAAGTTCCCAGCTCTCTCAGCGGCCTGGGCTGTAAGTATTCTTGCCATCATATTCTTTCATTTTGGAGGAGGAAGTTCTAATTGACAAGAGACTCTGAGTTTAACACTTTAGATCATTAGTCTCTAGGTTTCTAAAAAATTCAGGAAACCCATCAATAATTTAAAAAAACAAACAAACTAGAAAACAACTAACAAAGTTGCTGATTTCACTATGCTCTCATTGTGTTTAGTGACCACTGGGGTGATGTCTGGGTACCATTGGCCTTCTACCGCCTTGAATTTTGTTTTCCTCATTTACATGTTTTTTTAAAGGTAAGGCCAGTTTGTGGATGCTCTTTGTAGGACATTAATAAAGATAAGAAAAGCTATAGCCATCAGAGTTTTCAAACACCCTTCCCTGGTTTCCCTGGCTGCAGAGCTGCGTGCACAGACATACAGAGTCACTGGTGCAGGAACTATTATTGCCATCCGATTATTGTCATTGTAATGCCTATTCAGCTGTCTCTTTGTAAATCCCTATAGGGCAAGGCCCATGTCTTGGGCTGCTTTTCATGAATTCATGGTTTCCTGCTTCCATTCACTTATCCTACAAACATTTATTGAGTTCAATCCTCACTAGGCCTGCCACAGTGGTAGGAACTGAGAAAATATGTCACATCCTGTGTGTCCTCAGTAGCACAGTCCTGCCACACTCAGCCTTCGTCCACATTTCCCAGAATAGAGCTCAAACAGAGCTACAAGATCTACGTGGTAATGGATGGCAGTACCGCAGCCACCAGAGTTGCAGACAAATTTCTGTGGCATTTTTATTGAAGAAGTAACAAGCAGATATATATTGACCACTTATTACCTACATTCTCATTTTCTCTTGCCTTTCTCTTATTTGTATCACCCAGAAAATGTTCAAGTTGTTATTTTGGGTTCCACATGCAATAAACACCTGCTTGCACTGGTCTGTGTATTGAGAGTTTGACTTGTGGTCAAGAGTAAGAGTGCTTGCTTCGGCAGCACATCTACTAAAATTGGAATAATACAGAGAAGATTAGCATGGCCCCTATGCAAGGATGACATGCAAATTCATGAAGCATTCCATATTTAAAAAAAAATAAGAAAGATTATTTAACCTCATAAAGAAGAAAAAAATGTTGTAGGTTCACAAGGAGAGACTGTTACTAGATAGTATTTGTTTGGCTGGTTTGAGGCCATTGAGCTCTGCTCAGAGTTTAATCCTAGCTTTATGCTCAGCGTTCACTTTTTTTTTTGGGGGGGGGTTGGGCCACACCCGGCGGTGCTCAGGGGTTACTCCTGGCTGTCTGCTCAGAAATAGCTCCTGCAGGCACGGGGGACCATATGGGACACCGGGATTCAAACCAACCATCTTGGGTCCTTAGGTACTTGCAAGGCAAACACCGCTGTGCTATCTCTCCAGGCCCAGAGGTCACTCTTGATTGGGCTTGGGGGACCATATGCAGATTAAGCCTAGGTAGTCCACATATAAAGCAAGTGCCTTACCCACTACACTATCTCTCTGGCCCCTGAATTGCTTTGTGAACCTGCTCATTTATTCTGATTTCTGTGGTTTTGATTTTCTCTATCTTGATCTCTCATTTCACAGTTGAGCCATAGACTCAGGATTTTATTGCTGTTGCAATTTTGGGACTACTCTGGATCAGGATGTCCCACTTCCCTTTGTCTGGAGACTCAGTATATATTTCTGTGTTCTCCATCCTGTTTTGAATTCATAACATTGATGTAACATGACTTACCATGTCTGCTTCACAAATATCTGAATATCTTCACTCACTGTTCTAGAACACTCTATTCTCACTCCTCATGTCCTTGATTTTTTGAAGAAGAGGGCCCTGTTGTCAGCACTTCTGTCAACTGGAGCTTTTAAGGGATGTTTAAGGACACAAATTTTTCCTGAAATACACCAGACAAAGGTTCTTACCTTTGTCCTTGAAGTTCATTTCAAAGGGCAGGTGGACAAAGGTCACTCCTGGAATGTACTAATCAAAGCCCAATGATATACCACATCATAGTCCCCAGAAGGGCTGTCATTTTTGTTTGTTTTGTTTCTTTGCATTTTGTTGTTGTTTTTGGACCACACCAGGCATTACTCGGGGGTTACTCCTAACTCTGCACACAGGAATTACACTTGGCAAGCTCAGGGGATCATATGGATTACTGGTGATTGAACCCAGTTCAGCTGTGCGCAACGCAAATGCCCTACCTGCTGTGCTATTGTTTGGGCCCTTGTAATTTTTTTAAAATGTGAGTTTTGATATAGAGATGGAGAAATTGTCATTCTTATATCTTACCTGTGGGAAGGCAAAACAATTTGGTTGAGGAAAAAATTGATAAAGCCTATAAAAATCTAACAATTACAATACTCTAAAATTCTACTTCAAGGTAGAATTAAAAGAACTAAAAAGATGTTCAAACTAAAAAGATGTTCAAGAACATATTTAGCCATAGCAGCATTTCTCACATTAGTTAATAAGTTGAAAGTGGTATGTCAGGTGGATGGATGGATAAATTTCACCTTTGGTTACATAATGTTAAAGAATGTAATAAATTATATACATCAAAAACTTTACCGATATAATATACATTTAATACTATATCACCTTATAAATTATCTAACACATCAAACTGAAGTTAGAGGATAAGCTCAAAACAATAAAGAACATCTTTCCTAGATTTCCCTTTGGTAATCACTTATTTACAAGCATATTCCCACTATTATTTTCCATTGCCTAAAAATTTTGAGTTAAAATGTAGCTTATTTTTTTAATCTATTTTTCTTTGGAGTGAGGGAACACTAGGTAGTGCTTAGGGATTACTTCTGCACTCGGGGATTACTTAAAGTACTTAGGGCACTCTATATGGGGCAAAGAATCAAACCCAGGTCAGCAATGGAGCAAGGTAAGCCCCTTACCTTTGTACTATCTCACTGGCCCTTAAGAGTTAAAATTGGAAGAGATTCCCAACTGCTTTTTTTCCTAAGTTTCAGTGAAAATTTAAGGTGAATTCCTAATTTGGTCTCTGCTCTACATAGAAAAGTCTGGTTTAAGATGTGTCCTCAGAAATGACCAAGAAGAGACAAACCATCAAATCAAGATTCTGGTTCTTGGAGACAATGTAGACAGACACATATATCAGGAGATCTATAAACACAGAGCCATTTCCAATTTTATGTTCTATGCTTCTTAGAGTCACCCAGGCTCTACCTGGTGTTTGCTTCTTATCAAACCCGGTCTTTGATAGATAAGTTTGTGTCCTGAAAGTCCAAGTGAGGGCTGGAGATAACCCAGCAGGGCGTGACTAGGGTTCAGGCCCAGGTCTCCATCCCTGGTGAAAAGGCATGAGGGTGAGTTTTAAGGACAACTTCTTTCCACAGGGCTGCAGTTTCCTGAGGTTGCTTCCATGAGAGCACGTCTTCCACTGTAGCACTTATAACAAAATACACCTAGAAAAAGAACACATGGACACCACTTCTGAATTGAAGAGTGGTTGAGAACTGGACAAAACAGAATAGGGGAAATAAATTGCCCAAACAAACTTCATATTAATACATTACTATTATGAAATGAAAATCATGAATGGTATTCATTATCTTATAATTCCACTCAGAATTATAAAGAGCAATCTGACTGAGAATATACGGGTTGAAATTGATAAAAAAACATGGTTGTTTTAAACCCAGTTTGTTGAAGTATAAAATTTGTATCAGAAAGAAATAATGGGTTGTTTCTCATTTAAGAATAATTCTTCAGCAAAGAAATTGAAATTAATAATAGTCCCACTTGAATGAATAGTAAAAGTCCTGGAAAAATCAAATAAGCAACAAAAGCCTTATATATCCAGTGATAGTATTTAAAATATTGCTGGGACAGACACAATATTTGTGCAGCCATTTTTAAGCTGCAGACTCCACAAAAGACTAGCCATAATCAAGAGTGTTCTACACTAAATACAATATCTAAAGATTTCCCTTACTGGTGAGCAGACAGAAGACGTGCTGGTGGGGCCAGGGTTCACACAAAGGCTCCAGTTTAGTGGGAACAGGTAAAGACAGATGGTTTGTTAAACATTGCCAGCATACTTGAGCAGTGCCATTCAGCGGTCAGACCCAGGATAATGGTCACAAGGACATTGTGTTGCAGAGGGTTGGCTAATTTCAACCCAGCTCAAGCTATTGCTTATCTTTGTTGGTTTTGCAAAGATTAAGGTCATTTTTTCTGCTTTGAATGCACCTCAGCAACGGCGCAAAGCATTCCTGAAGTTTTGTCTGAATTCCCACTAAAAGAGGCCCAGCAGAACTTGGCACAGGCAAAGACTTGCTTTGCTACAAGTTGAAGTTGCTCCTCCCAGAGAGATCTGGAATCTTTAACTTGGGGTGGGGGGGGGGTGGGGGTGGCAAACACTAAAATCTGTCTAACTTTCTTGGTGAAATCTCCCACCGTGGGTTTCAAAATGCATCTCCTGTAAATTTATATATCCTATTAAGATGGATCCATTTGCTACTTTTGTAGAAAGGGTAAACACCATCGTAAATTCCATCCGGTGAATCATGGGGAGGCGGTGGTTCAAATTAAACGTGTTTGCTTTCGGAAGGGGGCCCTTGGCTTCTTATCTTTATGTACAGAAGAAAATAGAGCCTGGTCCTTTAGCCAATAGAAACACACCTGGCTTAAGCTCACTAGAATAGGTTCTCCAAGTGCCCCTTCTCTTTTGGCTGTTTGCAGACAAAGGAAGAGGACATGTGGCTAAAGTAGAGGCTCTAGCTCTCCAGTGTAGCTCTAGGCTTATGGAAATGGAAAAGTTTATCATCAGTGGACTCACTATTTGTTTTTTTTTTTAATGATGTCTATCTAACTGGATAATTTCACGCGTTATTTTTAATCTACATAAATTTTTAAAGTAAATGTCTTTATTTATGTCCCCTTGGTTTACAATTGTGTTCATAGTAGAGTTTCAACTGCTTTCCATTATCCCAGGTTTTTTTCCTCCCCTTATTGCCCAGTCCCTATCTCCTTTAATAGATACATTTTTTAAAATTATTATGGCAATTTGGGGTCCATGCTTTGTGGCCAAGATAAAACACTTAGATTTATTCTTCTTATTCTGGCTTACTTCACTTAGAGATATATATATTGATGTATTCAAAGTACCTAGACATTGCCCTGTATTACCTCCTGTATTCCCTTTCTTACCCTCCCCCCACTATTTTTCTCATCTTAGTCTTTCCTTTCTATTGTATAGAGCCAAGGATTGATGGCTCCAAGCAATTCTAACTCGCTAAATACGTTTCATATTTACTAATCTTTTATGCCTAAATGTATGTCGTTTCCAACTATAAAATATAAAAACTGTACCCAGTGGGGCTGCAGAAATAGTATAGTGGATAGGGTGCTTGCCTTGTTCTTGGTAGACCCAAGATTGCTCTCCATATGATTCCCTGAGCCCACAAGCAGTAATTCCTGAGTACAGAGCCAGAAGTAATACCTGATCACTTCTCTGTGTGTTCCAAAAAAACAAAAAACAAAAAACCAAACAAACAAAAATTGTACCCATAAAGTTTAAAATTAGTCTATTTGACTACACCTATAGAGGAAAAAAAAAGTGAGAAAGAGGCTTTTCCTTAACTTTTTTCTCAAATCTCTTTCAATTCCCTCACAAAAACAAACACAGGCACAGAACCACATACATGAATCAAACTATTTTAACTTAACATCTAGCATTGGAATGAAAAATACTGCAATTTTCTTCTTTTAATTTCACTTTATTCTGTTGAAACTATTTTGATTTACAAAATAGTCCTTTATAATTGGGTTTCAGACATACAATGAATCAGGGTCAATCCTACCACCAGTGTCTAATTCATTCACTATGTTCCAAGAGTGTATTCCATAACACCACCCTTTGTCCCCCAGCCTGCCATTACAACAGGCCCATTTAAAGTTTAGATTGTTACAGTTTGGGTCTATTCATTCCATTGTTGTTGACTTTGGCTTGGATATTTTGTTCTGTCCTTATTTCTTTTTTATTTCCACCAATACACCTGAGACTGCTTGGCGCCTATCCCCCATCCTTTCATGTTTGTGTTTCTCCTCCTCTACTCAGTTTCTTTCCTTCTCCTCACTATACTCTAGGGTCAAGGGTGTTTGAAACAATTTCCATTTGGACAGTTACATTTCTTCATGCAGTTATTCTAAACACCACGTATAAGTTATATCATTCTGTATTTATCCTTCTTCTTCTGGCTTACTTTCTTTAACATATCTTCAAATTCCATCCATGTTGCTGTAAATTGTGTGATTGCATCATTCCTTACAGCTATGTAGTATTCCATTGTTTATATGTACCACGTCTTTATGATTCACTCATCTATTGTTGAACATCTAGGTTGAATCCAAGTCTTAGCTATTGTACTGAGTGCTGCAATGAATAGTGGTGTGCATCATCTTTTTGGATGAATGTTTTCCTGAGCCTATGATTTTAATTGAGCAGCTAAGCTGTGAAAATTGAATGCTTAAGAAACTGAAGCTATTTCACTCCTAAAGAACATCCCATTCAGAAATTGCTGACTGGAGAAACTGTAGGAAGGAACACAAAGCATTTTATCTTAACGTATTTTTGGAATTCAAGAAAAGGGGAAAAGGTATTTATCCTAATATCCTCTATATTACTATCCATCTTAAGTGAAAACTTAAAAATAGCAATGATACTCAGCCTATAGCAAAACCTGTTAATACAAGGCCTTTCTCTTAGATTTATTCAATTTGATCTTTGCCCCTGATCCCCATCTGTTTCTACCACCCAAATCACTTGCTCACCTTGGTACTTACTTAACATATTATACGTTCCATTTACATATGGGACTAGACCAGATCCATAAATAACAGGAGGTCCTGTCTGCCCTACAATTTTTGGAAGTAGCTGGTGATAACAAGTCCATGCCTTTCTTTTGACTCCTTAGTGCCAGGACTATTTTCCCTGTATGAAATGCCAATTTTATAATATTTTCAAATATGTTGGTACATAAAATTTTATTCCCACCTTAGTAATCTCACTTTTAAAAAATAATATATTAGGAATTTTGGCCTTATGATTTGTTTTTTCTTTCATATTTTTTGTTTCTTTAGTTTTTGTCCTATTATTATTTTTCTTTATACTAATAGATTTATGTATGTCATTAGAGTTTTGATTTCCACTTAGAGTCCCCCTCAATAACTTTACTAAATTTACTTCAGTGCTCCTTATCTCTTTTTATACTTAAATTTACAGTTCAAGTATTTATATTTTCCAATTCTTGAATCAAAAATTTGTTTTGGGAAGGGACTGAGGAGATACCACAGGATTTGGGTTCATGCTTTGCATGAGTGAGAATCTGGTTCAATCCCTGGCACCAGTATGCCAACAACAATTATATTCTGTAAGTAAATCTTTACCCACTAGGCCACCAGTGCTAGTATATTCTCTAAGTAAATCTTAATATGCAATCAGCTGACATTGTTAGTCAATTATTGCAGGAGTGGTCCTCAGACTCCCTGAGCACTGTCTGCAATGTATAATTGAACAAAATGTAAATATTAAATAACAAAATTTTAGGATTAATATAAATTTTTACTAACTCAGTAGTAAAGTGCCTGCTTTGTGGACATGATCCCCAGCACCAGACCCCATGCTAACTACAATCCAGAAACCCTGCTCTGCAATTGACAGCACACCATAAACAATACTATTTGCTATTCTTTTCATTTAGTCAGCTCTCTTTAGGCCATTCCAGCACCACAACCAATGTATGTGATTGCTGCAAGCGCTGAGGTTAAATTGTATGAAAATCAAATCCAACTGTATTCTACCCCCAATCACTAAAGCAACAATAACAACAAATGAAGTGTCCGGACTTTCTTGCATTCACAACAATTCAAGTGATGAATTGTCAAATGTAACTTCCAGCTACTATGTTGTACAACAAATTAAATCAAATTAACCTTTGTATATAAAGTCCAAGCTTTGTTTCAGTTTTATCCAAAGATATGTCACAATCCCTTGTTACAATTCTATAAAACCTTGTTAAAATGTATACTTTTAGGGCTGGAGAGATAGCATGGAGGTAAGGCGTTTGCCTTTCATGCAAGAGGTCATCGGTTCGAATCCCAGCGTCCCATATGGTCCCCCGTGCCTGCCAGGAGCAATTTCTGAGCATGGAGCCAGGAGTAACCCCTGAGCACTGCCGGGAGTGACCCAAAAACCACAAAAAAAAAAATGTATACTTTTATTTCTATTTTTTCTCATTCTAGGATCTTTGTTGCATTGAGAGTAACAGTTCTCTGTTGTTTTTCTTTTTCTTTTTTTTTTTTTTTACTTTCATATACCTATCCCTATTTTCCTGATGCCATCAGGAATATTTACCTGATCATCTAATTACTAATTTGTTCTTCTACTACCTACCTTGCTATTTTTTCCATTTATCCAGCTCTTCATTTTAATCACTGACATTTGTTGCTGGTTTTGTATGGCTCTTTTGCATTTTATAATCCCTTTGAGAATTTTTTATTAAGCACTATTTAATTGATGCCCTTCTTGACCTATCAGTGCTTCTATTCAGTGTGGTTTGCTCTGTTAGGGGGTCTGGTGTTAAGAAATCATTCGAAAATTTCCTTGGGAGCACTAGATGCCTTGGAGGGTCAGATATCCCTAGAATGAAGATATCACTCTTTTGGTGAGAATGCCTATAGGGAGGATTTTGAGGTGCTATGTCTGGTGATCAAGCCTTTCTGAAGAACCCTTCAGATTCTGTGTCTTTACCACAACTACATCTTTCCTTTGAAATTATTATTCAAATTATTATTGTCTTTTGTGGGGGTTTGGGCCACACCCGTTTGACTCTCAGGGGTTACTCCTGGCTATGCGCTCAGAAATTGCCCCTGGCTTGGGGGGACCATATGGGACGCCGGGGATCGAACTGCAGTCGGTCCTACGCTAGCGCTTGCGAAGCAGACACATTACCTCTAGCGCCACCTTCCCGGCCCCTTATTATTGTCTTTTATAGCTGCTGAAAAACAGGGTGTGCTACAAGTACCTCTTCCCTTGACCACCTCTAGACACTGCCAAGGCCCAGCTACCAACATCAGACTGGTAGCTCTGGTTCCCTGCCAAGGTAAAGAGACAAACAGTTATCCTCTCTAAGGAAGTGTGAGGAAAGAAAAGCACAGAACTGGGAACCCCCAGCTAACCTTATATTGGTCACTGACCTGGGTCATTGCTTCCCTCTGAATCACAGAGAACCAGCAACCTTCGCTCCCTTACCTCCCCATTCATCTGTGCAAACCACATGTAGGTCTGCTTTGTAATTTCTCCATCTGGCAAGGAGGAGGGGTTTTAGCAAAAATGACATTTGAAAATACATATGCATCTTTATGAAAACTACCCAACTTAATTGAATTGTGTGATTCCACCAGTTTTTATTAAATTACAAATTACAAATTATGAAAACTTAGATTGAGAGAGATCTAGTTTGTTACCCCTCCCAGAGCAAAATGCTAATCTTACCTGATGGTCAGACCAGCCCACATCTTGGAGGGGTCTATGGAAGGTTACAAAGGGGTTGACTGAGGGATGTAGGAGAGATACAGCAAGAGATTCAGCAAGAAGCCTCAGAAGAAGGAGACAGGATAGAGAGAGCAGAGACAGGATAGAGGCAAAGCAGCTGAAGGAGGCTGCTTAAAAGATTAGCTTAGAAGCCATGTAAGATACACATATGGTTGTTACAGCCTTGTTATAAAGCTGATATCTCCTGAAACTTCGTGACTGCTGTGGATCATTTCCTCGCTGTTATTCTGAACCATCAGACCTCAAAATCCATCCACCATCATCTACCACCGTCGAGAACTAAATGTTAATTTAATTAATACTTTACTACTTGAATTCTTGTTTTGTATTATTATTATTAGTTTTCATTTTCTCAAGTATCATCAGAGAATTAGGCAAATAATGCTGACTCTGCCTTTCGATTCAGGAAAAAAGTCAATAGAAAGGTAGTAGAGGGTCAGCACACAGTGAATTCTCATCAGATAAGAAAAGCATATAACAAACGTGCTACAAGTTCCTTTGACCACAAGTGAAATGACAGAAAAATAAAGATTCACCTGACAAAAAAATCTTGGGTAATCAATGTATCAAGTTCTTAGAAACCACAATTCACATGACTTCTCACAGTTGTTTCTTCGGTTTGACAATGTATATGATAGCACAAGGCTATTTTTCTGAATTTTTCTGAATCCAACTGCATCCTCCTAAATTGATTTTTTTCTTTTTTTGCAAAACTTTAAACAGGTGAGAAAGAGAATCATTAAAAATCTTCTCAAAAAAAAAACAAAAAACAAAACAAAAAAACAACTTCTCATGCATTTCTTTTCAGTTTAGAAGTCCTGGAGCTAGGGGAAGAGGACTTCTGACCTAAATAAAATCTTATGCAAAAATAATAATTAAAAATAAGAAGAAGAATCAGTTAAAAAATAAGGTCTCTGCTGATTCTGACCTGTTAGAGACCTCTAGATTGTAACGATAGATCCAAAAGACATTGACATTTTTTTGTTTGTTTTGTTTTTTTTGGGCCACACCTATTTGACGCTCAGGGGTTACTCCTGGCTAAGAGCTCAGAAATTGCCCCTGGCTTGGGGGGACCATATGGGAAGCTGGGGGACCAAACTGTGATCCTTCCTTGGCTCGCGCTTGCAAGGCAGACACCTTACCTCTAGCGTCACCTCTCCGGCCCCTATTTTTTTTTTTTTTTTTGGTTTTTGGGTCACACCCAGCAGTGTTCAGGGGTTACTTCTGGCTCTATGCTCAGAAATTGCCCCCTGGCAGGCACAGGGGACCATATGGGATGCGGGAATTCAAACCACCGTCCTTCTTCATGAAAGGCAAACGCCTTACCTCCATGCTATCTCTCCGGCCCCTGACATTGACATTTTAAAAGTGGTTGTTAATATGACTGAGAATGAACATATATACTTATAATATATACTTATATATACACATATATACTTATATATAATTATAAAATTTATGTACTCTTGTCAAAATTTATTTGCAGTACTATAATTTACAGCATATGCTATTTTAGCCACTTATTTTAATAGTTAATAATAAACAATTAAAAATAAATCATTCAGACTTTGTAAATGAGGTGTCTAATATGATAGCCATAAGCTAAAATGGGGGGTAATCCATTTTGAGATATGAATTGCAGTTTTTGCTAATCATATTTTGAAATTTTAATATGCACAAATCCTATAAAATATTTTATATTGATTATGATAAAATAATGTATGGCTATATTAGATCAGATAAATTCACTATTTTTTTTATTTTGGACCACACCTGGTGATGCTCAGGGGTTACTCCTCCATATTTGCTCAGTAATCACTCCTGGCTTGAGGGACCATATGGGAAGTGGGAGGATCAAACCATGGTCCATCCTGGATTAGTTGTGTGCAAGGCAAACGCCCTACTGCTATGTCATTGCTCTGGCCCCATCTAAATTCACTTTTGCAATTTACTTTGATTATTTTTTTTTATTTTTGTTTATTTTGCTTTACTTTGTTTTGGTGTAGTCATAGACATTGGTTTTCAAGTGTTACTCTCTGCAGTGCTTGGGACCAAAATGGGAGTCAAATATGGGCTTTTTACATGCAGAACATGTGTTCCACTCCTTTAATTACTAACCCCTAAAATAAAATGTTTATAAGACTTCTGGAAATTTTCTAATAGTGACATAGAATAAATCTAAATCACCTTCACTATAAACTCATTGAATCAACAATGACATATGGTGCAAAGAAACTGAGGGAACTCTTTTAAAAGCCTAAAATCTGGCTGAGTAATGAGTAAGTTATCACTTTCTAATATTTATTATATTGTATAATTTAACTATACAAATAAGTTCGCAATTAACAAATATCATTTACTAATATTAAAAATTTGGGAGACTGGAAAGCTAGTAGAGCAGGTAGCATGCTTGCCTTGCATATAATTAATCAGGTTTTAATCTTCAACCCTCCATATGTAAATCTAAGCCCCACCAAGACTAATATCTGAGAGCCAGGAGTAATTCCTAAGCACAATTAGCTGTGCATCCCCCAAGAAGAACTAGAAATAATCATTAAATTTTATTAGAAGAACTGGATTTTAAAAATAAAATATTTATTTATTTGATCTTTGGGCTACTCCTGGCTTTCTGCTCAGAAATCACTTCTGGCAGGCATGGGGGACCATATGGGATGCCGGGATTTGAGGATTTGATCACCCTTGATCCTGGGTCGGTTGCTTACAAGGCAAAAGCCCTACTGCTGTGCTATCTTTCCGGCCCCAAATAAAATATTTCTAAGTTGTCACATTTGCTATCAGTTCTTAGGCAACTAAAATAAAATTCAAATTATTTCAAATAATTCGTACTTATTCATGGATTCATTTGAAAAGAACCTAATAATTACTTCCTTGATTTTACAAAATTTTACTTCTATGAGCAATTAAAGCCAGAAATAAGTAAATTTTAAAACCAGTTCAATAGAATGCTAATGGAACAAAATAAGAGGGAGGGAAAAGTGAGATGGATATGGGTAAATAGAAAAGAAGTTTACTCAGTCTATGAGGCCGGTGCCATAGTGCAGTGGTAGGGAACGTTTGCCTTGCATGCGACTGACCCAGGAAGGACCTTGATTTGATTCCACGGCGTCCCATATAGTCCCCCAAATCAGGAGCAATTTCTGAGGGTCATCAGGTCTGGCCCAAAAACACAACCCCCCAAAAAAGAATTTCACTCAGTCTAGAAACTAGTGGAGATGAAATAGATGAGCAAGGGATAGAGTAGTCCATGATCTCAGTGGGTAGAAATCTGAGCATACAGAACTTTTCCTTTAGTCTCTAATGATGGTGAGGTCAGTGATGAATAGTGAGATGTGATGTGAGTTAAGCCAATATATATATTTGAAAATAATTATTGACTTTGATGAAATTAAATACTAGATGAGCAAAATGAAACAAGACAATTAATAATAATTTCAATAATAATAATAATAAAAAAACCCTGGTATTTGATCATATTGATTGTATTGGGAAATGGACAGATACTGAATGTATTTTTCACATAGAACACTGAGGATGTCTTGATGGCTTTACTATATAGAATATATTATCTTCTCTGCAGAGAAAAGTTAAGGATGAATCCCAGAAGTGCTCAGGGACCATTACTGACAGTCAGAGGATCATATGTAGTGCTGATTAGATGCTAGGCAGACACTTTATCCTCTATACTATCTCTACATCCATGACTCTCACATTCTGACATAAAGCATTTATGGAGCATTCACTTTTGTATCAGAAACTATTCAATCAAGAACTACAGAGATCAGAATATTTCCTACTTTGTTTTTCCTACTTTTAAGGAAATTTTCCATAAATAAGTGGTAAGAAATATACATGTGAGAATACTCTACACACAATATGATAATGCATGTGTGAGAGCATAGAGTTATTAATCTAATTCAGCTGTCAGGAACAAGTGAGATTTTGTTTAGGTTACTGAGGATATGTTTTTTAATTTTTCATTATTATAAGTTTATTTGTATTTTATTATTATAGAATTTATTATTATAAATTATAAATATATTATATATTATTTTATTATTTTTTAAATTTTTTATTGTAGCCAAAGAAAATTACAAATCTTTCACACTGATATTGAAGGTAGATAGTGACAATAAATGAGGAGCAATCCCACCACCAGTGTTGTCCTCCCTCCACCCCTGTCCTTAGCATGAATCCCATATCTCCCTCCTTTACCACCTGGAATGCTAGTGTAACTGGTTCCCATTTGTACAGCTTGTTGTAGATTGGGTATCGATTCTGTTGTCATTGACTTTAGCTTTGGTGTTCAAGTCTGATAATTCTTTATTTCCACTAAATGTTCATATGACTGTCTGGTCTTGGTATTATTCATTTTCCCCTTCAATTTATGAGGCTGAATAAGATGATTCAAGTTACGTGGTTCTGTTGGAGATAAAAAAGGAAGAGAAAAAAATGAAAAAAAAAACTGGGAGGAGTCCATCTAGGTGTTATAAATATCAATTTAGAAGAAAAAAGAAAAAAAGAAGAAAAAGGTAACAAAACAAAACCAAAATATGAACTGCGTAACATAAAATTCTATATGAATCGCTAATCAGACATAAAAAATCAAAAAGACATTCTAAAGTCAACAAATGGCATTATAAATTCTAATGTAAAAAGATGATGCACAAAACGCTTAGATTGTTTGGAGACTTTCAAGTAGTGGTTTGTGTGGAAGGCTTTAGAACAAGTTCCTTTTCTTGAGACTATATATAGAGTTGGGAGTCTTGAACATTCTGCAGGTAGTAGCAAAAGTTTCTAATAAGGATGGTACAAAGAGTACAAAGAGTAAGTGTACAAAGAATAACTGTGAAGAATAGAAAGAAGATAATTGGAAGGTATATAGAAGGTTTAGTAAGTAATTGAAATTGCCTAAGGTTTTGTGGAGAATTTTTAAATGAGAGAAGTTAAAGTAAAGGAGAACTATTTGGAGTTTTAATTAATGATTAATATTGGTGGGTTCTCCACTATAAAATAATTAAAATAAAAATTATCCCCCCTAGTTTCTTTGGGAGTTATTGGAGTATTGATGTTATCCCAGATGAGAAAAGCAGAAGTGAATCAACCAAGTAAAGTACTTACTTAGAGTGAGGCATATTTAAGTTCAAATTTTTCCAAAATGCAGAATCAGAAATAACTCATTTTAAGTGGTGTATTTGGAAAGTGTACTTGTGAAAAATTTTAAGACACTGGAGAACCATGAAAGGAGATAAAAGGTGCTAAAACAAAGAACGAGTATTTTGGAAACCAGTCAACTGAGGCTCTGAAACAAAGTTCTTCCAAGTATGTATTTAGGTTTAGTTTCCAGTTTACATCTTTAAAGTTGTATAGGTCTAAAATCTACCTCAAAAAGACTGTAAGAACAGTTTTGAAATAATCTTAGACTCAGGGGTTGTAAAATAAAAAACCCTATCTGTTAATAGTGAGACCATAGATGGGCCACTTGGTCTATGCAGTGCTGATAAGATCTGCCTTGTATGTCTTTTTCATACTCATATAAAATAAGAATGGAATTAATGCTATTATATTCCTTGGAAAGCTTATAAACTATCCTATAGCTCTGGTCATTGATTCTAAGCTTCAAATAGTGTGAAAAGCAGACAGTCTATCTGCCCATTCCTTGGGTCCCAAGCTTATGGTTAAAAACACTAGAAAAAAAATTAGAGAAACCTTTAGGTTCTATATTTCTACTCAAGCTCTGAATCTTTGACGTCTCCCAGAGTTTAGATTTCTCTTGGTTCTTCCCAACTATATGACCCCAAATAGCTTATATCACGACTCTACATCCAAGAAAGGAATAAAAGTTTTAACTTCTGTTAACTATTTCTGATTCCACATTAATGACTGTGATCTTGACTAAAACCTATCTCAAAACTCTGGCTGACTAAAATAAATAGTAGAGGCAATGATAACTCTGTGTCATTATTTTTTTAATAAGTGCAAAGAGCCTATTATTATAGGCATTCCAGTTTTATCATCTCTTGAGCATTAGATACTCTAATACCCTCACCTCCAATTTTTACCTATAGATTCTTCCAGTTTTCACAACACCAAACATATATAAGAAGAAATATACCAATCATATGTCATTTCCCAATCTTACTAGGATATGCTTTTATTTAAACTATAGTTAGGTTCACTTTCAATGTAGGATGATATTCCAGTTCATTAAGTAAGGAACTAGATTAGGAATGCAACCTGCTGATTAAATTCAATCATTTGAGGCCTAGAGTGGCAATGGAAGGAATAAATAAGCTTGAATTTACAAAATGAAACATATTTACAAAAGTAGAAGCCATTTGATTAACAAATCTACATTTCCTATAAATGTCTTTATGTTTTCTAGTAATTCCACCCTCAGTCTTAAGATATATTTCCAATAGTCTACCTCCTATATATTATTTTCAATAATCTCTACCTTTCTGATCCAGGAAAACATATGCCATGTAAGATGATGGTGACTGTGGCCAGTGCAATGAGTCAGAGACATATGGTGTTCCCAAGCTTTCTGTTTACTTTTGTACTGAGGAGATTAGTCACCCAAGGTTCAGAATCAGCCTGGATGCCATCTGGCCATTCCCTTGTGCAAAATGAAGGTGACAAGTCAGACTTATACATACCTTGATAGCTAGGGGAGGGCTTGGGTCAAACTGGGAACCTCAGGATACAGCTCTAAACTAATACTTAGGCTCATTTTGATTCCACATTTCTCACTGAATAAGAGAACTATATTCTGCAGACAGAAGACTAGCTCTGGTTTGTTGTGTTGCGGTTTCTTGGAGATTTCTTATATACCTTATATCCCAAAACCCAAGACCATGGAAATTGTGACCTTTCCTCTACTAGGAAACTTCATATCTAAGGAACTGGTCAAAAATTAATAGGTATTCTTTAGTTTAAAACTGCTGCTTTGTCAATGAAAAGATTCTACTTTGACCCTGTGACATTTAAGCCCTGACAAGGCCTTAAGGAGACCTTAGGTAACATTTTTAACCTAAGTATCCCTTTCTTTGTCTGTTAAATGACAATTCTCATGTTTGTTGTCTAGCATAAATTCACCAGAGATAATATCGACAAAGCACATAAATTTAGAAGCAGGGCAATAAAAGTCAGTGCTACTCTCTGGATTGTCTGGTGCTATTTCTCTCTGACAGAGATTCTTTAATGGATAGAAAGCTGTTCTGTAGTTCTCAATGATAAAAAAAATCTCATAAAAATAAAGTTGATGTTATATTGCCATGTTTGTACAATAGAAATCATAATAAAAGAAAAACAAAGTTGAGACTAGGAAAGAGGTTATCAAGTCACAGTGTTGAATATATATTAGTACCAGGAAATCTTAATTCTTATCTTGGAAAAGTAAAATAAAACTTAGGAGAAAAGGTAGAATTCATATAAGTTATGAAGACATTTGCTTTGAACCAAGTTCCCCTAGATTTCTTCCAGAAATATCTCTATTATACTATGTTTATTTCTTGAGTGCCTCAAATTTTTCTGAATTTATTGTACCTCTCAGCCCACCAGAGAGAAGAAGCCCAACTTGGCAGTGTATTTCATAACCAATATTTAATGAGAAATTTCTTCATTGGTGATCTTGAGACAACAGATTAAATATGAATTTTTAAGTTTCAAGTAGTTAATGTGTTTCCACAGAATTTCTACCACCCTGATAAGTTTTGTTATAGGGCTTGCATTTATTTTTGAGAAGAATCATATTGTCATAAAAAGAAATTAATCTTAGAGCTAGAAAAATAGACTGGGTGTGTGTTTTGTATTTAGGAGATTCTAGAAAATTCCCCAGAAATTCATAGTTCCCTAGGCACCATAAGAGACCACAGCACTGAGCATGAAGTAGTCCTGAGCATTGGTGGGTATTGTCCAAGAACAAAAATATACATAGATATATATATATATATATATAAAGAGATACTTGGCCTTAAATAACTGGATTTTTCAGGTACCCCACTACTATTTCATTCATATTTCTATTATTATTATTACCCTACAAGTTCCCTGCTCTATATGGAAAAAATTGTGACATCTGTCCAACTTTAGAGGAATCAATAAGGCCTGAAATACTGGACTTTGTTCTTCTAAGGTGTTCCAATGAATATTTTCAGGCTTAAGGAACTGACTTTATAAATCAAATTCATTGATTTCTTTTTCTAAAGGGCAAGAGTAAGCATGTAGTCACATTAAAACATGATATTTTTCCAGTTCTCTCTATTTTGTGTACCCAATAAATACTTTAAAAGACTAAAGAAAGAGGAGGGAAAATCCTGAAGTTTAGTGACTATGGAATATACAGGAATGTAGAGGACATTCCCCAGAGAATCCAAGAACTTCCTCTTCTCTGAGCTCTTGTACCTTGCTCTGGCTTCAAATGTGTGTCTCCATACCATGGAATGATTGCTGTGACCAGAACAGCTTGATCATATAAAATGAGAAAGGTCCCAGAGTCCAAAACAACACAAGGGAGGAAAGTGTTGCAATTAGGCAAACAAGAGTCTCTCCTCCAAGTGGAATTCATGCCAAATAAATATAAAAAAAAGCTTCAAAGCAAAAGGAGGGGGCTCCAGTCCAAGCTAAAGGGTTTCTAGCATGAGTGACCTCTTCCAAGATGGTCACATTGCTTATGTCCCTTGCTTCAATTTCTTCTTTCTTTTTTTTTTTTTTTTTTTTTTTTTTTTTTTTGGTGTTTTGGGCCACACCCGGCGGTGCTCAGGGGTTTCTCCTGGCTGTCTGCTCAGAAATAGCTCCTGGCAGGCACGGGGGACCATATGGGACACCGGGATTCGAACCAACCACCTTTGGTCCTGGATCGGCTGCTTGCAAGGCAAACACCGCTGTGCTATCTCTCCGGGCCCAATTTCTTCTTTCATATGAGAAAATAAAAAATGCTCTGGTGGTAGTAACTTTCAGTGAGTTTAAACATTATTAAAGCAAGAACAGATATGATTACTTTGCTCTTATGATGGATTAAACAGAAGAAAATGAAAAGGAAAAATTTGAGACTCAGATAAACTCCTTTGCCCCAGATCAGAGTTCTTTATGTGGTTTTTTTTGTGGGGGGGTCACACCGAGTAGTCATGGGGGTTACTTCTGACAGGGTGTACAAGGAACTTCCTTAGCAATGCTAAGAGAATAATCTGCAGTTTCAGCAATAGACCCTGGGCCTTTGCTAGCAAATCCTGTTCTCTTGCCTATGGAGCTATTTCTCTGATCCAGATACAAGGGTCTTTGTCATGTTACATAAGGTTTGGTCCCACCTATAGTTCTATTCTTGAGCACCAAACCCTGTATATCCAAGATGGAATTGAGACTATGAGCTCTTCTCCTTGGAGAAATCAGCCAGCATTCAGCAATTAAGCATGTGAGTGCTAATCAAGTATTTTTGTTTTGGCTAGTTCCTAGTACAGAAAGAGAATACCATTGGTGATTACTACTACAAAGTAAATCACATGCCCCTCAAATCATACAATGTCTTCTTGGATTCTTCTAACAATTGATAGAATTTAGCATAAGATTTTTCTAAATCAGTTATTCTTCAAACTATTTTTTTAAATTATTCTCAGCAACAAGCTGGCATGTTGGAAGATGGAGGATTTATATTTTCAAAGCAGCAACAAACTATTCTTATTTTTATTTCCAAACATAAACTTTGTTTTCAGGAAAATGTTAGAACTAGATGGAGATCTAGAATCCTTTGCAGCTGAGACTTAATGTTCATGTTGGCATATACCAGTGGATAGATTATGAATGACACATACCCTACAAGTATATCCTGAAAAATTCAGAGTCACAGGGAAACATAATCAGGAAGTTGCTATGAGGGAATAAAAAAGGATTGTAATTGATTTTTTTAGTTAATTGCTAAAGAGAGGCATTTCTAGAAATATGTGACCCAGCTGAAAGTTCAAAACTGGCATTGCTGTACTACCTCTTTTATTGTGCAAGAGGAATTACCACTAACTTCTCTGATACTTGTTTCTCATTGATGAAAAATGTGTTTCAATACATCTTGAACATTTTGAGGATGATGAGAGAAAATAGACCTGAAAAGGTGTCTTGAGTTCACTGATGTGTTTTCTGGCCTAGTATTCTTTGGAGCCAGGAATTAGGTGTAGCATATGAAATTCAGGACTTAGAGCACAGAAATATTTTAGCTCTTTGTGTCATCTCCCTATCCTTTTACAATTTGAGTGGTTTGATGTGATCATACTGCATGTATTTTAAAAGGAAATATAATTATCTTTATATATATTTACATATATTTTAATTTTTGGGTCACACTCAGCGGCCCTCAGGGGTTACTCCTGGCTCTGCGCTCAGAAGTTGCTCCTGACAGGCTTACCATATGAGATGCTGGGATTTGAACTGGGTCCATCCTGTGTTAGCCATGTACAAGGTAAATGCCTTACCACTGTGCTAGTGCTCCAGCTCCACAAAAAGATATTTATTATTTCACTCAATGCCATTCTTACATTTTTGAAAAAAATAAAACTGTGACTTTTGTGACTAGGTTCCTCCACTTGGCATTACTGGCAAGAATAACTTTGCTTTAAAAGAAGACCTTGTTAGATTGCCAAATACATTGTTCAACTATAACCACAGTAATGACTTGAAAACAATAGTTGCCAGGTTAAGGAGCCCTAACAGGCTAGCCTTCCAACCCTGGTTTAAGTCCATTCATTGTTGCTTCTATTGCTTCTGCAAGGAGCCCAAATCAATATGCTTTGAAGTTATGTTCACAGAGCCTAAAATTACTCTCTGCTTTTTCCAAGTATGATGTGTATGTTGGAGACCACACATGGTGGGTGGGTGGGTGAGAGATATACTGAGATGTTCCCAAAGGAAATAGTTTTCAAATATGACTCAGGAACAACTAAAGACTGCTAGCTGAAAGCTAGATGTCACTGATCCAATGCAATCCAGTGCAGGTAAACTATTTACAACAGAACCAATAATTAGATCCTAGCATTTGGGGGAACCAGCTCCTTTGCTTCCACTTAAATTGCTTCTCACAAAAGCCATAATTGCTCTTTGTTCTTAGCCATCAAGAGTCAAGGTCACATTATTGAAAATCACATCTAAAGCTTCGAGTTTCCCAACCAAAGCTGAACAAAACTGAGAGGTCATAAGGACAGGGTTTGCTGTGGACTCTGTCAGGATTGCAGGTCTGGATTCGGCCTCTGCCCTACACCAAGTTTGTCAGTTACTTTAAATTTCCACACTACTCCAGTTATACTGCAGAAAAGTTTGATAATTCCTTTGTTTTGGAGAAGTTAAATTTTATCCAGAGCCTTAAGCTCAATGACTCAGCAACATTTCTTGAAGACTTTCTATATTCAAGGAGCTGAAATGGTATTGATATGATATATTCCAGTGTTCAAGGAAACCAGAGGACACAGACCATGCGATAATAGCTAGTATTATTACTTGCCCTATGAACTATTACTATACATTCTATTACATCCTCTATGGACTTAAAATAAATCAATATACATACACCTCACAACTGCTTAATAATATGGGCTTATTACCAATTGCATTTTAAGCAAAAGGAAACTGAGATAGGGAAATAAGTGCAGCCCAGATCAAGAACCTGGGTCTCTAACTTTTAGCATCTCAAACTGCTACTGCACACACACTAACACACAGAGATTGTCTCTTGTGCTAACAGGTTTAACAGGGTATTGGCTCTGGACAAAAGCAGAAAGGCCAAAAACTTCTTCCAGAAGTTTTGAAAATTTATTATTCTACTATGGATTTTTCAGGATTCTCAGATTAAAGAATTCCCAAAAATTCACCTGTTCACTTTATAATGTGTGACTTTGAATAGAAATATTTTTTCAACGATGATTAATAATTAAAGTAAATACAATTGTTCATAATCAGAGAAATGGTTCCAGCAGTTTTAATGTACTATCCCAAATACTGTGGTATTTTGATTATTTTTACTTCTATTTTCCCATGATTTTTCTCACATTTCCTTCAAATTTTCTCATTTAATGCAAAAATATGGCATATAGCAATCTTCCTTTTATTCATTTTACTTCCTTAAACTTATTGTAAGTATAAAGGTTTTTCTTTTGTTTTGTTTTCTTCTGATATAAAGGTTTTTTTTTTTAACAGTGTTCACACATTCATTTATCTTAAGATGTTCATTACATAAAAAATTGGTGTTTCAGAGCTGGAGTGATAGAAAAGAGCAGTCGGGACAATGGCATTACTGAGAAAGCAGTGTTCTTAGAGTACTGAGACAAAAAGCAAAGCAAAGATTTAATAAAAGGTGGTACTAGAACAATAGCACAGCCAGTAGGGCTATTGCCTTGCACGCGGCAGGCTTGGGTTCAATCCTCAGCATTCTATATGGTCCTGTCAAGCACTCTCAGGAATGATCTTTGAGTGCAGAGCCAGTAGTAACCCCTGAGCACTGTTGGCTGTGGCCCCCAAACTAAACCAAACAAAACAGTACACTAAGGAAGATAAGGGTTGAAAAAGTGTTATGAAGAGAGGTAGTAAGATTAGTTTGAACTTAAAGTATTGATGGCATAATCAAGAATGATGTAGTGCATAAAAATCTGAGTCCAAACAAAGGGGTCTGAGGAAGGTGCAGGAATTGGAATACACAATTCTTCAGAGAGACTAAAGTTCTGAGTGTGGTATGGTTCTTGCAGTGCTGAGGTGTGCAAAATGGAAAAGACCAGAAGAAAGACAGACATTCAGGAACAGGATAGATAACAATGGTTCAGAAAAGGATAACAACATGTGGTAAAATGGGAAGAGAGCATGACCAAGTAGAGATATTTAAATTGTGAAGAAAGGGCCACATATTGCACAGGAGTTAAATATCTTGCCTTACATTCTGTAATTTGGAATTCTAGTTCTAGAAATGAGCAGCAAAATGTCACTTCTTAGTTCAGAAAGTACCTGAAAACATTAGGTGTGGCCAAACACCAAAATAAATAAAAGCAAAAAAATTTTCATGGGCAAAGAACCTCAAAGACTGCAGAGATAAGTTATTGTCTGCGACATTGTGGATGTCCAGTTCCACATTTCTCAATTTTCTCATCTCTATGATGGAAACGTTTATCATTGTGAAGCTTTTGTAAGGTAAATCAGTAAACACCCAAATGTAAATGCAGCTGAATATTTCCAAAAATGTCTATGTTGGTATCATCCTTGAAATGTGAGTTTTGAAATGGGTAAGAGCATTTCTGATTTGGTAGGTTAGAATAAATTATTTTAGAGAACATTAAGTAGTGTTCTTGATGCTATTTTTCTAGCTTTTAAAAACCTCTCAAGTAGTGTGAATTTTCAAGAAAAGATATAGAATTTCCCAAACTTATTGGCCTCTGGAAACCTTTTCTGCATATTTTATTATTTAATAAAATAAATTATATTTTATTGCTTATTCATAAGTATAAGTTTGTTTTTAATTAAAATGTAATTCATATGACATTCAACCTTTTTTATATCTTTATTTAAACACCTTGATTACAAACATGATTGTAGTTGGGTTTCAGTCATATAAAGAACACCCACCTTAAACATTTCTAATAATTCTTAGTATACTCATAAAGTTTTGCAACAAGACCATAATTTAACTTGGAATTTTTTTTCAAAATCTAACAAAAAGTTAGCATCATTACCTTTTATTAATCTTTATTAATGCCTTATGTGTTGTTAACCACTACCAAGGTATTCCTCTCAGATAGCATTAAGATTATTATTAATAATCACTTAATTATTTTTATTATTTAATTAATCAAATTTATTTTCTTACAATGTATATATAGGTGAAATCATCCAATATTTGATCTTTTCCCTTAATCCCTGGTCTATTAGTTTTTTTCTTTGTCATATTTTCGAATTACTTCTCTTTCATTTGTGATTACTTTTAGTAATCTTCTTGCTTCTTTTATTTATAAATCTCGCTAAACCTTAGAAAGTTTATTTGTTTTGTCTTCATTTTATTTTATTATTGTTGTTGTTGTTGTTGTTGTTTTAGCTAGCTCTTAAGCAGGAGAACTGGTCCTCAGTAGGAAGCTTGCCACTGGGGCATGATGAGGGGGATTGATATCTTAGAGAAGAGAACACGAGGACAACAGTGAAGTGAAAAAGTGGCTATCGTAAAGGGTAGAAGAGAAAATGGGGACATTAGAGGAGGTAAATGGGCATTACTAAAGGGATTGGTGTTGGAACATTGTATTCCTGAAAATTAATAATGGATAATGTTGTAGCTCTGCAATTCACCATAACATACAGTTTAAAAAATAACTCAGTTTCATTGACTACTTGTATTATTTTATTTTATTTATTTCCACTCTAATTTTCATTTGTTATTTCCTAAAAATAACTTTTAGATTTGTTTGCTGCTCTTTTTCCAGGTTATCTAGTTTTGAAGTTAAATTATATATTTATAGCTTTTCTTTGTTTGTTTGTTTTGTTTTGTTTGTTGACACTCGGGAGTTTTTTGACACTCAGGAGTTACTCTTGGCTATGCACTCAGAAGTCACTCCCGGCTCAGGGGACCATATGGACACTGGGAATGGAACCCAGGTCAGTCCTGGGTCAGCTGCCTGCGAGGCAAACACTCTACCGCTGCACTATTTTTCCGGCCCCCTTCTTCTTTCTTTCTTCTTTTTTTTTGGTTTTGGGGCCACTCTCGGCGGTGCTCAGGGGTTACTCCTGGCTATCTGCTCAGAAATAGCTCCTGGCAGGCTCGGGAGACCATATAGGATGCCGAGATTCAAACCTTAGGTCCTGGGTCAGCTGCTTGCAAGGCAAACGCAGCTGTGCTATCTCTCAGGCCCCACCCCTTCTTGTTTCTTTATAAAGTCTTCCATTATAATTAACTTCCCATTATAATCAACTCTTTTTTGCTATATTTCATGAGTTTTAGTAATTGTGATTGTATCGTGATTATATTTTCTGCTTGTCTCCAAATTCTTTTTAATTTTTGCTTTGATTTGTTACCCCCAAATGTTTGTTAATAAGTATATTGTTTAGTCTCTACATATTAGAGTTTTTCCCATTTCTCACCTTATAGTTGGCTACTAATATAGCATTGTGATAAAAAAAAAAAAGTTCTGCCCACACACTGTTTCTCACTTCAATGAGTTAACCTCCAGGTCTATGCCTTTAGTACCTGGATCCCCACTAACTTTAACCTAATCACAGCACTGCCCATGCTCTACTCCCTACTTCAGCTTTAGAATGCTTGCATTGCTCCTCACAATTCATGCATACCTTTCCTTTCTGCCCCATGAATTCCCAAGTTCCTTCTGTATGTCCTGTCAGTCCCTAATTCCCAGTTAGTGACTGGGAACTAAATATTTTTCTGACCAGCCATGCTGAGAGATCCTCATGAGATAGCAATAACTTCCAAAAATTTATGGTCATAAACACTGATTTGCCACTGTGAATAGTAAAACTAGAAAATGGCTAGACTGTCTGGAATTTATTGCTCTACACTAGCAGTCACAGAGTAACAGGAATAATGAGAAACAAAGTAAATTGATTCAATAAATTGGGACAAAAATCCTAGTAAGTTAACAGGTAGCTACATCAGAGGTTTTAGTGTTGATCAAAGATATCTTAAATGGGGCCACAGCAATAGCCCAGGGGGGCAGGGGCATTTTCCTTGCATGTGGCAGATCTGGGACAGACTCGGTTTTTATCCCCGGCATCCCATATGGTCCCGCAAGCCTCCCAGAAGTGATTTCTGAGCACACAGCCAAGAATAATCCCTGAGCAACAACTAGTGTGTCCCCAAAATAACAACAAACAAAAAAGATATATTAAGAGCATGGATCTTTCAACATGCAATGGAAAGAGGGAACATTGGAAAAAACTCAATTAATTTGAAATATAGTTGATAGAAATAGTTAATTCATTTAAATAGTATTAAGGAATAAAGCAGTAGTACTAAAGAGCAGAAAGGAAGAAGCAGAAAATTCAG
The DNA here is from genome assembly GCF_024139225.1 of Suncus etruscus. Classification (NCBI taxonomy): domain Eukaryota; kingdom Metazoa; phylum Chordata; class Mammalia; order Eulipotyphla; family Soricidae; genus Suncus; species Suncus etruscus. Next base: position 68,164,382 of record NC_064853.1, on the reverse strand, counting down.
ATCAATAGCCTTCAGAACAAAATACAAAATATCTTCAATAAAGTAGAGATAATAAAGAGGAGAAATTTTTAAATAATAACAATAATTCACGATCCTTTTCTGGTTCATATGCATGACAATCGAGTTTTCACATGCTTGTATGATACGTACCTCCCTTCAACCTTGTTATGACGTCGGTACATGACCCTTCTGACAAAAGAAAAAAAAGAGAAAAAAATAGTAATAATTCAGAATATTTTATGGGCATTAGCAAGAGGAACAACCTCTGAATTTTAGGAATTCCAGGAGAGAGAATGACACAAGAGATCCAAAGAATGTCAAACAAAATAAACCCACAAACCAAGACTATTGAATCAATATGGCCAGGAAAAAGAGAGATAGAGAGCGCTGAACTGTTAAGAAGCAGAAAATAACATAGAATTCACAACACAGTTCTCAAATGAAGCAAGTGGATGAAATTGTATCTTCAAAGTACTGAATTAAAAGAACTTAAACCAAACCACCAAAGAGATAGCACAATGAGTAGGGCATTTGCCTAGCATGGGGTCAACCTGAGTTCATTCCAGCATCCCATCTGGTGACCCTAATCTACCAGGAGTGATTCCTGAGGTAAGAATAACCCTTGGGGCCAGAGAGATGGCTCAGCAGTAGGGCATTTGCCTTGTATGCGGCTGACCCAGGACTGACCACTGTTTGATCCCCCAGCGTCCCATATGGTCCTCCAAGCCAGGAGTGATTTCTGAGCGCATAGCCAGGAGTAACCTCTGAGAGTCACCGGGTGTGGCCCCAAAATTAAAAACAAAACAAAACAAAAACTCGAACCAAGAACTTTTCACTGTACAAAGCCATCACTCAAGGTTTGAGGAAAAAATAATGTTCTCAAACAGCTAAAGACCTTTGCCAATTTTAAACCAACTTTGCAAAATATATTGAACTGAATAGTCTTCTCATAGCTGGAAGGACCGGGTAACGATATGAAGCTCATCTCAAAGAGGGGTGAGTTCAGTTAGAGAAATAATACACTAGCAACTACCAAGATAATATTAATGAGTGAGAGAAGTAGAATGCCCGTTTTGTATACAGGCAGGAGGTGTGGGAGTAGGGAGATGGGGGGAGAGGGTATTGGTGTAGGAATGTTGCACTGGTAAAGGGGGAAGTGTTCTTTTTGTGACTGAAACCCAACGACTGTCATGTTTATAATCACGGTGTTTAAATAAAGATATTATATAAAAATTAATAGTCTCTTAAAAGGGGGACAATCAGCAAAAATTACCTTAATCAAAATTTAAGCGGGCCCGAAGAGATAGCACAGTGGCGTTTGCCTTGCAAGCAGCCGATCCAGGACCAAAGGTGGTTGGTTCGAATCCCGATGTCCCATGTGGTCCCCCATGCCTGCCAGGAGCTATTTTTGAGCAGACAGCCAGGAGTAACCCCTGAGCACCGCCGGGTGTGGCCCAAAAAACAAACAAAAAAAAATGTAAGCAACAATTACAGGAAATGGTGAAAATATCTTTATATTCCCTTATGTTTATAATAATTCAAAATGTCAATGAAATAAACTATTTCTATCAATTATATTTCAAACTAATTGAGTTTTTTCCAATGTTCCCTCTTTCCATTGCAAGTTAGAGGAAAAAGTCCATCAGCTGAATGCTGATACCTTTAAATAGCTATTTGATCAAAAAGGAACCCATAGAATAATTAAAAAATGTTTTAGAAATAAGAATAAAGATACAAACTATCAAAAAACTATAGGACATATTAAAAACAGTGAAAGGGAAATTCTTAGCAATACAGGCTTTCATCTAGAAAGAAGAAAAAATTCAAACCATAGTCTATCTTAGTTTAAGAAGCTAGAAAAAGAACAATAAACAAATGACACATTCCCAATATAGCAGGAGCCCTGACCCTTCTTCCCCCATTACTTCTTTTTCTCATCTTCTTTTCTGCCTTTTCTTCCCTTCCTTCTTTTCCCCAAGTGTGCAAACATTATGAAATTTATATGGAATCTTGAATTACCAAGAACAGCTGAAGAAATTTATAATTATTTTTTGGTCATACCTGATGATATTCAGTGGTTAACTCCTGGATATGTGCTCAGAAATTGTTCCTGACTTGGGGAACCATATGGGACAACGGGGGGCGGGGGCATCAAGCCAAGGTCTGTCCTAGGCTAGCGCTGGCAAGGCAGACACCTTAAAGCTTGCGCCACCACTCTGGCCCCAAGAAATTTATAATTTTCAATTGATTGAGGTACTGTGGCTTACAGTATTATTAATTATGTTTTTCTATGTATCTAAAAAGATGGGAGACATTTCATTTCCTGGATTTATATTTCTTACTTTAAATTATATAATATAACTTAAAGTTAGGAAAAGAAAGGCCTCCTATATTCCTTTTCTTAAATTATTTTGGGTGTTTTTATTTATATTGGAGTATTTTATTTATATTCTATTTATATTAGAGTATTTATTACTCCATATAAATTTTAAAAATATTTGGCCTATCCAAAAAAAAAGGGGGGGGGAATGGGGCCAGAGTGATAGCCAGCAGTAAGGTGTTTGCCTTACGAAGCTGACCCATTGAATCCCAGCATCCCATATTGTCCCCTGAGCCTGCCAGGAGCAATTTCTGAGTGCAAAGCCAGGAGTAAACCCTGAGCACCTCCGGGTATGTCCCAAAAACAAACAAAGAAAAAATATATTTGGCCTATGTCTCTTTATAGTGACCGTCAAATCTGGATAGTGCATTGGGAAGGATGTTAATCTTGACAATATTCTTCCAATTATGAAAAAGGGATATATTTGCATTTTCTTATACCCTCCTTTTGGTAAAGACTTAAGTTTGATTTATATGTATTTCATTTATTGTAAGGCACAACTATGAATAAAATATTTTTCTATTTCTACCTATTTAAGTTCTTTGTATGCAGATAGAAATGCCATGGATTCCTATATGTTAATTTCGATGTCTGTCACTTTACTGTAAAAGTTTATTAATTCTTGACCACCCCCAAATGCACCAACAATATAAGGTAGCACCATTTCCCCCTGCAAAGGCACACTAAAATAAAGGGGAATTCTTACATAAATATATATATATATTAAAAAAAAAAAGAGAGCTCTTATCTATTAGAGATAGGAACTCCTAGTTGTTTACAATAGAGGGATATCTCCTACCTTGAAAATATGTCATGTGGAATTAACTTAGACCTCAGGTGTTTAGATACCCTCAATCCAGCCTTGAACCCTGGATCCCAGACACAGGAACGACACAGTTCTTCACAACTGCTACAGGAAACAAATCCCACCCGGGACAGCCGCAATACTGCGAGGTCACCAACAAATGCCAGCTCTAATATGACATCCTGACAACGAAGAAAATGGGAACAACTTGACCTAAGTGAAGGTTATCCTACCTTTCTAGCTAACGACAAGACAAAATCAGAAGACTTGTCACCCTTTGGAAGGCCCAAAAGCCAAGATTTCGAGTTACAGATGACTGCTGCTAGAACCATGACCAGACTGTATACAGCCTGGGACCAATAAAAAAGCCCTAACCTAGGGTTTGAACTACGATCTGCACAATGAACATGATCCCCAGTTTCAAAGGTCTGGCAGAGACCATTGTAACGGAATGGGGCTTCTGGAAGCACAAAGAAAGACACTGTCCTAGGTGCCATCCTAGCTTCAGTGCAAAGACCAAGATCACCAACCACAGAAGATGAATTAAAATGACACTGATGGAACAGAACTTCTAGAACCACAAAGACTGACTTCATCATAACTCCCACCGCAGGATCTGTGCAGATACTGAGATCCCTAGACACAGAGGCCTGATAGTATCACCCAGGACAGAGCAGAGGTCTTACAAACACCACAAAAGCACCACCGGGAGAGTAAATGATCCTGAACAGAGTCTATAGTTGATCCCATGACAATACACTCCAAGGGCGGAGAAACCCCATATCTCTTAGGCCAAGTGAATTCCTTTTCGAATGACCCCAATATTTACTGTGCCTGGGCAGGAGGGAAAAAAAAAAAACAAAAAAAAACAAAAAGCACAAATCATTATTTTTTATATATATTATTTTATTTTCATTTATTATTATTATTTTTATTTACCTATCTATTTTTGGTCAATTTCTCTGTTTGGGTGTGATAATTGAAGTTGTCCCCAGTTATACTTATTCTTTCTCTTCCTTTCTGTTCTTCCTTTGTATGCTATGCCATGTTTCCTATATCAAGACCATGACATTTTTTGTTTGTTTGTTTGCTTGTTTTGTTTTGTTTTGTGTTTGTTTTTGTGGGTTTTTATTTTTTGTTTGTTTGTTTGTTTTTTGTTTTTTTTTTGGTGCTTGTGCTTATTGTTGGAGTCCTCACGGGATATTTGACACTTCTTTTTGTACTGGTGGAATGTTTCACCTTTTTTTCTCTCCTTCATTTCTCAAACCGATGTTGAGAGCCTCTGGAAGAATTCCACTTATTTTCGGCGTATTAGACTTTTACCCCAGTTTATTACTTTTCTCTCCTTTAAACAAAACCACGTAACTTGAACTAGCTAGTCCTGCCCCCCCAATTAGAGGGGGAAACAAGGGAGACACCAGGACCAAATAGGTGCAAGACTACTATGCAGGGCCCGGAGAGATAGCACAGCGGCATTTGCCTTGCAAGCAGCCGATCCAGGACCAAAGGTGGTTGGTTCGAATCCCAGTGTCCCATATGGTCCCCCGTGCCTGCTAGGAGCTATTTCTGAGCAGACAGCCAGGAGTAACCCTTGAGCACCGCCGGGTGTGGCCCAAAAACCAAAAAAAAAAAAAAAAAGACTACTATGCAGTAGGCTAGATACAGAGGAGACCACACATCCTAGCTACCCTGGGGGTGAGGGAAGAGGATATGGGTGGTAGGACAAAAACGGAGGTGTAGGGAGGACAATTTGGTGATGGGAATCCCCCCTGATTTTATGTAAATATGTACCTAAAATATCATTGTCAACAATATGTAAGCCACTATGATCAAAAAATAAATAAATTAAAAAAAGTTTATTAATTCTTAAATATTTTGATGACTCTTATTGAGCTTGTTCATTATATCATCATGTCATCTGCAAATATGATATCTTTATTCTTATTTACCCTTAATAACCATTTTCTGAACTAATTTTTATGATAATGACTTCTTATACTATACTATAAAGAATAATAATGGTGACAGAGGACAACCAAGTCTTGTGCCTGATCTTAGAGGGAAGGCTTTCTGTTAACACTGAGTATGATGTTAACTGTAGACTTCTGGTAGACAATTTAAAATACATTCTATCCCCATTGTATTTAGAGATTTTATCATTACTGGGTGTTGTATCACTTTAAATACTTTATCTGCATCTATTAATCTGATCATATAATTTTTATTTTCTCTATATTGAATTGTTTATTGTATTGATTGACTTGTATATATTAAACTATCTTTACATCCCTGGGTAAAACATTCTTGACAATGGCATATGATCCTTTTAATGTATTGCTACATTTAATTCACTATTATTTTATTTATTTTTTACTTTTTTATTTTTTGTTTTTTGGTTTTTTTTTTGTGGGGGGGGGGGAGGTGGTCACACCCGGCAGCGCTCAGGAGTTTCTCCTGTCTCTACACTCAGAAATCGCTCCTGGCAGGCTCCGGGGACCATATGGGATGCTGGGATTTGAACCACCGACCTTCTGCATGCAAGACAAATGCCTTACCTTTATGCTATCTCTCTGGCCCCTCGCTATTATTTTAATAATAAATTTTCATATATATCTTCAGTAAAATTCATCTTTAATTTTCATATATATAAATTTTCATATATATCTTCAGTAAAATTCATCTTTAATTTTTAGTGAAGTTTTTGACTTTTTTTATTTTTCTTCAGTGTATTGTTTGCAGCTTATAAAGTGCTTGGAAGAATTTTTTGTTTCTTCCACTTTCTGGAAGAGCCTAAAAAAGATCAAAAGTAAATCTTAAAATTTGCTGGCCCGGAGAGATAGCACAGCGGTGTTTGCCTTGCAAGCAGCTGATCCAGGACCTAAGGTGGTTGATTCGAATCCCATATGGTCCCCCGTGCCTGCCAGGAGCTATTTCTGAGCAGACAGCCAGAAGTAACCCCTGAGCACCGCCGGGTGTGGCCCCAAAACAAAATCAAAACAAACAAAAAAAAATTGCGAGAACAGGGCGGAGAGATAGCATGGGGGTGGGGCATTTGCCTTGCATACAGAAAGACAGTGGTTCGAATTCCGGCATTCCATATGGTCCCCCAAGCCTGCCAGGAGCAATTTCTGAGCGTAGAGCCAGGAGTAATCCTTGAGCACTGCCAGGTGTGACCCAAAAACCAAAATAAAATAAAATATAAATGTTCTCAAATGAGATGTAAATTACACCATGAGAGATCTTGGGTAGACCCGCCTATGCAGCACAAAGATGGCTATATTGGGAGAAGAGGGTGGACCAAGCCCCGTCCTGCCAAAGCCATGCCTGCTTCCTCCATCACTCAGAATCACTGTTTTTCCTATGGTCCCGCTTCACCACTGAGCTTCTGTGATTCTCTTTGGGGACACAAATCTGACCAAACTTCAGGTACACCAGTTTTGTTTCTTTTTGTTTTGTTTTGTTTTGTTTTGCTTTGTTTTGCTGATATCTCCAGGACTTTCTGGAGCGAGTACAGGCCCCTTCCCCTTATATCTTCCTTCTTCTGGGAAGCCTGGCAACTGTAACCATACTTACAAATTTAGTCACCATGTTTAAACATGGCCAGCTCCATAAACTCACACTTTTCTGGAATAAGATATAAACCAAGCTGTGAAAGATCTTTTTCTCTATTTTCTCAATGTCTCTGTCTCATCACTGAGCCTATGGTTATCTTCAGGGGCACCAATCTGACCAAACTTCAGGTATGCTATTGGGGGGGGGGAGTGATATCACCAAAGCTTTTTGGAGCAAGTGAACACACCCTCTCCCTCCCCATATCTTTCTTCTTCCAGGAGACCTGGCCGCTGAATACATGCCCATAAAAGTTGTAGTATCAGTAATAGTGCTTTAAATCTGGACAACTTAATCTGCATAATGCTGTCATCCCTGTAAGAACACAACAATTTAACAGGATGGACCACTAACAGCAGCATTCCTTCAGTTGTTATACAATGTATGACTGTAACTCAATCATGTACAACTTTATCTGTGAAAAAATGAATTCTGAACAACCTTGTAATCATGAAACATTGTTTCATGGTGTTTAAATAAAAATAAGTATATAAATAATAAATTTAAAAAAGAGCATTCTTTCTGCCTTATAATGATGGATTTACTTCATTGGAGATACAATAATTTTTCACAAATGTGCTTGCTAATATACTCTTTTTTTCTTTCTTTTACATTTTTAAGATTTCTTTATTCTCTTATTTTTTATCTTTTCTATTTTGTAATAACTGCTTTCACTTATCCTGTAACAAATTTATTATTATCAACTATGTTAATTATGTGGTGAATTTTCTTTAAATAAATTTAAGAAATGATTTGGGTGCTTGCTTCGGCAGCACATATACTAAAATTGGAACGATACAGAGAAGATTAACATGGCCCCTGCGCAAGGATGACACGCAAATTCGTGAAGTGTTCCATATTTAAAAAAAAAAAAGAAAAAGAAATGATTTGGAAAAACTTGGTAAAAAATATCCAGCTGGGCCTGAACTTTTATTTTAGGAGAGTTAGTTTAATATGCTTTATTCCATCCTGATTCAGTCTTGGAAAATATAGTAAACAAAAAACATGAGTTTCTAGACTAAAAATAAATTATCAGATCAATGGAATAGAATAGAATACTGAGATATACTTTCAGATTTATAGATAGCTAATTAATGACAATATTTGTATCTGAGAGATAATACTGGTATTAAGGCATTAGCCTTATAGATGGCAAACCCTAGTTCAATTGCTGGCAGTGCATATGTGTCACCACCACAAGTAAACCCTGTGTTTCAAGTAATCTATATGCTTTAAGCACCATGGAATATTAGCCAAAACCAAAAATCTGTGATTAAGGAAATGAGTACATGAAACAGAATAAAGAAAACATCTTCAATAAACAATGTTTGTAAATTGAATGAGTGCAATAAACTGAAATTGATTTCATATTTCACATTCACAAAATTTAATTAAAAGTGAATTAAAGATCTTGAACTAAAAACTATATTTCATAAAACACATAACATATGGACAGAACTTTTAAGGATATGGATATTACAGAGTTTTTTCAATGATTTGATTCCACTGGCAAAGATAACAAAAGTAAAATAAACAAACATAACTACATCAAATTACATGGTTTATACATGACAAAAGCAACATGGATTAGATAAAAATGTACTCTATTAAAAGGAAAAAGGTGTTTGTGCATGTTACGTAAGATATGACAAATATAAAAACTGTACAAGCTCTCACAAAGCTCAACAACCAATAAAACTAATCATTCCAGGGCCCGTAGAGATAGCACAGGTCCCGGAGAGATAGCACAGCGGCGTTTGCCTTGCAAACAGCTGATCCAGGACCAAAGGTGGTTGGTTCAAATCCCGGCGTCCCATATGGTCCCCCGGGCCTACCAGGAGCTATTTCTGAGCAGGCAGCCAGGAGTAACCCCTGAGCACCACCAGGTGTGGCCCAAAAACAAAACAAAAAAAAAATACATTTACATTTAATGCAATGTCAATTTACTTTTGTTTTTATTTCTTTTGCTTTTGATGTCAAATTCTCAAAAACATCAGAAGATAGTAGGGTGAGTAAGCTACTTGTCTTGCAAGTAGTTTATCTGGGCTCAATTCCCAGCAGTGCATACAGTCTCCTGATGTCTTGTAGGATTGATCACTGAGTGCAAACAAAATGAACACTTCTAAAAATAGTTCAAAACACCTCTCAGCTCCCCTAGAATGAAAGTTCCCAATATTCTTTTCAATATTGATATTATGGAGCATCTCAACTATATTATTTACTTAATTTATATTTTCTACTACATTTGTTAGGATTTTAGGTATGACATGAGGTTTTGAAATTCATTCTAAAAATTTTAATATATTGAGTTAGAAAATAATTTCATTATTTTGCATATGCCATGAGTGTTTTCAAAACATGTTGAAGAGATTTTCTTCCACTAAAGCTTCCTTACCATAGATAAAATGTGTGCACACATATTTATTTTTAGGTCCTGTTTCTATTAGTCCATCCAAAAATCCACTTTAAAAAGTGAAAACATGGGATCCACTTTGGCAAACTGAAAAAACTAGGTTTAATTTATCTGAAGTAACCTTTTCAGAAATGGTGTTTAAGTGAGCATTAGTTTCTTCTCCACATCATACAATGAAAAGCAAAGAAATCATGCAAGAAAGCTAAAGCTAAAATAACAAAGGAACTCTAAGGAGACAGTCTTGGCCCCTGTGTTCTGCAGCTTCTTATAAGATGTACATAAAATGCAAATTCTCTTACAAAGTTCACACTTAATTGGTTGTATGATTTGTCAGAAGTTACCTAAGTTTTATGAGAAACTGTGAAATGATGAAATCATATACCTATATGTACTGTTAATTATCTCTTGCTGTGTAATGAATTATTCCAAAGTTCTAAATTTTGGAATGTGTATCCAATACACATACATTTGTGGTCTCAGTTTTTGTTGGTAGGGAACCAGGTATGTCATAATGAGATTCTCTTAGAAAAGTCTTTCTAAGACCTTATTTCTAAATGAGATCAAATTTGACCAATCATTAAGAAATTTGGTTAGGAAAGAATCATGTTCAAGCTCTCATACATAATTTCTGAAAATCTTAATTTTTTTTCTGATTTCTGACTGAAGCTGTCTTCAACTTTTTACTTGGAGAATCTCTCCAATGTTACTTTGATAAGGTGGTAAGACAGAGATTGCATGCAAGATGGAGACAAAATATTTTATAACATAGTCTTAGAAAATATAGTTATTCACAGTGACCATAATTTATTCATTTTTAGCAAATGCCCAAGGCCAGAGATTGTATTGACAGTGGATGCTAACAGGTAAAAGCAACTGGAATACCCAGTGACTGACTGCATGTCATAAAACAGATATATTAAATATTGTAAGTTTCTATATGATTTATTATTCTTACTCATTTTATATCTTATGAAAATGTATTAACACTATGCTTATTATCACCATAGTGAGTCAAACTTCTAGAAAGCATACAAATGGGGAGAAAAGAGAGGAAACAGCAAAAGCTTTACCAACAGATGATTATAGAACATAATGCCTTAAAATGATCTTAGACCATGAAGAATTCATGAAGAAAATAACTGTCACATAGTTTTCACTTTCAGAGACCAAAATTCTTAGTATAACACTTATTTATATAAATTAAAGAATAATAAAATTTATTATTTTAGAAAATTTTTCTTTTGGTTTTGTACTCACAACTGGCAATGCTCATAGTTTACTCCTAGCTCTACACTCAATACACTCATGAATCACTCCTGGAGGTTTCTCAGGGGACCATATAGGGTTAGCGCAGGGGACTCAAACTCTCGGCCCGCGGGTTGTTTTCGTCCCTCCCTACAACATTTTGTGGCCTGCCCTAGAGGAATCTTTTTTTGTTTTGTTTTGTTTTAGTTGTTTGGGTCACACACCCCAATGTTCAAGGCTTACTACTGACTTTGCACTCAAGGATCACCGACTTTGCCTCCTGCGGCCCCCAGGTAAATTGAGTTTGAGACCCCTGGTAGAGATATTGAACCCAGACTGCCTACATGCAAGGCAAGGACCATGTCTGCGGTACTATTTATCCTGACCCTGAAATTTATCATCTTACGCAATTACTTTAGTAACTCATTTTATTGACTCACTTAACATTCAGAACAATTTTGTGAATTAGATTTTATAACCCCATTTACAGATGAGAAACATGGCTGAACTCAATGGTCTATCACTATAGCAAAGTACATTAGAACTCTCTTCACAGGCTGTGTGTCCATGCTTCCATCTAAACCTCAGTAGCTTATGATCCTTAAATAGAGGAATTGCATTGTCTTAGGTCATTTAGTGTCCATTAATAAGGAGAAATTTATAATTAGGATATGAGGCCTAAATATTTTTTGGGGGGGGGATCGATCTTTTAGATGTCTTGTCTATCTCTGATAAGCTTCATCTCCTTTCTCATTCAGTCCCTATAGAGGGTAAGATTGACTCCTGGGCCATGTTGTTTCATATGGTCATAGGAACTAAACTGAATTTAATGAATTTGTCAGAAATACAGCCATGGACACAAATGGGAAAATCTTACAAAGATTTGAGGTAGATCACAAACAGGTGATTGGAGGAAATAGCATCACTGTCATTTTGATGCTGCTCTTTCTATTCATTCTGTACATGTATGGGTATATGATAACTAGTGCTACTGAGTTTTAGAGGTATTTTAGTCACCATGACCAATAAAATTATTCATGTTTGGTTTTCAGGAATACAACATTCCTCAAAAAACTAAGAACTGATCTTATCTAATAGGGATGGGAACTCATAAATTTTATAGTGCAGGGCCACCTTTTACCCTGAAAGGTGAAAAGGTAAAAGGTGAAAGGTGAAACTTTGTCCTAAGGACTCAACTTAGGCCTCAGTTGATTGGAGATTGTCTATCCAATCCCAAACCTTGGATCCCATCCTTGGAACTGGCACTGTCTCTTCTGCACCAGCACCAGGAATCAAACTTCCTTCAGGGAGGCCTTAATGCTGCCCAGGCACTCAAATTGCTCCAGGGTAGGTTCTGTGATACCCTAGCAACCAAGAAACAGCAACAACTTTCTTTAAGGGCAGATTTCCCTGCTTTGTCACCTAATGGTGAGATGAATTCAGAAGAAGCTTTGTGTCTGTGTCAGAGAATCTGTGAAACATCAAGATCTCTAATTGCAGAAGTATGACTGCGACAACTGTGATTGAGTAGAACTTTTCCTGTGACCATGAAGAAAGACCTTGGGGTTGGACAATTAGTATGCAGGGAGCTTGTAGTCTTATGACAGGATGCTTCATGGATAGAAACACCTGTTTATTTTTAGGCCAAGGGTATTTCTTTTCTAATTTTCCCAACGTTTGCTGTGCCTATGGAAAAATAAAACAAAACAAAACAAAATCTTCCCCATTTTTTATTTTATTTGTATCTTTTAAATAGGGGCTCCCACCTTTTTCATAGAACCTTGGGACATGAATTACTTTATTTTACCTCATATTCTGAATCTTCCTACAAATTGAGTAAAGGAAAAAAGTGTATTTGTTAAGGGCCTAATGGTCTCAGGCACATTGGTGGAAAAACAAAAATGGTCAGAACTAAATACCCAAGGCAAATTAATGACAATATAATCAAGATACCCAAAATATAATAATCTAAACTTAAAATGGAACCATTACACTGGTAGGCCAGGGGATTGAGGGTAGAGGTATGGTTACTCATTGGGAACTTTGGTGGAGAGAGGCAACACTGGTGGTGGGAATGGCTTTAATAGACTCTCACTATATGACTAAAATCCAACTATGAAGAACTTGTAATTCACAATGCTCTCAATAAAAAATCTAATAACTGTGTACCAATTTGACACAGCAAATCTATTTCTTGAAATATGCCTAAGGGACCTCAAAAAAAAAAAAAAACCCACAATCCAGAAAAGGCATTTAAATGCTTATGTTCACTATTAACAATAACTCCTGAGATTTTGCTGAATAATATTCTAATCCTAATTACCCTCCCAGGATCGCAGATACATTTCTTAGCTTTTCTAAAGCCCAGTTAAAGGATGAAATATGCTTGAACAAAAAAAAAAAAAATCCTCTAAGAACTTTTTTCTAATATAAAGAGTGCACAAACCAATATGCTTGGGTAACTCTCAGTGGCAGGGTTGGGTCAAAAGCCATGTTTAAATTGAAAGAAATCACAGTGAACTATTTTAGACTGAAAATTTGTGCAACTGTAGTATAAACTTTGGTAGTTTTATGAGCTGTATATTTATGAGTTCAAGAAAACCAAGTCTCCTCTTCACAAGCTTTAGATAATCTTATGGAATAAAATAGTGATCATAAGATATTGCTTTTTTTCTCTACATATACAAAAAAACAGAATTTACCTCCCAGAATAAAATAAAAGCACTAGCTTTCTCTTAAGTATTTCTTGTTGATCACACAGGCAACTTACTAAATGGGCTTACTAAATGTCACAGAATCAACAAGTGAGTTTAAGGGGGTGGAGTAGAATTTACTCAGGTGACCAAGGAAAAAACTTGAAAGAGAAGCTAAAATTACAAAGCCATAACCCCAATTACCTACTTCCTAGAAAATGAAAAGTCAGGTAGAAGAAACCTCCCCCAGTGCCTCAGCCATTGTTCTTTTTAACTCTGGGGCCTGCTTATTAACTACTGAGCCAACTTAACTTGCCAGGAACAAAGCACAGTAGAGGCAGCAAAAAAAAAAAAAAAAAAAAAGGGTGGGGGGGGGGAATCTACAAAGACTTGAGGTCATTATCCAGAGTTTCTGCTTGGAAAGTTAACCAAGGAACAAGTAAAATTGGAACCTAGTGCCTTTAGGAGTGTGTTTTATAAGCTTTCTAAAACCTTCTCAAGAAGGCTTCTCCATGACATCCTAGAAGAAAATAAAACACATAGGTCTATATACTTTCATGAACTACATACATTAACATTAAAGTCATGCATCTACCATTTAGAATTACATATCTTCCCATAATTCCCAATGTTTCTCTAACTTACAAGAATTATTCATTCCAATCAGAAAAAAAGAATTATTCTAATCAAATCCAAGATATAAACATTCGATATACACTAGGTATGAACAGACAAATCCAATAGACAGCCTCTTCCTTTCCCTCAAGAAAAAGGTCCTCTTGATTCTATCAGTCTTCTTCATGGTAATTCTCTCATAAGAGAAAAAAATTAAAATATGAGAAAATAACTTGTCATTCCCAAACCCTAGAAGTCTGGACTAAATTGCAAGTTGCCCATTTCCTGATTGTGTGATCTGAGACTTTGTGTTCATATTCTATGGGCTTTGGAGCCTTTTGTGCAAAACAGAATCATCACACAGATTTGGCCAGTTTGCTTTATGCATAGAATAATAATGCTTGTGACATGCCTTGTTAATAACATTTAATTTCTAGAGTATTTCTGCAATGATTCCCTAAGGCAGCATTTCTCAACTGAGGACCATATGACCCTCTGAATGTCCCCCAAGATATTCCAAGGGTTCCAGAGGTAAATAATTATGTAAATTGTGGACCACAGAATAAAACAAGGCACCAACTGTTGAGAACAGGGAAGCTGCAGGGGAAAAAAAGCAAGGTCTAAAGGGAGTTCTGTGGGATAAAATATTAAGTAAAAGTATAGTTCCCACATAACCCAGGGCTTCAACTATTTAACATCTATCTCCAAAACAAAGCATTCATCCAAAAAAAAAACGTGCATCTCTATGTTTATTGAAGCATCTAGTAAGATACTCAGAATATAAAAAAAATTAAAATGTTCAATGACAGATAAATGAATAAACTGTTCTGGTATAGATTACTATGCAGTCAAAAGGAAGGATGTTATCACACAGTTCAAAACAACATAGATGGAAATGAAAACAACATACTTTATCATGGTGTGAAGATTATTCATGCTTATCAACTTTTCTTAAAACTTATCTTAAAAATGTCTTTAAGTGGAGAAACTAATAGGCAAGTCATCTGTCTATTAACAATAGTGCAAACTACAGTGTCAAAAAGGAAAGAGAGATAGAGAGAGAGAAGCAATTTGCCTGCCCTAGAGCAAGGTGGAGGAGAGTGAAAGAGAAATGTGAGACATAGTGATAAGAAGGGTCCACTGGTGAAGCAAGGTGTTAAGTGAAGTTCAAGGGAGGAAGACAAATACCTGATGCTCTCACTTTTCTGTAGCATATACAGTAGCAAGACAAGAGAATGGAAAGTACCAAAAATGAATTGCAGAATTGAGAATACCAAATAAGGTGGAGAAAAGAGGTGTAGGGAATAGAAAGAGACAGATGTTGGTAGCATGGGAATATTGGGCAGGAGTTTGGGGCCTTTAATATTGTAGAGATGAGTATGGTAGAGGTGAACCATCAGGGCCAACACTATTTTAAATATGTAAACCAAGCCATAATAAGTAAATTAAAACAACAGTATTGCTAAGGAGGTGAGGATAGATTTAGAAGAGAAAATTGGGATATTGTGAAGAAATAAACTGGTGCTAGGTTTGTTGTAGCACTCTTCCTGCAAGTCTATTATCAATGGCACTGTAGATCATGGTGATGCCTACATAATTTTTTTCAAAAGATCTTAGCGGTGGGGCTGGCGAGGTAGCGCTAGAGGTAAGGTGTCTGCCTTGCAAGCACTAGCCAAGGAAAGATCTCAACCGCAGTTCGATCCCCTGGAGTCCCATATGTTCCCCCCAAGCCAGGGGCAATTTCTGAGCACTTAGCCAGGAGTAACCCCTGAGCATCAAAAGGCTGTGGCGCGAAAAACCAAAAAAAAAAAAAAAAAAAAAAAAAAAGATCTTAGTAGTAAACCTGTTTTATGCATCTCTAATTTTCCCATTCATTCTTTCCAAAATATTCCCCTTGGCTAAGATATCTAGCCCCATATACTTCAACTTGCTCATTCATGTCTTGGTGATATTCTGATTTTCTGATGCTCAGAAATAGAGAAGGAAAGTACTATTTTTCTCTCAAAGTAATTAAGAATATAGAAGTTCATAATGCCACATGGTAGAGTTTATGTTTGCAGCTCAGAGAATTCTGAGATTCAGACCAAGTGTGGGGAACTTACCTCAAGGCTATCATATATAACACCTTGGCACAAGAATACCCATTCAAGGCCAGCACATATTTATTGAGTTCCCAGAAACTATGGGAGATCAAATATTAAAAAATAATAAAAATTTGAGAACTCTTCCTCAAGAAAGATACAAATATATAAATATATATACATGATACCACCCTATAGACTTCTATCATGTTGTACTTCCAGGGAATACCCCGTATTTAAGCTCCAGATCCAAATATGAACTATCCAAAGTTCATTTCAACTGGTAAAACCACAGTTATCTTATTTCCATATCTTGGAAGCCCATTCTACCCAATATTTTTTAATCACTCAATTAAGACACCTTAAGTCATCTAGGTCACCATTAATCTTCATGTCTCACATCCACATCAAAGCATTGAATTCAAACTTTGAATACTTTGATGCTTTCCCCTTTTGCACTCTACTATGAATCCCTCTGTCATCACTATAGTTACTTTTTTCTTTGTATCTTGTCATAAATGAAATCAGTGAGTATCCTAACTACTCTACCTGCTTTCAGAAAGGCCTCTGAAAATAAGTTATCCTGCTCAAAACCCCAGTTATTGTTCTAAAATTCTGTACTTCTTATTTTCCCTGGATAGCATCTACATTCCTTGGTATGCAATCTCAAACCATTATCTGCTCTTCTGCCTTTCAAATTTCCTTCATAATCTCCTGTAATTCACTGCAACATGGATGGAACTATAAGATATCATTCTAAATAAAGCACCCAGAAGAAGAAAGACACAGAATTACCTCACTTAGATGTGGTATATACAATAATTAGTCAATTATTGGTCATGCAGTGTTTTAAAATTGGGGGGCCTACTTCACCCTTGGCCCTATAGTATATAATGAAGGGAAGAAAAGGAAAGAAATCAAGTGAGAAAGAATTGTTACATGAGAAGCAAATGAAAACAGGGGTCAAGGGAATCTGAGTACGTAGATGGTTTAAATAGTGGAACAGCTAAATATCCAATCACAGATTTAACAACACTGAAAACAGGAGATCCAAACTTCAACAACCAAACTTTAAAATGTGCCTGCCAAAGTGACCACTATATATCTTACATTATATATACGTCACACACACAGTATAACACGTACAGCTCAGTGAAGCTGTAGTGGCCTATCTACACTGGCAGGATTTTCTGATTTGGATACTCCCATGTTCACTATATAACAAACAGCTTATTCAATAAAGCATAAATTTGAACATAATAAATAGCAGAAAATCAAACAAGTATAAAGTACCAAACATTGAGGAAAACATTCATGTATTATTTAATTGCTCACAAGGAAAAGTTACGAGATATGGCATTTTCAAATCAACTGGTGGTGGATATTAAAAAATAATAAGAAATGTTAAAAAAAAGTCACTAAACAGTCTTAAAATAGAATTAGAGGAGGGATCATGGAGGTCAGATAGGAGAGGCTGCATGAAAATCTTGGCTTAGAAGCCATGTGGGAAATAAACATGGAGGTTCGGACTGTGAAATAAAGCTAAATAACTTCTGAAAAAAATAGAATTATAATGGATTGGGATTTTTAAATCAGACTTATTTTAAATTTTAAGTTTTTGACATTGAACAAAAGAATAAAGGCTACCGCTCTTTGAAAAATTTTTTACTCCCACTCCTTCCAAACCTTCCAAGGCCCAGTTCCATTTATTTAGATAAAAGTTAAAATCTTCTTGTCTACCTTCTTAAAAAAAAAAATAGCACAAATCTGGGGATATAGTTCAGTGTAGAGCACTTGCCTTGAATGTATTAGGCCTTAAGTTTGATAGTTTCCACCTTAAGAAATAAAGTAATTTTAAAAATTATATAAAAACAACATATATTTAAGAATATTTTGTCTTAAATAAAAACAGTAGGAATAGTGTTTTTCTTTAACCCAGATGACACAACTTCACCTTATTTTAATTACTAAGATCCTTTTTATAATATTATAAATCTTTATTTAAGCACCATGATTACAAGCATGTTTGTAGTTGGGTTTTAGTTATAAATAGAATACCCTCCTTCACCAGTGCAACGTTCCCACTACCAATGCCCCTCCTCCTCCTCCTCCACTGCTGCCTGTATTTGCAACAGGCATTCTACTTCTCTCATTCTTTAACATTGTCATGCTATTTGTTAGTGTAGTTATTTCCCTAAAAGAGTTTACCACGGGGGCTGGAGAGATAGCATGGAGGTAAGGCGTTTGCCATGCATGCAGAAGGATGGTGGTTCAAATCCCGGCATCCCATATGTTCCCCGACCCTGCCAGGGGTGATTTCTGAGCATATAGCCAGGAGTAGCCCCTGAGCGCTGCCAGGTGTGACCCAAAAACCAAAAACCAAAAAAAAAAAAAAAAAAGAAGAACTCACCACTCTGTGGTGAGCTTAAAATTGTGAGCCAGTCCTTCCAGCTTTTCCAGCCTTCACTCTGTTGTCTTTCAGCCTTATTACAGTAATGTCTTTAATTTTTCTTAAAACCCATAGATGAGTGAGACTATTCTGTGTTTAGCTCTATCCCTCTGACTTTTTTCACTTAAGGTAATAGATTCCATGTACATCCATGTATAGGAAAATTTCATGACTTCATCTCTTCTGATGGCTGCATAATATTCCATTGTGTATTTAACAAATATGTAGTACACCTTGATATGTAGATCTTTCTTTTTCTTTTTTTCTTTTGTATATGTAGACCTTTCTAAAATATGTAGGCCATTATATTATTTCTTTTAGTAAAGATTTTATCATTTGTGGGACATAACCTTAATATCATTTCAGGAATATGGAAAACTCACATGATACATGTACATTTGTAAAATGTCATGAAATTTAATTATAAAAGAGTACACTTGGGTATATATAAATTAAATCTTTATTTAAAAATAACTCAAATTTCTGGGGCCGGGTAGGTGGCGCTGGAGGTAAGGTGTCTGCCTTGCAAGCGCTAGCCAAGGAAGGACCGCGGTTCGATCCCCCGGCGTCCCATATGGTTCCCCCAAGCCAGGGGCGATTTCTGAGCACATAGCCAGGAGTAACCCCTGAGCATCAAACGGGTGTGGCCCAAAAACCAAAAAAAAAAAAAAAAAAAAAACTCAAATTTCTATAGAGTATAACTAATCATATGAAGGAAATTCAGGTAACTACTAACCATATCTAGTAGATATGGGTATAATCTGTTCACAAATAGTCTAGTCACAAAACGTCTGCTTATTAGAAAACATGATAAAATTAACTTAAATTTCAAGAAAAATCCAAGAAAAGCAACCAGAGAGATTGTATAGCATGTAAGGCTCTTGCCTTACATGCAGATATTGCTATTAGATCTCCACAGTACACTTGGAGGATCTTGTTAGATCCTCCCAAAGCACTAACAGTGGTCACTCCTGAATACAGAGACATTTATAGCAATCACCACCAAAAGCATGAAATTCCAAAGAGTACAATAGGTAGAATACTTCTTGATTAGTTTAATTGTGCAAAATTACATTCAAAAAGTTCTTTTCTGATCTGATCCTACATGTCACTCCTTTATTTCAAGTAAGTATTCCAACAATTGGGTACTTTACTCTTGTTCTTTCATCCAAGAAGAATTGTAAAAATATAAAGTAGGACAGCATTCTTGAGAGAGTAGAAATATTCATCTATGTAGATATCTTCACTGCACCATTTTTCATCAAGAACTTCTCAATTGATGAAGAATTAACAGATTCTTGATTTCCATTCCCAAATTTTGGATCAGATGAAAGGTTTCCTTTGATTTCTAAATTCTCAGCCTGGTATACATAAGAAATAAATAGAAAATATTTAGTAGTAAAGAACTATGATTTGTACCAGTTGAGTAACTGGTTCAGGAAGTATTATTTCTTGAAATTATTCTTATCATACTATTAAATAAATAGTATTAAAACCATTACTATTACTGTAATCTTTTTAAATAAAATATTTTAAAAATATAGCTCTGGGAACATGTTATTTTGAACATACATTTAACACTGAGAATTCTTTTATTACAGAAGATGGAAAGGAGGAAGAATGAAAACTGCTTTCTTGAGCCCGTAAAACCCTCTGAAGACTGAATTTTTATGAAAATGTCAATTTTAAATACCACTTGACAGATGTTTTTCCCAAGTTTTTTATTGGAAGAAGTCAGGCAGACTTTCTCCTGCAGACAATGTTTTCTGAGAGGTGGTAAAGCCCCTACAGATAAGTGTCTGCCAATCATTTCCAACACAACAATTTCCATTTTTCCCAAGACCTTCTCAAGAGAATAGAGTATTTACTGCATGTAGGAATTTTCCATTTTATAGTATTTGACTTGGCCAAGATAATTTTGAATATAGTCAGTGATCTGATCTGTCTATGATTTGGGAAGTTCTTTGATTTCCCACTTTTCTTTTCTTTTCTTCTTTCTTTCTTTCTTTCTTTCTTTCTTTCTTTCTTTCTTTCTTTCTTTCTTTCTTTCTTTCTTTCTTTCTTTCTTTCTTTCTTTCTTTCTTTCTTTCTTTCTTTCTTTCTTTCTTTCTTTCTTTCTTTCTTTCTTTCTTTCCTTTCTTTCTTTCTTTCTTTCTTTCTTTCTTTCTTTCTTTCTTTCTTTCTTTCTTTCTTTCTTTCTTTCTTTCTTTCTTTCTTTCTTTCTTTCTTTCTTTCTTTCTTTCTTTCTTTCTTCCTTCCTTCCTTCCTTCCTTGCCACACCCAGGGGTGCTCAGGGGTTACTCCTGGCTGTCTGCTCAGAAATAGCTCCTGGCAGGCACACGGAACCATATGGGACACCGGGATTCGAACCAACCACCTTAGATCCTGGATTGGCTGCTTGCAAGGCAAACACCGCTGTGCTATCTCTCTGGGCCCTCCACTTTTCTTTATTACAGTCATTTCACTACTCACTACTACTTGAGGATATGTGCATATATTATTAAAAGGAAGAAGTCAACCTAATGATCCTATCATATTTTCATTTATGATAAAAATAATATCAAGACAAGGAGAATACACTGTCTCAGATGAAGTCTGGGAATATGGAAAAATTATTATAACCATCATCAAATTCCAGGTAATTAATATAAACCTATGTAAATATAAACTGGGTTACATGAATTTGGATCTTCTCCTCTAACTGATGTCTCATTAATCCAGTCTCTTCTTAACTTATGTGTCATTATAACTATCAACACATCAGGGGCTAGAGTGACAGCACAGTAGTAGGACTTTGCTTGTGGACCTTGTAGGACTTTGCTAGTAGGACCTTGCTTGTGACTGACCCATGTTTCTTTCCCAGCATCCTATATGCTTCTCTGAGCAGAGTCAGAAGTAACCCCTGAGCACTGCCAGGTGTGATCCAAAAACCATTTTATATCTCTATAAATATAATAAAATGTGTATAATATAATCTTCAACATGATTGATGCACAGTTATCACTTCATAGGAAGATAAATTGGGTGACACAAGGTTTATGCATAGGTACAGAAGAGACTCACATCATATAGTCATCACTTAATAATAAATGTCAACACTCCTCTCATAAAAGCCAATGCTACATACCCAGGACATAGGTAGATTTTTATAAATGCTTTGATCAATAGATTATGTGGAAGTGACACATCCTGAGTCCCAAAATTAAATTATAAATATATAACAGAAAATATGACTTTATATTCTCTCTCACACACACAATTTTACTCACCTTTGAACTACAGCCACTATCTCATGAGGAAGTCTAAGCCATATGTGTGTGCATACATTTCATCTAACAGCTCTAAGTCTTTTTTCAGCAAACATCCAGATTTAACTCTTGACATATAAATGAATGTCACCTCAATCTTTGTATTATATCTTTGAAGACCAGACCTACACAAATGACAAGAAATAACAGGGTAATCTTACTATTATAAGCCATTAAATTTGGGGGTAACTTGTTATGGAGTATCAAGTAACTAATATAATGTGCTACTTGTTAATCATTGCTTCTCTCATGTTTTAGAATTTTGTTTATTAATAGTTTAATGTTTTTATTTAAAACATCATTGTTTATAGTTATTATTAGTCGAGTTTTAGAAATATAATGTTTTGAGGCCAGAGTGATAGCATGGAGGTAAGGCGTTTGCCTTTCATGCAGGAGGTCATCGGTACGAATCCCAGCGTTTCATATGGTCCCCCGTGCCTGCCAAGAGCAATTTCTGAGCCTGGAGCCAGGAATAACCCCTGAGCACTGCCGGGTGTGACCCAAAAACCACACACACAAAAAAAATATAATGTTTCAGCACCAATCCCACAACCAATGTTAAACTACCTCCCCATGCTACCATACCCTCACCCCAGCCTGCCATCATAACAGACATGTTTGCAAGTTTGGTAGTTAAAGTTTGTGTCTCATGATTTCATTGTTGTTGATTCCATGCCTTAGATATTTATTTTTTTCTTACTAAATGCCACCGATGCACCTAAGACCCTTTGGCCCTTGGCCCTTGTTATTTCACATCTCTCTTCCCAATGCTCAATTTATTTTCTTCTCTTCTCCTCTCTATACTCTGAGCTCGTTCTAGACAACCCCCATTTAAAACATTGCATTCCTTCATGTAGTTATTCTGAATACAGCATATAAGCCTGCTATAATTCTTTAGTTTCTCTGTATGAAGTTGCCCGCTAGGTTTCTCATACTGTCATCTGAAAAATGAATCACCATAGCCATTCCAGGGTCACCTACATCCATGCTGTATGGAGCAATTTTGTTGGCAAGAAGCAAAGGCCATATTGAAAGGGGTAATATCTCAGAAATATTTACATTATGCCTAGTTTAAAAACTTGTTAGAGATACCCTGGAATTCACAACAATAAAAATACTTATCATTCTACACTTGAGGAGGTGAATTGGGAAGTAGTTATAAAAATATAAAATCTTTGGGCCAGAAAGATAGCACAGTGGTGGAAGGACGCATGTAGAAAGATGGTGGTTCAAATCTCAGCATCCTGTATGGTCCCCCAAGCCTGCAGGGGCTATTTCTTTTTTTTTTTTTTTTGTGGTTTTTGGGTCACACCCGGCAGTGCTCAGGAGTCATTCCTGGCTCCATGCTCAGAAATTGCTCCTGGCAGGCACGGGGGACCATATGGGACGCCAGGATTTGAACTGATGACCTCCTGCATGAAAGGCAAACGCTTTACCTCCATGCTATCTCTCCGGCCCTTAGCATAGAGCCAGGAGTAGCCCCTGAGTGCTGCCAAGTGTGGCCCAAAAACCAATATATATGTACAATCTCTACCTATCAGGAAGTAAAGGCAGTCTTTAATAATGTAAACATTCTCAAACTGAAAACAAAAAAGCTGAATTTATAAATGTTCCTCTCACATTCTGATTTTCCATCAATCAATATTTCCTATTAGGAGAACTAAACAGGGAACAAAAGGACAAAATGTGATAGCTGAAAAAATTCCTAGTACTGAGTATTCTAGAATACAGTAAGAAATAGAAAGTAAGAAAAAGAAAGACCTGGAGGGGTGTTTATTCACTACCTGCTCATTCACTACTAACAATATTATCATTATCACCCTCATCCTCCCTATTCTTACCAACATCAACACTGTCTTTATCTTCATAATCTTTATACTGTCTCAAATGTGCAATACTACTTTTTGATTTACAAAATAATTCCTCATGCTTTGTCTTATATTATTTTTGGTAGAAAAGTTCACCCTGCATCAGTCAGAAAGATTAGCACATAAAAGTAGATCTTATTTTGGGGCCAGAGAAGTGGCGCAGCTGTAGGGTGTTTGCCTTGCATGCAGCTGACCCAGGACAGACCTGGATCAATCCCCCTGCATTCCATATGGTCCACTAAAATAGGAGCAATTTCTGAGTGCATAGCTCGAAATAACCCCTAAATGTTACTGGGTGGCCCAAAAACAAACAAACAAGCAAAAAGATCTTATTTTAATCTCACAAATATCTGAACATTCTTATTAAATTTAAGAATTTGATATAGGGCCCGGAGAGATAGCACAGCGTTGTTTGCTTTGCAAGCAGCTGATCCAGGACCTAAGGTGGTTGGTTCGAATCCCGGTGTCTCATATGGTCCCCTGTGCCTGCCAGGAGCTATTTCTGAGCAGACAGCCAGGAGTAACCCCTGAGCACTGCCAGGTGTGGCCCAAAAACCAAAAAAAAAAATTGATATAGAAACAGATATAAAACACAAAAATCCATGATATATATGCCAATAGTATGTCAAGTGCTGACATATACCACAAAGAACAATAAAGAGTAGTGTTGGCATGGGTGTGGTGGGAAAATGGGACCATCATTCACAGTTGGTTGAAAAATCAATTGGCTGAGTGTTTTTGAAGAATAATATGGTTAGTTCTCAAAAAACTGAGAATTGATTTCCCATTTGATTCAACAGTTTCATTTCTGGACATCTACCCTAAAGGTACAAACTCTATTCAGGAAGCACATTTACATTTCTATATTGAAGGCAACATTGTCCACAATAGCCAAAATCTAGAAATAACCCAAAGACCAAAGAACAGATGACTAGAAAAAGCAACTATACTGCATATGCACAATAGAATACTAATCAGCTATAGGAAAAGATGAAATAAGGCAATTTGTGACTACTTGGATGGCTTTAGAGAGCATCATGCTGAAGTAAACTTAGAAAGAGAGGAATAGATATAGAATGTCCTCCCTCATGTGAAAGATATAAATATTATGGGATCTATATAACTAATTTCCAATGGCAATAAACACTGAGAAATCAGTAGAAAAGGCTTCAGTAGGAAGATTATAATAGTGAGAAGTGGGGATATACTTGGTCATAGTGGAGGATGTGGTGCTGTCAGAAATTTTATGTTTAGAACCCCTTCAATAACAGTTTTATAAACGACAATGCTTAAAATAAAAATTTAAAAATTATTATATAAAGTGAGTCATACAGGTAAGTACAAACCTCTGAGGTTTGATTCCAAGCACCATATATGGTCCCCCAAAGACCACTCCAAAAGGGATGACATCTGGAGAAAGCACTGCTGCATGTGGCTCCAGAACTAAATGATATATGTCCAAGTATCATAATAAAAGCGCAGTGTTATGAAGACTTGATCAAAAAAAGACTCATAGGCATAGTGAAGGGCATATGTCAACAACTGCAGTTGTACATCTACTAGACAATGGAATACTAAGCAGCTTTTGGGGAAAATGAAGTCATGGAATTTTCTTATACATAAAATGATATGGAGAGTGTTGTGATAAATAAAATAAATCAGAGGGAGAGAAATAGATATAGAATATATCTATTAGATATGTATATAATAGATATAGAATGTACCACTTATTGTGGTAGAAAAAACTATGGTTTTAATATCCAGATACAATAGAGAGAAGGGCCAATAGACCCAGGAGTCCATGAAAGGAAACTTGCCACAAATAGTGGAGGAGTGCAATTAGGACAGAGAAGAGACCACTATGGCAATGATCATTGGAAATAGTCACCCTAGACAAGAACTTAGTCCTGAAAGAAGATAAAGTGATAAACATGATACCTCTTCAGTAAAAATATTGCAAACCTCATGTCTAAAAGGAAAAAAAAAAAAGAAGAGAGCAAGAAAGAGAAGAAAATTTCTTTCTTTTTTTTTTTTTTTTTTTTTTTTTTTTTTTGGTTTTTGGGTCACACCCGGCTGTGCTCAGGGGTTACTCCTGGCTGCCTGCTCAGAAATAGCTCCTGGCAGGCACGGGGGACCATATGGGACACCGAGATTCGAACCAACCACCTTTGGTCCTGGATTGGCTGCTTGCAAGGCAAACACCGCTGTGCTATCTCTTCGGGCCCAGAAGAAAATTTCTGCAATAAAGGTAGTAAGGGATAGGACAGGGGGCATGGTGAGAGGCAGGGAATCTAGGGACATTGGTGGTGCACTTTTGAAGAGTGTTGAAATTTGGATGATTGAAATTCAATCATGAACAACTTTGCAAGTGTGTATTTCATGGTAATTTATTAAAAAATAAACAAACAAGTAATGTGGCCTTGGTATGCTAAGACTTACAAGGAAAGATAAGGTATTTGGACTGAGATATTAGGTATAAGGAATTTATTGGTTCTTTTTTGTAACCAGAGTAATAAATTATTCTAAGTAATTTTCAGGAATACCAGTGGTAGACTGAGTAGATAGTGTGCACATAAAAATAGAGGGGCGATAACTTAGAGTATTACTACCCTAATTTCAGTATTAAAAATCATTACTAGGGGCCGGTGTGGTGGCGCTAGAGGTAAGGTGTCTGCCTTGCCAGCGCTAGCCTAGGACAGACCTCGGTTTGATCCCCCCGCGTCCCATATGGTCCCCCAAGCCAGGAGCGACTTCTTAGCGCATAGCCAGGAGTAACCCCTGAGCATTACCGGGTGTGACCCAAAAAAAATAAATAAATAAAAGAATCATTACTAAATGAAGGGAAATAGAAACAGATGTGGCAATAGACTGATGGTTCAAAAACCAAGAGAGTAAACAATGTCTTTTCAGTCAGCTAATCTCCACTGTCCAAAGCACATATATGTATTCAAATTTCATAGGGTTTCTGTGCCAAGAACATGTTGAAACAACACAGACAAAGGGGTTCACTTTCCACCCCAATTCAGTAATAAAATTGAACACCAAATGTGCAAGCAGGAAGTCAGAACTAAAAGTCAGTACTTAGTATCTTCTTGGCCTAATCTCCTTCCTTTTTCCTTATTAAGAATAGTGGTCTTGGGCCGGGAGAGATAGCACAGCGGCGCTTGCCTTGCAAGCAGGCGATCCAGAACCTAAGGTGGTTGGTTCAAATCCCGGTTTCCCATATGGTCCCCCGTGCCTGCCAGGAGCTATTTCTGAGCAGACAGCCAGGAGTAATCCCTGAGCACTGCCGGGTGTGACCCAAAAAAAAAACAAAAAACAAAACAAAAAAAAAAGAATAGTGGTCTTCAGTTACTTGCCCAGGGACTCACATCAGTCCACAGATCTAAAAAGGTTGAAAAATACTCGTTTACAATTTCAGTTATAGCTGCTGATCTATGAACTGCTATATAGTACAGATGACTAACTGTGATTATAAAAAATTGAAAAACTGACCATTAGCTCTGATCCTTTTCTGCCCCCTTTGTTCTTGTCTTGCATGTGATTGCTCCCTGTGGTCCCTGGACCACCCCTGTGCTACTTCCTGCCTCTCAAATTCAAGACATGCCCTGACAGACCCAGAATGTTAATGCTAGCCTCTTGTGTCATCTAGATGCCTCAAAGCCTCTGACCCTCTTCCCATCCCATTGTGTGACTTCTCTCTGGTACTCTGGACCAGAAGCTAGGCACCACTGCCCTCCTTTATAACTCTAAACTGCATGGATATGACAGTCTCACCCCTTCTTCCCTACTAAGTGTTGGTGGTTTTTTTTACTTTGCCTCTAATATCTCCCTAAGTATATTTTATGCAAATGGCATTATTAGATATCCATCAATATGAACACTGAAAGAGCATTTTATGGCACAGATATTGCTAAATTAACAGATCATAAGGAGAAATAATTCACTGAAATACAAAGAAACAGTTTAAATCTCAGAAAATTGGGATTCTCAAGCTCAAATCACAGTACCAACAAATATTTAAGAACAATGAGGAAACAAAGAAATGCTCATGTTCTGCCAGACAGGAACACTTGTCAGCCATCAGTGCCCCATATAATGACTATGTAAATAAGGCATTCATTAAAAGAACAATTCAACCATCTAAAAGCTAAACTATCCAGGGTATCTAGAAGTCATAAAAATTGAATTAAAAGTGTTACAGAATTCAACATGAGAAGTACCCTATCTGTCATTAATTAGAGTCAAAATACTAGCCATCATCAATTACAAAATGACATAAGAAATTGGTCAGAGAGACAGTACAGCAGGAAGGACAGTTGTTCCATAAGCAGCTGACCCAGGTTCAATTTCTGGCATCCCATTAGTTCACCAAGCACTGCCAAGAGTGATCCCTGAGCACAGAATTAGGAGAAATCCTGAGCACTGCCAGATGCAACCCCCTGCCCAAAAGGAAAAAGAAATAAAAAAGTGGAAGAGAATGATGAAAAAATGTGATAGATCAAAGAAGGGAGAGTAACCTTGCAAATATATGGACACCAGAAGATGAGGAAAAGAGATATAAAAGAACAACTGGGAGAGAAGAAATAATTACTAAAAACTTTATGATTCTTGTGTTCCAGTGGTAGCACAGTGATAGGGCATTTCCTTGCATGTAGCTGACCCAGGATGAAAGCAGATTTGATTCCTGGCATCCCATATGGTCCCCAGAGTGAAGAGCAATTTCTGAGAGTAGAGTAAGGAGTAATCCTGAGTACTATCGGGTGTGGCAAAAACAAAAACAAAAAAAACTTTATGATTCTGTATAGAGGCATATGCAGAGATTGAAGAGGCTAAAGTATACAAACAAAATAGACTAAAACAAAAACAACATCTATATAAAATAATCAACAGGGTAAAATCAAAAGACAAATACAGGCTACTTAAAGCAGAAAGAGAGAGGGGATGAAGTGATAGCACAGTGGGTAAGGTGTTTACCCTGTATGTGGGTAGCTCATCCAGGTTTGATACCCAGCTTCCCATATGATTTCTGGAGCCCACCAGGAGTTATTTCTGAAGGCAGAGCCAGGAGTAACCCCTTTTGCAGATGATCTGTTAATATATACTTTGGCATATCCACCTACAGGACTTACAAACATTCATAATAATGGACCTACATATTATATTATTATTCATTAATGCAGAATGTACAATAGCTCAGATGTGGAATCAACCTACATATCCAATCACAGATTAATGGATTATGAAAACATGGTATATACAATAGAATATTATACATTTCAAGGTACAATGAAACCATGAAATGTGTTGTTGCATCTTATTGGGAATGGAAGATATCATGAGTGAAGTAAACTGGAAGAAAAACAACACAAGATGATCTCATGTATTTGTGGCATAAAGAAAAACTGGATGAGGAAATAAAACATTGTACAAAAATGGGGTACCTATATCAAACTTGACCCAAACACCTAGAGAAGAGAAGGACAGAGACAAAAAGAAAAGAAAAAACAAAAAGAAAAAAACGACAAAGACAAAAAGGAAAGAAGATGAAACGGGGAAGTAATGGAAGAACAGAAATTGGGACATCAATTATATTGGTCATGTGGGAGAGTGGTAGTTATAAATCTACAACAGGAACTCAACAACACTGAAAACATAAAATCTAAGCTCAACCATCAAACTTTGCAATGGTTTAATGTTCAGACCAGGGAGGTGTGGTTCATGAATGCCATCAGAGCTTAAAAGTTTCCAGGACCATACCTGGTGATATTTTGGGGGCATCTAAGTTTATACCTATATGTAATGCTGGTAAACAAACTTGTGCCTCACAGATGTAAGGCAAGCTCTCTGGTCATCTGAGCTCTCCCCCAGACTCAAGCTCTAGAACTTGAAGGAAAGCTATAATTCTTAAAAAAAAAAAAAAAAAAAAACTAGTATTGGAAATGAAGCGATAGCATAGCAGTAGGGTGTTTGCCTTGCACGTGGCTGACCCAGGACAGACCTGGGTTCCATTCCCAGCATTCCATATGGCCCACCAAGTCAAGAGCAATTTCTGAGCACATAGCCAGGAGTAACCCCTGAACGTCACCGGGTGTGGCCCCAAAACAAAAACAAAACAAAACAAGTTAGTATTAAATTTGCATGGTGAGCCTGAAATAGAAGTTAGAGATCAGATAGAAGAAAGTGGGAAAGAAAAAATTTATTTTTATATTGTAAGAAACAGGATGGATGAGACCATGAATAGAAAAATTCAAAGATCCAGGCCGGAGAGATAGCATGGAGGTAAAGCATTTGCCTTGCATGCAGAAGGCTGGTGATTCAAATCCCAGCATCCCATATGGTCCCCTGAGCCTGCCAGGAGTGATTTCTGATCATAGAGCCAGGAGTAACCCTTGAGCACTGCTGGGTGTGACCCAAAAACAAAACAAAAAACAAAACAAAAACAAAAAAAAACAAAAACTCAGAGATCCTTCACTAATACCAGAACAGAAGAACTCTATAAAATTAGGAAGAAAGTGAAATAGAAACACCTAATCTGGAGCCCAAGTGATAGTACAGTAGGTAGTCAAGTAGAGCACTTGAGTTGCATGAAGCTGACTTGGGTTCAATTTAAGGCAATTTGCTGCCACTTGGACTTAATTGGAAGGTATTATGCTAAGTGAAGTCAGAAAAAGAAGCAGAAGATATCACTTATTTGTGGTAAAGAAATTAATAGGACATCTAATCCGGAGTGTTGAAGGTGGGACTATCAAAGAATGAATAGCTAAATACTGTAGATTCCAGATTATAGAAATAAGAAGGACAAAAAAGAAATCAAAGGGGGAATATTAAGCAAAGATGGATGGCTGGGGCTAGAGTGGTAGCATAGTGGTAGAGTGTTTGCCTTGTACATTGATGACCCAGGACAGATTCAGGTTCGATCCCCAGCATCCCATATGGTCCTGCAAGCCAGGAGCAATTTTTGAGCTCAGAGTCAGGAGTAACCCCTGAGCACTGCTGGGTGTGGCCCCAAAAAAACAAACAAAAGAGATGGATGGGAAATAGCAATGCAGCAAACAATGGCTTTTAGCACATTGGTGGTGTAGAGGTATTGTGAATATTGATGGATGGAAGTTCACAATGGTAGTGGGAATTGGTCATAGGATATATTTTGCCTGAGCCTCTTTTAAGAACAGTTTTGTAGGGGCCAGAGAGATAGCATGGAGGTAAGGCATTTGCCTTGCATGCAGAAGAATAGTTGTTCGAATCACGGCATCCCATATGGTCCCCCGAGCCTGCCAGGAGTGATTTCTGAGCATAGAGCCAGGACTAACCCCTGAGCGCTGCGGATGTGACCCCCCCACACACAAAAAAAAGAACAGCTTTGTAGGGTCGAAAGAGATAGCATAGTGGCTCTGCACTCAGAAATAGCTCCTGGCAGGCATGGGGTACCATATGGGATGCCAGGAATTGAACCAGGGTTCGCCTGGGTTGCCATACAAAGGCAAACTCCCTACCACCGTGCTTTCTCTCTGGCCCAATACTTTACTTTTAATAAAAAATTTTACAAAGAAAATCATGTGATAGACATTATAGAAGAAGAGATGATGTTAAGTATGACATTTTAAGAAATACGGCAGGTAAAGGGAAAGTAATTTTTTGTTAACTTTGACTAACGATGGAATACTCTGGCAAAGAGAGCAGTAGCAGAGACAAAACTAAGGTAGAGAAGATGGTAGGAGGTGAGACTAGCAGCTAAGAATTCATACCACAGAAGTTATGGCTGCAGTGAGAGCAGCTAAAATTTTCTGTTGATTATTAGAAGGAGGTTGAGATAGGGCATGGTTATAGCATCCAAAGAAAATCAGCATTATGAAAGCCAAGGCAAAGAGAGGTTCAGAAAGGAAAGGTTGTGAGCGGTGACATAAGGCTATGGAAATCACAGAAAATAATCATCTGGAAGATAGTCATTTGGTTTGTGATTCAGAATTTAAGGCTTCACAATATCTTTTTAGCAAACCACTGGGGAGTT
This sequence comes from Suncus etruscus, assembly GCF_024139225.1. Lineage (NCBI taxonomy): Eukaryota > Metazoa > Chordata > Mammalia > Eulipotyphla > Soricidae > Suncus > Suncus etruscus. The sequence continues at coordinate 68,132,905 of NC_064853.1, read as the reverse complement.
GGAAAGGGCATAAGGAGCAGGATAGTTCTGTAGGACCTACAAGATCTCAGTGACATGAGTCTCTGAAAATTGGAAATTGCTTGATGAAAAAATGATCACTAACTCTATCAGTCTCTAATCTTAAATAATTGAGAATTTTGAAAGATAAATGATGGATAATACCTTATTTTTAATTTTAGAAGATTACAACCACTTCAGAATTAGTCAGCCCATACAATTACAACCCACTCACTGCCAGTCCTGTTTTTTCTTTCCTCGAACTTCTTACCCAACTTGTCACTTGAAAGCTAACTCTAAGTATTAAATAAATATTTTCTTAAATAATTCCTTATAGTCTCTTATAAATAATCCTTATATAATCTACTTGTAAAAATTTAGTGATGAGTTTGTTTCCTATGCGGCTTGGGTGAGATTTTGCTCCCTTGTGCGGCCTGGGGGAGACTTTGTTTCCTGTGCGGCTTGGGCGTTCTTGGATACAAAGGGCGGACAAGCTAAGATGGCAGCTCGGGATACCACACGAGATACCATACCCAGTTTGCACTACGAGATGGCCCTGAGAAAACTCTTTAACATACACTTTATCTCTAGGTTTACCTTCTTTTAGGGTTTCAAGCACGTGACCAGTCAGACCACCGAAGCAGTAACAGCGAACGTACAGACCCAAACTACATGCTCTATTCACTGAACACATTCAAGCAAACTAGCATTCCCTTGCTATTGTCTCCTCTCTTCTCACCACTTTCTTGGTTATTTTTTTCTTTTCTATTCTTTTCTTTACTTTCTATCCTTTCTCTTCTCCCTTTTTTTCTAATGTATTTTTCTCTTTTCTCCCTCCCTACCCCTTCCATACACCTTACCCTTTCCCCCCTCTGGAAATCCAACTATCCCTCCACCCCTCAATCCCATCCAGACCTCCCTCTATATTAAAACACTTCACCCTCAGTCCTTAATCTATTAGGCAACAAGATCGACCTCCTACCCCAACGAACCAGTACCCAGCACCCAAGAGAAGGGACACCCAGTCAAACCCACACCTCGTCCCGGGCAAGAAAAGACAGCCAACTCCCCTGCGGACTCATGCTGCGAGGCCCTCCCTACCAACTCCCCCTAACATGGACTGTTTCTTGAAACCGGACCTAGGTCCAAAAGTATCCCCAATGCAAGAACTCTTCCAAGACCTCCCTGCCGCAAATTTTTACCAACCTGAAGAAGGTCAGGGGGTGTGATAGGAAGATGCCTGGGAACCCACACATCACAAGAAAAACCCAAAAGACAATGGGAAAAACTGTACTTCCAACATAGGCATAAGACCTGTAATACACCACCTCGTTACCTGCTCTCCCCCAAATGTAAGGTAGTCTTTTGCACCATTTTGGTCCTTTAAAAACTTCGCTAACTCATTTTAGTTCTTTTTTTTTTCTTAAATTTATTTATTTATTTTTTTAAATGTTGGTTCTATATATACATTTGTGAGCACATACATTTTTATTTATTTTATTTTATTTTATTATTTTTTTTATCATTTTTGGGTATGTGACCTGTGTCTGTTATCCCCTCTGTCCACCCCCAACCACACCGACAATACAATGTAGCTCCACTTCCCCCTGCAAAGACACACTAAATAAAGGGGAAATCTTACATATAAAAAAAAGAGCTCTTATCTACTAGAGATAGGAACTCATAGTTGTTTACAATACAGGGATATCTCCTACCTTGAAAATATGTCATGTGGAATCACTTAGACCTCAGATGATTAGATACCATTCATCCAGCCTTGAACCCTGGATCCCAGACATAGAATCGGCACAGCTCTTCACAACAGCTGCAGGAAACAAACTCCATCCGGGACAGCCTTAATACTGCGGGGTCAACAACAAGGGCCAGCTCTAACATGATATCCTGACAAAGAGGAAAATGTGAACAACTTGACCTTAGAGCAGATTAGCCTACCTTACCAGCTAACGACAAGACAAAACCAGAAGACTCGGCACCCTTTGGTAGGTCCAAAAGCCAAGATCGTGACTTACAGATGACTGGCTACTAGAACCACGACCAGACAGTATACATCTTGGGACCAATAAAAAAGCCCTAGTTTAGGGTTTGAACTATGACTTGCACAATAAGCATGATCCCCAGTCCCAAAGGTCTGACAGAGACAACTGCAACAGAATGAGGCTTCTGGAAGCACAAAGAAAGACGCTATCCTAGGTGCCATTCTAGGTTCAGTGCAAAGACCAAGGTCACCAACCACAGAAGATGGATTAAAACGACACTGAAGTAACAGAACCTCTAGAACCACAAAGACTGACTTCATCATAAGTCCTACCTCAGGATCTGTGCAGATACTGAGACCTCTAAACACAGAGCTCTGAGTGTATCACCCTGGACAGAACAGAAGTCTTCCACACACCAAAAAACACCACCGGGAGAATAAATGATCCTGAGCAATGTCTAGAGCTGATCCCATGACAGTATACTCCAAGGACGGAGAAACCCCATATTTCTTAGGCCAAGTGAATTCCTTTTCGAATGACACCAATATTTACTGTGCCAGGGCAGGAGGGGGAAAAACAAAAATACAAAAAGCACAAAACCTTGGTTATTTTATATATATATATATATATATATATATATATATATATATATATATATATATATATATATATATATATATTACCTTCATTTATTATTGTTATTATTATTTTTATTTACCTATCTATTTTGGTCGATTTCTCTGTTTGGGTGTGATTATTGAAATCGTTGTCCCCAATTATACTTATTTTTTTCTCTTCTTTTCTTTTCTTTCGTTATGTGCTATGCCATGTTTCTTATTTCAAGACCATGGCGTGTTTTTTGTTTGTGTGGGTTTTTTTTTTGTTTTTTTTTTTTTGTTTTGTTTTGTTTTGCTTTGTTTTTCCTCTGTTTTTTTGTGGTGCTTAAAGATATAGCTGGAGTCCTCACTGGATAATTGACACTTTTTTTGGTACTGGTGGAGTGTTTCACCTTCTTTCTCTCCTTCATCTCCCAAATCGATGATGAGAGCTTCTAGAAGGATTCCACCCATTTTTGGAGTATTAGACTCTTACCCCAGTTTATTTATCTTCTCTTTTTCAGGCAAAACCACGCAACTTGAACTAGCTAGTCCTGCCTACAGTTAGAGGGGGAGAGAAGGGAGGCATCAAGACCAAACAGGTGCAAGACTACTAAGTAGTGGGTTGGATACAGAGGGGACCACATATTCTAGCCGCCCTGGGGGTGAGGGAAGAGGAAATGGGAGGTAGGACAAAAACGGAGGGGTAGGGAGGACAATTTGGTGATGGGAATCCCCCCTGATTTTATATAAATATGTACCTAAAATGTTATTGTCAACAATATGTAAGACACTATGATCAAAATAAAAATTATATTAAAAAAAATTTAGTGATGATAATGTAGTCCAGCACATAGGACATTTGCATTGCTTACAGCAGATCTAGATTTTATACCTAATACCATATCTATTGCCCAGTGTCCTGGTAGGAGGGATACCTGAGCACAGCACCTGGTGTAAATCATGAGCTTTACTGAATATGACTCCCATCCATCAAAAAGTTAAAAAGCAAAACAAAACAAAACAAAACAGAAGTTTGTAGACCAGAGAGCTAGATAAAAGAGATGCATACCTGTTTGAAGTTCTACAAGTGGGAAATCTAGTTCAATTCCTGGAAAGTCATGATCTTCTGACTGTCAAGAATGATTCCTGAGTACAGAGAAAGGAATAGACATGGGAACTACTAGATTTGGCCAAGAAATGAGATAGAGGAGGAGGAAGAAGAGGAGAAGTAGAAAAAAAAGGAGAGAGGAGGAGGAGGAGGAAGAGATGAGGAGAGTAGAAGAGGAGAAGATGAAAAGGAAAAGAAAAGGGGCCCGGATAGATAGCACAGCAGCATTTGCCTTGCAAGCAGCCGATCCAGGACCAAAGGTGGCGGTTCGAATCCCGGTGTCCCATATGGTCCCCCGTGCCTGCCAGGAGCTATTTCTGAGCAGACATCCAGGAGTAACCCCTGAGCAAAGCTGGGTGTGGCCCAAAAACCAAAAAAAAAAAAAAAAAAAAAAAGAAAAGAAAAGAAAAGGAAAAGAAAGAAAGAGGAGAAGAGGAAGAGTGGAGGAGGGGAGAAGCAGGAGGGGAGGATGAAGGGAGGAGAGAGTGGAAGGAGGAGGGAGAAAATGGGGATTTGGGAAAGGACGATTGAAGGAAAAAGAGGAGAATAGAGAAAGTACAAAGGAAGAGAGGAGGAATGTCAGAGGAAGAGAGAGGAGGAGGGAAGTAGAAGGGGAGGAAGAAAGTGAGGGGAGGAGGAACAGGGAGGGGATAAGAGAAATAGGAGGAGAAAGGGAGAAAGGAAATAAGGTGATGAAGAAAAGATGAGGAGAGGGAAGATAAAAGGAGGAGAGTAGGAGGGAGAGAGGAGGAGGGAAGAAGTGGGAGGGGAGAGGCTAAAGGAGGTGAAGGACAGGAGGGGAGTAGGAGGAGAAGTAGGGAGAAGAGGAGAAAGAAATGTAGATGAAAAAAGAAGGGAAGAGATAAATGATGATAGGAGGAAGTGGAGAGAAGAGAGAAGTGGAGGGAAGAGAGAAGAGGAGGGAAGAAGGAAAAAAGGAAGAGGAGGAGAGTAGGTAGAGCAGGAAGATGTGGGGGGAAAAACAGAAAGAAAAAGGTCAGAGTTTAAAAAACAGTCACTGGCCATTGTTACATTTAAAAAATTAACAGTAATCTACATAACTCACATTTATATTTTCTCCAATTATCTCATTTAGGTTATATCTAGGAAGAGGAGGAGAGTAGGTAGAGCAGGAAGATGTGGGGGGAAAAACAGAAAGAAAAAGGTCAGAGTTTAAAAAACAGTCACTGGCCATTGTTACATTTAAAAAATTAACAGTAATCTACATAACTCACATTTATATTTTCTCCAATTATCTCATTTAGGTTATATCTAGGAAAGTTTTTTAAAGAATGGTAATAGGTCCTATTTTGTAACATTGGAATTTTGTTGATAGCACCCATATGGTGCAATGTAGCAGACTCTTCTATCCCTTGTGCAAATTAGATCCAGAGGCTGCATGGAATTCACATTTGGTTGTTATAAAAACTTGTGTGGCTCCTACAATCATATCAATAAATAAAAATGTCCTGTGATCTCTATACTTTGATGTTCAGATTGGTTTGAAGGATCATAAGCCATTTACCCTACTTATCTATTGTGAATTCTAATCATTTTATTTATTTATTTTGGGGTTTGGAGACCACACTGTAATGTACTCAGGGCTTATCCTGATTCTACATTCAGAGATCAGACCTATTGAAGCTCAGGGGACCATATAGAGTGACAGGGATCAAACCCAGGTTTGATCAAACCCAGGTTGGCCATGATCAAGGCAAGTGTTTTACCTGCTAATGTATTTCAACACCACCAATATTCTTCATTATGTTGCTAATAAGATACAAATTTTAATTTATTATTTAAAAATAAATCTATTTTTATCACCAGAATAGTTAAAAGTATATAAAACAGAACAATAAATATAAAGCACCACCATTTTCTAAATATAAGAAACCTGTCTAGGGTCACAGAGATAGTAGAGTGGACAAGATGCTTGTCTTGTTCTTAATCTACCAGGAATAAATGATCCCTGAACACAGAGCCAGGAGTAAGCTCTGAGTTTAAAAATCAGTTACTGGCCATTGAGTGTGACCTCCTCTAAAAAGAATAAATTACTGGCAAATGTAGGACAAGCAATATGTGTGTGTGTGTGTGTGTGTGTGTGTGTGTATTGGTTTTTGGGTCACACCCAGCAGTGCTCAGGGGTTACTCCTGGCCTGTGCTCAGAAATCACTCCTGGCAGGCATGGGGGAACCATATGGGATGCCTGAATTTGAACCACAGTCCTTCTGCATGAAAGGCAAATGCCCTATCACTGTGCTCTCTCTGGCCCCAAATAATAATTTTGTAAAATAAACTCAATGCAGAATGTTGTGGTCTGTTGTTAACACTGAAATAATAGTGTGGAATGCATTATAAAAATACATGACCTTGGGGCTAGAGTGATAATACAGCAGACAGGACACTTGTCTTGCATACAGCTGAACTGGATTTATGCCTGGTATCCTATATGTTTCTCTATGCCTACCAGGTGTGATTCCTGAGCCAGGGGCACTATCAAAATAAAAAAAAACAGAACAAAAGAAATATAATGATAATTGATGAATAGGGAGCTACTTCAAATAGTAAATTCTGTATCTAGTATGTTTAACATTCTAATTTGACACCCAGAACTATATGTCAATCCCTAACAACACCAATGATACCTAAGCATGACCTGGTCCATGCAAACCATAGTAACAGTAACATCAGTTCTATAACATCAAGTGGAACATCTCTGAGTGTGATACTAAAAAGGCAAATTTAATTGAAAGTCAAGGACATAGGGGTAGATTATATGCCTTGCATCTGTAAATCCTTTGGTTTGACCATCACCCCCAACCACAAAATTGTTGGGAATAACTCATGCAAATTATTCCCTCTGTGGATGCTGATACAGGCCTCTAGAAACCTATTATTGCTAAAAATACAGGTAGTACTAGAGTTTTTTTTTTTTTAAGTTTTTTTTCCTTTGACATAAAGACATTTCCTTGTCAAGAAGGGCCTATCCTAGAGAATTGGCAGAAAGAATGGAAAAGTAACGATAAATATGATGTTACGAAATAAGAATTGACAAGGTTTGGTAAATAATTAAAGAAAGGGAGAGTTGAGATATTGCCAATCTCTTGACCAACTGACTCTCAAGTAACAAAAGAATGTGAATAGGAAATTTCACAAGACCATGAAAAGTGTCCTGCTGGTTTAGGCCAATGAACATCCCAGCTAGTATTTCTCTAATCTCATGGATAGTTGGTGCACTCAGATAACCCCTGAAATTTTACTAAGCCATCAGAATCCACTCTTTTATCTCTAAATATTTCTGAGAAAAACTGCTAATAAATAACAAGTAGACTCTTGCTTGCAAATTTTCTAAAAAGCTGAGTCATTTGCCAGTGTATTTTTTTTGAGGGGGGCACAGCCATTTGATGCTCAGGGGTTACTCCTGAGCATCAGAAATGGGCTCAGAAATCTCCCCCAGGCTTGGGAGGACCATATGGGAAGCCGGGAAATTGAACCATGGTCCTCCCTAAGCTAGCACTTGCAAGGCAAATGCCTTACCTCTAGCATAGTGCTTCTCAATTATTTTCTGTCATGCCCTCCTAGGAAGAAGAAAACACTTTTCACCTCCCCACCCCGGGCAACTATAAATAGTATCTTTATTTAAAAAAATTTTAACCTGAAAAACAAAAATATGTAAAATAATTTCAGCTGATTTTTTAATTAGAGGTGATGTCTGGATTAATGGCTACAATAAGCACCTTTTGCAATGTATAGCTTTTTGAAGCGGGGTTTGAAGCAGGACACAGCAACTCGCAGCTCCAGAGACATAGAGACATAAACACAGGGCTTAGCTTGTTATGACAGTGTTTGCCGAGGTCAAATGTGCCCCCCTTTACAGAGCCTTGCACCCCCCCAGGGGGCGTGCCCCACTATTTGAGAACCACTGTCTAGCACCACCTCTCCAGCCCCTTGCCAGTGTTTTTAATAAAATATTAACAATTTATATTAAAAATACCCAAATTATTCTGCTTTGAGTAATAAATTGATTGAATAAATAAATACTCTGAAGGTAGAATATTGATCAACACCCCTGCACATATAAAATATTCTATAGAATAAATAAAAATTTTGTATTCTTCCAAGAAGTGGCAAAGTATTGGAATGAGTTTGGGGAATGATGGAAGAGGCAGGAGACAGAAGCAGCAATCCATAGTTGGGTGGTAGAGGTTAGAAAGAAGCCAATGGGTGAGAAAACGGTGACATCTCAAAATAAAATCTTAAAAAAAAAATCATTCAGATGGCCAAAAGACACATGAAAAAATGCTCCACATCACTAATCATCAGGGAGATGCAAATCAAAGCAACTATGAGGTACCACCTCACACCACAGAGATTGGCACACATCACAAAGAATGAAAACAAACAGAGTTGGTGGGGATGTGGAGAGAAAGGAACTCTTATCCACTGCTGGTGGGAATGCCGTCTAGTTCAACCTTTATGGAAAGTAATATGGAAATTCCTCCAAAAACTGGAAATTGAGCTCCCATACGATCCAGCTATACCACTCCTAGGAATATACCCTAAGAACACAAAAATACAATACAAAAATTTCTTCCTTACACCTATATTCATTGCAGCACTATTTACCATAGCAAGACTCTGGAAACAACCAAGATGCCCTTCAACAGATGAATGGCTAAAGAAACTGTGGTACATATACACAATGGAATATTATGCAGCTGTCAGTAGAGATGAAGTCATGAAATTTTCCTATACATGTATGTACATGGAATCTATTATGCTGAGTGAAATAAGTCAGAAAGAGAGAGAGAGAGAAATGCAGAATGGTCTCACTCATCTATGGGTTTTAAGAAAAATGAAAGACATTCTTGCAATAACAATTTTCAGACACAAAAGAGAGAAGGGCTGGAAGTTACAGCTCACCTCATGAAGCTCACCACAAACAGGGATGAATTTAGTTAGAGAAATAACTACATTTTGAACTATCCTAATAATGAGAATGTATAAGGGAAATAGAAAGCCTGTATAGAGTACAGGTTGGGGTTGGGTGGGGAGGAGGGAGATTTGGGACATTGGTGATGCGAATGTTGCCGCTGGTGATCGGTGGTGTTCTTTTTTTTGTTTGTTTTTTGTTTTTTGGGTCACACTCAGTGGTGCTCAGGGGTTACTCCTGGCTGTCTGCTCAGAAATAGCTTCTGGCAGGCACGGGGACCATATGGGACACAGGGATTCGAACCAATCACCTTTGGTCCTGGATCGGCTGCTTGCAAGGTAAACGCCACTGTGCCATCTCTCCGGGCCCAAGGGTGGTGTTCTTTACATGACTGAAATCCAAACACAATCATGTATGTAATCAAGGTGTTTAAATAAAAATAAATAAAAAAACAAAAAATCATTCAGTTCCTGAATAGTTATTAGATAAAGTAAATTGAATAAAGACCGCAAATCTCAACATTTTACTTAGAATTTCAATGACAAATCTCCCTGTCTATGCAATAAACATATATATCAATGAATATTCCCAAACCAAAAGCAGACAGAAATTCATCACTCCAATCCTGCCCATCTTTGTGCCAAACTATCTTTGGCGATTGTCTCACCCCTGTGAAAGCTGAAGCCTAGAAAAAAATCTTCTTTGTGCATTCTGGCCCTTTATAGCTTGTCTGCTGCTAAAGCACTGTAGTATTTTTCTAGAGGGCTTTCTTCATCTACTACAAAAGTAGTCAATATTTCCTGTGAACAGGGAATGCTTTCATAGTGATAGAAGCAACATTGTCATATCTACTCTGTTTAAGAGGAAATCAGGGGAGGTCCTAGGACCAGAGTTACAGGGTATACCTTGACCCTGGTAAGAAATCAGGCTTTGCACCGAAATGACTGCTTGCAATGCAGTCAAAAAGGATGGAGGGAAAGGAAGGGAAAAATAAAAGATGTGTTGGGCAGAGCCACAGGTCAACATCCAGATCCCAGCACCTGCCCATACTGCTACTTGAGCCTCACTTGAGACAAATTCTTAAGATAAACATAAAAAAAAAAGCACGGCAAGTTTGTTGGTTTGAGAATTGCACTCAGATTCCAAAAAGAAAGGTAGGGCAGGAGAAACAGGTTTAGCTATCTTTCACAAAGCAGATGAAAGAATGCCAGAACTTCTTGGTGAAAAGCTAGTCAGCCACAGGATTTTCCTCTATTTTATTCTGCCTCAAGTTCTGATAACAAGAACGGAATCTAAATATATTATGGGTATCCTCTATTTCTAAGAAACTTTAAAAAGCAAAGTATTTTTTTTAAAACAATGACCTGTGTGACACTGTTTTTTTTTTTATTTTCTAATAGATGCTGGGGCCAGAAAAAACAAAGTGTATTGGCATTTTCAAGCCTTATAAACATGTTAGGGGACATCAGAAAGAGGAAAGAAATGCAACTAGTTTACATCAATTCTGCTTTAGTGTATTATGGATGTGTGTATTGTTTATACAACAAGTGGCAAGCCATCTCAGAGGTATGAGGTCTCCTGAAATCTAATTAAAAGGAGAAAACAAACTTAGTTGACATCTTTGCTACTTTCCCATCTAATTTGTTGTGCTTTTACTGGGCTGTCAGTGTTACAGAATTTGGAAGTGTCACCACACAATTCAATAGCTCCAGTCAGTATTTATACAGCTGTAGAATTTTCGGCTTGTGAGACACAGATTTTTACTTTATTTTACCCCATATTCCTGCTTTCTTTTTTTTTTTTTTCAAAACTAAGAAAGAAATAATAAAAAGGCTAGAGGCCAGGGGCCAAGTGGTCTCTGTTGCATTGGCAGGGAAATAAATAAGGACAGAACTAAATATCCAAGCCAAAGTCAATGATAATGAAATCAAGAGATCTAAACTTTAACAATCTAAACTTAAAGGGGCCTGTTATACTGGCAGGCCAGGGCAAAGAGTGATGGTAGAGAATGCAATCTGGGTCCATTGGTGGAGGGAGATTGACAATGGTGGTGGGAAAGGCCCTGACTCATTGTATATCTGAAATTCAACTATGAAGGACTCTGTAGATCTCAATTGTTTCAATAAAATACAATTAAAATTTTTTTTCAGCTTGCCCCTCTCCCAAGATCACCCCAATATTTTCAGCCTGAAGACTGCTGTACTAGAATCAGTTTGACTTGGCACCTCTTCTGAGATGAAGGTGGATGTGGCTGCTGGGGTTTCCGGAAGAATGAGGGGAAGAAATATGGAGAAGTTACCTGCTTCCTCTCTGAGAAGACCGCAGAGTTTTTAACCTGAAAACTGAAATACCTGGAAGAAGACTCAAATAATAGTCTCAATCAGGTCAGTAAACAATCAATGAATGATTTTAATAACCCCATTACTAGATTTTAATAACCCCACTACTAGATATTATAGTTTTCATAAACTTTCCTTGCTAGAGTTTTTTGTTTTTTGTTTGTTTGTTTGTTTTGTTTTGGGGCCACACCCGGTGACGCTCAGGGGTTACTCCTGGCTAAGCGCTCAGAAGTTGCTCCTGGCTTGGGGGACCATATGGGATGCTGGGGAATCAAACTGTGGTCCATCTTAGGTCAGCTATTTGCAAGGCAAATGCCCTACTGCTGTACCACCGCTCTGGCTCCTGAACAAGTTTTTTGATAATTCCACTTGCCATTTTGTTGTAACAAGCAATATAAAATAAATTATTTTGTGCCTTCTAAGAAACAGGCTGGGGAAGGGTGGAAAACTGGGTACAATGGCAAAAGGAAGGTCACACTGTCATTGGCCTGAGTCTTGAAACATTGAATGCCTGAAACAGCTCAATTATGAATAATTTTATATGCCATGGTGTTAAATAAAAATACTAAAATAAAATTAGGAAATAGATATGGTTGTCATATTTTGTTCCTCAAAACAAAATGAGTGGACAGTATCTATGTACCTACAAAGACTTATACACAGTCACTATCAGCAAAAAATAGAAAGGAAGTTGAGGATGGATTCTAAGGAAAACTGCAGAATTGGAGGTGAGGAGGGCGAAGCAAGGAAACAAATTTAAAGACACATGCATCGTGTACGTTTATGACATTTTACATTTTACAAATGTGTTGAAGAGCTCGAACCTTAGAGGGATCCCTAAGTGGTTGTCTGTCAGAACTTTCTCCATGGGAGTTCAAATAATAAGCAGTAAGTAGGAACAGCATGATAGTATAGCCAGTAAGGCTTTGCATGCTGCAGACCCCAGTTAGATCCCTTGTATTCCTATGTGGTCCCCTGTAAATGAGACTGGTAAGGTCAGATCTCAAGATATAGAAGTCACTGGTGAGGTCAGCGTCACTGGATGTAGAAGTCATTGGTGAGGTTGGATGATCTCAGGTAAGTAGAACACTCACAAAGAAGCATCCACCAGCTACTTTAGGAGAGTAACTCTATTGTAGGTGAGAAATGAATATTTATATTAGAGGAGAGTAAGGTGTGGACTTTGTGTCAGCCAATAAATTAGGGTGTTAGAGGGGATTAAAAGAGGGTGTGCACTTCTGTGTTTAGAAAAGACAAGGGTAAGGGGATTAGAGAAAGCAGGGTGTGTGATCTGGATGTTAAAACAGGGTGTGTTGTAATAATACCCAAAGACAATAGAGATGAGGGCTGGAAGGACAAACCCACCATATAAAGCTTACCTCAAAGAGTGGTGAGTTCAGTTAGAGAAATAACTACAAGTACCATGACAATGGTAGTGAGTGAGAGAAATAGATTGCGTGTCTTAATATAAGCACTGGGTGAGGGGGGTGGGAGTTGGGGAATTGGTGGTGAAAATTTTGCACTGGTGATGGGGGGTATTCATATTTTTTATAACTGAAACCCAACTTCAAACATATTTGTAATTATGGTGCTTAAATAAAAATATTATTTAAAAAAAGAAAAATATTATAAAGAAAAGATAGGGTGTGTGCTTAAGGTGATTAATTGTCTACAGTCCTCTAAACCCACTGGGAGCAATATCTGAACACAGATCCAGGAGTAAGTGTTTTGAGCACTTCTGAGCATGCTATTCCCCAAAAGCCATATGTACTATACCACTGAATTAAAAAATTGCTGTGAGCTATAACTTAGCTACATACAGGCCAGACAGATATTATACCTCCCAAAACAAGGGTTGTATTTACAAAGGGCAGAAATTGATCTTCTGTTTCTATGTCTTATGGGTTAGGATCCTTAGGAACTGTTCTATACTATCACAGCAGAATTTGGGGAGGAAGTAACCTGCTGTGATCCATGCTGCATGACAATAACAACCCACAAATTGCTTCTTTTTTTTTTCCCCCATTTTGGGGTCACATCCAGAAGTCCCAGGGATTACTCTGGCTCTGTGCTCAGGGATCACTTCTGGCATGGTTTGAAGACCAACAAGGTAGCTATGTGCTGGATTCACTTCAGCCCCATATTATTATTGTTATTATCATTGGGAGATAGGGTTTGGGCCACACTTTGTGATGCTCAGGGCTATTCCTGATTTGTTTGTTTGTTTGTTTGTTTTTGTGGTCACATCCAGCAGCACTCAGGGGTTACTCCTGGCTCTATGCTCAGAAATCGCTCCTGGCAGACTCAGGGGACCATATGGGATGCCAGGATTCAAACCACTGACCCTCTGCATTGAAGGCAAACGCCTTAACTCCATGCTATCTCCCGCCCCGCTATTCCTGATTTTGTGCTCAGAAGTTACTTCTGGGAGTGCTCACGAGAACTTATATAACTAGAGGGAATTGAACCAGTCACCTAAGGGACCTGAGGAACCTTCCAAAAGTTCTTCCAAAGCACCTCTGACAATAAATCCCAATGATATCTAAGACTATGTTAAACAGAGCATGTAATGGCAATGATTCCGAACACTTAGAATTTCTCTTGTTGCAGCTGTTTCACAGATATTCATTTTCTGTAACCCTAGAAAAAATGATATTATCAAAACTCCCTCCCTCTTTCATGCATATAAGGAGAAATAAATTGATCTTCTGAAGTCAAGCACATAGAGTGGCCCTTTCTGCTTGCAGAAACTAATTACTTTTGGGTTTGGTTTCTTAAAATATAGGCTTTAGTTTGTCAGTGGTGCTGGTTAATAGAAATAAGAGCACAGGGGCCGGAGAGATAGCACAGTAGTGTTTACCTTGCAAGCAGCCGATCCAGGACCAAAGGTGGTTGGTTCGAATCCCGGTGTCCCATATGGTCCCCCGTGCCTGCCAGGAGCTATTTCTGAGCAGACAGCCAGGAGTAACCCCTGAGCACTGCCAGGTGTGGCCCAAAATCCAAAAAAAAAAAAAAAAAAAATAAGAGCACAGAGAGGTAGCATAGTGGAGAAGACACTTGTCTTGCATGCAGCTGACCTCTATTTGATCCACAGCACCATAAACATTCCACCAAGCACTGAGTAATCTCTGAGCATAGATTCAGGAGTAAACCCTGAATACAGCTGGGTGTAACATAAAAATGAACAAACAACAATAAGATAGGTGATGGGCGTGACTTTCTACATTTCTCAAGTAAAACCTTTTCCAATTCCTTCTTCTTACTTTTCCTTCTATATCCTGTCAGGTGATTGACAATTGATATTAGTGATCAGAGCATTTTCAGAGTACTTTATAGTTAACAACATTTTTTGTTTTGTTTTTGAATCATACCCAGAAGCTCTCAGGGGTTACTCCTGGCTCTGCATCCAGAAATCGCTCCTGACAGGCTCGGGGGATCATATGGGATGTCGGGATTTGAACCACCGTACTTCTGCAAGTAAGGCAAATGCCTTACCTCCATGCTATCTTTCCAGCCTCTAAAAACATTTTGGCCCCTTATCCAGAGCAACTGTTCAAAAAATTGCTTCTTTTAGAAACTTATTCCCCCAAAAGTCTCACCCTTAGCATGGAATTGAGTCATAATTCAGAGAATTTATAATACTCTATCTCCATACTCCTTGAATACATTGTCCACCTTCTCTCTTTTTTTTCTTTCTGCCAAGATTGGGGACAGAACTAAGTTCTTGTTATTATTTTTTCTTTTTTTTTTTTGCTTTGTAGGGCTGTGGGTATTTGTGTGTGTAATGTATGTGCCATTTGAAAGAACTTCTTGCTCCTTAAAATCTACTATGTTGTTGATTTTGATTAATTAGTTTTAATAATAATATCTGAGATACCACCACACACATTTTTTTTTTTTAAGAAAGTGAGTTTAATGGCCCAGTGCAGTGGCACAAGGGATAAGGCATCTGCCTTGCCCGCGCTAGCCTAGGACAGACCACGGTTCGATCCCCCAGCATCTTATATGGTACCCCAAGCCAGGAGCGATTTCTGAGCACATAGCCAGGAGTAACCCCTGAGTGTCACCGGGTGTGGCCCCCCCAAAAAAGCAAACAAACAAAAAAAAGAAAGTGAGTTTAACTAGTGAGCCCAAAAAAGCCAAATATGAAAGTGTGTTCCTTCTAGTAAAGCTAGCCTTCAGAAAAGTAAAGCAGCTCTTTAATCATTTTTGCTCTCACACACAATTTGGAAAATTTTAGTTAAAACAAAAATTAATTGTGAAAAGGTGGGGCCGAAGCAATGGCACAAGTGGTAAGGCATTTGCCTTGCATGCGCTAATCTAAGATGAACCAGGGTTAGATCCCCCAGCGTCCCATATGATCCTTCAAGCCAGAAGTGATTTCTGAGCACATATCCAGGAGTAACCCCTGAGTATCACTGCTCAGAAAAAAAAATTGTGAAACGAAAAAAAAATTGTGAAAAGGTGGTGTTTATCTTTTTAATAAATTAAATACATAAACATCCACTTAGTCATCAGAGTTTTCATTTTCTACTTACCAGTATTATTTTATTTTGCAATCAGTATGACCAGAAGGTGTTAATTCATAAGTTCACAACAACAACACAAACAACAAAAACAACAAAACGTTATTAGAAATGACCAGGTTCCTAGAATGTAGCCTTAAAATCAACCTAGTAAATAAATCAACATGGATAAACCTCTCCTGGGAAAAAGCATAGTCACAGTTCCCCCAAATAGTGTATTTCTTTTTTTTTCTTCTTCTTCTTTCTTTTCTAGTAAATTTCAATTCCACACCCTACCCCACCTTCATGGCTTAAGCATTTTATCCAGTTTAAACGATGGGGATTTAAATTGCTATTTTAGTGGAGGAGGCTTGATTAAAACCTGTGTCCTCATCATATTATTGGACAGTGGTTCTTGGGTTCTGTTTACATTAGTGTCAACCTTAATTTAAATTCTGCATAACTATATTTGCTTCGCTAAATGCATTCACCAGGAACACACCACAAATTACTTTGCATTATGAGCAGAGTCTCTTTGTCTATTGCAAAGTGTTTAGAAATTAGCACCATAAGTAACTAGCTGTAAGTGTCACTCCATCTCCTTAATGCCTCATTAATCAAACCTAGTGGCAGCTGGTGTGATGTCCAGGCCCATCTCATAGAAGATCCTCCGTATCACTTGTTCCTTGCTTCTGACCAGTCTTTTAAAGTTGATTCATTATTTGTGCATTTGCTATCCCCATAGGTTCCCTCCTTCCTCAGGGGCCTCCCAATACATGCAGTTTCGAACTGAAGACAGTAACACATGCATTCTAGGTAAAACTGGAAATGACAAACAAATTTCACTTGCGAATTCATGATCTTGAAATGCAATATGTGAATTGATCACATCATTCAACATGATTTTCAGATAATTAAGATGCCAGGTTGGAAAAATGTTCATGGAGAAGTTTTCTTTACATCAAGAATTTGAGAAAAGAAATGTACTCATTTAACCAGACTACAATTTTCTGTTTAACCTCAGTTATCATCATAAAGGTGGGATCTATGTAGTCTGAACATAATCAAAAATAAAGGTGCGGTCTTTCATTTTATAAATAATTTCTATATTGAATCCAAAATACATTAGTTTATTATTGCAAAATAAATGCATAACAACTTATATGTAATGGTTTTATTGCAATCCTTAAAGAAAAAATTATCCACCAAGAAAAAATTTATAATTTATGCAGAGCAGTCTATACAAAATCACATCAAAGGTCAGATTTTTAATGATAGCATCACAAAGTTCTGCTATTATAGGCCTTCAAACACATTCAAATACTAATCAAACTCTACCTTTATGTTCTATCATTTTTCCTTTATACAATATCAGGCCAGAACATACATCCACAACACTTAACACACAAAGCTTTTAACCAAATTTAATACTTACTGGCATCAAAACAACTCTGTGAATCTACAGACAGTGGCCACATGAATATATTCAAAATGTTTTTAGTCTGATGGGCATTTCTCCAAAGGGCATCGTGGGCATTTCTCAGCAAGAAGCCCTGGCCTTTCATCAGAGGCAGACGCGTGGTTCTGCGGGCTCGGAACTGACCAGCAAATCACGGAAATTGGCAGGTGCCTGCTTGTCGGCAGCACGTGAGCTAGGCCCTATGACTCTAATTAGGCGTTAGAGTGTCTTAAAAGGAGGCCTTTGGCTTTTTGGCCTCTCCTGACCACCCAACAGGAGAATCATCAAGAAGGTCTTTTTCTGCGGGTTTTCCCAGTAGAAAGGGGCAATCTATCTCCTGCAGGTGGGCTTCTGGCCTGTGAATGTTTAATATAATCATAATCAAGCATTAATTTTCTTTGATGTTCAACTTTTTTTGCATTTTCACCTTATAAAAGCCATTTGGGCTCAATCAATCTTATTACAAAAGTAGTAAACATTGTAATGTGCTGATCTCCTTAAGCTAACATCCCTGGCAAAACTCAGAGTCAGAACTCACATCCCACAGTACACACTTGAGCTCAATTTTGCTTTAAAATCAATTTAATAAGAGTGTACATTGTCCTTATTCCTTCTAGTGTGGTAAAGTCTACTTTCACTTATGACATTTAAATAGCTTCTGGTTTTAAAAGAGCAAACGTGAAAGAACATTTTGATTCTTTTAGATGGCATTCATTCTGATTACGAGTATAATTTATGACAATTACAAAAGTCTATGTTATGACCCATGTACAGCTCATCCTGTTTTGGCTTTAATCCCAGCAAACTTTCTTTTCAGTTAGATCTTGAACTTAAAGAGTAAAAATAAAAATCCAAAAATGTATCAGAAAGGGTTTCAAAATTGTTGAGAACAGCTCTAATGGAAAATTAAAAAAATATTTATTCTTTTCAGCAGCTAGAGAAATCTCATTACTTCAAAGAATAATCTTCAACTTCCAAACCTTTTCCCAGTATGGAGTTCCTTATACACATACAAAATCTCTCTCACTCTTTCACTGTCTTTCTTTTTCTCCTCCCTCCCTCTCTCACCTCAAAAGACAACATTTTGAGCCAGCAATTCAAATTTCTGAACTCATCACCTTAAATGCCTTACAAAGACTGTTTTGGATTATAGCCCCGGTTTAAGTATTTTTTTTTTAATAACAAGTGCGAGACAGAACAAATGTCTCAGCCCTTATCTCCTCTCTCCCCGACCCAATCCTTTCTTATTCTCCTTTTCTCCCCTACCCCATTCCTCCCCTTATAAAATAAAGAAGGAAGGCCTAACCTGTTACAGTACAGAGACCCTGAGATTTGGGAGCAGAGGTAGAGCCCTACTTAATTGCAACACTGCAGCTGTGCCCTTATCTGGCCAAAAAGACTGGGAACAACAAAGACCCCAAGGAAGAAATGGAGGCTGCCTGGGAAAAGCAGTACCCCAGCATTGTGGCGCCCTTCTGCTGAGCAAATAGTTCAAACTGTTCATTCCCATCTTCTATTCTCTCCCTGGTACATTGTTTGTGCCCTTGCATTTCATTCGGTAAGGAAGGTTGCTCTCTGGGCCTATAAGTAAACAGTCCAGAAAAGAGCTAGCCATCCTCTTCTCTTCCCGGGAGAACTAGCATTTTTATTTCGGCTGCAAGCTGTCAAAGACCAGGAGAGTTTATGTCAGTGTCCTGAATTAATTGCTTTAAGCTGGAGCAAGCTCTATGGGCTACCAAATGTCCAGGAGATGTTTATTAATAACATTTTCTCCAAGCTGTCCCTTGGTGGTGGACTTGATCCGGCTGCCACCCTCTTACCCCTGGCCTCTTGATGCTGGGGAGATGGAGCATGGGAGGGGGGTCTGGCCTCTTTTAGCCATCCTGACAAAATTAAGAATTGCCTGGGATGTAAAAAATAATGCCTACCTATATAACAGGAAGTATACAATTGAGATCATGGTTTGGGCCCAGAAAGGTCCCAGAGATATAGATGTTGTGTGTATGACCCTCGAGTAAGCTGGGGACAGAAAGCTCCAAGGGCATTCCTCTGTGAAAGCTCATTTAGCCAAAACAATTAGTAAGGGGAGCAGAAGAGACTAACCCCCACTCCACCTCTGCTTCTCTCCCTGAAGGAAAATTCAGTGAAGCTGACAACATAATATATTTTGAAGTTTTTCTGGTCCAAAAGAAAAAAAAGGCCCTACTTAATAGAATGAAATAATAAACCAATTTATATACCGATATAAGACTGGGATCGTGAGTGCCATTGTGTAATTTTCCACTTGACTTTTCATTATCTACCTGAACAAAATCAATCTATATGTATGGGATCAACATACAATTCCAGAGATAAAAGCTGAAAATAAATGTGCTTTGCATATCCCAGAGATAAAAGACACAGTCCTTTGTACTGCCTTTTCTTCTCTGGCAGATGCATTTATAAAATAAATTGTGTGTCAAAGAAAAGGCAAGACTTAGTGGGCTATCTTGAGTGTCGACTCCTTTACTGAAAATATTGATCCTGTAATGAGCAGTAGTTAATAAATACCCTGCCGATGACATCAGTCCTTTTGCCCTAGTTTACGAAGAGTGCAGTCTGGGTCACTGTTTTGCCCAACCACACCTCCCTTTCTACCAAAAAAAAAAAAAAGAGTTTAAAAAAAAGCTTTCACCTATTAACTCGGATTTAAGGTTGAGGACTTAAAGGGCTTTCTGAATCCTCTCCACAGAGAAAAAAAAAAAAAACACTGAAAAAATATTGCATTATGTTTTAAACCCCCATGTAACAAAAGACCAGCCAGTGAAGGGCACTCAGGATACAAAAGAGATATAAAGAAAACTCTGTGCCTCTTGGGATTGACACTTTCTCACACTTTACATTTTATAGGGTTTTTTTTTTGGGGGGGGTGAGGGGGGACAAACTCAGTTGGACTCAGAAGTTTCTCCTGGATCTATACTCTAGGATCACTCCTGTAATGCTTAGGAGACAGGGGATCAGGAATCAAGTTTAGGTCAGCAACTTGCAAGGCAAATGGCTAACCTGATATCCCTTGGGGCCCATCCTTTACTGTTAGTTAGCAAGTTCTATTTCTTTTCCATTCTCTCAACCAAAAATTAGAAGTGCTACTAAAAACAATAAAGCTTGAAATATATGGGCCATGTCTGAGTTCTCAAAACTCCCTCCCTTCCTTTTATAATGAGTTACCATCAGCATTGCATGTATGTGACATGGACAGAGAGTTGAGACATTATTGGTGTGTCCAGGTGTGCTCAGTGATCCTTGGGGAAAGTCTACCTGCTTATCAAATTAAGAGGTTCAGAAGGCCTGCTCACAAACTAACTACTACTCTTGTTTATGAGCACAGGTTCACTGTCCATGTATAATTAGCCAACAATATTTTGCATAGATTTGGGAACTAGACCACCATGTATTTCCTCCCCAATCACTCTGAGTTTGAAAAGTAAGGCTATCAGGACTGAGAGATAGTAGAGTGCTAAGGCTACCTTGCATATAGCTAAACCAGATTCCTTCCCTGGCACTGTCTGTAAAAAAGAACGGAAAGAAAGAAAGAAAGAAAGAAAGAAAGAAAGAAAGAAAGAAAGAAAGAAAGAAAGAAAGAAAGAAAGAAAGAAAGAAAGAAAGAAAGAAAGAAAGAAAGAAAGAAAGAAAGAAAGAAAGAAAGAAAGAAAGAAAGAAAGAAAGAAAGAAAGAAAGAAAGAAAGAAAGAAAGAAAGAGAGAGAGAGAGAGAGAGAAGAAAGAAAGAAAGAAAGAAAGAAAGAAAGAAAGAGGGAGGAAGGAAGAAAGAAAGAAAGAAAGAAAGAAAGAAAGAAAGAAAGAAAGAAAGAAAGAAAGAAAGAAAGAAAGAAAGAAAGAAAGAAAGAAAGAAAGAAAGAAAGAAAGAAAGAAAGAAAGAAAGAAAGAAAGAAAGAAAGAAAGAAAGAGGGAGGGAGGAAGAAAGAAAGAAAGAAAGAAGAAAGAAAGAAAGAAAGAAAGAAAGAAAGAAAGAGAAAGAAAGAAAGAAAGAAAGAAAGAAAGAAAGAAAGAAAGAAAGAAAGAAAGAAAGAAAGAAAGAAAGAAAGAAAGAAAGAAAGATCTACTCATTATTTTTTCAAAAATTAAAATTTGTTCCCCAAAAAGGAGGGGAGCATAGCGATAGCTCAGTGGTAGGGTGTTTGCCTTGCATGCAGCTGACCCAGGATGGTGCTTTGAATTCCAGTGTTCCATAGAGTCCTCCAAGCCAGGAGAGATTCCTGAGTGCATAACAGGAGTAATCCCTAAGTGTCACAAGGTGTGGCTCAAAAAATTACCATTTGTAAGACAAAATAGATGAACACTTTCATATTTTAATATCTTTTTTTTTTCAGTGTTTGGACCAAACCCAGAGGCACTTCGGGGTTACACTTGGCTCTGCGCTCAGAAATCTCTCCTGTCAGGCTCAAGGTTCCATATGGATGCCAGGAATCAAAACCAAATCTGTCCCCGGTCGGTTGCATGCAAGGCAAAAACCCTACCACTATGCTATTGCTCCAAAAGCCCTACCACTATGCTATTGCTCCAGCTCCATCTTTGTGTTTTTAATTCTGAATATTTTCTGTTCTTTTGGTTTGACTCGAATCTGCCAGTTCTGACTTTCATGGCCCCTCCTGAAAATTCTTATTTATATACAACACCCATTTGGTTTTAAACTAATTGCCATCCGTGTGTGTGTGTGTGTGTGTGTGTGTGTGTGTGTGTGTGTGTGTGTGTGTGTGTGTGTGCTGGATTCAAACCCAGCTGTACTCAGGGTTTATTTCTGGATCTGTGCTCAGTGATCACTCCTGTCAGTAAACAGGGAATCATGTAGAATTCTGGGGATCAAACTCCAGCTGGCCATGTACTATGGCCTACTTGCTGTACTATTGTTCAAACTCTGAATTGCCATTCTATTACAATTTGTTTTTTAGTTTCATTCACTTTAATTGCTTTTATAGAGAATTCAGAGGAAAGGACTTGAAGGGTATCTCATTGAGGAGCCCACTCTTGTCATGATCAAATTTTAGCATGGAAACATACTAATGCACTTTCAGTCACATGATGTTAGAAACCCAACATTCTTTCTCCACCTCATCTTTTTGTTCCAGTTGCTGTGAATATATAAATCTAGAAAAACTATAAAAACATGACCAGGTAGAATCACAATATAGTTAGAGTTTTGTCTAAAGATTGTATGACAAAAATCCTTGATAGTCTTATTACAAAACTGATACCTAATTTATATCAGAGAATATGAATTCCCAAATAATTAGACATTATGGTTTATTTTTCCATGCTTATTACTTCATTATTTAAATAGATGACATATATCCTTAAAAATAAAAAAAATCTGGAGTCAGAACAGTAACACAGCAGGTATGAAGTCTGCCTGGCATGTGGCCAACTGCGGGGGTTGATCCCTGGTACCCTATATCATCCCTCAGGCTGACCAGGAGAAATTTCTGAGTGCAGAGCCAGAAGTAGCCCCTGAGTGTTGCCAGGTATGCCCCCCAAATAATAACATTAAATCAAAATAAAAATTAAAGATAGCATATGAGATTCACTTACTACACAGAAAATACTATAGAAGATTTACACCTTTGAGCCAGAATAATAGCACAGCAGTAGGATGTTTGCCTTGCATGCAGCTGACCTGGGACCTACCCTGGTTCTTTCCCTAGCATTCCATATGGTCCCCTGACAGTAGTGATTTCTGAGAAAGTGCCAGGAGTGTCCTGAGTACTGCCAGATGTGGCCCCAAAACAAAACAAAACAAAAAAACACAATGAAAGAGGAGGAGGAATAGGAGGAGGAGAAGAGAAGAGGAAAGAGAAGAAGAAAGAAGAAGAAGAAGAAGAAGAAGAAGAAGAAGAAGAAGAAGAAGAAGAAGAAGAAGAAGAAGAAGAAGAAGAAGAAGAAAAGATGAAGAAAAAGAGAAGAAGAAGAAGAAGAAGAAGAAGAAGAAGAAGAAGAAGAAGAAGAAGAAGAAGAAGAAGAAGAAGAAGAAGAAGAAGACTAGAAAAGAGCATTAGAACTGTTTCCATGGGCCAGGCTGGAATGATAAAACAGTGGGTAGGAATACATGCAGCTATTCAGTTCTATATCTGGCACCACATAGTCCCCCAAGTACAAACAGGAGTCATCCCTGAGCTCAGAATACCAACAGGTATGGGCCACCACCTACCCATCCATACCCCAAAAAGAACAGGTCATTTCTATCTCTAAAATCAAATTTTTCAAATTAGAAATGGCATTACTAAGTTATATTGTCATCATCTTTTCAAATCAGAGACAATGTCCATCTATAAGCATGGATAAATTGACTAGACACAGGATTGGACTACAATCTGTATTTCTAAAATAAACATTACACGTAAGAAACTTATGCCTTTTTGTTTTGATTTTGGTGCCACACTACGAGGATTACAACTGATATTTCATCCTTACTTCCCAGAAGTGGTCCTAAGGATCAAACCCAAGCTGTCTACACTAACTTACTAAGCATTTGCTTAGTTATCAACTTTTGATACTGTTGACTTTTAAAATGAAGTTTATCAGGGCTAGAGGGATGGTACACTAGTTAAAGCCCCTGTATTCCATATGACTGAGCCCAGCACTGCATATGGTTCCCCAAAAGTACTACTAAAAGTGACCCCTAAAACAGCAGGGGTAGTCACTGAGCACCACAAAGTATGACCCAACTTCCCCAAGATAAAAATAAATCAACGCGATGTATCAACAGTTAAAGTTTTAAAAAAGAAACACAGAGCATGTAACAAATTCAGGAATGAAAATGAATGATAGTTTTCCTAGTTGGAGGTAAGTAAAATAATTAACCAAGACAAGACTTTCATCCTGGTTGCCTACTACTGTGATTAAATATCTACTAGAATCTTGAAAATTTAAGAAATTCTATCTGGTTAAGGAAAGGCTGGCCTGATGATGTTCTAAGTTAACATGTTTTTCCATAATAATAGCCTATCTCATTCTTCCCTTTCAGCTTGTGCATATCACCATGAAAAATAGTCAAATTTGGGGTGCAACTAGGCAATACAGTATTTGCCTTGCATATGTGAATTCCTGGGCTTGATCCCTAACATAACAAAAAATGTACATTAAAATAACCAAAGTTCAGAGCGCCCTGAAAGCTCCCTATACTAAGGAATACTCTTAGAAAGCCACAGTGTGTTCCTTCACAACAGTAAAATAAATAGAAATATAAAAATACACTCAATAGATAAGAAATTAAAATGTTTTTTTTCCTATGAATGAAACTTTTGGTTTGCCCCTTTTTGAAGATCAAATAGGAATGTTCCTTCAAAATGTTTTTGTCCTGATTTGTTTTGTTTTGAGAGAGTAGAGAGAGAAGAAATAGAACCGAAATGAAATGAATCCTGATATTGAATCAGACTTTCTTGCACACCTCTTTAGAAGCAATCAACTCAGTAAAAATAAAATATCTCCTCCTTGTTCTCTGAATTGTCAACACAGAAATTCATCCAGACAAGAAAGGGATCTAGAAAAAAAAAAAAAAAGCCAGAAGAGAGTTTTGCTATGCCCTAAGGATGCCCCCAACTCTCCATGGTACTTAAAGTGTCCTTCAAGTGGTTCTAGATCAAGAGAGTCATTTTTGAAAGATGGGGAAAAATTAACTATGGTTTATTCATGGTTCACCTATAAGAGAGATAGCACCAGTATCCTAATTTATAAAGAAGCTTATGAACAATTTGAAACAATTTGAACAGTTAAGAAAATTTCATTTTGATCTCATGCTGTTGCTATAGAAAAACTATTGGATTCTGAGACTGTAAGATGTTAGAAGAAGTGGACATGCTCTGAGACAGAATTTCTTTCTAATTTTAGAATACTTTTCAGCGTAGTTTAGTGTTAGTTTTTGACTACAAAGAACTTAATAAAAATTTTCTAAAACAAAAATTTTTAGATTTGACATATAAAGTATAGCTTTTATCACAAGAAACATAGTAGGGGGTGAATTGCCTCTTATTTCACACATGTACCAACTTTTCTTGACCTGAAAATGCTTTCAAATGTAGTTCAAAAATATGTCTTATTTAATTAGAACAATGAACACTTCTTCATTTTTTTCTGTCATATTATTGTAGTCAAAGCACATAATGCCATGAAAGGAAACTGGTTCCTTTTAAAAATACGAAAATAGTTTTTCTGTTACATAGTAATAGCAGGCAATAATGATTTATGACTATCTTCCAAAAAGCACTTAAGGCAAGAGTATTTTGCAGAGATCCAGGATGTCATAGTTTGAACAACTAGCAATTGTGGTCAGAGAGGATCAATGTGGTATTCATTAGAATCAAGCTAAATGTGCAAAAGTACTTTTTAATTATTTTTCTTGAAATACTACAAGGCAGAGATCTGGATTCACAACTTGACACAGAATTATCTAGTACTAGGTGAACATAGATGTGTTTATTATAAAATAGTTGTCAATTCACTATAAAATCTGATCATTTCTTGCATCAAAATTCACTCAAAAGTGCAAAACCAAAAAAGTATTATGCAGGAGAGCATAGCATAGAAAATGTTTTTCTTCCAACTTTCAAATTCAGTCCCATTTTTAAAATGATTGATTGGGGTTGTGAATTAAACAAAGGAAGAAACACTTCAAAGAATCTTTGTATTAATCTATGAATTTATGCAGCCAAATAACATTCAGAGAAGTCCATTTTCTCGCCTTTGGCTTTCCTTCTGTGGGTAGGAGAGTATAAGGATGCTAGGACATAAAGGGGGGAGTTCTTTGAAGAAAAATGAGCACTTTTTTCCCCCTAAGTAATTTAAGAGCAAGAATTCCGTCATGAAGAACAGCAGTGCCAACTTTTCTCAAAATCTTAATACTGAGTCAAATTGCAAGTATTGAGGTACAATTCCTTTACAGTTGCTGAGCTTCCCTTTTCTTTTGGATACAAAATTATTTTGCTGAGAAAAATAAAGAAAGAGCAAAGAGGATGATTACATAATTTGTGGAAATCACTCACAGTAATTTTGTTAGTAAAGAACAGATTTCCAGAAGTTAAATCCTCCTATTTAGCTAAGATGTCACGCAGGGTTCCCAACTCAAGCCTGGCTAATGAGAGATTTTAGATAGTTTTGTACACTGTATTCTTCTTTGGGGTCTGAGGTGAAATTAAAGAATATTTTTGACTTGGTGTCATAGTCGGGGCTCATTTACGTTTGCATCTTTCTTCTAATTTTGCTACTGCTCCTCTGTGCACATGCAGATGGTTACATTCTCATACTCCTGGTCAGAGAAAGTCACAGGCTTTACATCACTGGCAATTAGTTTCCTTTTTAAAATGGAAAATGTCATTAAGTTCTTGAATAATTCAAGAGTAGAGGTCACAATACAGTGTCCCTTTTGGGGGTCTTTATGGTGCAAATGGCAAAACAAGACGATCCTATCAGTAAGAGTAGATCTAAGGTTTACAATGTAGCTCTATTTACTGTGACAGGAAAATTAAATTACACGAGACACTCATTCATTGTCACCCGTTAACAGGCTTGGGAAAATTGTGGTTCCCCGGGGGCAAATCACTGACAACGTTCGAGGGAAATAAAAATATTTTATTTTAATTGGCTGCTGTTTCCTTTGCCTATTTCGAAAATAACAAACATAAGCATGCCCCCCAGAACTCTCTTCGGAAAAGGGTTCCCGAATCTCCAAACCGCGGCCACAATTTATGGGCCTAGGTTATAAGCTCTGGGGAACGCGAATCTGTTTTATCAACTGGTCTTGATCCAAGGGGTCTGGAAAGAAAATCTAGAGGCAGGTTTAAAAAAAAAAAAAGTGGCTGTCGCTGCTTCCCCACCCCACCCCTATAACGTTCACTAGGAGGGACTTGAGCGTTTCTGCTATGGGGGCAGCCGCCCCGGACCCGGAGGGTGGACGCTGTTGGCTGGAGTCAGCCCGACATCCCTTATCCATCCCTTATCTTGTGCATCCGATTCTTAGACGGGTAGGGTAGATGGGGGTTAGAAGCCGAGGATGCTCAGACTGGTGGAAGGGACTCGATGCAATGAAAAGTCACTGCATGGTTCCAGGCCCCCCGGTGGGCGTGGCTGCCGGGGTCGGCTCCAGCCTGGGGGTCCCTGACAAGCGCCTCCCGGGCCGAGTCTTCCACCTGAGCGTCTGTCCGGGCGCAGCTCGCTCGAGCCGGACCCGCGCCTACTCTCCGAAAGAGGCAAACAACGCCCCCACCCCCCGCCCTCTCCTCGTTTCTGTGGTTTGTGCTAAGACTCGAGAGGCCTGGGCAAGGCGATACATAAAATGTCCAGCGCCCCATTTACTAAGGTGCAGTTGGCCCTGTCGAGCGGGGTGGCAGTCTGACATCGGTTCCCCGCGCTTGCAAATTTGGAGATCAGAATGACCCCACTGGTCTGCAAGCCACTGTGCTTTTTCTCCCCTTCAACACGCACGGATCCCGAGTAGGCCCTTTGAGGTCCTGGTACCCAGACCTTGGGAAGCCCCGAGTTAGCGCAGTAAGCCGTGAGCGGTGTTGGGCGGAGAGAGCCCGGCTCGGTGCATCCCCGCCGCCTAAGCGCCAACCCGGGCAGACGCCTGGCCTGACTCCGGTGCCAGCGGCACACGCGCGCGCGGGGCCGAACAGCTTCATCGACTCGTATGGGGGGGACCCGGGGTGCTGAGAGCAGCTGGGAGTGGTAGAGCCGCTGAGGCTCCCCAGCACTCTTGGAGCCCGAGCCCCCTTAGTGGTTCTCCAAGGGGTTCGACGACTTCAGTCGAATTTGGTCAAGGGAGAGACATTCATTTAGTTTGATTGCTATCTTTTTAAGTTATATTCCAGCATGATTGTTCTCTGCAGCCAGTGATTTATGGCCAAGAAGTCGCCACACATTTCTTGAACTATCTATCTGAAGGTGCGATGGGTACGGAAACAAAAGGGAGGTAATTTGAAGGCTTTTCATTTACTAAATGCCTTAATTTTAAGCAAACACTTGGGGGTAGGGGAGGCGCTCCAACGTGCTGTAATTCCAAAGACAATTTTCCCTGGTTTTAATTTGATTTGCATGTTTTTCAACTTTGATAACATTCAATTTCATGGCTGAATACACATGTAAACATTGTTAGGTAGGATATTTCGCCCCTTGCACCAAACAGAATGTCGCCTGTCCCAGGGTGCCAAGAGAGGTTACACCCCGTGTCCTGATATGATTTGCAGTTTCCTCCTACATTTTTCTAATCTAGCACGACTTTGCCTGGAATCCAAAGGTGGGGAACAATTACAAAATAGCTAAAGCTAAAGTAATTTCCAAGTGCGGACAGACCTGGAAAGGCAAAATTCTTCTACACAAAATAATCAATTTTGTTTTCACCAGAAACCTCTGGTGATATATTTTAAACCGTGAAAATGATCCATATATCACCCTCCCGAAATGTTTCAGTGTAAATTTCATGCCCAGAAAGACAAACACTGAGCAAAATAAATAATTTTTGTAAGGTGCACGAATGAGTCATTTTATCAAACATAAAATTTAGTGAAAATCGGAAATGAAACTGGGTAATTAATTAGCTTTAGTCATATGAAAGCTGACATTTAAAAAAATAGTACCGTCAGTAACAATACAGAGAGGATGGTCTGAGAATGGCCTCCCCAAGGGTTGTAACTGGAAAGATGGCAATTCATTTTTTCCTTTCGGATAGATCCAGTCTGTACATTGTGCAAAGAATACTATAGTCCTATCAAAAACTCAGATAGCTTAGCTCACAATAAATATATTAAAACCCCACAAGCTTTTTATATTCCTTCACAAAATTGTGCAGTGAAAGGGAAGGAACAAAAAATATATATAAATACACTTAATTGGTTGTCCAGGGGCAACTTATATTAGAAAATAACAATTGTATAAATCTATCTCTAACTTTATACATAAATGTATGTATTAGATTGATGTTCTTCACTGAACATCACTGTGAAGAAATATCCAAAGAATTTATATATTTAAATTAGTTTCAAATTAGTTTTAAAATTTGTAAGTTGGAGAGTTCATAGAAAAGTTTGGTAGTTTCTTTCTTGTTTCTTTTTTCTTTCTTTCTTTCTTTCTTTCTTTCTTTCTTTCTTTTTTCTTTCTTTTCCTTCCTTCCTCTTTCTTCCTCCCTTTCTTTATTTCTTTTTTACTGTTTGATTAATCTGGAGATACACCAAGACATTAGATTTGAAGACATTTTAAAAGCATAAGGATGTCTGGTATCAAATACTGTATTTTAAGATAAGTTGTTCTTATTTGAAAATACATTTTTATCATATGAAATATTTAATGCAAACAAGAAAATAATTTGAAATAGTATTGAGTTTGGAAAATAAAGTTTCTTAGTTAAAAATAATGCAACAAGTTATTGATTGGATGCTGATTTGTGGCTTCTCTTCAGGAAAACTCTCCTTTATCTTTTGACTTCTTGAGTTTTGTTGTTTAATGATGACCAATTTTAAATAATCATTGTTTCAGATGTGTACTAGCTTTTATATTTCAGATTACTAGCATCTATTTTTCACAAGCAGAGTGTGAACTTACAACAAGACCGCAAGAGAGCAAAATTAGCCTTAGAGATAGGTAGGGTGGGTGGGTAGAGGTAATGCTCTTTTTAGAATATTAGAAATTATAGACAAGAGAAAACCTCTTTTTTCCCTATTATTAACTGAAAAGTATTTTGAAATCTCAATTGGAAAATGTAAAAGTTAACATTTTGATGGCATTAAATTAACCAATTTAATTCTCTTTTCCACCAAAGGACTCTGCATTCAAGACAATGTGGTGGAGTTCAGAAATATTTCTTTGACATTACAAAGAGCAAATCTAACAGGCCCCCCCGCACAACATATACACATACCAAATTTGTTCAACTGTGCCAATCTGCAACAGGCTTATATAAACTGGGTGGAGGAGCTAAAGGCTAGGTTTGGAACTGGTGGCAAGGAGGCATGGGAGGAATTGGCCAGTGAAGTTTCTAACAAGCATTTTAGCCTTGTGGGACTTTCAGAGGTGATGGGGATGGCTCAAAGGGATAACCTTTTCTTTTTTTTAGAAGCTTTGCCTAATGATTTAGTAATTTGAGAAGGTGTGTCCTTTTGGAGAGACCCAAATCCTTGAAGGAAAACCTATCACCAGAGAAACATCCAATCCATTTGGATTGGGGTGGAGGTGCAGGGCTAGGGAGGGTGAAAAGTAGCTGAGGTTAGCTGAGGAACTGTCGTATAAAGGTCCTTTTTTTAATTATTAAATAGGAGCCTGGAGAAGGGAAGGCTGTGTGTGTGTGTGTGTGTGTGTGTGTGTGTGTGTGTGTGTGTGTGTGTGTGTGTGTGTGTAAGAGAGAAAGAGATTCTCCTAAATGCAAGGGAGAAATCCCGCCTTTTCTTTTAGTTGTTTACTGAGCCAGGGCAAAATCTAAACAGCGCTTTCCACAATCAATGAAAGGATCGTCTCTGGTTCCAGAGTTGAGCTCCCTAAATGAGTATGGCATTCTGATAACTGCAGGTTAGCACCTGAGATCAACTACTTCCTACTGTTCGATGCTAGCAAAAGATAGGGAGGCATCTTGTTCTTGAGCTCTGAGAAGGGAGAGGGAAGAGGGGGATTTAATTGTCTGCCTGGGTGAATCGAAATGTCCTTTTAAAGCAAAGAAATCAAGAGAGATTGGCCTTTAATTGGCAAACTCGGCTGGTGGGAGGGAGATGGTAATTAAAATGAAGAGAAAATGGATAAGATATAGTTGGATACCTGCTACCCCCTTCCCCTTTGTTTCTATAAATAGCTTTGTGATGACATTTTCCCTTTATTTACAAGTCTCAGTGTCCAACCCAAGTGTGGATAACTGCACCCATTTTCCCTTCTTACGCTTCATCTGATTCTAACACCTCAATTACCCATCTGAAGTAGACAGAATTACTCACTTAACCAGAATAGTTCAGTTCCAAGTGTTCATTCTTATCCCTGGATAAGAAGCTGTATAGACTTGGACTGTGTATATACTTGGATTTAGAATTTAGTTTGCAGAGCCTCCCAACAAATCTGACAATGAATGAGGCTAATTTGTCAGGAAAACCACACACTAAAAATATCAGCCTAGGTAACTTGTATATTGTATGAAACAAAGACTGCATTGACCTGCATCCTTAATTCCAGGAGAAGCAATGCTTACTTCCACAACACATCACAGAGCCTAGTTTAAACAAGTATACTATACCAATATCTTGCATGCCTAAATACTTGCATGTAGCCAGGCAGTGAGCACTTGACTAGGGTGCAGTACTTTCCTCAAACTATAGGCAACATTGAGTGCTGGACCACAGCTCTACTCTGTCTCCTATAACCTGTTGGATCTACAAGATTCAGGAGCAAACCCCAAAGGTAGAGCTGTATATAGATCTGCATTAGTGTATAACTTGGAGAGGATGGTGGAAATGAAGGGGAGTTAAGGCGATATAGTTCCAGCATCTTGGACAGAGGCAAAGAAATCCTGGATACTAACTACCGGTGCTTGGTGCATTCATCTGTACAATCAGGCCTCCAGGTTTTGGTTAGGAAAGTCAAAAGTCAGGCCTGGAGCAATAGCAAAGCAGATAGTGCATTTGCCTTGCATGCTGCTGAACCAGGACAGACCTGGGTTCCATTCCCCAGCATTCCACATGGTCCCCTAAGCCAAGTGTGATTTTTAAGCACAGAGTCAGGAATAATGCCTGAGCATCATGGGTGTGGCTCCAAAACCTAAATAAATGAATAATTTTTTTTTTTAAAAAGGAAAGTCAAGAGTCAAAGTTGAGCCCCTCATTCATTTCTGCTGAGAATGCTGACTGGTCCAGTCTTTTTAGAAAACAATATGAATATTCCTCAAAAAAAAAACAAAACTAGAAATTGGGGCCAGAGAGATAGTAGAGACATAGGGCATTTGCCTTGCATGCAGAAGGACCGTGGTTTGAATCCCGGCATTCCATATGGTCCCCCGAGCCTGTCAGGAGCAATTTCTGAGTGTAGAGCCAGGAGTAACCCCTGAGCGCTACCAGGTGTGACCCCCCCACAAATAAAAAGCAAAACAAAACAGAATACTATAAATTGATCTTCCATATGACTAAGCAATTCCACCCCTAGAATATATCTTAGGAGCCAAAAAAAAAAACATAATGTAGAAAAGTCCTCTGCATTGCTATCTGTGTTCATTGCAGCACTATTCACAATAGCCAGAATCTGCAAATAACCCAAGTGCCCGAGGACAGATTAGTGGATAAAGAAACTGTGGTACATCTACACAAATGAATACTACACAGCTGTTAGGAAAAATGAAGTCATGAAACTTGCTTATATAGTTATGGGAGTATTATGCTGAGCAAAATGAGTCAGAGGGAAAGGGATAGACATAGAATGATTACACTAATTTGTGTAATAAAAAGTAGTATGGTAATAATATCTAGAGACAATAGAGATGAAGACCAGAAGGAACAGTTCATGGTAGAAAGCTTACCATAACTGGGGGGGACAATTAGGTCAGAGAAGGTACCACTAGGGCAATAATAGTTAGAAATGATCACTTTAGACAAGATTTGGGTGCTGAAAGGATATGGGAATGATAAGCATGATACCCCTCAGTAACAATATTGTACACCACAATGGCTAAAAGGAGGGAAAGAAATAAAGAGAGAAGAAAAATATTTGCCCCAGAGGTGGGTGTGTGTGTGACAGGAGGGAGACTGGGGGCATTGGTGGAGGGAATTGTGTATTGGTGAAGAGTGTTGTATAACTGAAACTCAATCACAATTAATTTTTATCTGTGAAAAAAAAAACCCAGCTGTGTTATGAACATCCTTGTAACCACAGTGCTTAAATAAAGTAAGTTTTAAAAAGTCAAGAGTCCCTTTGGATGTTCTTGGCCACTGCTGCAGAATTTTCAGGGAAAATCTCCAGAGAGTACATGTCCAGGGAGATAGTACTATAGTACAACAGTTTGCCGTATTCCATCATCAGCATAACATAGGGTTTCTGGACAGTTAGAAGTAACTTCTAAGCACAGAGCCAAGAGTAAGCCCTGAGCATTTGGCTAGCAAGGAAGAAAAGAAAGAGAAAGAAGAAAGAAAGAAAGAAAGAAAGAAAGAAAGAAAGAAAGAAAGAAAGAAAGAAAGAAAGAAAGAAAGAAAGAAAGAAAGAAAGAAAGAAAGAAAGAAAGAAAGAAAGAAAGAAAGAAAGAAAGAAAGAAAGAAAGAAAGAAAGAAAGAAAGAAAGAAAGAAAGAAAGAAAGAAAGAAAGAAAGAAAGAAAGAAAGAAAGAAAGAAAGAAAGAAAGAAGAAAGAAAGAAAGAAAGAAAGAAAGAAAGAAAGAAAGAAAGAAAGAAAGAAAGAAAGAGAGAGAGAGAGAGAGAAAGAAAGAAAGAAAGAAAGAGAGAAAGAGAGAGAGAGGGAGGGAGGGAGGGAGGGAGAGGGAGGGAGGGAGGGAGGGAGAGGGAGGGAGGGAGGGAGGGAGAGGGAGGGAGGGAGGGAGGGAGAGAGAGAGAGAAAGAAAGAGAGAGAGAGAGAGAGAGAAAGAAAGAAAGAAAGAAAGAAAGAAAGAAAGAAAGAAAGAAAGAAAGAAAGAAAGAAAGAAAGAAAGAAAGAAAGAAAGAAAGAAAGAAAGAAAGAAAGAAAGAAAGAAAGAAAGAAAGAAAAAGAAAGCAGAAAAGGGAGAAAAAGGAAGAAGGGAAGAAAGGAAGGGGAACAGAAGAGAGAGAAAGGGGAAGGCGAGGGGAGGAGAGATGTAGAGAGTAAGGAAAGAAGGTAGATAAAGCAAATTGAATTGTAAAAAGCCATTGGCTATATAGATTGTTTTAAAATCACTTATCAAAGGACTGAAGAGATAGTTCAGTAGATAAGGTGCTTTTCTTGCTGAAACCTTACCAGTTTCAATCCCAGCACCTCATATGTTCCTGGACCTTTGCCAGGAGGGATCCTTGAATTCAGTCAGGCACCAGTGTTGAGCACTACTGAATGTAGTAGCCTAAACTGCATCCACACCAGGTTATTATTTCACACACCAGGCTATTGTTTTAGCCTCTGACATTTTCTTTTCTCAGTCACTTTCTCTTTCCAATGACAGTGAAAGGGTCATTTAAATGCTGAATCTTTTCATAGCTCCCCCTTCCAGCATTCACTGACTGGCCTCAACACTAAGCTTTGATGAGAAGTATTGGTCCAGGCCTGATTGAAACCTGTATCAGTTTATAAAGTCTATGAGCATGTAGAACTTATAATTGTATCCTACCAAAAAAGAAAAAAATAGTAAGTTATCCTGATCCTAGGCATATATATATATATATAAAACCTATCCTTAGCGCTTTTTAGGACAAAAGATATGGTCTTTGGCATACTTCTAAACATTATTTATGCCTAGTCTGCTTGAGATATTGTTCTACCTTCCCCCAAACTACAGGCTTTTCCTCTCTATGAACATCAAAAACTTCTGAATTAGGCTAGAGTTAGTTCAGTGAGTAAGATGCTTGCCTTACACACAATTGACTAGGGTTTGATCTAAACACAGATCCAGAAGTAAACCAAATGTGGCTCAAAAGCAAAGCAAAAAAACAAAAAACAGTTATAAATTCAAAGGTAAATTTCCAATATATTGGTATGAGATCATATGTATAGTAACATTAGAAGTCAAGAGGGGTCCTTGAGGAGCAAGGAGTGAGTGATAGCTCAGAGGGTAGGGCATTTGCCTTGTAAGTGGCCAACCTGGGTTCAGTTAGGCATACCATCTGGTTCCCTGAACTTGCCAGGAGTAATTCCTGGGCAGAAAGCCAGGAATAAAAACTGAAAGCTTCTAGGTGTGACCTTAAAACAAAAACAACAAAAAGTCAAGATAAATGTAAGAACATTGACGTGAAAGAGTTTCAGTCAGTACTAATATCTGAGGTTGGAGAACATCCCCTAATTTTTCTCTTTTTCAGGCCTGTCACCCATAAATTCTAACATCTAATGTTGGGATAAGGGAAAACTTAAAGAGGTCACATTCATTAAAATGCCTTCCAGTGTACCCATTATAGAGAATCCATCTACAGTATGTGGCTGGACTAAAGAAGTCACAATGAGGATGAGAGGAGGATCCTAATAGGTCTTGAGAATAGAAACTTAGAATTACCTCTTTAGGGTAGATGTTTTGCTAAGAATTTAACTTACTCTTTAATCTAGAGTAAATTTTCTAAGCTAGCATAACTTTTTATGTAAAGAGCTCAATTTATGTGACTCAGAATTTGACAGGAATTTGTTTATTTTTAAAAACATTTACTTTAGAATTCTTAAATTGGGTTATGAAGGTAAGGCTTCAACATGCAGGAGCAAAAGACAGCCAGGCTGTTGATCTACTGACTCCTGTACTAAAAATGCTTCTGACCTTCTTGCAGAGCCAGAACCTTACTTGCAGAACCTTACCCTGTTCATTCACAGGACATGGCATCAAATTGCCACCTTCAATCCCTAGAACTCTGGATTCCCATCTCAAATCATTTCAAATACTTCCAAGAGTATGTTTTTTATTTACAAGCAAGGTACTTTTTATATTCTTTTGTGGAGCTGAGCCATACTAGACAGTTCTCAGGGATTATTCTTGGTTCTATGCTCAGGAATCATTTCTGTCTGGTGGGGTTTAGAGGACCATATATGGTGCCAAGGTTTAAACCCAGGTTAACCCATCAATGGCAAACACCATTTCTCCAACCTCCAGTTTTATATTCTTGTTTTTCAAATCAGTAATTGTGTGCCTTTCTTTATGAAAACACATTTTCCCCCAACAAATCCATTGTATTGTAGTCTTCTCTGGATTATGATACAAAAGAATAATGCTATGAGATCAAATTTCAAATAAAATAATAGCAAGTAAAAGTGAATGCATCAGATTCTATTTTGTTTTGCTGGGACATAATCAACACTGGTGCAAACACCTTCTCTTGTTCTTAAATGCTTTTATTGTAGTCTTTACAAATAAAGAAGTCATAGGAAAGCAATTTTACCTATTAAGAAACATAGGCTAATCAATTTAAGGAAAGCAGATGTAGGACAGATAAAGCAACTAAGGCTAAAAAACAACAGCAACAACAACCAAACAAAAAGGAACAGCAAAATATATAAGTTCAATGAGTAGAGTCCTATTTCCCCATCATACATGTGAATGTGATAATAAAATTTTGCCCTCCTTTAATTTGATATGTTTAAGTTAAATAAACATGACGTTACTAACATTAGAATCTTGATACTGCAGGGAATAATGAGTTGCATGCAATTAGCTTTAGCTTTAAAAAAGGGTCAGACACCAGGCTGACAGAGGCCTCAAGAAGATCTCTAGTTTTGCATGAATGAATGCAACTTAATTTGGGTTGTGTCTTTCAACACTGCCTGCTATCATTTATATCACCAAACAATAAAATGCATTCTGCATCAGAGAAGGAAAGGGTTAAAGAGTTAAAAAGACAGTTAATGCCTTTAATGGGAACATATGGGGGGGAGTATGTGGGGCAGTGACATCAGTGACATCAGACCAATCCATATCTTGATAGTGAGTTCTGTGAATCAGTTAGTGGAGTGGATGATAAATATATAGAAAATTGTTGTAAAGATTGGTTTAAAAAATGTTCTGTCCTCTACCTGTGAGCAAGAGAGACTTTGAAGTCACTTCTTAGGCATAGGAACATACAAAGAATAAATGACAAGGGTACAGGAGCTGAGGGGGAAGGAAGAATAGGAATCACCTCCAGTCTGGCAAAAGGACCAAAGGAAGGAATGACAGCTTGTAAAATAAGCCTCCATCAGTCTCCCAGGAGACAGCCGACCTCAACTTGGGTGTTCCCTGCTTGTTAGCTTCAATCATAATTGGTCTCTCCTCCCATCCCACGTTGTTGGTTTTCTGTGTGTGGCTTTTGGTGTGAGCGTGTTAGGTCATCAACTGATACAATGGTAGGAGGGGGCAAGTGGGGACACACATGATTGTTTTAAAAAAGAAAGGAGAAAAAAGGATAAGAGAGAGGGCAGGAAGGCTGCAAATAGAATGGGGAAGATGCCCCAGGATTTAGGCTTCCGAGGCAACCCATAGAGTGTTGTGGGGGTAGGGAGCTCCCTGGGAGTTTTGTTAAAGGGAGAAGCCCACCAGGAGCTGGAGATCCCGCTGAGCACCACTGGGACACTCATCTAGTCCTAGGCAATATTTGCTTGCTTGTCTCTGAAGGTGCCTGTAACATCCTGTGTCTAACTGGTAAGCTCACCAAAAAGGGTTTGTGTGTGTTTGCGCAAGTGTTTGTGTGTATGTGTGTCTATGTGAGCACACATGCACACAAAAAAATCCCAATAAGCTTGGTATATTCTCAAAAGTTACATTTCCAGAATTACCAAAGACCCAAACAGAATCTCAGAACCTGAGTGGATTGGCCAAGCACAGAAATCTACTCCATGAGCCTAATTAATCTATTCTAAAAATAGTTATTCTCTCTCCAGGAACTTTTCCTCCACTTTCGCTCATGTCTTTTTAAGCTGCTTCCCTCCACCTCTTTTCTTCTAAAACTAAGACAAATTGTAAGGATAGATACTGTAAAAATAATTCTGATCTGAGATTGAGAATTAGCTTAAAGGATTGAATCTTGGCACTATTTCTACCAGCACCTTAAGGACAGACTCCTAAGCAACAGAGCACACAGGCTGATTACTGGTTGTGACCCCAAAAGGAAACAAGAAAGCAAACAAGAGCATGGAAAAGAAGGAAGGAAGGAAAAAGGAAGGAAGAAAAAAGGAAAGAAGAGAAGGAAAGAAGAAAGAAAAGGGAGGAAGATGAGAAGAGAGGAAGGGAAGGGAAAAGGGAGAAAGAGAAAGAAAGAAAG
The DNA here is from genome assembly GCF_024139225.1 of Suncus etruscus. Lineage (NCBI taxonomy): Eukaryota > Metazoa > Chordata > Mammalia > Eulipotyphla > Soricidae > Suncus > Suncus etruscus. The sequence continues at coordinate 68,095,083 of NC_064853.1, read as the reverse complement.
AAAGAAAGAAAGAAAGAAAGAAAGAAAGAAAGAAAGAAAGAAAGAAAGAAAGAAAGAAAGAAAGAAAGAAAGAAAGAAAAGAAAGGAGGGAAGAAGAAAGAAAAAAGAAAGAATAAATGAAAGAAGGGGAGAAAAGAAGAAATAAAAAGAAAAGAAAAGGAAGAAAGGAAAAAACGAAAAAAGAAATGAAAAAAGAGAAAGAAAAAGAAAGAACAAAGAAAGTAGAAAGAAAGAAAGATAGAAAGAAAGAAAGATAGAAAGAAAGAAGGAAGGAAGGAAGGAAGGAAGGAAGGAAGGAAGGAAGGAAGGAAGGAAGGAAGGAAGGAAGGAAAAACTAGAAAGGAGACATGCTGCGTGATCAAAGACACTTGTAGATACATTACATTATTTTGATTGGGGCGGCATTAGAAATCTTAAACACTCAGATAATGATTTACCGTCAAAAGAACATTAGAGGAAAGCACACAACAAAAAAAACATTATATGTTGCAAACTCTGGAGCTAGTTACATTTTTAACTTTTCTTTTTGTTAACAATAAAACACAGTCAGAACCTTGTCCGGGTTCCTATGGTGTCATCATGGCAGACCAGCCAAGGCATTGAGGGTCTGTATCTTGCTCTTGAGCTACAGATTTCAAATTGAGCCTGAGGCACTAAGGAGTAGCTTAGAGTCCATCTTTTCTTGGTAACGGGGTTTGCAATCTAAATCTTTTGCACAAGAAGCTGTTTTGCCAAGCCAAGTCTGTGCTGGGGACCTGAGTACTGACAAGTTCTCTAAGACCTATTTATAGCAGAGTTGTGGGATTGGTGGGATAAGGGGAAAGTTCCCATTAATAAAAAGCTTGCAGCTTTTTCTGGCTAAGTCTCACTTACACATCCCAGAATATTTTATGTGTTCCTCCCCAGAATCCCAGAAGTTCTCCCTACCCCTAATATTTAGAAAGATGTATCTCTGAGAAAACTAGTTTCCCCAAGGTACCGCCTGGTACCTCATTGAACAAACGCCCACCCTGTACCCGATTAAACCTTATCTCTGGCTTCTGTCCTCTGTACCCCCACATAAAAAGGTTACCCAAAGCAGAGGACTGTATACATACATAGAGCGAGAGAGAGCTAGGGAAAGGCGGGTGATAAAGATCAGGGGCTTAAATTGGCCATTTGGAAGATTACATCTATTCAGCAAGGTTCTTTCTTTCAAAACTCGTATTGAATTGAGAGCGTGGCTACCAGGCACCCTGCTCTCAAAGGCCTGGTACCTTTTAATTCGGTCCTGAAGTGGGTTGGGCTAGGTGACCAAGCGCCATCCAAGGCCCAAGGGAAGGCCGTAGGGCGACACTCATCTAATGACAAGTAATTGACGGATTCAAGGCCCTGCATTACCAGCGGAATCTGGCGGCATTAATTATTTAAAAACGATTAGCCTTGCCTGCTTCCTGCAAGCGTTCTGCCTTGTTCAAGGAAGAACCAGCCAGGCGAGCTGGGAACCCCGGCTTGGGGGGCAGTGGGTGCGCTCCGCAGTCGGCCAAGAGCTCGCCACGGAAGAATGGGTTTGAGGGGCCCACACAGGGGCCCAACACATGGAGTTGCTCACATAAGTGACCCTATAAATCACCGGCATTGATTTTTGTCCCTTTAGATTCGGGAACAAGTATTTGCGGCGCAGAAGGGAAAAGCTTTCTACCTGGGGTGCTTGGTAATGGAGAGTCTCAGTGCGAGACGAAATATCTAGAATTACCGACCCGACCTAGCCCACCACAGGGCCATATTTCCAGTGCTTTTTAAAGCCTTTCCTTGGGGGAAACGGTCTATTTTCTGGGGGGTGCGGAGATGGGGCGCCCATAGATCCCCCGCCCCCAGAGAAAAGAGGTCCTGTTTTTGAATGGAGCATCCGAACTACCTGCAGAAACACGCAGTCGGTTCTGTTCTCTCCTTCTGACACCGCAGCGCGTGCCAGTCCCGAGAACTCGCTGATAAATGGCCCATCGGCCCTTTTCTAACTTTTCCTTCTGGGCAACTTGGCTAATCATTCCGAAGACTTATTTCTGAACCCAGAGTCCCAGCCTTCTACGAGGCCCGCAATTTGCAGCGAGAACCAAAGTGCACTGGATTCTCCAAAAGTCGTTATTCGCTCCTGCAGCTCCCGCGGGCGCTGACCCAACCTGCCACTTTGACCGAAGTGTTCCCGGGATGCGCCTAGACAGGACTAGAACCCGTGAACGCCTTCGGGGTGGGGGTGGGGTGTCTTCGAACTTTTGGGCCTCTGCAGCCCGTCACCCCGTAACCAGCCTGGCTTTTCCGGCTGATCCTCACCCGGAGGCCAAAGATATTCCGCCTCATTCCCCCCAACCCCCGAATCCCAGCAACTGCCAGGTGGGTGGGGTGCGGGATAGGGAAGGACTCGCGGGCGGGGTTCGAATCCCGGAGTCTTGAGAGGTTCTGGGACCGGTCTTGATTTCCAGGAGCCCAAGCAAATTCTGTGCTGCGAGTCCAAATTCAACTGCAGAGTTTGTCTTGCACCCCTCAGAGTCCCTTCCCCCCCCGCCCCAAATTAAAAGCCACATTTCAAATCCAAGGGTGTTCCTGGACTTCGCTTTTCTCTCTTCCCTCCCCACCCACCTAGATATCGGAACCCCAGAACATGAGAACTGGCTGAGGGAAGGGAGGCGCGCGGACGAGAGTGGGGGGCCCAGCTGCCGGGGGGGGGGCGCGTGGGCGCGCTCCCTACCTGCGGTGCTGCGGGCGGGCGGGCGGCCGAGCGTCCAGCGCTTGGAGGGAGGCGGTCAACTGCTCCGAGCAGAGCCATCCCCGCATTTATTTGAGCTCAAACCCAGCGACTGTTGACTTTAGCACACAAAGCAAAGATTTCACTGCCCGCTAGTTTAAAAATGAATATTTTACCAAGATATCGATCAGCGTTATAAAATTCTAGTTAAGTACAATGGGATCCCGAGCAAAAAAAAAAAAAAAGAATAATAAAGGCGATGGGGGGAAGGCAATATAATATCTGTGCAAATTTGCTGAAGTGTGACGTGGCAGGGAAAGTTTACCCTCCTGGAATTCGGATCTAGAATGTTTTTTTCACTTGTTTACTGACTTTGTTTATTCGCTGATCACGGTTGCTTAAACCGGCGCGGAAGGCCCGGGGAAAGGGAAGGAAAAAAAGAGAGGGAGGGAGAAAGGAAAACCTTACCCGACGGGGCTCAGAGTTGGGGGGGATGAAGCGCTGGGAGCCCGGGGCCGGGCTTGGGGGGTGTGTGTGAGGCGGGGTGAGGAATGGGGGCGGTGTGAGAGACCCAAGAGGTGCAGAAAAGCCTCCCCCCACCCCCGAAAGTCTCCTGGTTCCCGACATCCTTTTTAAGTATTCGACAGAACTATATCTTATCAGCTGGGATCAGTGGAGGGGGCCAGGCTAAGTAGTTTAAAACGACCCTCGGACAATGGGCGCGCGGTACGAAACATCGCAGGTTAGGGCCGCGCTTTCAGCTCCCATTGTCCAGCGCTCGGCCCCCGGCCCTGCCTCTGCGCTCCTTCGCCACGGGAGCCTTTTATGTGATAATGAAACACATTTCAGGCCCGGCTCGCGACGTGTGTGTCCTGACCGGGGGAAGAGAAGGCGCTGATTGCTGGCCGCGTCCTCCGGATCCGCCGCTGGCTCCCCATCCTTTCACCCCTCCCCAATTTTTCGTCCTTGTGTTCTTGAGGACAATGTGGCGTGCTAAAAGGGGATTTAGGGGGCTCGGGCGAAGGTGAAGAAATCCCCCTTCAAGCGAGATTTGAGGGGAACAGAGATCCCAGAAGGTGGCGAGGGGGACGCGGTGAGGCTATGTCTGTGATTGGGGAGATGCCGGGACACTCCAGGCCTGTATGGTTTAGAACTTCAAAGATTTCATTCCCGAAACAGGACGTGGTGTCTCCAAATCTGTAACCAAGATCTTGGCTGGGGTAACTTCTGAGAGTTTTTACTTGCAGAACTTAGCTGCCCCAAGTGTGCCAGTGTCCAAAAGGACTCTGACTGGTCACTGATTTCAGCTACCTGTCTGATCATAGATTTCTTGGCAAAGCCAAAGATCCACTAGGGCGGCTGAGGGTCACCTGGGGAGGGGATTCAGAGGGCCGTAGAGGTAAAAGAGGATGCTGTTGAGATGAAGCCACTTTGGAAGAGAAACAGCCTGTGTCTTTATTCTTGGTTTTTTTCTTTCACGCTGACCTATTCCTTCAGTTCTGCCCTCATCCTGGCTTGCCAAACCTGAGCTAATGTATTACAACCTTTGACATGATCATTGGTGTTTGGGATAGAGGGGGGAACAGAGCATCTATGTAGTAGACCCTGGTCTTTCACTACTGGTTAAGTCTCAGGTCAATTGGCCTTACTTGGGGAGCTGTGCCAGGCACCCTTTTACCTCTTCCTTATCTTTATAATGATTTGTAAATGGACCCATGAATCACTACCCTAAGCTATTCCTTGAAAATCATTCCTGGAGAGAGCCTTGTTGGGGTAGGGGTGGTCATATAGTTTATAATTTTTAAGAGGTGGTCCCAGAAATTTCAGTATTCTAGGATTATGGAAACAACTATTGAAATTATGTGGTGGGATGAGGTTGTGGAATACAGACATAGACCTGAGAATGTAGGACAAGTATAGGTGGTAAAGGGGCACCAAACAGGCAATGTTGAAAAGGCCTTGAAGATGCTTCAGATATTGGCAAATTCAGTCTGGGATCCTCTGTCATGAAGAGGAACAGCAAATTTGAAATATAACCCAACAACATGAAAAGCCCAGACTTCTCTCCATAGAAATCAGTGAGGAGGCTTAAAAGAGGACAGTCAATACACTAGATCTTCATTAGCCCAGTTGTGACATTAAGAAGTGTGATTTCCTCCTGACCTTAAAGATAAACCTGCATCCAATATAATAGAAAGATCCTCCTGAGATCTGTGTAAAGACAAAATCAAAATAAAATAAAACATTAACAATAATGTATTCTACTTAACGATGTGCTTGTCTTTAGAGGGAAGTGTATTGATGTCTGAAATTTACTTAGCATTGTTTAGAAAATATATTTTGAAATGCTGAGAAAAATAAGATATATCAACCAACGGTGATAACATAAGATATGCAACAATTATAGTGTCATGATAACTGTAGGATTTGGGCAATGGGCAAAAAGGGATGTTTACTCTAAAATTTATTCAATTTCTGTATGACTGAAAAATTAACCAAAAAATGTTTGGTAAATAGCAACCACTATCCTCATATACAAAATAAGTCTTCAATCAGTCAGCTCCCCTTTCTTCTAATTTTAAATAATTTCCAGATTTGTTTAAGTCAGGCAAACAAAAAAAAATCTTAAAAGATTCAAGGAATAAAACTGGCAATAACACTTTAATATAGTTTGTGGAACTCTGGTCTTTGTAGCCAGACACATTATAAGCCATAAATAAAGCACTCAGAAACGATAAATTAATCAAACGCAAATCCTGGATTTCACCGTGTCAAAAATGGGAATTCCATTTCCCCCCTTAGCCATTTACAAGATCCTTACATCATTTTTTTCTCTTTTTGAACAATAGGTACAACTCTGATTCTTCATAACTACATGTTTTTTTTTTACATCGAGCCACTCACAAATGATTTTTGTGATTTTTTTTTGATTTTTATATAATGTGTGACTTCCCTGCAACACAGTAATGGAGGAGGATAACAATAACAATAACAACAACAACAAATCAGAGTTTGTGGGTGCTTAGAGAAGCAGGCATCTACATCTGGAGGCTTTTTTTATTGTTTTTTTTTTTTTTCGGACTGTTCACCGTCCTCTCTTTCCCTCCTCATGTAGGAGAACTATGGGTGTGGCCCACATGTTCAGAACCTAGCTGCAGTGGGAAGGGGGAGACTGCAGTCCTGGGGTGCAGGATAAAAGGATTTTTCTCCTTCATTCTCTCCAAATACCCTTCTTCAGAGTCTCTATCCCACTGGTCTCTACTCCTCCTCGTCAGAACTCGTGAGAATGGGCTGCCTTAAGAGGAGTTCATAATGGGCCGAGAGTACACCCCCTGGTAGTAGGAGGTGTCCGCGGCCAGGGGCGAGGCGTCCAGGCCAGCTTTGTTCGTGACCGGCCCCATAGCCAGGCTGCCCGGCATAGGGGAACCATAGCCCGGGTAGTGCATCACCTGTTCATAGGCCTTGAGGTCCATTTTGTGCGGCTGGTGATGGTGGTGGCTATGGTGGTGTTGCTGCTCTGAGGACATGAGATTATTGATGGAAAAGGGATGGTTGAAGGCATAGTGGTGCTCAGGCTTAAGGTGGGCCTCTGGGGGCAGGCCAGGGTGATGGTGGGGCCCTAACAGGTGTGCAGAAGCCTGCTGCTGATGCCCAGGCGAGGGCGCCGGTTCCGGGGGGCTCAGCGCCGCAGCGGGAGTCCCTTTTAGCTCCCCCAGACCCCCACGCTTGTGCTCCTGGCAGGGAGAGGCGCTAGAGTGGGGTGACTCGGTGCCCCCCGGAGTCTCGGACACCGACCCGGCCGCTTCGCCCAGCTGACCCTGCGCGGCCTGCACCCCCACCGCAGCTTTCTTGCCCCCGCCGGCGGCCCCGGAGGCTTCCTTCAGGGCCAGCTGCTTCTCGCACTTGAAGCGCTTCTGGCGGCGCAAGTAGCAGCCGTTCTCGAACATGTTGCCCGAGTCCGGATGCAGGGTCCAGAAGGAGCCCTTGCCAGGCTTGTCCGGGGAGCGGGGCACCTTGAGGAAGCAGTCATTGAAGGAGAGCGAGTGGCGGATGGAATTCTGCCAGCGCTGCTGGTTCTGCCGGTAGAATGGGAAGAGGTCCATGATCCACTGGTAGATCTCGCTCAGCGTCAGCATCTTGTTGGGGCTCTGCTGGATGGCCATGGTGATGAGCGAGATGTACGAATAGGGCGGCTTGGCGTGCGTGTAGCTGCGCCGGTACGTCTTGGGGTCGCGCGCGCGGCTCAAGCCCGCCTGCCCATACATGGGGCTCATGGAATTCATGTTGGCGTAGGGGGCCAGGCCGCCCATGGCCCCGGCAGCCTGTCCCCCGAGTGGGCTCAGGCTGGGACTCAGGTGCGGCCCCATGCCCGCCACTCCGCTCGCCCCGGCCGAGCCACCCATGCTAGCCATGGCTCCGGCCCCAGGGGACATGCCGGCCAGCGATGGGCTCATGCCTGCGCCCACATACGAGGACATGTTCATGGAGCCGGCGCTCATGTTGCCCGAGCTGCTGCCCATGGCGGCCGCCGACATGCTCATATACGTGTTCATGCCGTTCATCCCCAGGCCGGCGTTCATGTTGCTCACGGAGGAATAGCCCTGCGGACAGAGTCCGGGGAGGGGGGCGCACAGCATTAGCAACCGCGGCTAGAACGCGCCCGGACCTCCCAGTCACCCGCACCTCCCAACCTCCGGCCCAGTCCAGCTCTCGCCTGCGCCCGGGACGCCCGTCCCTAGCCAGGGTCCGAGACTCCAGTGCCCAGCCCGGTTCTACAGTGCTCAGTCGGGATCCTCAACCACAGGCCGTGCTGGAGTCGTGGCTAGGGCGGCTGTGGGGCTGGGAATATGCGGAATTCTGCACCTCAAAACCGGGGACCCAGGGCACTCCTGATGTTTTCCCCTCTGCCGCTGATTCTCCCCAATGCTCCCGCTATCTTAACCAACCGGGTAGTATGGTCCTACACCTCACTTCCCACCCGCGTGAGCAACCTGTGGGATACTGTTCCTGACTGCCTCAGGGTTCCAGCTGATCATTCTTTCTCCCGGGACCCCAGCTCTGGCCCCAAGAGCACAGGAACGCTGGGTTCGCTGAGTCTGGGGCCAGCTGGACACCCCCCTGATGGACGGGAAGGGCGGGGACCGCGAACTGAACAACACGCGCGGGAGCTGGGCAGACCAACTTTTTTTCTCTTTGTCCTCTGGTCCCGACTCTTTGCTTGTACCTCAGCCCCCAACTTCTGCCGTTTTCTCCTCTCCTGCTCCCCACCCCCTCGCCGCCGGCCGACCTCCCACCCCTCCCCAGCCGCTCGCTGCCAAACATAACTCTGTTAGGATAGTGCGTGGCTCGGCCACGAAGAGGATTTGGAGGCGCCGCAAGTCAATATTTGATCACAAAGTTAATATTATCTCAAGGCTAACAGTGTGTCGTATAAAAAAGAGACCCATTTGAGTCGAAGGAGGGTGGAAAAGGCGGCTGCCCAGAGCGGCGGGGATGGGGGCGGTGGGGTGGGGAGGAGGTGTCAGCGAGGGAAGCGGTCCTGAGGTTGCAGGGAAAGAGCGCAGGAGGCCACCCCACTTCCCCCTGCAAGAGGAGAGAGTTCCTACCTCGGGCTCGGCATAGTAGCTGCTCCAGTCGGACGGCTCGTGCCCTTCCATCTTCACCGCTCCCAGCATACTGGAAGCCGAGTGCATGGCAGTTTAAAATTTAACAGCCACAACAAACGACCAGCCAGCACCCCCACCCCCACCTCTTAAAAAAAAAAAGTCGACCAAGGCTCTCTCTCTCTCTCTCTCTCTCTCTCTCTCTCTCTCTCTCTCTCTCTCTCTCTCTCTCTCTCTCTCTCTCTCTCTCTCTCTCTCTCTCTCTCTCTCTCTCTCTCTCTCTCTCTCTCTCTCTCTCTCTCTCTCTCTCTCTCTCTCTCTCTCTCTCTCTCTCTCGGACCGGCCAGAGGCGATGGTTTGAAGTGGGAGGGAGGGGTAAATCGCGGGAGGAGGGGGGCCGCGGAGGGGAGGAGGCCAGACTCGAGCTCCTCTTTGAGGAGCGCCCGCGGCCGAGCTGTGCTCGCGGGCGGCCGGGTGGAGGCCCAGGTTGGCAGTGCTGAGCTGCCAGGAGGCGGCGGGAAGCGCGCGGCGCGAGGGTGGAGGGGGGTGGAGGAGAGGAGGAGGAGGAGGAGGAGGAGGAGGAACAGAGGAGGAGGAGAGGAGGAGGAAGCGGAGGAGGAAGAGGAGGAGGTGTGGACCCGGGAGCGGACAAGTGCCGCAGTGACGTGGGTGGCTAGTGATATAGCGCTGCACGCGGGCGCGGGCCTCCAATCCCCAGACCCGGGGCAGCCCATTTGAATAATCAGCTCACACCTAACCGGGCCCATACCTGCCCCTGGGCACCGGGCGCCCGCCCCGTTACCGCCGCGCCCGGCAGGAGCAAGCCGAGCCCGGAGTAGCGGGCCGAGAGGGAGCGAGGCTCGCGGGCTCCAGGGCAGAGCCCCCCTTTTCCTCCTGCCACCAAGCGGAGCGTACAGAGGGAAATGCTGGGAAGCTCTCCTGGGCGCGGTCCAAGATTTAGAGCCCCCTGCCCCGTCCCACGGCTCTGGCCACCGTGCGCTCTTCCTTCCGAGGGCGCGTGCAGCTAGGGCGCACCGTTTTCCCTGGCACAGCGCCGCATTTATTTTGCCGCGGGTCTCGTCGCCCTCGGCGCTCCTTCCTGTCAAAACAAGCCAGGGACACAGAGGCGATCTGCAAAGCGCGGTCCGCGTTCGAGAAGCCGCGTACACACCTTTGACTGGCCGGCAGCTGCTCCCGGAGGCCCCTCCCCGTTACGGTTAGGACGCACAGCGGTTCCGGGAGGCGTGCAGTGCGCGCCGGGCCCGGCCACCTGGGTCCCCCGCCGCCTCCGAGCCGGTCTTCCGACGCCCCGCCGTGGGGCCGCTTAGGGCCCTGAGCACAGTCCGGGCGCCAGGCGCAGGGCGCCCGGAGCCCCGGTAGCTGCAGCCGGCGGTTGGGAGACTATTTGTCTCTGACATTCAGGCCGGCGTGTTTCAAGGTTACTTCTCAGTCACCACCGAGGTGCCCACAGAATTTCGTAACTAAAACAAACAGGGCAGGAGGTGGAGATGGAGAAGGGGCAGGAGGAGAAGGAGAAATAAAGGAATCGATAATGGGGCAAAGAGATTCCACCTCAGGAAGGTCTCCGCCCTCTCAGATTTGGGAGGAGGGAGTGTCCTTTTATACAAAGCTAGAATATCCGACCACCATATACTTCTTCTTTTTGTAATTTTCGCTTCAGCCCCCGAGTTCCAATGCTCCTGCCCTGTGCTAGCACCGCAGTGAACCCTGGTGGAATTCCAGGTGTTAAGTTGTGGCTGTCTTTCTTGATTCCAAATATACAACCAGGTCTGAGAATCCGATCGGGAGCCCTCCACTCAGAAAGCACAATTGTAAGGAGGATCTCCTGACATGCAGCCAAACTGTCTGGTGTAGTCAGTTAAAGTAGCAGAGAACATAGGTGAGGGGGGCAGGAGTGGGTGTGAGCTTTGAGAACTGTAGCTTTGAGGATCAGGTTGCAAGGTGAACCTTCAAGGACTCGAGTCTGCCCTAGAAAGCTGTGTGCACCCCCAAATCTAGGACAGTTAAAGAAGCCCAAATGTGGGGAGTGTCAGGGCAGGGTTCCTAACGCCAAAGTCAGCTTCCACCTCCTCTGAGCGTTCCAAAAGTGGCAGGCCAGTCCTCTAGTCTTCTGGAAATGGTCCTGCACGGAGGAGCAATGCACAGGGGAGCAGAAGGAACCTCAGCATGCCCCCCCTCCAAACATGTTTCAGATCATGGGGGGGGTGGGAGGAAGCAACTGCATTTTCTTTGAGGGCTTGGGGAAAAGGAGCACACTATGTGACAAAGGAGTTGTCTTTTTTAAAAAAGCTTTCTGTGCAGGCCCAATGGGAAAGGTGGCGGATTTTGGGGGTGGGGTGGGGTGGGTGCGGTGGAGGCGCGTGCACACACAAAAATCGCATCCACCTCCAACACCTTCCTTTCAGTAGAAAAGAGACACCCTGGCAAACCGCCTAAGCAAGGACAGGCAGATTGCTGGTGTTTCTAGAATGGAAAACTCCTTTCCAGTAAAACTCCGAAGAATATTCTGGTTGACCTAGGTGTGAGCGCTCCGTTTTCAGTCTGCCTGACTTCCGTGTCCGCCCTTGCCTAGAAATGACCCCTCCACCACCGTTAAAGGGCCCAACTAGCAGAATGCAGGAAAAGGCCCATTGCAGAAAGACACCTCCCCAAAGGGTAACGCTGCAAGTTCTCCGCCAACCGAGGGTACGGATCCAGGTTACCTGGGACATCTAGGCTTTGGCTCCTGCAGTGACAGGGCGCCCCCTGTCGAGAACCGAGAGCGGCCCCGGGAACAGACCGGAACCCTAAGCCAAGATCCTGCAACCCTGCGCCCAAAAAGGCTTCCCCGAGACCTCTTCGAGTCTCCCTAAAACCTCCTCCGGCATAATGAACTTTACCCCGCCAAGCCCCACACTCAAAAAATGAATTGAAAACTCGTCTTCATAAACTCTAGATCACCCCGCCCCCAAATTCCTTGCAAATTCAAGCCTTTCTCGAGAGCCTGGGGTTGGCTGGGGTTGGGCCAAAGGCGACGCCGCCAGTCCCGGACCTTCTGGGGCGCGCACCGCTGGGGACCTTCTGGGGTGCGCACCTCTGATCCGAGGGAAGGCGGAGGCGGCCTGCGGTTGGCTGCCGGGACCCGGGGCACCAGCCCGCCGAGAAAGCTGCTGGATTGAGCACAGGGCCCTGGTCTTTCACCGCCCCTTCACCCCCACTACTCCCCCTCTTCCCCGGCACACGCTAGCCCTCCCAACAGTTTAAGTTTCTAAAGGTTTATTCAGAGCGTCTGGCACGAAAGCCTCCGGCTGGAATGCTGTAAATTGCTAGGGTATCTTCTCTCCAGGAAAAAGTTCGCAGGCTGCTCCTGCTGCAAACAGATGTTTCTCCAGCTGCCCCCTCCCTCTCCCCCCTCACTCCCATAGATGGCTGAACAACACGCTTTCCCTCGCCCTTTTGCTTGGCCTTTCCTTTCTGTCCCTCCGATGCTGCTCCGTTTAGGTCTTCAAGCACCCAGAATACCAGCCCCCTATGCTTGGGTTAGCATTTTTATTCTGGGAGCTCCCGCAACGATTCCACTTGTCCTCAGATCTGGGCCACAGATAATCTTCATGGAAGGGGGCACATGTTTTTCACACCCACATAACGCCCCCTCTACCCCACCAAGCAAACTTCTTCCTTCACGAACCTTCCTTTGTCCTGTGAAACTAATTCTTGGGGGAAGGGGAGAGCAATAAATAGAAGTCAACACCCCTAAGTGGTAACACCTAAAATAGCTAAGGCGGGAAGGGGTCAGTGGAGAAGAGAGTGTGTGTGTGTGTGTGCGGGGGGGGGGGGGGGAGAATGCATGGATCCTATCCTCTCTCCAATACCTAAAGTCCACGAGGAAAATAAACACCCAATCTTACTGTGGACATCAACGACCTAGTGCTCAGGCAAGTATAGAACAGAGAGCTGTGAAAACTATTCTAGATAAATGTGGAAATAGATGTTTTACTTTGGGTTGACAAAATTAGACATTCACACTTCTTTTATTCAAGGGGAGAAATTCTTAGGGTGAATGTTATTTGTTTGGTCTCTTTGGCTTGCCAGGTAGTGCTCAGAGTTTATTCCTGTCTCTGTGATCCAGGGATATTCCTGGTAAAACAGGGGAAGAGCCCTTTGGAGTGAAGGATCTGGAACTTCTGTTGAACAACTTCTAGGCAAGCACCTAATTAACCGTCAGTCTCTCCAGCACTCAAATGCTGTCTTTTTTTAAAAAGACAAAGTTGAATGAAATTAGTCAACATTTCTTATTTCTGTGTAGGTTATCTCTTAAATTTACTTAAAATATTAGACCTTCACAATTAACTTCTTGACATTGGACACACCTTCAGATATAGTTAAAAGACTAATTTTGTTTTTACTGTTTATAGCCAAAATACTAGATGCTTTGGATAAACAAGTGAAATGGACTTCATAACCAAAAATAATATGTGAAAGAGTAAAGAAGAGTCAAGAATTACAGTTTTCTCCAAAGACCAAGAAAAGTCTGAAGAGAGCAAGAAAGGACATTGTAAGTTTAATATATAATTCACCTGCATTTAGACTCTTCTTCCTGGCAAAATTCCCTAAAGAAAGAATGGGTAATTACCGTATTTTCTGGCGTATAAGACGACTTTTGAAACAAAAAAATCAACCGAAAATCAGGGTCGTCTTATACGCCGAGTATGTCCCGAAAAATGTTTCAATATGCCGCTAAATGAAAAATTGTCTGAATATTGCCACAAAACGATTTTTTCCAACTCGATCCTGCACCAATCATTACAAGGCTGCTCGGACTGCCTCTCTAACTCAGCCAATCCAAGCAGGCTTTTTATGCATGCAAATTAGACAATGTTCTAGACCCGAATCTACACTGTCAAAAGCCTGCTCAGATTGGCCAGAGTCAGAGAGGAAGTCTATTACAGTATAACCTTTGAACCTTTGCTTGTTGTGATTGGCTCACTGTGGTACATGAGCACAGGAACACATGCAGCACAGGAAAGTTCTGTCTGATACAGCGAATATAGGCCTAAACCTATGTTTTAACTGCAAAATTAGGAGGTCGTCTTATACGCCAGCAAATACGGTAGTAATAATAAACAGCCACAAAATAAAATAAAAGAAATGTCATATAATAATTGTGATATTGTATATTTTATTTAACATTTCATACAGGGCAGGCGTATTATTTTATAGTATTATTACATTATTTTAAATATAGAGTAAACCATATAATAATATTAGTAATGGAAACTTTGGGATAAAAATCTACACTTTTCACACTTGTAAGGAGACCAGGTAGTCACTCCCAAGTGGACATAGGGTTTGAATTCTGAAAAACAAACCTGTATAGCTTTCCATTATGTAAATATACTGTGCCTTTGCTTGTGTTGAGGGAGAAAGAAAAGTACCATTCATGCTGTGACCACCAATGATGAGGTTCAGCATGGAGCAGACAGGAGGAAGAATGGGAGACTATTAAAGAAAGTTTAGGGATTTAATCTCTTTAAATTGATTGGTTTTTGAAAGGTAGGATTTAATTATGGATTGTTCATACTTCATGGGCTTTCTCATTGGTTGGGTTGAGCTATGGTTGATTCCACTCCCATATGAATGGATTCGTAGAAGATTTGTGGCATTCTGTCTACCATACTTGAGTTTTTAGTGCCTTTCTGGTATGTGGTGGGACTCTTACAGCAGGTAATTAAAATAATTGGAAAATATAAAAATAAAACAAATGACAACTTTTAGTAGCAATAATAATAATAATAATAATAATAATAATAATAACATGTCAATGTGAGGGAGAATAAACTCCTTTTTTCAGGGATGCTTAAATTAGATGTATCTGCATTTGTAGCCATAGGAGCTCTTTGATATATTTGGATGTTATTCTTGGAGAAAATCTTGTCAATTCCTTCCAAAATGGCCTACAGAAATGGTCATTAAGTACAGGAATTATGAGGAGTCAGTTACAGACTTAAAATAAGACGGGCATTTCTTCTTACAAAGTCTTTGTATTATTACATAAGGAAGTAATTGAACAACCACATTAGATCTATGAGCTACTGACTGCTTAATTGAATAAGCAAATATCTGTTCAATAAAGATGAATCAAAAGATGGATATGGAGATTTGAAAGGTATAACACGACCTGATTTTCTAGTCTTAATGCTTCTGAAGCAGTTGTTTGCTTCTTGATTCCATCTGAAAATGAAACAGGGATTCTGTGTAATTATAAATAACTATACACACTTCCCTCTAATATTAAGCAGTGACAATGGAGAGAAATTTACATATTATTGGTTCATTCAGTAAATATTTGATGAATACTTATTATATTGCATATGGAGGTAATACAACCCTGAACAAAATAGAGAAAGCCATGAGCTTATGAAAATAAGTCAGTTTCTTGTTCTGTATCTTCCTATTTTATTCTTCTGGTACAGATTTCAGTTTCCCTCCTGCCACAAGCCAGAAACTTTTTTGTTGTTTTTGTTTTTGGGTCACACCCAGCAGTGTTCAGGGGTTACTCCTGGCTCTAAGCTCAGAAATCACTCCTGCCAGGCTCGGGGGATCATATGGGATGCCCGGATTTGAACCACCATCCTTCTGGATGCAAGGCAAACACCTTACCTTCATGCTATCTCTCTGGCTCCAAGCCAGGAACTTTCAATTGCCAAAAAAATCTCACTTCAAAGAATGATTCAATTCCATTGAACTAAAGTAGTCATTGACTACATCCATTGACTAAATTAGTCAAGCTGCCATTAGGAAGTGACTAAATCTCTGATGTTAAATGTTTTACCCTGATTGGTCTAGAATAGACAAGAAAACCAAGGGTTCTAGTAGATGGAAGAACTGGGATAGCCTATCTTGCTCTATTACCATGTATAATATTTCTAGATTTAGTTTTCCATCAGATGGGAATGAGGATGTTCTGGCTTTAGAAAGAAGGAATGAAGTGGTAGAAAAATGGAGATGGGTGTTGTTTTGAAACCTTGCTCTACGTGTGTGACCACAGCATTGGCCACTCAGAGTTCCATCCTTCATATTTTCTTATATTATATTTCTTTATTATCATATTATATCATGTTATATTATATTATCTTATTATGTTATTAATATATTGTATCATATCATTATTATATTATATAACTTACTTTAAATTATATTACTTTAGATTACATTATATTATATTTATTATATATTACATTATATTTCTTTTTTTTTTTTGGTTCATCAGCCACACCTGGTGACGCTCAGGGGTTATTTCTGGCTATGCACTCTGAAATTGCTCCTGGTTTAGGGGACCATATGGGATGCCGAGAGATTGAACAAGGGTTCGTCCTAGGCTATCACGCTCAAAGCAGACACCTTACAGCTTGCGCCACAGCTCCGGACCCTGTATTTCTTTTTTTTTTTTTTTTGGTTTTGGGCCACACCCGTTTGATGCTCAGAGGTTACTCCTGGCTAAGTGCTCAGAAATTGCCCCTGGCTTGGGGGGACCATATGGGACGCCGGGGGTTCGAACCTTGGTCCTTCCTTGGCTAGCGCTTGCAAGGCAGACACCTTACCTCTAGCGCCACCTCGCCGGCCCCGCCTGTATTTCTTATATTCACCTTTTTTGAAAATTTTTTTTATTGAGACCAATGTGAATTACAAGTCTTTCACAGTGACTGGCACATAATGACAGTAAATTAGGGCCATTCCCACCATCAGTGTTGATCTATCTCTGCCACTGTTCCCAGCATGCCTCCCATACCTCCACCCTTAGCCCCTGGACTGCTAGTGTAAAAGGCATCTTTTAAGTTTAGATTGTTATAATTTGGGTCTCTTGATTCTATTGTTATTGACTTTGATTTGAGTATTTAGTAATGACCATGTTAGATTTCTATTCAGTGCTCATGAGACTGCTTGGCCCCTGGTTCCCATCCAGTTTTTTTTTTTTTCTTTTCTCAATTGGTAGGAAGACATAGAAATATGAGGCAAAACAAGATGATTAATGTTCTATGATTCTATATTAAAAAGAATGAGCCCCTATCTAGAAGCTATAGATAAAATTAAAAAAAAGAAAAAAGGGGGGCAGATGTGACATGTTTTTGTTGTTGTTATTATTGTTGTTTGCATAGAAGCAGTAAATGTTGGGGTCATTAGAAAGGAAATTCCCTTTGCCTAAGAGATACATGGTGTCTCCACCCTTGAAGCATACTGTCATGAGATTGACTACAGGCTCCAGGCATGTTAGTTGTCAAACCCCCCCCCCCCCCCCGCCCAGGTCTTTCTTTATAATCCCAGAAAAAGTTCTGCTCAGTCACATTGTCAAAGTCAGTCTTCTGTAATTAGAGATCTTGGTTTTTGCACAGATCCTAAGATGGAGGGTCTTCTCATTTCATCTCACTATTAGGTGGATATTTACCTTTTTTTATATTCTTATTTTTGTTTTTGTTTACTTTCTTCATTTTCTTTATTTCAACTCCAAACCTTGAGCACTGAACCAGGAGTAGTTTATAGTACTGCAGATGTAATCGAGTGCTTTCTGAGAGTTACTGAGAAGTACTCCATTTTTCCTGGACTTTTGTTGTCTTCTCCTTTTCTTATATTCTTATATTCATTTAGTCTGCTTTTATTCACTTTTTGTAGATAGTACTTTCAAAAGTAGTACCAAAAGCAGGACAATAGAGTTTCCTAAAAGATGAGACCTTCATTGCCTTATAGGAATGTAAGGTAATTAAACAAAATGGGAATGTTCCTCGGCTTTTTTGTGTGCATAGGATTCTCCTGGAGAGCATGTTAAATGCATATGCTGATTCAGAGGTTTAGGAGTAGTTTGAAAATTTTCACACTTAGGCTGCTTTAGGTGACACTTATGTGAGTGGCTTAGTGGGTTAACTATGCCTCAAACAACTCTCACTCCCTTTACAATCTTTACAAGATGCATGGTGAGATGCCACAGGACAAAATGGGAAGTACAAAATCCACCTCTACCTGTATAGGTTCCCCCCTTTAACTCTCTCCTAACCAGACTGACTATCCCCACAGAGATGTGTCTCCATTCTGTAAAGCCTTTGCATTCTGAAGAATCCAGAAGCATTCTGTAAAATATATGGCTCAAGGAGTTCCATATTTATGCTACAAACAGTTGGCCCCTCTCAGCCTGTTTTGCTAGTTCACCCAATACCACCTTTCCTCAGTTTTGTGTGTGTGTGTGTGTGTGTGTGTGTGTATGTTTTGCCAGGACAAAATGGGAAGTACAAAATCCACCTCTACCTGTATAGGTTCCCCCCTTTAACTCTCTCCTAACCAGACTGACTATCCCCACAGAGATGTGTCTCCATTCTGTAAAGCCTTTGCATTCTGAAGAATCCAGAAGCATTCTGTAAAATATATGGCTCAAGGAGTTCCATATTTATGCTACAAACAGTTGGCCCCTCTCAGCCTGTTTTGCTAGTTCACCCAATACCACCTTTCCTCAGTTTTGTGTGTGTGTGTGTGTGTGTGTGTGTGTGTGTGTGTGTGTGTGTGTGTGTGTGTATGTTTTGCCCTTCCTAGGTGATGAGATTCCTAAGGGTCATGACTTTGCAATTTGGAAATTGTCATTCAGTCATGGAAAAACAGTATGAGGTAGGTTTAGCTGCAATTACATTGCAACAGCAAGCACCTCTGGAATGCCTTATTTGTCTCCTTAAGCAAAAAAACCCCTGAGGATTTCAGAGTGGTCCTGACTTGATGGAATTTCTGTTACTGGGCTGGTTCTGAAGGTAGAACCCTGCATCTTTCTACTTAAAAGGGGGTGGGGAGGGAGCCAGAACAATCACCAAAAAAAAAAAAAGGCACTTAACATTCATATGGCCTACCCAGGTTCTATCTCTGGCACCACATATGGTTTTCTGAGTACCTTTAGGAGTGTGATCCCTGAGTGCAGAGCCCCAAGTGCAGATCCAAGACCCTGAGCACCAAGCTGTGGTCCAAAAATAAAGTGAGTGTGTGTGTGTGTGTGTGTGTGTGTGTGTGTGTGTGTGTGTGTGTGTGTGTGTGTGTGTGTGTAGAATGTGACTGGCCCTCTCAAAACAACCTGAAGCTCTCATTCACAATATTCACTAAAGAAACAAAATAAATCAGAAAAGAAAATGTGGGGCCTGGAGAGATGGCACAGCGGCGTTTGCCTTGCAAGCAGCCCATCCAGGACCAAAGATGGTTGGTTCGAATCCTGGTGTCCCATATGGTCCCCATTGCCTGCCAGGAGCTATTTCTGAACAGACAGCCAGGAGTAACCCTTGAGCACTGCCAGGTGTGGCCCAAAAACCAAGAAAAAAAAAAAAGAAAGAAAAGAAATGTGACAAGGACATATCTGTTTATTGAGCTATGAGTGGGCTTTTCATAATCACTTGGAAGATGAGCTAGTCTTTTTTTGTTTTGTTTTGTTTTGTTTTTGGTCACACCCTTTTGATGCTCAGGGGTTACTCCTGGCTAAGCACTCAGATATTGCCCCTGGCTTGGGGGGACCATATGGGACGCTGGGGGATCGAACCGCAGTCCTTCCTTGGCTAGCACTTGCAAGGCAGACACCTTACCTCTAGCGCCACCTGACCGGCCCCAAGCTAGTCTTTTTTTGATGGCAACCTTATTGCGAAACTTTTTCCACAAAACATGACATGATGTGAACTCTGTTACTTGCTAATGCCAAAGAGAAAACCCTGACCACGTTACACTCCAGCTTCTCAATTCTGTTCAGAAAAAGTTTTTTCCCCTATTGTTTTACTTATATATTGCCTTACATATATAATTGAAATTTCTGTCTTCAATGTAAGAACCTAAAAGTATTCTGATATATCCTTAACACCTACCTATTTGCTATATGCATTCATAATGAATGTTAAGACTGTCTATTCTTGTGGGAATTCAAAGAAGGAACTCGTTCTGAAGAAGGTACTTTCTTTCTAGGGAAGACACGTTAAATGGGAAGGGATTTTAATTATGGTTTGGTTAATTATTCATATTTATAATATATATTAAAAGCAAATAGTTCATGTAAACAAAAGAGTTTTGACTAAGTATTTGATTTAATTTATTATTTTTTAATTTTCAATTTAATTTAATTTATTTTTTGCTTGTGAAACCATTAGTGCCTAGTTGCAGCCTAGATATTTTATATGCAACACAAGTGCTTAGTTGGTTGAGCTATCTCTCTAGTCTATATTTTTAAAAAGCAGTGAAATTAGGAGATCATAAGACTTGTGAAGAAATTGTATTAAACTGATTTGAGATTCCTAGTTGGAAATGCTTATAAAAATTATTTTTCGGGGCCAGAGAGATAGCACAGCGGTAAGGCATTTGCCTTGCATGCAGAAGGATGGTGGTTTGAATCCCGGCATCCCATATAGTCCCCTGAGCCTACCGGGGGCGATTTCTGAGCATAGAGCCAGAAGTAGCCCCTGAGCGCTGCCGGGTGTGACCCAAAAACCAAAAAAAAAATATTTTTTACTTATTTCTTTCACACTCAGACAACAAATTATTGCAAATATTGCTTTGGACAGACTAAAGGAGTGAAATGTGTGTGATTGACTACAAATATCTTATTTTATAGTACATGGATGTCATGATATAGAAGGCATATAATACTTTCCTGAGAAATCTAAATGTTTAGGTAAATACCTTTTAAATATTTGAGTTTAACAGTTTTTTTTTTGTTTTGTTTTGTTTTAAGAATAAAATCTGGGGCCCGGAGAGATAGCACAGTGGCTTTTGCCTTGCAAGCAGCCAATCCAGGACCAAAGGTGGTTGGTTCGAATCCCGGTGTCCCATATGGTCCCCCGTGCCTGCCAGGAGCTATTTCTGAGCACATAGCCAGGAGTAAACCCTGAGCACCGCTGGGTGGGGCCCAAACCCCCCCCCCAAAGAATAAAATCTGATAAATTCACTTCTTTTAAGTCTTTAAAATTAAGTGCTAAGTTGATGTTAATGACGAAAAACAATTGGTCCAGGAGGCAGTTCTGCGCCTTGGACCTAAAACCCTTTTTTAATCTGTTTCTTTCCTATTTTATTCCTTTTATTTTATTTTATTTTATTTTACATATTGAATTTAGAAGTACAGATGTTTTTCTACTTATTTCTTTAGTCTTTCCTATTGCCCCTCAGTGACTTGGTTCTTAGTGAATAAAGATGTGGTACAAGAGACTGATAATTGGCATCAATTATGGTTCTCTCAGGTCGTTATTCTGTGCAATCTTTGTTGTCACAGGAATAAGAAGAAAGGTTGTTGAGAGCCTTCATTGGTTACCCAGGCCTTATAATCTCAACCCAGGTTCTTTTATGCAATTCTTCATTTTGCATTTTTCTTTTTCCTTTCTGGTCACATACCTTTAGTTTGACTGAAGATGTTGCCAAAAGTAGGAGAAGAGAAAAATGCTTCAAGTTAAGTTTTCAGCATGTATATAGTTTACTTACAAGATGCTCAAGCTCTTAACTCTAAAAGGAAGACTATAAAATGAGAAACAACCAGAGGCCAGATAGACAGCACAATGAATAAGTCACTTGGGCTGCATAT
This sequence comes from Suncus etruscus, assembly GCF_024139225.1. NCBI lineage: Eukaryota > Metazoa > Chordata > Mammalia > Eulipotyphla > Soricidae > Suncus > Suncus etruscus. Next base: position 68,074,187 of record NC_064853.1, on the reverse strand, counting down.
GAGGAACCTATGTTCAATCCCTGGCACAGCATGTAATTCCAGAAGCACCTCCAGGAGTGACCCTTGAGTGTACAGATAAAAGTGAGCCTTAAACCTATCTGGTTCTAGTCCCAACATTCGCCCACATTCGAGTTCAACTTTATTGTGAAACATTGTACAGCTTTCATAAAAAATTAAGTAAATTCTTTTTTTTTTTTTTTTTTTTTTTTTTTGTGGTTTTTGGGTCACACCCAGTAGTACTCAGGGGTTATTCCTGGCTCCAGGCTCAGAAATTGCTCCTGGCAGGCATGGGGAACCATATGGGACGCCGGGATTCGAACCGATGACCTCCTGCATGAAAGGCAAACGCCTTACCTCCATGCTATTTCTCTGGCCCCAATTAAGTAAATTCTTAAATTATCTATAAAGCATATCCACTATCTGATATATTTCTAAAAGTTGCAGAATGTGAGTGATTTGATTTAATCAGCAAAAATTTAGCCTTGACCCTAATACATAAAAAATATGTGAAGATTACATAGAAAACCATTAATAATTATATCCCCAGACCTCAGAACTTGAAGGGATAAGGCTGTTCTTTTGTCTCTCCTTTCCTCTGTCTCTTCTTTCCTCATCCCGCCCTTTGTTCCTTAGATTCTTTTTCCTTCCTTCCTTCCTTCCTTCCTTCCTTCCTTCCTTCCTTCCTTCCTTCCTTCCTTCCTTCCTTCCTTCCTTCCTTCCTTCTCCCTCCCTCCCTCCCTCCCTCCCTTCCTTCCTTCCTTCCTTCCTTCCTTCCTTCCTTCCTTCCTTCCTTCCTTCCTTCCTTCCTTCCTTCCTTCCTTCCTTCCTTCCTTCCTCCCTCCCTCCCTTCCTTCCTTTCTTCCCTCCCTTTTCTTCCCTCCCCTTTCTTCTCTTTCTTCTTTCTTCTTTCTCTCCTTTATCTTTATCTTTATCTCTCTTTTTCTTTCTTTCTTTTCTTCCTTCCTTCCCCCCTCCTTCCCTTCCTTCTTTCTTCCTTCCTTCCTTCCTTCCTTCTTTCTTTCTTTTATCTTCCTCTCTCTTTCTTTCTTCTTTCTTTTTCTTTTTCTTTTTCTTTCTTTCTTTCTTTCTTTCTTTCTTTCTTTCTTTCTTTCTTTCTTTCTTTCTTTCTTTCTTTCTTTCTTTCTCTTTCTTTCTTCCTTCCTTTATTTCTTTCTTCCTTCCTTCCTTCCTTCCTTCCTTCCTTCCTTCCTTCCTTCCTTCCTTCCTTCCTTCCTTTCTTTCTTTCTTTCTTTCTTTCTTTCTTTCTTTCTTTCTTTCTTTCTTTCTTTCTTTCTTTCTTTCTCTCGTTCTCTTTCTCTCTTTCTTTCTCTTTCTTTTTCTCTTTCTTTCTTTCTCTCTCTCTTTCTTTCTTTCTTTCTTCCTTCCTTCCTTCCTTCCTTCCTTCCTTCCTTCTTTCTTTCTTTCTCTTTCTTTCTTTCTTTCTTTCTTTCTTTCTTTCTTTCTTTCTTTCTTTCTTTCTTTCTTTCTTTCTTTCTTTCTTTCTTTCTTTCTTTCTTTCTTTCTTTCTTTCTTTCTTTCTTTCTTTCTTTCTTTCTTTCTTTCTTTCTTTCTTTCTTTCTTTCTTTCTTTCTTTCTTTCTTTCTTTCTTTCTTTCTTTCCTGTTGTTGCATCCATCTTTATCATTAAACAAACCTTAACAAGTAAGTCTTAAAAAGCATCATCTTTGGGGCCGGAGAGATGGCATGGAGGTAGGGCATTTGCCTTAGAACAGAAGGACGGTGGTTCAAATCCCGGCATCCCATATGGTCCCTTGAGACTGCCAGGAGTGATTTCTGAGTGTAGAGCCAGGAGTGACCCCTGAGCGCTGCTGGGTGTGACCCAAAAACCAAAAACCAAAAAAAAAAAAAGAAAGAAAAAGAAAAAGAAAGGCATCATGTTTACTGCTAAAATGCTAAAAGACTGTATACACAAATATTTCGTCTTTATTAATTGAAACATGCATTTTTCTGCATTAAGTAATGAGCAAGTTCTTTGAGAGAACATAGATCATAGTTGTAAGAAGAGAATCAAATTGGAGCACTCAAAGTTCAGGAGAGGCTTGGTAGGAAAAAGAAACCACTAAAATTTAATAAATCAGACCTAATTAAAAAAATTAAAAGGAATGTCACAGGGCAGACATAAAGATCTAGTTACTACTGAAATTGCTGTGGGTCTAACTGCTTATGGTTCTCAGGAAAGGACTAAAATGCAAGCTCTCTGTGGTTTACTTAATTAATATTTATGACTGGAGAAGAAAATTAAATAAGGTGAATGGTGTACTTTTAAACAGCCTATGCTCATGGTTAGCAGGACTCACAGCAAATTCAGAAGCAAGAATTTAGGTTGCTGTGGGATGGCATGATTTTGGTTTCTTGTCTCCAGATTTTTTTGTATGAGATAAAATTCTATAGTGACAAACTGTTACCATTTTTCTTTTTTAATATTTTATTTGTCTTTGCAGCTTATTAAAAATATTGATACAGGGTAGGATGTTAAGATAAAATATGTTACCTTAGAACTACTTAAAATTTCTCCACTGGACATTGCTAGAATATCTGTTATTTATGGATTTTTGCATGTGTTAATAATTTAAATTTTTCATGTTAGAAGCAGAAGGTTGATGATAGCATAAATTCTTATAATGGAAAATTGAGACCAGAAATTAAATTGGTAGAATTTCTACACATTAGTAAATTGTTTGTTTTTATTAGATGAATGGATAGATGAAAATATGGATGAATGGATGATGATAAGTAGGTGGGAAGATAGATTCATGAATGAATAAAGAATAGAAAGTAGGTACTGGTACGACAGTCCAGTGGTAGGGTGTTTGTCTTGCACACTGCTGACCCATGATGGATCTGGGGTCAATCCCCGGCTTCCCATTTGGTCCCCTAAGCCAGGAGCAATTTCTTAGCACTTAGCCAGGAGTAACCCCTGAGCATCAATGGTGTGGCCCCTCCAAAAGAGAACAGAAAGTAGATGCAGTGCAGTATTTATTTAAAAATTTATATCTTTACCTATGAGCACTAGATTTGGAGAGATAAAATGACATCATAGCAAATCTTGAGTCTTTTACAAATTTAACCTGATGGTAAATAAATTAGCATATTTTCATTTGAAAGCAATTTACTTCTTTGAAATTAATAGTTGGGGAGGTATTATAGAAGGTAGAATATTTATCTTGTATATGGTTTACCCAGATTTAATGTCTAACACCACAAAAGTGATAACTGAGCACAGAACTAAGTCTTAAGCACCACTGGGTGTGGTCCCCAAACAAATTAAAAATTTATTAAATAATTAATAATAAAAAATGAAATAAACCGTGAAAAAAGACATGTGCACTTCTGAAAAACTTGTTTCTATTATAAACATGTTTATATATCTTCACCTGAATAAAAATGCATTTCTTTCTTACTGTGAGTTATTGTGTAAAAATAGCTTGAGACACTGCATTTTGGGGCTATGGGTTCCTTATTTTTTTCTTGTAAAAGAACATCAAATGTCTCATTCAGAAGATAGGGTAATAGCAAATGCCACCATCACAGAAAAGGTGAGGATGAAATAAGGGAAAGTAGATGATGATGGCTTAGGTTGATGTATAACATGATAACAATAATCAACCTTGTTTTTTTTAATATTAGGCACCCTGGGAAACTTCTCATCGTTAAACAAAAGGGCATTTTCAACATTTTACACAGAAGAATGCATTGTATCATGTTTCATAATTTTTTTCTCATTAATTATTCAAAATACTTGCTCTATGGTAGCCCAGCAGTAGGGCATTTGCTTTGCACGCAGCTAACCCAGGATAGACCTAGGTTCAATCCCTGGCATCCCATATGGTCTCCCAAAGCCAGGAGTGATTTCTGATCAGATTAACCTGGAATAACCCTTGAGCATCACCAGGCATGACCCCCAAAAACAAACAAACAAACAAACAAAATACTTGCTTTAAATGTTGCGCATATGAAAATACCATTCTGATATATGATCTCAGAGAAGAGAGTGCTCCATGGTTAGCAAACATATTCTATCCACTTGTGATCCTTTTTCAGTTTATATTACTTTTGAGCCATACCTGGAAGTGCTTGGGCATTTCTTCTGGTTCTGTTGCTCAGAGTTCGCTCTGGACAATGTGTTTGGGGGACCATATGTGGTACTAGAGATTAGATAAGGGTTAGTGCAAGCAACACAAGTGCTTTACCTTCTGTACTATCTCTTTAGTCTGATACTTTTAAACAAGGAACTCCATCTTATATTCAAACTCAAGATGCCTTTCATTTTGTAGGTTAAATTAAGAATTTTAAGTTTCATGTTGATCATAATTACCGACCCTTCTTTATTTATGGTTCTTTTTAAATCATAAATTGTCTACTAAGAGGATAATCTAAAATCATCTCTTTAACTCTATCACTTTTTTTGCAGTTAGTTGGCCCAGGAATTCTCACCTTCTAGATGTGTTTAGAACTCTCCTTTTCCCCTGTTGATTGTAAACTGTTACTCTAACTTCTATCTTGTTCTCTTTGCATTCTTATTTGTTCTCTACCCATTAAACTCTTTTCTACCCAAAATATATTCTCCAGAATCAAGTAGAATTTTCTTTTTTTTTCATCTTTCTGGAAAATTTCTTAACTGTGAGAGTCATCATCTTCCATCTTTCTCAGAATGGCTGCCTCAAACCACTCTGGGAGATCTTACCTGGATGGAACATTTGTCAGTTTTCAACCAGTTCCTTAAACAATCAATGAAGCAAACAACAACTAATAAAACAAACAACCCAAGTCTTCCACTTGGATTTATTTCAGTTAGCATGGAAAGTTATACTAATTTACTAGAAAAGCTATTAGTTCTAAAATAGAAGCCAGGAGCTAAAGATCTAGATAGCTTAACATTTCAGGCAAGAGACCAGGGTTTGATTTCTGGTCCCACCAAATACTCTGAGCTAGTTGTAGCCCTTAGAAATTGCTGGGGATAGTATATTCACTTCCAATATAAGACAATGTAACCTTGTTTTTTGTGATGGGAAATTAATGATTTTTTTCCCCTCATGAATCCAGTTCGTGGCTAGTGGTAGCAAGGGTACCTTTGATCAGAATCTTCTAAAAAAAAAAAAAAACATAAGTCAGATTAGTAAAACAACAACTGCAATAGGGAAGCAGATTGGAGCATGTGTTTGATTTCTGGTCCCACCAAATACTCTGAGCTAGTTGTAGCCCTTAGAAATTGCTGGGGATAGTATATTCACTTCCAATATAAGACAATGTAACCTTGTTTTTTGTGATGGGAAATTAATGATTTTTTTCCCCTCATGAATCCAGTTCATGGCTAGTGGTAGCAAGGGTACCTTTGATCAGAATCTTCTAAAAAAAAAAAACATAAGTCAGATTAGTAAAACAACAACTGCAATAGGGAAGCAGATTGGAGCATGTGGGAGAAGTATGTATTTCTGAACTTTTCAGTAGCATTGGGCAGCATTATTTTTTCCTGACATGCTATTTTTATATGTATGTTCTTGCCATATTTTAATTTACCACACAAAGTTATATCATGAGGATTTCTTATGTTAATCTACACAGAAAAACTTTTATTTTTATTTTATTCCAATGAGTATTTTTTATTTTTCTCTAATCAATCTGCTTCTGTCTGGATTTAGGTGCTCCTCAGAAGCACACCCTGAAGGTATGGGGGCTCATATTTATATGACTTATGAAGCTGGTCTCAAAATAAATCAGAAAGGTATGGGGAAGGGGAGGGGAATATAGTGAAGCTAAGTTACATACTGTCTTGGCAGAAATTTCACAAAGAAAAGTTGCACCAATAATCTGCCAGAATACCAGAGTAAAGCCATTTACTAGAACCCATCATGGAACTCCAGAGTAAGACCATCTTTCCAAGCCCATCATGGGCAAAAGGTCTTCCTGTGACAAGTGATTTCTAGGTGTCTGCCAAGTGAGTTCTAATGTCCAAGGACAGTCTGATAGAGAAGTAGCTACAGTAACTCATGAAAAATCTAACACCAAATGACAGAAGCAGAATTGAAGGAAAACTTGGTGACAAACCAAAAATATATTACCTGGGATTGAATATTTTGGTGTTAGGAGTATTATAATATATAATCTTGTACTAGCCTATGAACATAATAATGCTCCTCTAGAGCACAGAAAATTTTGAAAAGATCCACAGTGCACTCGATAATGATTATCCTAGTGGAAGAAATTGAGCACAGTGGAGTGAATGTGTATAAAGAGAAACTTGGTGGTAATATGTAATGTTTTCTTTTCACTTTTCATATCCTTTGTAGTTTTGTTTATTGTTTGGCCACATCCAGTGAAGTTCAAGGGTTACATCTGGCTATGCACTCAGGAATTATTCCTGGTGGTGCACAGGGAATCATATGGGATGCAGGTGATTAAAATTAGGTTAGTCTCTTTCAGAGCAAGCACCTTACTCACTGTACTATCTCTCCAGATCCATTTTCATGTCTTTTCAAATTTGTTATGGTGAAATATTTCCTATTGCATTGGGTGGCATATAGAATTCATTATAAAATTTCCCTTATAGTTTAGGAAATAGAGATTAGGACTAGAGATTAGGAATTAGGAACTTCTTATAGATGATCCTTAAGATCTCATTGTAGCCCTCATTTGTTTCAGTTTCTTCAGAATCTGTGACAAGAAGTGAACACTAATTTTCATCTTAGCCATCAATTAAAGTCACATTTATTCATGCTTCTAGATAAGCTCAACTATTATTCACACAACAAATACTAAATGCCTAGTATATGTCATGGGTTTATGACTCATGGAGTATCTCAGATGTTTTCAACTTTATAGAACTTGCAAGTGGCTGATCCAAAACAGAACTCAGTTTGATCCCGCAGCGTCCCATATGGTCCCCCAAGCCAGGAACAATTTCTGAGTGCATAGCGAGGAGTAACCCCTGAGTGTCACTGGGTGTGGTCCAAAAACCAAAAAAAGAAAAATTGTATACCAAAATGAAACCAAACATAAGAAAATATTTTAATATAGCAACAATCAACATATCCCTGAAATAATATCAATGCACCATTTTTTTAATGAGCAGGATTGGAGCTTTCTGCTTGAGTGGGTGGAATTTAAGTCAAATCCTGGAAGAGTTATCAGGCTGACGAGAACAATGGCTCCTCTGGTATGGTGTACCTAGCAGCAGGGGGCTGGGAGAGGAGGCGAATCCTGGGACCAGAGGAACTAAATTTGAAAGAGTTTGACCTCAGATCTTAAGGATATTTGAGTCCCAGATATCTTGGAGGATTGTCTTCCCGGCAGTATGAAAGGGAGAGAGTATAAACCCAGGAGCACCAGTCATCTGACTCTTGTCAAGGAAGGTTTGTGAATTTCTTATAAAAAATGTTTATTTCTGAGATCATCAATAGTTTAAGGGCCTAAGGGGCTAGTACAACTGTAGAGTATCTTTGCTGAAATTCTTTCTGGATGACTACATCCAATGTTCAAATTATTCAAGGCTCTAACATCCCTCTCTAGACACTCTGAAGATTACACTAGTTCAAGGATTCTTCAGTTGGTCCACCAAAGCTATGTTAGATGTATGTGAATGTTGGAATTTATCCTCAGCTTCCTCCTACCTCTCCCTCTATTTTGCACACCCTCCTGTTAGTAATTGAGTCCAATAATCTTCATATACATTATGAGTTCTAAACTCTGACTCTGAGGGTGCCTTCAAATAGCAGATTTAGATCACCATCCTGAGACTGCAGCACTTACCTAGGTAGCTGAACATCTGGAGCCAGTTTCTCTGAGAGTCTCAGGAGACTCTCAAATGACACAGATTGCCATTTGAAATGAAAATTTAGAAAAAAGGACAAAAAATTAAAAAAAAAAAACCTATGTTTCGTGCTCGCTTTGGCAGCACATATACTAAAATTGGAACGATACAGAGAGGATTAGCATGGCCCCTGCACAAGGATGACACGCAAATTTGTGAAGCAAATTTATTTAAAAAATATTAAAAAAATTATGCTCCCCAAAGTTACCAAGGATTTCAGTGCTAGTAGAATATTTGATCCAGAAAACTTTGCTAAGTAAAAATACGGAAGGTTAGGCAATCTTTTAAGGAGATACCATCAAGCTTTTTACTATTATGGGCAAGGAGTTAATTATGATATAGAGTATAACAAGCACTTTGGAGGTATCCCAGTGGAGGAAAGAGGAAAAAAGGTATTTCTATACAAACCCCTCCTGGTTGCATATTGATGGCTGCTGGTGGTAGTTACCTGTTCAGTCCTGCATAGAGAGAAGATTCTGTTGCCAAAAAGATCCTCCAACATGAAGGAAAGATGGAAAGGGATAGAAGATAAAGATGGCAGTTGAACTCTAAGATGACCTGTTTAAGGTGGCCAGAGCTTAGAGAACTCATATCTCTAAAAATTCAGCACCTTGGTTATAAAACAAGGATAGTAAAAATGCCTCAAGAGTTGAGAGGTTTAAAGGGTGGAGAAAGTCTGACTGTGAGAAACTGTGAGTGCTGCCTGTGTGTGTTTGTCTCCTGTACTGTCTGTCTCCTGAACCTCTTGGATGTGAGCCAAAAAGGGCCCAGAAAATTCACTCTCCCAGAAGGTCCAGAAGAGCACTTTGGCTCCGCTTCACTACGTGGCCGTGCACTCTTTCTTTTTTTTTTTAAATCTTTTTTTTTTTTTTTTCGTTTTGGGGCAACACCCATTTGATGCTCAGAAGGAAAGAACACTACTGCAACAAGAAGAAAAAAATTACACTAAGAACTGTGCTGGATCACTGAAGCCCAGCATTTCTCTCATGACTGTCTTCTCTGCTGTGTGCTCGGGCCCAAGATTTGATCCTGTATGAGGCTTCATTCACGGAGGACTCCCCTTCCTTGGAGACAAGTCAACCCACCCAGAAAGGGCGGAGCCAGAGGAGCATGGCCGAGTACATCATTTAGCCAATGAATACCACCACAACACGTAGAAAAACCCACAATACAAGTGTTATAATGGGGAAACAACGCAGGCCAGCATCAAACATAGAGAATGAAGATGACAATTCTGATGAACAGAAAATGGCCAATCAACTAATCAATCTCTCAGATAAGGAGTTTAGACAAGAAACATGGAAGATGCTCAAAGAACTCAAAGAAACCATGGATCAAATTGAACAGAACACTAATAAGAACCAAGAAAATATGAAGACAGAAATCACAAACCTCCAAACTGAAATAACAGGTCAAATAACAGGCCTGAAAAACTCAGTAAACAAATTGAAGGACAAAATGGATAAGCGCTCCAACAGGGTAACAGAAGCTGAGAATACAATTGGTGCTGTGGAAGATGAGAAAAATAACAACTCCATACACGGAAGAAATTGGGAAAAAAAAAACCTTAAAGCAAATGAACAGACAATGGAAAAATTAGTCAAAGAATGGGAACAGATGAAAATAGAAGTCTATGATAAGCTCAACAGAAATGACTTAAGAATCATTGGAGTCCCAGAGACACAGGAAGAAAATTTCCAGGAAGAACCAATGGTCAAGAACATAATTAAAGAGAAACTTCCAGAGCTAAAGAATATATGCGATCAAATTCTGCTTGCCCGAAGAGTACCAACCAAAAGAGAACCCAGAAAAAATACCTCAAGACATATCCTAGTCACAATGATGAAACCCACAGAGAGAGAGAGACAGAATTCTGAAAGCAGCAAGGTCAAAAAAGGAAATTACATTAAAGGGAATATCCTTGATATTTACAGCAGACCTGTCACCAGAAACACTCAAGGCCAGAAAGCAGTGGTGGGACATAGTGAAAAAGCTCAATAAAATGAATGCTTTACCTAGAATACTGTACCCAGCAAAACTCACTTTCAGGTTTGACAGAAGAATACATGGTTTCACAGACAAACAGCTCAGAACTTTACAGACTCAAAACCAGTCTTAAGGGAAAAACTGAATGACCTAATTTAAGACAAAACTGACCAAAAGACACACCAAATTTTGATATAAAGATAGCACTAAATCCCAGGACAATTCTTTCTCTCAATATCAATGGACTAAATGCACCAGTTAAGAGACACAGAGTGGCTAAGTGGATCAAAAAACTCAATCCAACCTTATGCTGCCTACAAGAAATGCACCTGAATAGTCAGAACAAACATAGACTCAAAATAAAAGTTTGGAGGATAATTATCCAAGCAAATAACACTCATAAAAAAAGCTGGAGTGGCCATATTAATATCAGATGATACAAACTTTATACTCAGAAAAGTTGTAAGGAACAAAGATGGACACTGTGTATTCATCAAGGGGTATGTACAGCAGGAAGAAATCACTCTCCTAAACATATATGCACCAAATGAGGGGCCAGCAAAATATTTAATACAATTGTTGATAAATCTGAAAAATAATATCAATAACAACATAATTGTGGGGGACATCAACATGGCTTTGTAAACACTGGATAGGTAAACCAGACTGAAACCCAACAAGAATATACTAGACCTGAGAAAAGAAATGGAAGAAAGAGGCCTAGTAGATATATATAGGACACTCCATACCCAGAAACCTGGATACACATTTTTCTCTAATGTACATGGGACATTCTCCAGGATACACTACATGCTGGCACATAAAACATACCTTCATAATATCAAAAAGATAGAAATTTTGCAGGCTACCTTTGCTGATCACAAGGCTCGAAATTATATGTGAATTCCAAAGGGACACAGAAGAAAAACTTTAACACCTGGAAGTTAAACAGCTTCATACTGAATAACCAGTGGGTCTGAGATGAAATTAAAGAGGAAATAAAAACTTTCCTGAAAACAAATGATAATAAAGACACAAACTATCAGAACTTATGGGACACAGCAAAAGCAGTACTGAGAGAAAAATTTATAGCTTTGCAAGCACATATCAGGAAGGAAGAAGGGGCCTACCTGAATAGCTTAATGACACAGCTCATATAATTAGAAAGTGTTCAACAAAAGGACCCAAAAATAGGGAGACAGAAGGAAATAACAAAGCTGAGAGCAGAAATCAATGAATTGGAAACCCAAAAAACAATCTGAAAGATCAACAAAAGCATAAGTTGGTTCTTTGAAAAAATAAACAAGATTGAAAGACCACTGGCAAAACTAACAAAGAGAGAGAGAAACTTGATAACTAGTATTAGAAATGAAAAAGGAGAGATCACTACTGATATGGTAGAGATTCAAAGGGTAATCAGAAACTACTTTGAGAAACTCTATGCCATTAAAATGAGAACCTGGAAGAAATGGATAAATTCTTGGACTCTTATAATCTTCCACGGTTGAATGAAGAGGATGTAGCATATCTAAACACCCCCATCACTATTGATGAAATTAAAATGGTAATCAAATGTCTGCCCAAAAACAAAAGCCCAGGCCCAGATGGATTCACTAATGAATTCTTTCAAACTTTCCAAGAGGAACTACTACCAATCCTGGCAAGACTCTTTCATGAAATCAAAAAACCAGGAACACTTCCAAATAGCTTTTATGAAGCCAACATCGCCTTGATACCTAAAGCAGACAGAGATGCTACAAAAAAAGAAAATTAAAAACCAATATCGCTGATGAATGCAGATGCAAAGATCCTCAACAAAATCCTGGCAAATAGGATTCAACACCTCATTAAGAAGACTATCCACTACTATCAAGTAGGTTTCATCCCAGGAATGCAAGGATGGTTTAACATCTGTAAATCTATCAACATCATACACAACATCAACAACAAGAAAAATAAAAATCACATGATCATATCAATAGATGCTGAGAAATATTTGATAAGATCCAACACCCATTCTTGATCAAAACTCTCAGCAAGATGGGAATGGAAGGAACCTTTCTCAATATAGTTAAGGCCCTCTATCACAAGCCAGTGGCAAATATTATCCTCAATGGAGAAAAACTAAAAGCCTTCCCTCTAAATTCTGGCCCAAGACAAGGCTGTCCTCTCTCTCACCACTCCTATTCAACATAGTACTGGAAGTACTCGCTATAGCGATTAGGCAAGAAAAAGATATCAAGGGAATCCAGATAGGAAAGGAAGAAGTCAAGCTCTCACTGTTTGCAGATGACATGATACTCTACTTAGAAAACCCTAAAGACTACCAAATAGCTTCTACAAACAATAGACTCAGATAGTAGGGTGGCAGGCTACAAAATTAACAAACAAAAATCAATGGCCTTTCTATACACCAATAGTAATAAGGAAGAAATGAACATTAAAAAAAGAACCCCATTCACAATAGTGCCACACAAACTCAAATATCTTGGAATCAACTTGACTAAAAATGTGAAGAACCTATACAAAGAAAACTATAAAACTCTGCTCCAAGAAATAAGAGAGAAAACTTGAATATGGAAACACATGCCCTGCTCATGGATTGGCAGGATTAACATAATCAAAATGGCAATAATCACAAAAGCATTGTACATATTTAATGCAATCCCTCTAAAGATACATGTGACATGCCTTCAAAGAAGGCAGTTTGAAATTCATTTGGAACAATAAACACCCTAGAATAGCTAAAGCAATCATTGGGAAAAAGAATATGGGAGGAATTACTTTCCCCAACTTTAAACTTTACTACAAAGCAATAGTTACCATAACAGCATGGTATTGGTGTTGGAATAAAGACAGGCCCTCAGATCAGTGGAATAGACTTGAATACTCAGACATACAATCACCTAATTTTTGATAAAGGTTCAAGAAATCCTAAATGGAGCAAAGAAAGCCTCTTCAACAAGTGGTGTTGGCACAACTGGCTAGCCACTTGCAAAAAATGAACTTATACCCCCAGCTAACATCATGTACAAAGGTAAAATCCAAATAAATTAAAAACCTTGATATCAGACCCGAAACAATAAGATATATAGAACAACACGTAGGCAAAACACAGGACATTGAGACTACAGGTATATTCAAGGAGGAAACTGCACTCTCCAAGCAAGTGAAAGCAGATATTAACAGATGGGAATATATTAAGCTGAGAAGCTTCTGCACCTCAAAGAAAATAGTGCCCAGGATACTCCCACTGAGTGGGAGAAACTATTCACACAATACCCAGCAGATAAGGGGCTAATCTCCAAAATATACAAGGCGCTGACAAAACTTTACAAAAAAAAAATCTAATCCCATCAAAAAATGGGGAGAAGAAATGGACAGACACTTTAACAAAGAAAAAATACAAATGCCAAAGACACATGAAAAAAATGGTCCACATCACTAATCATCAGGGAGATGCAAATCAAAACAACTATGAGGTACCACATCACACCACAGAGATTGGCACACATCACAAAGAATGAGAACAAGCAGTGTTGGCGGGGATGTGGAGAGAAAGGAACTCTTATCCACTGCTGGTGGGAATGCTGTCTAGTTCAACCTTTATGGAAAGCAATATGGAGATTCCTCCAAAAACTGGAAATCGAGCTCTTATATAATCCAGTTATACTACTCTTAGGAATATAACCTAGGAACACAAAAATACAATATAAAAATCCCTTCCTTGGGGCTGGAGAGATAGCATGGAGGTAAAGCGTTTGCCTTTCATGCAAGAGGTCATCGGTTCGAATCCCAGCGTCCCATATGGTCCCCTGTGCCTGCCAGGAGCAATTTCTGAGCATGGAGCCAGGAGTAACCCCTGAGCACTGCCGGGTGTGACCCAAAAACCACAAAAAAAAAAAATCCCTTCCTTACACCTATATTCATAGCAAGACTCTGGAAACAGCCAAGATATCCTTCAACAGATGAATGGCTAAGGAAACTGTGGTACATGTACACAATGGAATATTATGCAGCTGCCAGGAGAGATGAAGTCAGGAAATTTTCCTATACATGGATGTACATGGAATCTATTATGCTGAATGAAATAAGTCAGAGAGAGAGAAAAATGCAGAATGGTCTCACTCTACCATGTATTTTAAGAAAAATGAAGGACATTCTTCCAATAATAATTTTCAGACACATAAAAGTGCTGGAAGTTACAGCTTACCTTATGAAGCTCACCTCAAACAGGGATGAGTTTAGTTAGAGAAATAAGTACATTTTGAAGTATCCTAATAATGAGAATGTATGAGGGAAATAGAAAGCCTGTCTAGAGTATAGGCGGGGGTTGGGTGGGGAGGAGGGAGATTTCAGACATTGATGATGGGAATGTTGCACTGGTGATGGGTGGTGTTCTTTACATGACTGAAACCCAAACACAATCATGTATGTAATCAAGGTGTTTAAATAAGTTATATATAGAAATATAAATACATAAAGGTTGGAGAAACTCTGTATCTCCTAGGCCAAGGGAATTCCCTTTCTAACTTTCCCAATACTTATTGTGCCTATGCAAAACAAAACAAAACAAAACTACAAAGTCTTGCCATACCATCCCTTTCTTTTCTTTTCTTTTTCTTTTCCCTCTTTAATTCTTTTCTTCCTTGTGGTTGTTGTTTTGGTGATGAGTTTTTGTTGTTTCTGTTGTGTTTTTGTCATTGCTTTTCTTTTTGTTTTTGTTTTTTTTTTCCTTTCTTCTTGAATTGATATAGCCTCTATACAGATTCCTTCCTGCTATTCTTCTTCTTCTTCTTCTTCTTCTTCTTCTTCTTCTTCTTCTTCTTCTTCTTCTTCTTCTTCTTCTTCTTCTTCTTCTTCTTCTTCTTCTTCTTCTTCTTTCTTTTTTTTTTTTGCAACAGAACCACAGCACTTCATAAATTGAGGGGGAAAATGGATGGTACCAGGAACAATGAGTTGTATGAACAGTGAGTGAAAATAAAAAATGATCAGACTTATGCACCAAATTCAAAGTCAACTACACCAGAATCAATACCTAATCTACAACAAGCTATACACAAAGGAGACATGTTACACTAGCAGTAAATGGGGTAAAGGGGGGAGGTATGGGATGCATCTTGGGAACAGGGGTGGAGGGAGGACAACACTGGTGGTGGGAATGGCCCTAATTCATTGTCACTATGTACCTTAAATATTACTGGGAAAGACTTGTAACTCACTTTGATCACAATAAATATTATTAAAAAAAGAATTGACAGATTTAAATGTGACTCTGCTTCAGTTGTTGAACAATATTTTTAAAGAAATGACATAAAGATGATACATATTATGTTAATATACCATGTACTCAAAAATCAGAATTTTAATTTCAAACGTGGATAGGCCACATTTGAAAGCACCATTTCAATTTCTTTAAGACCAAATCAACCTCCTCCCAAATTCTGAATTTTTTCATTAATTATTTACTTGTTTAATTTAAAAGTTATATTCTGGGCCCGGAGAGATAGCACAGCGGGCATTTGCCTTGTAAGCAGCCGATCCAGGACCAAAGGTGGTTGGTTCGAATCCCGGTGTCCCACATGGTCCCCCGTGCCTGCCAGGAGTTATTTCTGAGCAGACAGCCAGGAGTAACCCCTGAGCAATGCCGGGTGTGGCCCAAAAACCAAAAAAAAAAAAAAAAAAAAAAAAAAGTTATATTCTGCCAATGATTGCTAGGACCAATAAATAAACCTCTTGGAAAAATTTACCAAATAAACAATGTAATTTTTTAATTATTTATTGATAGAATTCAGGAACAGTGTGGTCTATACCAACTAGAGAATTAATAGGATTGTGAATCCTGGGTTTTTTTTGCAAAGCCTTTTTATTACTTCGAATACTTTGAGTAGAAATTTAAAATTGTGCATTTTTAGTGCTCAGTGAAGTATCAAAAGCATTAAAAGTATCTAGTAATGGTGAACTTTGTTGCCTTATTAAACACTTAGAAGGTGAACTGCTGACTTGGCTCCAGTTTCCTTCCTGATGCTTCACTTGTAGTGAATGAGGTTTCTGACACTGTGTAATCATGAAAAACTCTCCTAGTACAATCTGGATCATGAGTTGTACCTTCAACAGTAGAATCCAGAAAGTGAGCACAGAGGAAAGCTCTCAGAATCTGTCCCTCTTGTACAAAAACTGGACTGTGATCATTCTCACCATGAGTGATATGATGCATCTCCTTTTCAGGGCTTTTTCTACAAAGCACTGATGGAATTTCTCCCACCCCTGTAAGAACTCTCACGCCTGGAGTTTCAGATTTACTTTTGACAGAAAGCATTTGATTAGATCCCCATGAGGTTAACAGAAACTTTAATTAGTAACAAGGCTGTTCAGACTTTATCTGGATTTCCACCCTATATTTTAACACCATCTCAATGGTCTTCCTATAATTGGTAGTACATTCTAGAAATTCATTCATTATTTTAATTTTTAAATCTAGATTAACATACAAAGGACTTCTCATTACCACCTACACTCATTTTGGGCACTATTGGAAAATAAGTAAAGTTTTAACTTGTACCTATTTAAAAACATCACAACATGACGTGTTTCAGACTTTATGATCCGATCATTAAAGGAAAGAATAACCTTTGATTTCAAATTCTATTCAATCACAAGAAGAGAAGTCCTGAAGGGATTTGCATGTTTAAAGGAGCATTCAGAAGAACAATCCACATAATGAATTCTCTGGGTGCAGGGTCTGGGTTCTTTAGCTATGCTCATGTTCATTGGACATTATGGCTCAGCAGCAGCCAATCACAATGCGTTAGAACTTAGGCTCTATCTTGAATTTAGGAGGGAAGGAAAGGATAAATTGAAAGGCCCTGGGCTGCACCAGTTGGTCTTGGAATTGAGGGGTAAATTATTTCTTTTCTTTGAGTAGATAAGAACTTCCCTTCTGAGAAGTTGAAAATCCATAAATATTCTGTTATCGCTTTCTTAAATTTGTGCAGGTAATTATATCATTCACATTCTTTTGTGCTGTAAAATGGGTTGAAGAAGGAGTTTTTGCTATCCAATTGGTAAAAAAAATTTGTTGTCAAAAGTATTTCATAAGGTGATGGGCAGAAAGATAGTTCAGCAAGAAAGGCCTTGCATGAAAGCTGACCTCATTTCTATCTCAAGCACTGCTGGATATAGACCCCAAACTAAAACAAAAACAAAAAAACATATTTTATAGTTCCTGGAAATACCACGGGTTAAGTTTATTTAAAACTTTACAAAAAAGGGTGGAGGCACACCAGAGCATATGGAAAGCATCATTCTCTAAAGGTTGTCTGAGGAGTTTTCATGGAGGCTAGAATAAACCTTAGATTTGCTTTAACCTAGTTCTACTCATTAGCACCACCTTATTTTTCTACAATTGTGCCAACATGGAACTCAGGACTTTATTATTCCACTCCTTTGATATTTGGGGATCCCTGTTCCTCTGTCTCCACAGATTTCTCCTAGGTTTCTTCTGACAGGCTTTTCTCTTCCTCATAGTTAAACCAGTGATTATTCTCTTCCCTTGGACTCATTATTTACCTAACATATGGTCTAGATTTAAGGTTTTCTTTGATTGAGAAGACACACTGATGATATTGTTTGTCAGTGATAAAGAACATCAATTGTCAAACCTGTGACTTGAGTTTCTGATTTCACAATGTATGTGTTACATTACTTGGCTAGAGTATGTAGACTCAATAATATTTAGTTTCTTAAGGGGATACAGAGATATTACAGGGGTTACTGACCCTTGTTTGTTCACAGGCACTCCTGACATTTCTGGATGACCTGGGCAATCTTGACACTCCAGGGCCTGAGTAACCCCAAATCCTTAAGCTCTTTCTTCATTTTGAAATGCTTTTTGATTGCTTGAGAATGCCAGAAAAGGTACCTTTAGAATCCTGAGCACTGTTTGGGAGAAAGACTCCTACATGCCTTTAATAAAACAGATTCAAGAGATCAAGTATCCAGTAAGTTTACAATAAACTCATTTTGGGTATCAATCGAGAAAGTCTTAAAATAATATTGATCTTTAACAAGACTATTTCAGGGTATAAGAATAACAAAAAATATTTTCACTGCATTTGAAAATTATCTAAACTAAAGTACTTCATGGTGTCTGAGAAACTTCTTTCAGGGAGATCTGAGAGATGATATCTAAAGCAATGCCCCCAATTGTTTTGTGAGTTTAGAAATGAGTCTTAAAATATCAAAAGCAAGAAGAAAAAAATCATTGTTCTGCTTTAATACTGAAAGTGTTTTTTCTGAGTCTATGGCAAGACAATAACTTTAAATTCAAGTTTGGAAAAAATAGAAGAAATATTTTTAACTTTAAAAAAATCTCCTTTACATGAAAATGGGCACATTGAGAGTTAAAGTTCTAATATAAATTGTGGCAAAGGGGAGTTGCAGCTACATGATATAAAAACATTGTCCAACAAAAAGAGGTGAGAGCAAAAAGCTTTGTGCAGTTCACATAAGTGAGAATAGGAAAAAAGTGAGGTATAGAGCCCTGACAGGTCTCCTTAGGGCCAAATTTCAGAATAGGAAGAATGTGGAAATAGCTAGAAAAGAGGTATTTCTGAGACTTCCAAGAAATTTGGCGACATGTTATTTTTTAGAACATGGAGAATGATGTAGGAAAGAAAAGGATTTAGAGTGTTTATATTTCTCACCCCTCTCCAAGGAAAGAAGGGGATCAGATATTCTCATAGGCCTACTAGGAAATATGCATCATTGCAGAAGGATGAGAAGCCCCCAGCTTTCTTGATAAGGATTTCAAAGATAAGGATCAGAGGAACAGGCAGTTCAAAGATTATTTTGTGGAGAGCCAGAGTGAAGACTGAAGGTGAACATGGCTAGAACACATGATATCTACAGTATTCGAATACTAACCTTGTTTCTTCCCATGAACCACAGACATTTTAGTACAAAAAATCCCTACAGCACCCCCCCCCACATATATGCAAAATACCAGGCAGGAATGCACTCTTGATCTGTACAGTGGCAATAGGGGATAGACCAAGGAATAAACGAAGAATGAATTTTCTGGTGTGTAGCTTAGTAAGACTCAGAGGAGTTACTATACAAACCCACCACCACCCCTCAACAGCTGAGGATGTCTAAGTAGTTCCTAAAATGGGAGGACCCTTGCATTGAGAGAGGAAAAGGAAATAATAGCTGTGTGGGTAGGTGGGTGGAGTTCTAACAGATGAGATAATTAGTTGACAGAGGTACTTAAAAAGAGGTGACACTGTGACTTTTAATTAGCAGGCTTGCTAAGCAACTTCCCACACCCCTTGGTCTTTAAAGAAAATCCAGTGAGAGGGACTTGTGAAGTTGGATTGAGCTGCAGAAAATAAATGAATCACTATTTCTTGGACTGTGTCAACAGTGCACAATGCTAATCTTGCTATAGTATCATTTGCTTAACTTAAAAATTAACTAACTCTCACCACTCTAGCAAAAGCTAAAACCATGGAAGAAAATGTTTTACCTTTAGACAATGCCTTATGCATACATATTTTTCCTAATAACAATAGTAAACCTGATTTAATTTTATCCTTTAAAATTGATAATTGTATATTATATATACATGCTTTTTCTAGACTCCTTGATTATTTTTTACATATTTAACCTATTTGTACTTTATTGAAAATTTTATCAAATTTGTGCATATTGATGTGTGGCTTAGTACATATAAATATACTTATATATATAATATATTAAGATATATGCCATATATCTTACTTTGGTTGTATATATTGTGAAAAGTAGCAAACGATAAATCAAGGTTGTACTCTTCTAAATAGTATTTGTTCTTTTTTTTTCTGTGTTTTAAGTTTATGTTTAAGCCAAATTTCATTAAATATATTGTTATTGGTTATTCTCTTTTTTATTTTATAATTACTTTCTTTATTTAAACACCCTGATTACAAACATAATTGTAGTTGGGTTTCAGTCATAACAAGAACACACCCTTTCACCCATGCAACCTTCCCATTACCAATGCCCCCATCTTTTCCATCCCCCACTGCCCGCCTGTATTAGAGACAGACTTTCTACATCCCTCTCTCACTGACATTGTTTTGATAGTTCTGAGTAGTTATTTTTCTAACTGCACTCACCACTCTTTGTGGTAAGCTTTATATTTTGAGCTGGTGTTTCTGGCCCTCAACTCTGGGATTTTTTTTTTTTAATTTTGGATCACACCCAGCCAGCACTTAGGGGCTTCTCCTGGCTCTATGATCAGAAATCTCCCCCAGCAGGGACCATATGGGATGCCAGAATTAGAACCACCATCCTTCTGCATTCAAGGCAAATGACCTACTGCTGTGTTATTTCTCCTGTCCCAAGGAAATTATTTCAATCAATATCTTTAATTTTTCTTAAAACCCATAGATGAATGAGACTTTCTCTGTGTGTCTCTCTCTCCCTCTGACTAAGTTCACTCAGCATAATAGTTCTTTTTTATTCACACAATATATTGTCTACTGTATGACATGTGAAAGGCATAGCAAGCAATGACTGATTTTGTAACTTTAGTTCTTGAAAATTTGAGAGGTCTTATGCAAAAACATAAAAATTGCTATACAGACTCAGTTTGATAATTTCAGACATATCGGTTGAATTTTGAAGATAAAGGTCATTTGGTGGAATAACATATGGTCTCTAACCAGTGATTGGATGGACAGTAGTATGGGAAAATAGACAGATTATGGAGAGGAGAGACAGGAAATTCAGACTCTGCTTCAATATGCTATGCTTCTTTTATTTATTTTTAAATAGTATCTTTATTTAAGCATGATTATTACAAAAATGTTTGTAGTTGCATTTCAGTAGTAACCTCATAATTAAAATGATAGATACACTAACGTCTAGATTATAAAACCAAGTAACATAAATAAGAAAATAAAGGGACTTTGGATCAATCAGGCATAAAACAGAACCTGCAGAGAAAAGATGCATAGTTTTTTTCAGAGCATTTTGTCTTTTTTTTTCCTTTTTATTTGGGTGGAGTACATAAGCTTTGTGACTGTGCTCAGGGAACACTTCTGATGGCACTCCAGGGACCATATGGGATGCTTATAATTGAACTGAGTATGCCTTGTGCAAGGCAAGTGTCTTATCCATTCACTGTACTATTGCATAGATCACGCTGCTTCTTTTCTATCTGCAGATAAATAAAAACTTTGGCAAAGTTTGCTGTCCATCATCTTTTATTTTGCTAAATTTGATAGCACTAAAATCTAGAGGTCTCTAACTTTTCTGGAACCAGCTGGCTCAACTTCGTTGGCTCAACTGAGTATGAATAGTTTACATATTTTACAACAGAACTTGAGTTCAAATTAAGGTACTCTAGAATCTAGATTGAGAGTGTGGTTGGTAGTAAATTTGTGATTAGTGGATGAGATAAAACAGTAAATGACACTTGCTGATATGATATAAAAATTATATGGCTACCGGTAATTGGAATTAGCATTGTCAGAGTTAATTGTAATACTTCACCATCCCAATGATATAAAGCTGGTGAGATAGCAGAGTTGTAGGGTGTTTGCCTTGCAAGCAGCTGATCCAAGACAGATGGTGATTCAAATCCCGACATCCCATACCATCCCTGAGTGCAAAGCCAGGAGTATAACCCCTGAGCACAGCCGATGCTGAGTGTAACCCTATCCCCCAAAAAACCAACAAAAAAAATTAAGTTCCACCACAAAGATTGTGAATTAGGACCTGTGACTTCTAAAAAAGGAATATATTTTAATAAATTACTTTTAATTTTAATTAATCAATTAATTCAAATTAAACTTTTAAGTAATTAATTACAAGAATCATATATCAATACATAAGTAACTGGTATAAGGCTGATAACATGTTGTTTCTCCATACTAACCTTTATCATGGACCTATAGTTGCTAAATTAGCCCCATTAGCTAGCCTCTAGAATTTTGTCTTAACTGTCATATTTCTAAGTCCTTTATTTTAAAACTCCTTTTTTATTTTAATTTTTTATTCTTTTATTTATTTTATTTTTTAGTTATTTTATTTTTATTTTGAAACTCCTTTTATTTTTTGTTTGGGTTTGATTCTTAAATAATATTTTTTCTCTCTATTTTTAAGGTTATTCCTACACGTACTTGGAAACCTATGGTCTATGGGATTGTTAATGGTTGGTAATAAGGTAATTAACTGGTAAAAAAATACTTGAAAATTTTGTTCAATAACCCTATTTCTTTATTATATAGCTCTTTATTTTTGGTTTTTGGACCACACTGGGCTATAATCAAAGCTTACTCCTGGGTTTGCCCTCAGGAATCACTCTTAGTGGGCTTAAGGAACCATATAGAATGCCTAGGATTAACCTGGATGTGCTGTGTACAAGGCAAACACCCTACCTGCTATACTTTTGCTCCAGGCGATGTCTTATAGTTATTAATGTTATGCAGTGAATTCAACTTAAGGTTGGATTTTCAATTGTATCCTTGACATCCACGCAGAAAACCCTGCTTTGACCCTTTATTAGAATTTACGGAGAATAAGATGCCCACCATTGTGGTGCAAGATTTCCCAGAGAGCTTATTTAAGCCAGTAATACAGAGACCAGAGGGCTTAATTATGTCAACAATAGAGAACTGATTTGAAGACAGAGCAAAATCAGTATTGTAATTGTCAGTGGTATTTAGGCATTATACCTAAATACCATCCCCATAAATTTTCATTTACTGGGGTGTTTAAATGTATTTTTATCTTTTAGCCATAGTTCACATGATTGAAAACTCACAGACTTTGGGATTGTAAAGGAGCAAATATTTGAAAGCTTTGTTTATAAACTCTATTTTATTATCTATCTTACTTTCCTTAATGTGTAGAGTGAATTAATGTAAGTCATTCACTAAGTACCCAAAGGGCTATATTTGACTCTTCTTACACTATTGACTGAGTTAAATCTATAAGAATGACTTTTGATGAGCATTTAGGAATACAGAGCAGACTTTTCACTGTACAACTTGCTAAAGTATAATTCTTTCACTGTTCCAGATGTATTTCAAGAAAGAGACATGGATAAAAGTGTCCGGTTGACTCTGCTGTTTTTAAACATAGGTACATAAGACAAGCTTACATCGTGGAACACAAATGCTAAAGCTATAAGCTTAGATTGATTGAAAGTAACTTTCCTTCTAGACTCTTGCTTTTCTTGGATACGGGAAGGTTATCTCTAATTTGGTAAATAATGGCAGAACTCTTAAATTTACCAGTTGGGTCTTTGTTGAGGTCAAAATTTTTCTCTTACTGCTTTGTAGGAGTAGGTTGATAGATGGTGAGCTGGACTTTGGAACAGACATGTTCAACATCAGTAAAGCTCAACCTATGCTCACACTCCATAGCTCTTGGAAAGAAAGGATAGTTAGGAAGCTTTATGGTTGTCTCAAGTGTGTAAATGGTGAATGGTGAGAAATTTAAAAGATCTTCTTCAGAAGTGACCAAAAACATTTTTTTTTTGGTTTTTGGGCCACACCCATTTGACGCTCAGGGGTTACTCCTGGCTATGTGCTCAGAAATCGCCCCTGGCTTGGGGGGACCATATGGGACGCCGGGGGATCGAACCGCGGTCCTTCCTTGGCTAGCGCTTGCAAGGCAGACACCTTACCTCCAGCGCCACCTACCCGGCCCTGATCAAAAACATTTTAAGGTTTGTGAAGCCTCAGTAGAAGTCCCACTCCACTTTCTGACCACTTGGTCATTTCTAAGTAAGCAGGTCCTAGAACATCCATAATTCCTTTTTCTGACCAGTTCTACATCTGCATTTTAGATGCCATTCTACATCTTGTATTTGGAAGATCATTCTACATCTTGTATTTGCTAATGCTCTTTTCTAGCTCTATAAGTATCATGAAACTCAGACATAAATAAGCTCAGCTTTACCCCTACTGAAATGTGTACTGTGTACCTTGTAAAAGTCTCAGAGGACATATGATGACTATATCTAGAACAAAGAATATATAAAAACTTTGTCCTTCTGAGAAACTGTATTTGCTGCTTATGTGGAAGAAATGAGTAATTTTAAGAGTAGTTGGGCTCTATTTGCAGTCCTGACAGAAGCTTGCTACTTGGAAGGAAGACAAGAGAAACAGAATAAAGCAAGGTCTTGGTGTTCTCTAACTGTCTCTCTGAGTCAAACAAGCTCCAAAACATCTCTAGCTCTGGACTTTCAAGGTTATGAAAGTCATTCTCATGTGAACTCTTTCTAATGTGAGTTAAGATTCTAGCTAGGGGATAGTCTTTTATAGTAAGGGTTTAGGTTAGCTAAGTGAAAATATGAGCAATAAAGAACCTTGGCTAGATGAATTACCCTTTATGAAAATAGTCCATTTTAAAGAGCTCACAGTCTAACAGACTTCACAACACAGGGAAACTTGAATCAAACCAGGTCCAACAAAAATTTCTATTTCTAATTTGCCAATAATCTACATTCTAATAGTCTTGGAGACATATAAAAACAGTATTTTCTTATAAAGATAACTACACCAGAATTATAATAGCTATAAGGCTTATAAAGAAAAAAACTAGCTGAAACTTTTGGGATTAGAATTTGCATTTGCAAAATGATTTGCAACCAGACATGCCAGGTAGCGATGCATGGAAATTATGAAGTGATATTTGAATACCTATGTCGTTTCCACCCCCCTCCCGGCATCCAAATCCATAGTAAAATTAACTTTCTAGCTGTTTAATAGATGGAACTAGCTATGATCAGAAAAGTGCTTCTACGAATGTTTGACTGGCACTATTAAGAGTATAAGCAACTAGACATAGTCCTCTTTAATGGACCTAACTTAATTCGGTCAGTGAATTAATTGCTCAAGATATTCCTTAAATCAGCTGGATACCTTCTATAGTTACCAAAGCTGACTCCTTCACCCTAAATAACTCAGCATAGGTGCTTGAACTGATTTGAAATGGCAGCGTTTTCCCACCCATTTCTTCATTCAGGATTTCTTTCTTTCAAAGGATACTTTGTCTTTCCCATGTTTCCTTCCCCTGCTTGGATGAATCTAAAATGAATTTGAACTAAAAGTACTTGTTGAGTGGTTATGCTCCCAACTGTAATTTGGAGTCAAGGTATGAATATTTTATACTCAAAGAGTCACTGAAGATTTGTAGGAGGTTTTTTTAAAAATAAATGCATGCACTCATTTTTGTTGGCACAAGTAGGCTATAACTGAGGGAAAACAAAAATACAAGACAAACCCTCAGTCATTCGTCTTAAAAAATGAATCTGATTTGTGTTTGAGGATGATCAGGAGTAAGTGTGGTGAGCACACAGTGTCCCTTGGAGGAAAGAAATACTGGGATGGAAGAGAACCTGGAAGAAAACAAACACTGAAGCCATCCCACTACCCCCAAAGGTGCTGTGAACCAAACTGAATTCCAGAGGAGCAATTTTAGAAGGTACTCTAGGCCATGGCAGAAATTAGGTGTTAGAGTGGGGAGCCAGTACTCAGATGCCTGTGGCTTCCTGTCACTGCAAAAATAGGTTTAAAAAATAATCCAGTCTTTGGCAGCCTTCTTCAAAACAGAGAGATCTAAGAAGCCCCTGGACTTTGGCTGTGCTGGCCATTGCAATGAGCCCACAGATTTGTGAGCTCATACATTACTTCAAAGCCATTGAGCACTGTTGAAAATATTAATACATGTAAATCTAAGCATTTCCTTATTTTTTCTTCTATAAGTCTGTGAAGGTTATTTTCTTAATAGCATTTTATTGGCTACAGAGAGTCATTTTTTTTAGCACTCAGGAATTAGAAATTAGAGGAAAAGTGTTTGGGTTTTTTTAGCCTTCAATTATGACCACACTTGGGACAGTAACTACCTGAAGTCTTCTTTCATAAAGATTTTTGTGGAAGGACATTCAAATCGCAAGTAGAGTCTGGTCTTCATTAAGTACCAATATATGCTAAAATTATGTCCAGGACAAGAGCCTTAATGGGCTGAATGTCTGCTTTGCATGTAGAATACCCAGATTATATCTTTGGTACCACATAGTCCCCTGAGCACTGCCTGAAATGACCCCTGAACACAGAGCCAGAATTAGTGCCTGAGAATCACTAAGTGTGGTTCAAAATAAACATACTAAAAATTTGAGTCTAGATTAAAAGTGTATTGAAATGCACATTCATCCTCTTAAAATGTCTGAATTTTTACCTTGAGCAAACTATGTGTCAATTTAGAGTGAAAGGAAATTTCTAATCTTTGACTGGGGTGGATGTTTAGGTCATTCCTATCCTATGGGCACGTTGTTCTTTATTAAAAGTTATCAAGTGACAAAATTATTTTTTCCTTCATTACATTCTTTTTTTTCCTGTCACACCCATTTGATGCTCAGAGGTTACTCCTGGAAAAGTGCTCAGAAATTGCCTCTGGCTTGGGGGGACCATATGGGATGCCAGGGGATCGAACCTCGGTCCTTCCTTGGCTAGCGCTTGCAAGGCAGACACCTTACCTCTAGCGCCACCTCACCGGCCCCTTCATTACATTCTTAAGGGCCTATTCTTAAGGTTTAATTGTTTTCCTTATTTTATATATTATTTATTCATTCATTCATTTATTTATTTATTTATTGGTTTTTGGCTCACACCCAGCAGCGCTCAGGGCTCTTTGCTCAGAAATCGCTCCTGGCAGGCTCTTGGGACCATATGGGATGCTAGGATTCTAACCACTGCCTTTCTGCATGCAAGGCAAACACTTTACCTCTATTCTATCTTTCTGGCCCCTGTTGAACTTATTTTTTAAATACATTCAGGCTATGAGGACCTTGTAAAACTTCTTTTCAATGCAATATATGCATGCATATCTGTACATATATCTATTAGTATCTCTGTTTATAAAGAGATGTCATCTTTACCTTTAGCAAATCAAATTAGTTAAATTTGTTAACACATTTATGCAGAATATGGTTACAAATGTGACTTTTAGATTGGGTGTGGTACCATATAAACGGAATAGGTGTTAAAGTGATTGCCCTGTATGAGGTATAGTCCGTTTTGACCCCCAAGCACAAGATCTGGTCTCCAAAGATTCACCAAGAAATGATTTCTAAGCAATAAGCAAGGTGTAAAAGCCCTGAAAAAGACTTGGCATGCCCCAAAATAAACAACAAAAATACACTGGCTATGAGAGTAAAATTGGCACAACCCTTGAGAAAAAAATCAACAGTTCATTTTACTCTACAATTTCATGTCTACTTACCTTAAGAGCTACATTTGTGAACAAAGATTTGTTTATTGCATTTACTGTGATGCGAACCATGAAAACAACTTACATGCTTATCAGTAGGGACTTGTTTTGTTTGTTTTGTTTTGTTTTTGGGCCACACCCGGTGATACTCAGGGCTATGAGCTCCTGGCTATGAACTCAGAAATCGCTCCTGGCTTGATGGACCACTGGGGGATCGAACAGTGGTTCATCCTAGGCTTGCGCGACCAAGGCAGATGCCTTACCGCTTGCATCTTCGCTCCGACCCCATAGTAAGGGCTACATAAACTAGGTCTTTAGAAGAATTTATGCAGAATAGTATACAGTTATATACAAAGAAACACCAAGTGAATATGCAAGTAATCAGAGATCTCTAAGACACTTAATAAGGCAAGAAGTATGTCCAATTAAATTTAATTTGTATCAAAAAGATAAATGTATGCAGTGCATATGTGCACAGAATTTCTAATAGAATAGCTAAGTAATCATCATGATTGGTGTTCTTTTGTTTATAGAACTAATGTATTTTGAGGAGACAACCAAGAACTTTACTTCTGTTTTGTGCTATTTTTACATGAATTTTTTTCTTAATCATATACAGATACCCAATAACAGATGCATGAATAAAGAAGTTGCGATAGTGTTAGATAGTATAGGAGTTAAAGTGCATGTATTGCATACTGCCAACCTTAGTTCAACCTGAGCAACACGTGGTCCCCCACAAATCATTTGATGTGTCTCTGGAGGGCCCTGATAACCACCAGGATGACTGACATAATACCCAGCATCATAGAGTTCGAGCAGAACTATATACTCAGGCCTTTCGATTGAACTACCAACTCTGTTGACAGAGAATCATCTAAAATACCCCCTGAGTCCCTGATCATTGCTTAATAGCACTTCCTCCAACATACACAGTTGTGGTAAACACACAATGAACTATTAATCAGCTATAAGAAAAGATGAAGTTTCAACATATGCTACTGCATGGATAACTGCTAAGTGAAACTTAAGAAGGAGAAAGTAAAATACTGAATAATCTCACTCATAGTTATAATATAAATGTGGTTCTAAGCCATAGACTATGTAATGTTAAATAAAAGCAAATTCTTGGATTGATAAGAAAATGAGACTGAGGTATTGAAGAGTGATAAAGAATGACCAAGTCGTGTTTGCCTTGCAAGCAGCTGATCCAGGACCAAAGGTGGTTGGTTCGAATCCCGGTGTCCCACATGGTCCCCCATGCCTGCCAGGAGCTATTTCTGAGCAGACAGCCAGGAGAAACCCCTGAGCACCGCCGGGTGTGGCCCAAAAACCAAAAAAAAAAAAAAAAAAGAATGACCAAGTCACATCAGCAGTGAAGGATATTGACATTTTGGTAGTAGATACTGTAAGCTAGAAAAGTGCTCTGCCAATTGAGCTATTTTTAAAGACCCTGTTTTTCTTATTTTCTAAATTAAGAAAAATTAACTCACTATGAGATACTATGAGGTTGTTGATGGTAAACTTCAGTCATCCAGTATTCCAAAACCCATCTCTTCACCAGTGTACACTTCCTGTCACCAATGTCCCTAGATTCCCTCCTGCTCTCCTGTCCACCATGGATCTATGGGAGACACTATTCTCTCTCATTCTCTTTCTCTTCATTCTTCTCCGTATTCCTCTTTTTCTATATATTTTCTCTGTCCATTTTCACTATCCTTTGCAATACTATTACTGAAAGGATGTCTTGCATATCACTTTATCTCCTCTTAGCACAGAGTTCTTATTCAGGATGATGATTTCCAAATATTATTGTAATGATGGTCCCCTGCATCTGTCCAAACTTCAACCCAAATCTCTTTGTGGTAAGTTTTCTATCAATGCCCAGTCTTCCTGGCCCACGTTTATATTGATTGTCTTTGGTTATTAGTCAATGCTATGTTGTTTTATGTTATATAACATGAGTGTGATCATACTCAGTCACTTTCTCTCTGACTAATTTCACTCAGGATGATAATCTCCATGTCTATTCATGTATAGAAAACTTCATAGAATGCCTGTTTCAAATACAGGCAGGGGTTGGGGATGGAGGGAGATGAGGAGCTTTGGTGGTAGGAATATTGCACTGGTGAAGGGTAGTATAGTTTTTATGACTGAAAACCAACTACAATCATGTATGTAATCATAGTTCTTAAATAAAGAAAAAATTTAAAAAAAAGAAAAAAAATGAAAACTTCACAAATTTATTTTTCCTAATGGCTGCATAGTATTCCATTGTATAGATCAGGGGTGGCCAACAAGCGGCTCTCGAGCCGCATGTGGCTCCCACCAAAAAGAATGCTGCTCTTTGTCTCTTATTATTATTTTGTATACTGTGGCTCTTTGCCAAGCTTGGATTTTGTTCTGCTGCTTCTGAGGAGGGACCTCTGAAGAGAGATCTCTGAGCGCGTAGTCCCGTCTCCCATCCCTTAGAAACAACTGCACGGGCCAGTGAGCAGGGGGACCCGTGTTTCACATGTTGGGTCACATCTGGCCATTAGTTCTTAGTGTGGAAGATGCAGCACACCCTCACCAGCACTGCAGGATTTTTACCCTCACTCAAAATGGCAAAATGCAGTATGTGTTTAATATATTATTGTTAAAATTATATGCTTTTGTGTGAGTGTTTGTTTTGGCAGGTCACTGTGTGGTGTGGCTCTCTGACTCTCACAGTTTAAAATTTTGGCTCATTGTGTTGAACTTGTTCACCACCCCTGGTATAGATGTATCAATTTCTTTATCCATTCATTTGTTCTTGAGACTTGGGTTGTTCTTTCCAGTTATTGTGAATAGTGCTGCAACAAAAGTAGGAGTGCAGATGCCTTTTCTGAATTATGTTTTTTGAGCCCCAGGTTATATTACCAGAAAATTTCTTATCATTTCTTCTCATTTTTTGATGGAGTTGGATTTTTTTTCATGTTAAATTACACTGTGTATATTTTGGATACACAGTTCTGTGTATATCTTGGATATAAAAATACACTTGTCAGATGGATATTGGGTAAATAGACCCTTCCATTCTGTGGACTATTATTTTTATTCAGGTCAATATTTCTACAGAGGCCTCTTCGTTTAAATGTTGTCCCATCTGTTTATCTTTGTTTCTATTTGTTTGGTCAATTGTGTTTCATCTTTGAGAATACCTTTAGCCTCAATGTCATAGAGAGTTCTGCTTACATTTACGAAGGAAAATTCTGGGCCAATATAAAAATCTTTAATTCATTTTGATTTTACTTTTGAGTATGCTGTTAAAAAGAGGTTTGATGGGACCGGCGAGGTGGTGCTAGAGGTAAGGTGTTTGCCTTGCAAGTGCTAGCCAAGGAAGGACTGCGGTTCGATCCCCTGGTATCCCATATGGTCCCCCCAAGCCAGGGGCAATTTCTGAGCGCTTAGCCAGGAGTAACCCCTGAGCATCAAACGGGTGTGGCCCTAAAAAACAAAAAATAAATAAAAAAATAAAAAGAGGTTTGAGTTCATATTTTACATGTAGATGACCAGTTTTCCCAATACCACTTGTTGAAGATACTTTCCTTGTTCCGTTCTACATTTTTTTGCTCCTTTAGAAAAGACTAACTTTTTGGGGAGATGGAGAGGAGGCAAACTCCTCCCTCATGCTTTTTCATACTGGAGAGGGAGGCTGCAGCTGGACCCAGAGGATCCCACATGCCAGGATTCCTGCTCCTCTCCTACGGGTATGGCTGGGAATCTGGGCAAACAGCTGGCCAATGGCCTTCTGGGCTGACCACTTAGTCCAGGAGACCGTGATCCCCCCCATGCCAAACTGGTCTTCAGGGCCAGGTTTGGCAACTGGGCTCTGGGGGGAGGGGGGAGGAGGGAAACTCCTCCTGTATTCATACTGGACACCCTGCAGAGGTGTCTTTTCTTACTAATCGACATGACTTTCTGTACTGATTCCAAGCCAAAATCACAAACAATTCATATATATATATATATATATATATATATATATATATATATATATATATATATATATATATATATATATATAGTATACAGCCCCTGTCATGTATTGCCTCTCCCCTACCCCTGTGTCTCTTCTATCCCCTCATCTCCCAATCCTGATGCGTTATCTTCCCCTAATTTAACCCTCTTTACCCTCAGTTCCTAACTCGGTAGGCACCAAGATTGACCTCCTGCCCCAACAGACCACCTTCCAGCTCCTCAGTGAAAGACACCCTCTAGGTCCCTGTTCTCATGCATCAGCAAAGAACTACAATCAGGATGCCTGCTGACTCATGCGTGATGGCCCCTCTCACCCCCACCAAATTGTGGACTGTTGCACGATACAGGAATCAGCCTCAGCAAAACTCCCAGATCAAAGACACTATATGGTCTCGTAATGCAGCAAAGCGTCTCTCAAACTCAATTCCAAGGCCTGTGAATCGAAAAGTACCTTGGCTTTTACTCCCCACAAGAATATATCAAAAGCCTTAATTGGGAGTCTTATATTGCCTATGGAAGCTCAATACCTGTATAATAATACATCTTAAGATATGTATTCCTAAATATACAAGTAGCCTCCTCCACCACTTGTTTTATTCAAATACCTTTTCAACTCAGTTTTATTTATTTGTTCTATTTTAATATATACATTTTTTTTCTCTATCCTTACCATTTTTGGTGCTGCTTGGTACAAAAAGCCTTGACTGGGATAAAAGCTGAGAACAAAACCAGACGACAGAGACTGTATGTGCAGCCTGTCATCCTTATCCAGAATAGCACCAGCAACACAGTATTACACCATACGTTTTTGTATGGGTACAGTAAAAAAAGGGAAACCATAGACACAGAAACAAGAACTTATCTTCTAGAGATAAGAACTCACTTTTTATAGCAGAAGGGTGCCTCCCATCCTGAACATGTGTCATATGGATACAATCAGTCCCCAGGAGATTGGACAGTGTTAGTCCAATCTGAAACCCCAGATCCCGGACATAGAAATGATACAGCTCTGGGCAACACCACCAGGAACTAAGCTCCATTAGATTTATAACACTACTCTGGCACCAAATTGTGCCAGTTTTGATATGACAACAAGGAAAGGAAAACTTGACCTAAGACCAGGCTGTCCTATCACATCACCTAACACAAAACGGAAATCAGAAGAGCTATCGTCCTTTGAACTGTGAAAAATAAGAGCACCAACAACAGAAAACTGACTTTAACAACCGTGACTGAACAGAGCCTACCTTGGGACTTATAAGGAAAACCTTACCCTAGGCTGTAGTCCAGGACACATAAAAAACAAGAACAACAACAAGAACAACAACAACAACAACAACAACAAGATGTCTTATTGCAGAGGTCCAACTTGGACAACAGAGACTGAGCAGAACCTTTGGATCCATAATATATCCTAGGCTCCGACTTAGGGACTGAACGAAAACAGGGAGCAAGTGTTACAGAAGACTGAACACCACAACAATGATGGATAGGAACCTCTAGAACCTAGATACTCTATCCTAGACCCTGACCTATAACCTCCGCAAATACCAAGATAGATTTTCTCACACACAACCGACAGGAAACTTTCCTGGCATCACAAAAAAGCCTTTAGGATGAGGTAATGAGTATATATGGAGCCAGGGGTTGATCCCATGATGGTATGCTTTAAGGATGGAGAAACCCTGAATCTCTTAGGCCACGGGAATTCCCTTTCTTCCCCAATGCTTACTGTCCTATGCAAAAAAAAAAAAAAAAAAGTGGGGGAACGCCAAACCCCACCATTCTAGCACCCATACTTTTTCTTGTTTTGTTTTGATTTGTTAGATTTTGATTTTATTTTTCTTCTCTTTTTTCTTCCACTTTTCTCATTATTTTTCACTCTGTGGTTATTATTTAGAGATTTATTTTAATTTTATTTGCCAGGTCTATTTTTTTCTTTTTTCTTCCATTTTTCTTTTCTCTCTCTCTCTCTCTCTCTCTCTCTCTCTCTCTCTCTCTCTCTCTCTCTCTCTCTCTCTCTCTCTCTCTCTCTCTCCTTTCTTTTTTTGGTAGTTGTCACCAAATTCTTTTCTCCCCTTTTTCTTATCTTTTTATCTCCAATGACGGTGGAATAGATGCTCAATTTACAACTAGCTGTAAAGTGGAGACCAGTTGCACTAGCATACTGGGGGGTAGAGGAGGGAGATATGGGATGCATACTGGGAACAGGGGCGGAGGAAGGACAGCACTAGTGGTGGGAATGCCCCTCATTCATTGTCACTATGTACCATAAATGATGCAGTGAAAGATTTGTAATGCACTTTGGTCACAATAAAAATTAAAAAAATAAAAATAACCGGAGAGATAGCACAACGGCGTTTGCCTTGCAAGCAGCAGATTCAGAACCAAAGGTGGTTGGTTCGAATCCTGGTGTCCCATAGGGTCCCCCGTGCCTGCCAGGAGCTATTTCTGAGCAGACAGCCAGGAGTAACCCCTGAGCAATGCCGGGTGTGACCCAAAAACCAAAAAATAAATAAATAGATAAATAAAATTAAATAAAAAAATAAAAATAAAACTTGAAAAAAAAGACTAACATTTTTTATGACTGAGAAACTGTTTTAGGATATTCAATTCTATTCCAGTGATCTGACGGTCAGTATTTCAATACTGTTCTAATTACTATTGCTTTGCAGTACAATTTGAAGTTGGGGGAAAGTGAATATTCCATCTTCTTTTTTTTTTTTTTTTGTGGCTTTTGGGTCACACCCGGCAGTGCTAAGGGGTTTCTCCTGGCTCCATGCTCAGAAATTGCTCCTGGCAGGCACAGGGGACCATATGGAACGCCGGGATTCGAACCGATGACCTTCTGCATGAAAGGCAAACGCCTTACCTCCATGCTATCTCTCCGGCCCTCCATCTTCTTTTTCTTAAGGATTGCTTTGGCTACTCAGCATGGAGAGTATTGTTCCATCTAAATTTCAGAAGTGAATGATCTATTTGATTGAAAAATGGCTTGTGTATTCTTACAGGGACTCCACTGAATTTGTAGAATGCTTTTCGGACTATTATCATTTTAATGATGGCATTGAAATTTAATCCATGATGTGTTTCTATTTCTTGGTGTACTCTTTATTTCTTGAAGTAGTGTTTTGTAATTGTATATATATGTCTTTACTTCCTTATTTAAGATCATTTCAAGGTACATAATTTCCTGAGGGAACATTGTAAATGAAATTGATTTTTACAATATCCTCTTTCTTTCTTTCTTTCTTTCTTTCACAATTTTTTATATAGGAAAGCCTCAAATATTTGCATATTAACTTGGTAACCTGCCACTTTACTATGCAAATCTATTGTTTCTAGAAACTTTTTGTAGTCTTTAGGATTTTCTAAATATAGTATCATGTCATCCACAAATAGTGAGAGCTTGACTTTTTCCTTTTCTATTTTGGTGCCCTTTTAATCTCTTTTTCATAGCCTAGTTGATATGTAAATTACTTTAAGTACTATAATGAATAGGAGGGGAGAGAGAGGGCAACCTTGTCTTGTGCCTGTTCTTAGAGAAAAAAGCTTTTTAGTTTTTCCCCATTAGATATAATGTTGGCTGTGGGATTGTGGTAAATGGCTTTGACTATATTGAGGAAATTTCCTTTTTATTCAAAGTTTGTATCATGAATGAGTGCTGGATCTTTTAAAAGATTTTCTTATATCTATTGTTATGATATACAATTTTATTAATATGATATATTATGTTGATTAATTTTATGTTAAAACATCTTTGCATCATCCCTAGGATGAATCACATTTGGTCATGGTGTATGATCTTTTTGATGAATTCATGGTTTCCAGTTGAAAATATTTAGTTGAAGATCTTTGCATCTGTGTTCATCAAGATTATTACTTGCAATTTTCTTTTTCATGGTATATTTGTTTGCTTTTGGTATCCAGGTTAATATTTGCTTCATAGAAATTAGGAGTATTTCTGTTTCTTCAATTTCCTGGAAGAGCCCAGAAAGAATTGGTAGTAGTTTCCTTTAAAGGTCTGAAAGAATTTACTAATGAATCAATGTAGACCTAGACTTTTTTTTGGAGAAAACTTTTGATTATTATTTCAATTTCCTTGATAGTGATAGTTCTGTTCAGGAGTTCCAAATAATTTTGGTTCAGATTTAGGGGGTTGTTGGAGCTCAAGAATTTATTCATTTCTTGTTATATAAAGATTCCAAAGTAATCTTTGATGACCCTTTGAATTCCTGTAGTATCGTTATTCTGTTTTTTCATTTATGTGAAGTTTATTAATATGATCTTCCTTTTTTTGGTGAGTCTTTATACTGGTTTATTGATCTTGCTTACTTTTTTTTTTTAAAGACCAGCTCTTGATTTTGTTGACCGTTTGAATTGTTCTTTTTTTTTTTTTTAATTCCACTTCATTGATTTCAGCCCTGATTTTTATTAGTTCTTTCATTTTGCCTGCATTGGGCTCCTCATTCTCATTTGTTTCCAGGAATCTTTTGGGTTTTTCTTTGATTTCTCTGACCCAAAACTGTTCAATAATGATTTCTCTTTAATTTCTAGGCATTAGCATTATTTCTTATTTTCTGTTTGTGATTAACTTCTATTTCCAATGCATACATCTGAGAAGATAGTTGATAAAATTTTTAGTTGATAATTTTTTTTTATCCTCTTGATTTCATAAAGGTATTTTAGGCCTAGAATGTGGTCTCTCTTGAAGAATCTTCTATGTGCATTGAAGAAGAATGTGTATATAAACATAGTATATATACATATATAAACATAGTGTATATATATATATATTAAACTAGCTCTTTCTTCAAAGCCAGTATTCCTTGATGAGTTTTATTCTAGATAATCTATTAAGATGTAATTATACTGCTGAAGTCTTCAGATATTTTGTGCTGCCATTAGTGTTTTCCTTCAAGTTTTTTTAGAAACTTGCTAGTAGGGTCCCGAGAAATAGCATGGAGGTAAGACATTTGCCTTGCATGCAGAAAGACAGTGGTTCGAATCCCAGCATCCCATATGCCCACCCCCCAGCCTGCCAGGAGCAATTTCTGAGCATAGAGCCAGGAGTAACCCCTGAGTGCTGCCGGGTGTGACTCAAAAAAAACAATAAATAAATAAATGAATGAATGAATGAATGAATGAATGATAAATATCCCCTTTAGATCTTGTAAACATGGATTTGAGTCTATGGATTTCCTGAGCAATTGTTTATTGTGAAGTTGTATATCTTTCAAATCTGAGTGAATATGGTTGGGTGGAGAATTTTTTTGAGGTGTTCATTTCATTCATTTATTTTTTTTTTTTTTACTATATCCCACCATTATTTTAGAGCTTGGAGAGTTTCATTGGGTAAATCTACTACAAATCTTAAGGATGTGCCTTTGAATATATTTACCCTCTTTTATCCTTATCTTTTATCTTTATCCTATATCTACCTATGGCTTCCATCAAGATGTGTCTTAAAGTATTTTTATTTGTGGGGCCAAAGTGATAGCTCAGCAGTAGGGCATTTGCTTTGCACACAGACAACCTGGGGCAGACCCAGGTTCGATTCCAGGCACCCTATATAGTCCCCTGAGCCTGCCAGCTGCAATTTCTGAGTCCAGAGCCAGGAATAACCCCCGAGTGCAGGAAGGTATGGCCCAAAAACCAAAACAACAACAACAAAAGAAATAAAGTATTTATATTTGTAAGTTTTCTAGCCTATACCTTTTGGGTCTTCAGGATATGGGTTCATGCATTCTATAGCTCTGGGAACTTCTCAGCAATCATATCTTTGACCTTTGTTTCGTCACAGGAATTTTCTCCTAGCTTTCTGGGATTCCAGTGCTTCTTAGCCATTCCTGTTAATTATTTCCAAATCCTCTTGTCATCTACTCATTTACTTTTATTTTTTCCTCATCTTCTGCTGTTGCCTGGAGGTATTCTGGGTATCATCTTCAAGCTCACTGTTAATTCCTGTCCTCAGCAGGTGTTACTCACATGAGGCCTTCAAGTGACTTTTTTGTTTTGTTTACCAAGATTTTTAGTTCTGACAATTATGCTTGTAGTTTTCTCTTTTCTGTTCTCAGATCCTCTCTGTTTTATTGTCCATTGGTTCCATGATTTCTTTGAGGTCTTTAAACATACCATACATTTCCATTTTGAAGTTTTTTTTAAGAGCATTCATATAGATGATTTTATATAGGTGGCTGTTACTGATTGATTTCTCTTTTCCCACTACCCATACTGGGGTTTTGCATTGCTTTTTCCATTTGTTATCTAGGGATATATCTTTTCCACTTCATTCTTGGTGATCCTCTGACAGGACAAGGCAGAGTTTGACCTGGGGATACACATCGTGAACCTGTTTGGTACTTCACTCCTGTTTTGTTTTGTTTTTTTAATTTCAATTATGTTCATGACCATAGCCTAAATTAACCCAGACCACTTTCTGTTTCTACTACTGATATTATCTAACAAATTCTTCTTTGTTTAATTTATGAAGCATAAGACACAAGTTTTAATTTACATTATATTGATGTTCAAGTACAACTTGTCATAAAACATATTAATATTAAATAAATATTTGAAGTGCACATTTATTCCCAAATAATATTCCTTTGCACTGTCTGAATGTGGTAGCAATCAGGTCAATATTTATAAATGGCATTATTTTAGTTTTATTGCTGCATAACAATTTACTTCAAATCTAGTGACTTGATTTGGGAAGGAGGCTAGGTCAGTGTTCAGGGCTTTCTCCTATCTCTGTGGTCAGGGTTCAGTCCTTTTGTATTCAAAAAGTAATCTGTGGTGTTGGAGATCAAATTGTGGTTGGGCTAATGCAAGGCAAGCAACTTAACCTTTGTACTATTACTCTTCCTCAAACTTGTAAATCAAGACAATGTTATCTAGAAAATCTGTCATCAAGAAATCAGGCACAGCTGATCCTCTACTAGAAATGTCTCATGGGGTTGAGTTCAAGGTATTAAGTAGGCTATGATACATTTCAAAGTTTAATTGAGTAAGAACCCTATTTAAATTCATGAGACATAATTTTATTTCTTGTCACCAACTGGATTGAGGAACTTAGTTTCTCATTGTTGACTGGAAGCTGCCTGAGGCCAGTTGTTTCATCAAAGCTAGAAGGGAATGCTCGTCATTGTTGTAACATATAGCAATAATTAATCACAAATATATGATTGGAAACAAATTACAAGTTTCTGACATATTCAAGAAGAGAGGATTATGAAAATGCATGGATATATGGAGGCAGGAATAATTGGAGAACTAACTTAGGATGCACAGTCATGAAATTTTATGATTGATATACAGGTGGCCTAAAAAGAACTCCTTTGGAAAAGAACTCTTAATTACCTTTACCTTTATTCCTGATAGTCTCCTTATCTTTTCAGTTACTTACAACTTCCCTGGGATTTTCCAGATATTTTTCATTCATCCTGTGTTCATTCCTATATTTGATTTACATCTGGACTTTGTCTGATGATGTCAACCTCTTCTGAAACATTAATATTCTTTTGACATTGGCAGCACCCACTGTAGTCATTAGGTTGGAGGAAAGTGAGATGCCACTAGTAAGATAAGACTATATGATGGTCATTAATTCATCTTGACATCTCTAGGCTGTGTTTTTTAGCTCAAGTTCCTCCTCTTCTCCATGCAGTGTCCAGTGTCGGCTAGTCAAACTGAATCCCTGATGTGAATTCAAACTATCACATATTTTCTTTAATGAATGTTTTTTCACAAAACCATCTGAAGATCTATGGTTTTACATGGTTCTTTTTTTAAGTTTAATATCTTTATTTAAACAACTGAAAACAAACATGATTGTGCTTGAGTTTCAGTCATGTAAAGAACACCCCCTCTTCACCAGTGCAACATTCCTATCACCAATGTCCCAAATCTCCCTCCTCCCCACCTCACCTCCACCTGTACTCTAGGCAGCCTTTCTACTTCCCTCATTCATTCACATTGTTATGATAGTGCTCAATGTAGTTATATCTCTAACTGCACCCATCACTCTTGTGGTGAGTTTCATGTAGTAAGCTGAGCTGGAACTTTCAGCCCTCCTCTCTTTTGTCTCTAAAAATTATGCAAGAATGTTTTTATTTCTCTTAAAACCCACAGATGAGTGAGACTATTCTGCATCTATCTCTCTCCCTCTGACTTATTTCACTCAGCATAACAGATTCCATGTACATCCATATATAGGAAAATTTCATGACTTCATCTCTTCTGACAGCTGCATACTATTTCATTGTGTATATGTACCACAGCTTCTTTAGCCATTCATCTCTTGAAGGGCATCTTGGATTTTTCCAGAGTCTGGCTCTTGTAAATAGCACTGCAATAAATATTGGTGTGAGGGAGGGATTTTGTATTGCATTTTTGAGTTTCAAGGATAAATCCCTAAAAGTGGTATAGCTGGATCAAATTGAAGTTTAATTTTCAGTTTTTGGAGGAATCTACATATCGCTTTCCATAAAGGTTGGACTAGATGGCATTCCCACCAGCAGTGAATAAGAGTTCCTTTCTTTCCACATCCCCGCCAGCATTGTATGTTCTTATTCTTTGTGATGTGTGCCAATCTCTGTGGTGTGAGATGGTACCTCATAGTTGTTTAGTTTTGCATCTCCCTGATGAATAGTGATGTGGAGCATTTTTCCATGTGCCTTTTGGCTATTTGTATTTCTTTTTTGTCAAAGTGTCTGTCAATTTCTTCTCCCCATTTTTTGATGGGATTGGATGGTTTTTTCTTGTAAAGTTCTGTCAGTGCATTGTATATTTTGGATATTAGCTCCTTATCTGCTGGGTATTGTGTGAATAGTTTCTCCCACTCAGTGGGTGGCTCTTGTATCCTGGGCACTGTCTCCTTTGAGGTGCAGAAGCTTCTCAGCTTAATATATTCTCATCTGTTTATCTCTACTTCCACTTGTTTAGAGTGCAGTTTTCTCCTTGAAAATGCCTGTAGTCTCAATGTCATGGAGTGTTTTACCTATGTGTTGTTCTATATACCTTATGGTTTCAGGTCTGATATCAAGGTCTTGAATCCATTTGAATTTGACCTTCATACATGATGTTAGCTGGTGCTCTAAGTTTGCTTTTTTGCATGTTGCTAACCAGTTGTGCCAACACAACTTATTGAAGAATCTTTCCCTGCTCCATTTAGGATTTCTTGCTCCTTTATCAAAAGTTAGGTGATTCCATGTCTGGGGGAACATTCTCTGAGTACTCAAGCCTGTTCCACTGATCTGAGGGTCTGTCTTTATTCTAATACCATGCTGTTTTGATAACCCTGCTCCAAGAAATAAGAGAGGACACACGGACATGGAAACACATACCCTGCTCATGAATTGGCAGAATTAACATCATTAAAATGGCAATACTCCCCAAAGTATTATATAGATTTAATGCAATTCCTCTAAAGATACCCATGACATTCTTCAAAGAAGTAACTTGGTTCTTGCTTATTATCTGCTCCTAATTTACAAATCTTTCCAGAGGATCAGGTACCAGGATACAGACTTCTTGGTTTTCTTTATATAGTAAAGTATATGCAGGACTGGGATTGCTATTGGAAGGTGGTAAGCATTAAACAAGCATATATAGAATTAATTATTATATTAGCCAGTGCCTAATCAATATGCCTAGTATATTCTCTTCAAGATTACTGAGCATTACAGTGGCTGAATATGCTCCTGTTTCTCAGGCCCCAATGGGGTCAGTCTCTTGAAGTTGCTTTCTGTCTTCAGTGGTCAGTGACTGCCAAATATTATGCTGCCAATAAGTAATAGTTGAGAAATTTGGAGACTGGCAACTGCCCCTTTTATGCTTGCATATTTCTTGCCACAGATAGCATAATTATAGATGAAGATGGATAACTGCAGTAATAATTAGAGTTAACTTTTGTTTTTGTTTTTGGGTCACACCTGGCAGCGCTCAGGCTTTACTCCTGCTCTGTGTTCAGAAATCACTCCTGGCAGGCACGCAGTACCATATGGGATGCTGGGATTTAAACCACCATCCTTCCTGTTTGGCTGCATGCAACGCAAATGCCCTACCGCTGTGCTATCTCTCCGGCCCCTAGAGTTTACTTTTGTTTTTGTTTTTGTTTTTGGGCCACACCCAGCGATGCTCAGGGGTTACTCCTGGCTGTCTGCTCAGAAATAGCTCCTGGCAGGCATGGGGTACCATATGGGACGCCAGGATTCGAACCAACCACCTTTGGTCCTGGATCAGCTGCTTGCAAGGCAAACACCGCTGTGCTATCTTCCGGGCCCTAGAGTTTACATTTTTAAAGTGCTTGCTTAGATTCTCAGTCATGTACTGAGCCGTCTCTGTCTCTGTCTCTGTCTCTCTGTCTCTCTGTCTCTGTCTCTCTGTCTCTCTGTCTCTCTCTCTGTCTCTCTCTCTGTCTCTCTGTCTCTGTTTCTGTCTCTCTCTCTCTCTCTCTCTCTCTCTCTCTCTCTCTCTCTCTCTCTGTCCCACGACTTCGGCCCTTGTAGTCATGCCTCTTTAACCATCATAGAAGAGCCTTCAAGAAAGAGAAGAGTGAATTTAGGATATAGCTCAGGTAGTGGCAAATTATATGTGTAGAATGTGTTAGGTATTGGAATTCAACCCCTAGCACTGAACCCCATTTCCCAAAACACATGAGAAAGAAAGAGACGTGATGTACTTTACTCATACTGAGAGCATCACCACTTTTTTAAAAACTATCTGATCTAATGTAAATTCATATTTAAAGCCATATTTTTAGGAGAATGCCAATGATAATAATTTGGGGGGCTTATGACTGCACCTGGCAGTGTTAATGCTAACTCCTGGCTCTATGCTCAGGGATCACTTCTCATGTGAGTCAAGGACCATATGTGGTGCCAGGGATCGAATCCAAGTAATCCACAATCTAGTCAAGTGCTCTATACACTGTACTATCAGTCTTTCTCCTAAAAATAATTTTAATAGTATTCTTACACTTGGGAGGACCTAATGAACACACACTTTTGCCATAACTAGGTTGAAATAATTCAGCATTGTCTACATAATCTATAATGATCTTACTTAAGCTCACATAGAAGATTTGTGAGCTTTGAAGAAATAGATTTTTTTTTTTTTTTTTGGTTTTTGGGCCACACCCTGTGACGCTCAGGGGTTACTTCTGGCTATGCGCTCAGAAGTTGCTCCTGGCTTCTTGGGGGACCATACGGGACGCCGGGGATAGAACCGCGGTCTGTCCTAGGCTAGCGCAGGCAAGGCAGGCACCTTACCTCCAGCGCCACCACCCGGCCCCGAAGAAATGGATTTTTAATATTTGATTTTTCATATTGCTTATTCAAAATTTAATGTTAGCAATAAAAGTTGCATTATAAGAGCCATCAAGGCAACCCCTTTCTCATTACTATAAGAAGACATATTTAAACAAAAGCATTTCAGTGTACTTAGAGCTTTCTGAAAGTAAAACAGGTTTCTGAGCTTGTCAGTAATTTTGCTTTTGGCCAATGGCATCTCCTCTTTCAGTGGTGGGAGCGACTTATATTTACATCAGATAATAAAGCCTATTTTTTCCTATTACAGCTCTTCATTGGCTTCTTCAGAGTTTATCTCTGAAAATCAATGCTGTCTTTCAATATTAGTATTTCTGCCATCTCTTCTGAATTATTTGTGGGCAAGTTGGTGAGCAGGCAGGCAGGGGAGTGGGAGCAGAGAAGTTAGAGGTGACAGTATATGTTTGAAAGACAGAGGGAGTATTTTCAATATAATTGAAAGCGTCCATCTAACATTATTTCATAAAAGCTTTTTTTTCCACAGGGCAAGAAAGTACACATCAGAGATATTATGACACTAGGCTGGAAAATCAAGATATCTGTATAGATAAGGCAATGTGATTCTGGTTTACATGATTTAGTGGAAGCATTTATTGGTGTGGAGGTGTCTTGAAGTACTATGAGTATCTTAGCACAGCATAGATTCTAGAGAGAAAAGAGATTTGCCTTTCTAGTAACACAAAGTATTATTTTCTCTGCTTGACCATGATTTTTGTTTTGTTTCCTTTTTTCCTATGTATTTGAGGATAAAGTGAAATGACAACATCACAGGACTTTGAAGGTTTATTAATAGTTAATGAGAAAAAGTTAGATATACTACCACTTCTGGAAATAAGAAAGACATGGAAGTGTGGTCCTTACTATTTAGCCTTTATATTCTACCATCAATTTCTTACCAATGCCTCTTCCTACAAGTTAAGTAATGTTGGTTTCTGTTAGGGCATGAAAGCTTTACTCAAGAAGCAGACAATCAAATGTTTTTCAACATGAAATAGAAAAGTCAAGATAAAAGTCTGCATAGTGAGTTTTTTGGGCCATGTTTTTTTCTCCTTTTTCCTTACATGAACTCTTAGGCCTCATCTGTGTTTGACATTCCTTCTCACTGCTTATTTTTGTTAAAATAAATTCATTCACGTACCACTCCAAAATTATATTTATTCTTTCCCTTATATTTTTTCACATGCTTAATTTCCAACACACAAACATGACTTTGTTCTCTATTTTTATCTCTAATTTCTTCATCAATTACCCAATGATAATTATCATTATATCCAATTCTTCATCAATATTTTTATTGTCCAATATCCATAATCTCATTATTAGTTTTATGACTATAAAAGAAGATGCGGATAGACTATATTTATTCCCAAACCATAAAATATAAGGATATTCTTTTGAAATGTAAGACTTCTCATAGATTTTGCATCTTTTTCTCTTTGTTTTTTGTTTTGGGGCCACACCCAGTGGCTCTCAGGGGTTCCTCCTGGCTCTGCACTCAGAAATAGCTCCTGGCTGGCTCAGGGGACCATATAAGGAACCGGGAACTGATCTTGACTACTTAGAAGTCAAAAGTGGGAAAAATTTTAAAGGCAATTAATTTACATGACAGCAAATTGGGAATTCTGGACAGAATCTCTCTCTCTCTCTCTCTCTCTCTCTCTCTCTCTCTCTCTCTCTCTCTCGGATCATACCCTGCAGCACTCAGGGGTTACACCTGGCTCTATGCTCAGAAATTGCTCCTGGCAGACATGGGGGACCATATGGGATGCCAGGATTCAAACCACCGTCCTTTTGCATGCAAGGCAAACACCTTACCTCCATGCTATCTCTTTGGCCCCATGGACAGAATCTCTTAATTTAGGAATGTGCATGGTAAAATGTGGCATGACAATCATGTAAAGAGCTTAAACAAATAAATAATCCAATAAATAATTAATGAGATAGAGCATACTTTGTACATTTTAGTTTGTTGAGTTGTAACTATCAGGCAAGTTAAACCCTATAAAAATAAGGATTTATTTTATTCTTCCTTGTATTATAAGTCTGAAAATAGGGTAGCTACTTGATTTGTTATAGGACTCTTTACCATTGGGGTCCTGAACCAACATTTTGCAATTATCTTAACTTATCACTCATGATTGCAAAATGACTCTCCTCTACCAATTTCTTAAATAAAGCACAAAACTCCTTAGTTATAATAGTATAGAGGTAGGGTGATAGAGGTACAATGCAGTAGAGGTTATTAAAGTGAAGGGCAA
Source organism: Suncus etruscus (assembly GCF_024139225.1). Lineage (NCBI taxonomy): Eukaryota > Metazoa > Chordata > Mammalia > Eulipotyphla > Soricidae > Suncus > Suncus etruscus. Next base: position 68,029,519 of record NC_064853.1, on the reverse strand, counting down.
GGCAATGTAGGATATCACTCCTTAATAACCTTTTATTTCAGAGAATCATTATTTCACAGATACTTCTCTCTATTTTTATATTTTACATATTTATTTAGTTTCTATATATAAATTAACATAATGACACATATTTAGTATAAAATAAATAACTTCTTGAAATTGGTCTTTTCCATTTAATTTGAAGCCAGACCCACTGGTGGTGCTCAGTAGACCATATGAGAAGCTAACGATCCAACTCAGGTCGGGCACATGCAAGTCAGGGACCATATGCACCAGTCCGCCAGGCCATCTCTGTGGGCCCCTATTTATTGAACTTGTATTGAGTATTGTTATTATAGTTAATAGTAGAAAAATTAGAATATTTACCCTTGCATTTCTAAGTAGAAAAGACTTCTTTATTTTTTATTTTTGCAACAAATTTTTTTCTATTGGATTTTAATATCAGTGGAATAATAGTGTATGGTGTATGGTTTTTGTATCTTGCCTATTTGCATAACATAGATTTTTTTTCAAATTATTACCTATCATATAATATATTTTCACTCATTTAATTTTTAATGCCTCAATCTTTTAATTTTATTGTGCAATCTTATGGTGTTGAATAAAATTGCACACTCTTCTATTTCAATCATGTTTCTAAGTTTCTATAACCAGGAAATTATTCCAAACTAACTCAATATACAGAACTGTTATATTATATACAAAATTATGGTTCTCTGCTCAAGATCTGATTGGGGTAGAAGGTGGGGTTCACATATATAATGGTGGGAACCCAAGAAAAAGAAGAATATTGGCAAGTGGGTAGTCAATCACCATCTATGTCTACAAAACATGCCAAAAGGCAGATGAAGAATTCAACTAAAAAAAAAGTGTGGTTTGTCCAGAGGTCGGACCTTTACAACTGCGACAGAACAGAACTTCTGAAACCATGGTTTGTCCAGTGGTCGGACCTTTACAGCTGCGACAGAACAGAACTTCTGAAACCATAATGAAAGACTTTATCCTAAGCTTTGTTCTAGTGTCTGTGCAAAAACTGAGACCACTAATTACAGAAGACTGATTGCAACAACCGTGATGAAATCATAAAGAAAGACTCTATCCTAGACTATGTCCTACCACCTGTGAAAATACCAAGATCTCTAGCTACAGAAGCCTAATTTTATCATCCACAACTGAGCAGAACATTTTCTGGCATCATAAAATGACCTTGGGGTTTGTTTGATAATGAGCATATACGGAGTCCGTAGTTGTTCTCATGATAGTATACTTCCAGGCGAAGAAACCCTGTATCTCTTAGGCCAAGGGAATTCCCTTTCTAATTCCCCCAACATTTACTGTGCCTATGCAAAAAACAAACAAACAAACAAACAAAACACACACACACACACAACCTTGCCACACCAGCCCTCCTTCCTTTTCTTTTTTTCTTTTTCTTTTTTTATTCTTATTTTTTGTTCTTGTGATTGTTGTTTTGTTGTTGTTGTTTGTTGCTGTTGTGCTTTTTAGTAGCTGCTTGTTTTGTTTTGTTTTGGAGGGGTTGTTATGTTATTCTTCTTTTTTCCCCTTTCTTCTTTTATTATTATTGTTGGTCCCCCAAGCCAGGAGCGATTTCTGAGCACATAGCAAGGAGTAACCCCTGAGTGTCACCTGGTGTGGCCCAAAAACAAAAACAAACAAAAAACTTTAAAAATAAAAAAATGATCAGACTTAAACACCAAAACCAATGTCAGTGACAATAGAATTGATACCCAGTCTACACCAAGTTACACATAGAGGGGACCAGTTATACTTAGCAGTTCAGGGGACAAAGACGGGGAAAGATATGGTATGCATGCTGGGAACAGGGGTGAGGGAGGACAACATTAGTGGTGGAATGCCCCTGATTCATTGTCACTATGTACCTTAAATATTACTGTGAAAGATTCTTAATTCACTTTGGTATCATATGGTCCCCCAAGCCAGGAGTGCATAGTCAAGAGTAACACCTGAGCATCACTGGGTGTGGTCCCCAAACCAAACCAAAACAAAAGAAAGAAAAGAAGGAAGGAAGGAAGGAAGGAAGGAAGGAAGGAAGGAAGGAAGGAAGGAAGGAAGGAAGGAAGGAAGGAAGGAAGGAAGGAAGGAAGGAAGGAAGGAAGGAAGAAGAAGAAGGAAGAAGAAGAAGAAAGAAAGAAAGAAAGAAAGAAAGAAAGAAAGAAAGAAAGAAGAAAGAAAGAAAGAAAGAAAGAAAGAAAGAAAGAAAGAAAGAAAGAAGAAAGAAAGAAAAGAAAAAAAAGAAAGAAAGAGAAGAAAGAAAGAGAAGAAAGAAAGAAAGAAAGAAAGAAAGAAAGAAAGAAAGAAAGAAAGAAAGAAAGAAAGAAAGAAAGAAAGAAAAGAACGAAAGAGAAACTGTACTGAAGAAATTTGTACATGTTACTGAGATAAAGAAATAATATCCATCATATTTACTAATTCCTAATCCTTAATCATATTAATGAATCATGTTAATCCTAATCATATTAATAACCCAAGTCATATTAACATAATTAACAAAACTCACCAAATAAGAGATAAGAATCCTAATCATAAGAAATAAGTGAATCAAAAAAAGGAAAAATGCTTGCCCTAGTCATAATGAACTATATTAAAATTAGTTATATTATAGGTAATTATTATAGAGGGAAATCATATATAAATTTTTTAATATTTTTTTAAATTAATATTTTTTTAAATTTAGGAACAGCTATTTTCAAAGTTAATGTAGTTAAAATATCTATAAACTCACATATTATATTAATTTATATATTAGAAAGTTTGTACAATATCCCTTCCTTACAAAAAATGCTATCTAAATTTTATCTGCTACTAAAATTTAACTTGATTACATGCTTCTTTGTTAAAGTACACATGCTTAATTTAATTAACATGTCATAATTTTGCATTTTTTTCTAAATTTGCCTGTTTCTGTCTGGTTCTCTCTCCCTCTGTCCTTCAAGCCATCTCTCTTTCTCTCTCTCTTTTTCTTTCTATATGGTGTTTACCAAACAACACTGCTGGTTGATTCTGTATAATTTTAGTGAATTTATCTTTTTGGTTTTTTTTGTTCTTTTATTTTTTGTTTTTTTTTTGGGGGGGTGGCCACACCCATTTGGTGCTCAGGGGTTACTCCTGGCTAAGCATTCAGAAATTGCCCCTGGCTTGGGGGGTCCATATGGGACACCGGGGATCGAACTGTGGTCCTTCCTTGGCTATCGCTTGCAAGGCAGACACCTTACCTCTAGCGCCACCTCACCAGCCCCAAATTTATCTTATCTTTTCGTATTATTCTGAATTTCAAAATTTAAAGCGTGCATGCATTTATTCCTAAAATGTTAAAAAGATTATTTTAATTACATAATTGTACATATTTTGAGATGTGATAAAAACACCGTTGCTTAACACATTTCAGCACTAATAAAACTCTTAGAATTTTGAAATTTGAAATCATGGGTGCTCTCTTTTATGTGCTCATACCACCTCTTTCTCTTCTAATTTGACATTTTATATTTTCTATTTCATGAAATTAGACTATACGTGTGTTTATAGTCCATCTACCCATTTGTGAACTTTGTTAGCACAGGTGCCAGCCTTATTTTTTGTGAGCCCTATGCCTATCAGAATGTTTCAGGATCTTCTAAAATTTGTCAGTGATATGTTCTAAATCTGAACAGACTATCAGATGACAAGAAAATGTCAGAAAAGAGGCAAGACGATACAGAAATGAGTTTGAATTGAAACACCACAATTGAAGTTACAAGCACTTGATGTTAATGAAACACTTTTGGAGTTTATTATTGAAGGTTACTCCCACTCATTCATTTGAAGGATGGGTTGGACAAATGAAGTCTATCGATGTACTTTCTCAAATTTTTGTTTGTTTGTTTGTTTGTTTTTGTTGTTGTTGTTGTTGTTTTTGGGACACACCCAGCATTACTGAGGGGTTACTCCTGGCTGTCTGCTCAGAAATAGCTCCTGGCAGGCACGGGGAACCATATGGGACACCGGGATTCGAACAAACCACCTTTGGTCCTGGATTGGCTGCTTGCAAAGCAAACGCCGCTGTGCTATCTCTCCGGGCCCACTTTCTCAAAATTTTAAGAAGGAGCACAGCACAATACTACCATGAAAAATGTTCCCTGATACCATGGAAAAAACCTTGTTTATAGGTACAATTATAATCTAGTAAAGCATAGGAATTCATACTAGATGAATTAAGAAAATACATTTAAAGTATACCTCTGATTTTAGTGTATGGTACAGCTAAGAATTCAAAGCATACGTTTTTCATTTCCTAACATATTATCTTGCATGCTATATAGAACTGAATTAATATTATAAAACACCTTGGAATATCGTTGAAAAGGCAAAAATGCGGCAATAGGTGAGAGAATTATTTCAAGTGTATAATGTATTAAACCTAATATCTTTTTTCAGGGTTTTTGTTTGTTTGTTTTTTGGGCCACACCCGGTGATGGTCAGGGGTTACTCCTGGCTATGCACTCAGAAATCGCTCCTGGCTTGGGGGACCATATTGGACAACGAGGGATCAAACCGGTCAGTCCTAGGCTAGCACTGACAAGGCAGATGCCTTATTGCTTGCCCCCACCTGTCCGGCCCCTAAACCTAATATCTTAAGGAAAGCCCACACACACAAAAACCTAAAAAACAAACAAACAAATAAAAAACCTCTTCCTTTTATTAACGGCACTTCCTTGTGCTCTGCCATTTCTTTTGCTTTGATTTCAATTCATGAGTCATTGTGCCTTTGTTTCCTAGGTTGTATGTTGAGTCCATGCAAATAATATTCCTATATCGAAGCTGAAGTATGTCCTGGGCCACTGAGCTGTTACCTGGCATATATGCTGACTCTCTCCCCTGTATAATTATTTTCACTTATCTCTCCAACAGATACCACGGAGTTGACATTTCCTCCCAAGGCTTCTTGGTGGAGTGCACAGCTATTATAGAATACTTGAAAACATGGCATGCTGACTGGTTTCTTGTGGTTAGTCAGAAACAGAGGTGAGGGATTGATAAGAAAGAAAACATTTTAATACCTAGAATGGTCTCTTATGAATAATTTTTCTTGGACATTGTCCCTTAGAATATATCTGAAATAGAACTGTGAAAGACTTATAATTCACATTAGTCTCAAAAACTATTAAAAAAATGACGCACTACAGAGAAGTCTGTAGGGAAGGAAGCTGCATGATTTTATATTTTCTAATAGTCAAGAAGTATTCCATTGTGTATATATACAATAGTTTTTTTAATCCAGTCAACTGTTTTGGGGTTGTTTGCAGATTTTGGCCATTGTAAATAGTGCACTAACGAACATAGGAATGCAAAAGTCTTTTATGAATAGAATATTTTGGTCATTGAGGTAAATGCTCAGGATCAGGATCAGAATTGCTGGGTCATATGGAAGCTCAACTCCTTTTCTTTTTGAGTCTATATTGTTTCTCAAAAAGACTGGACAAGTTGACAGCTTTAATCAGCATTTGGGGGGGGGTGGTTTGGGCCACACCCGGCGATGCTCAGGGGTTACTTCTGGCTGTCTGCTCAGAAATAGCTCCTGGCAGGCACAGGGGACCATATGGGACACCGGGATTCGAACCAACCACATTTGGTCCTGGATTGGCTGCTTGCAAGGCAAACACCACTGTACTATCTCTCCGGGCCCTAATCAGCATTTTATGAGAATCCCTTTCTCTCCACACCCATGACAGACTACTTTTGCTACTTTTGATGTGTGGCAATCTCTCTGGAGTGAGGTGATAACTAATTGTTGTTTGTGTTTGCATTTTCCTGATGGTAAGTTATGCAAAACAAGATTATATATATATATATGTATGTGTGTGTGTATGTGTGTGTGTGTGTGTGTGTGTGTGTCTTCTTTATGGGAAAGTTTCTGTTCCTATCTAAACTCACCCATTTAAAATTTATTTAGTTAAATAATTTACAAAGTTATTAATATTGAGTGCTAGGCAACTGCCACAAGAGTATTCATCTCCCTGTTACCTTGTCTGTTATAATTGCTTGCTAATTTGACAAGCACATTACAAAGTTCATTGATTATAGTTTAGATCTCATGTTTTCAGTGTTGAATCTGTGCTACAGATTTATAGCTATATCACTCTCCCACACCCCCAACATAACTAAAGCCCTGAGCCCTGTTCCCCCCACTACTACCCGTTCCCATCTTTTTCCATTCTACCTTGATTTATTTTTTTCTCTGTCCTCCCTAAGGTCTACACTTAAGGGTGATCTAGTCATCACCCTTTTTACTACATTACACTTTCTTGTTCAGTTATTCTTTATACCACAGAAGTGAGATTATTCTGTGTTTGTCTTTCTTCTTCTGTTTTACTTCACTCAACATGGTATCTTCCATTTCCAACCAGGTGATAGCAAATTGCTAGATTTTATTATTCCTTGAAGATGTATAGTATTCTATTGTGTATATATGCCATATCTTCATAACCTATAATCTGTCATTTCACTGCTAGGTTGATTCCAGATCTTAGCTATTTTACTATGTGGAGCAGTGATTAATGGTGTGCATACGTTCTTTTTAATGAATATTTTTAACTTTTGGGTGTAGATACCCTGAAGTGGAATTGTTGCCTACCTCATTTTTATGAGGGTCTTATGGGGATTTTCAATCTTATAAATTTTTCCAGTGCCTTGTACATCTTAATTACTGACCCTTTATAGGGTATATGGTGGCAAAATATATTCTTTCAGTCTGTGGAGTGTATTTTTATTTTGGTCTTAATTTCTTTTCTTTTCCTTTCTTTCTTTCTTTCTTTCTTTCTTTCTTTCTTTCTTTCTTTCTTTCTTTCTTTCTTTCTTTCTTTCTTTCTTTCTTTCTTTCTTTCTTTCTTTCTTTCTTTCTTTCTTTCTTCCTTCTTTCTTCTTTCTTTCTTTTCTTTTCTTTCTTTCTTCCTTCTTTCTCCTTCCTTCCTTCCTTTCTCCTTCCTTTCTTTATTTCTTCCTTTCTTCTTCCTTCCTCTTCCTTCCTTCCTTCTTCCTTCCTTCTTCCTTCCTTCCTTCCTTCCTTCCTTCCTTCCTTCCTTCCTTCCTTCCTTCCTTCCTTCCTTTCTTTCTTTCTTTCTTTCTTTCTTTCTTTCTTTCTTTCTTTCTTCCTCTCTTTATTTTTTTCTTTTCTTTTCTTTTCTTTTTTTTGGGTGGTCACATTCAGTTACATTCAGGGGTTACTCCTGGCTATGTGCTCAGAAATTGCTCCTGGCTTGGGGGACCATATATGATGCTGGGGATAGAACCCAGGTCTGTCCTGAGTCAGCCACATATAAGGCAAATGCCTTACCGCTGTGCTATTGCTCCAGCCCCTGGTCATAATTTCTTTTGCAGTACAGAAGCTTCTTAGTTTGATGCCATCCCATTTGTTTATCTTTGCTTCTGTTTGCTTGGCCAGTGGTGTTAAATCACTAGTTATTTCTAGCTTCAAAGTAATGTAATGTTTTACCTCTGCCTTACATAATATAAGTTAGAATTCATGTTTGATATCAAGGTCTTTGAATATATTTTATATGGCTTTTGTGCATGATATTTAAAGGAGTTTGCATTATTTTATTTTTTTAGACATATGACCAAGCACTTATTTCAGCACCATTTTAATATTTTTATTGGGGGGAGTTGGGTCACATCCAGAGGTGCTCAGGGGTTACTTATTCCTGACTCTGTGCTCAGAAATCACTCCTGGCAGGCTCAGGACACCATATGAGATACCAGGAATCAAACATGGGTCTGTTCTGGGTCAGCTGCATGCAAGGCAAAGATCCTACCACTGTGCTGTCATTCTGATTCCCCAGCATCATTTTTAAAAAAGACTTTCCTTGCTCTGCTTCATATATATTTTCTCTTTAATCAAAAATTAACTGCCCATATCCCTGGGTTCTCAAATCCAAATGTCATGGTTATTTTATAGGGACTGCATAAAAATCTGTATGACTTTGGGGAAAGATTATCATTTTGACTATGTTGATACTCCCAACCTATAAACAGATAATATGTTTCCATGGCCTTCTATAAGTCCTCTTTGTATAAGTCTTTGACCTCTTTTGTTAAGTTGATTCCCAGGTACTCTATTTTCTGAATAACAATATTGAATAGGATTTTTAAAATTTTTCTCTTTTAATTTATTATTTGCATATAGAAAAATCATGAATTTTGGTGTGTTGATTTCATGGCCTGCCACTGTACTTTACAACTATTGTTTCTAGGCACTACTTTATAGAGTCTAAAAGACTAAGTATGGTAGCATGTCCTCTACTGTGCTTTCTGATCTAATGTCTTTTATCCCTCATTTTTTTTTGTATAATTGCTATGTAAGAATTTTCTGTACTATATTAAATATAGTGGTAAGAGTTTGCAATCTTTTTTTATGCCTGCCTTTAGAGAGATGACCTTCTTTCAGTATTTTTTAACCTCTCACATTTTATGTCAGCTTATGTTAAATGGTTTTAACAATATTGAGAAAAGTCCTTAATAAAATAAAGACTAAAATAAAATATCACATTTTATGAGTTTTAAATAGCATAAAAATAAAATTAAAAAATCCTATTTTATTGAGTGTTTTTTAACATAATTGGGTACTAGATTTGAAGAATGTTATTTATGTGTCTATTTATACAGCCATCTGATTTTTATTTTTACTTGTATTGATATGGTGTATTACACTGATTGTTTTGAGAATATTAAACCATCCTTGCATCCCTGGGATGAATCCTACTTGGCAATGGTGTGTTATCTTTATGATATATTATTAAATTTGGTTTGCTAACAGACCATGTTTTGAATGCAAAAAGTAAAGCTTCAATTCATGTCAATGTAAACTTAATTGTAAAATTTAATAATTCTAAACTTTAGAAGCAAGTCAATGTAACTAAATTTATTTATATTTAGAGTTAACTCATAATTGATTGACTATTTTTCCATATAAAATACAGTGAATAATCAAGAAAATATAATAAAATATATTAATTTGAAGCTTAAGTGCATTGTAATGTTAAGATTTAACATAATAAAAATAATAAAAATAGAAATTTAGAATTATTTTTAGAACTATTTTATTATTTAGATAAAATTATTTAGAACTCAATTTCTAAATTATTTAGAATAATTTTTAGACCATCATATTTTCAGATGGGAGGGTATTTTACCCAAAATCATGCTTAGAATTGCCAATGTATGATGATAAGGATTTAGAAAACAGTGTTGCTTTTATATTCTCTACAAATTATGAGCCACTAGTAACCTATACTCTCATGGCAGGCTTTGTCTTAAGTGATTTATATTTATTAACTCACTCATTTTCTATAGATACTATTATTATTCCTATCTGTGAGATGAAGTTCAGTGAGGACTGGTAACTTGCTAAAGACCACGCAAGTGTTCTGCTAGTAAATTTGAACCAGTCTCTTAAGACTGTCACCAGAATCGCTATATAGGGTATATTATCTTTAGGTAGAAATAAGTCCCATTTCACTATTATCTTAGTAGCTGATGCCCCACGCCTTCTTTTATTTTTAGTTTAAGATATATTGTGTGAAAGAAAAAAATGAATTCTTCATCTCTTGGAGCTACTATCAGAACTAAGATTTGTAACTTTCTCAATCCACGTTTAAGAAGCTCTCTCTCTAATAAAGAACTTAACTGTTTAAACCAAACTGATGCAAGGACTATAAATGCAACATTTTTAATCCTTCCTCTTAAAAGCCTATTATAAGCACAGAAAACAGAGATACTAATAGAAGTGTTCCAGAAAGGCTTAGTAGAAAAACTTAAATAGCAAAAAATATAAATGACTACTTTTGACCCTGTGGAGGCCTCATGTAAGTAAGGGAAGCCATTGAGTTGTTCATATATTTTTGTTTTTATTCCTGTAACCTAGTCATTAAAATATTCAGGGAACCTTTGCTCAGTTACACTTTGGTTTGGGAAAAGAAAAGAGTAGCCTTGTCTATCACCCACACACATCAAGCTTTGGGAGCTATAAATCAAGCTCTTAAAAAAAAATTGACCTTCCCTGGCATAATCCCAAACCTATTCATCATACAAATTAAATTGGCTTCTATGACTCAGCACACACCTAACTCACCTGAAGACAAACCTCTTTCAGAACACCATTACAAATGTCTTATTTTTAATTAATAAAAACCAGAGGGGATAATCTCAGTTTTGCCCAGTTCTTTAAATTATTGTAGCATTTTTCAAGCTTATTTGTTTATATTTAAAGGTCCCATGGAAAAGAATGAAAGCTGCTTGTTTCTATTGCATATGCATTAAACCAGTAAAAATAGTTCAAATAAGTGTAACCACATATAGAACAATAGAAAATCACTGATTTGGGGGCAAACTTTGACTTTATTCATTTCAGATATTTCTAATACAAAATTCTTAATCTAGTAAAAAATATTTGTATCCCCATTATATAATTTAACTAAATTTTACCTGGTTGGCTATTTTCTTGGGGTTCACCAGAGAGTCACAGAGTTATAGACTTTCAGCAAGGGTAATACATGTGTTGAGTCTAGAGATAACACATGGAACCATTACTCACTTGGAAATAACCCATGGAACCATTACTCACTTCGAAATAACCCAGCAATGAAGAATGGGATTTAGCCTATATGTCAGTAAATTACCAAGGATCCCAAATCTTCCAAATAAACAAAACAAAACAAATGAAAAAGGACACCAAATTGCTATTATCAAAATCATTAGTTCTGTGATATACATTTATATTTTTATGTTTTAGTATGTATTTATTTTTCCCTATAAATGTCAAGTCTGGTTTGAGCTGAAGATCATCTTCAGAGGAAAAGTACAGTGTGGTTAGAAAAGAAAAAACGTAGAACAAAAATTTAGAATTACCTTGAATTAATGACATAAAACAACTTTTCATTCCCCAAGCTGGTGAATTAATGAGGGTTTGTGTATGACTGGTCTGAGCTTGTCTGGGTCTCAGCACAGGCATTTAGCACCAGGTTTTATTTCCACTAAACAGTAAGGAATTGACAAATCATTTTTCAAAGAATTAGGTTTTAGCACAAAAGGGCCGTCCTGACAGGGGAAGTGGAACAAAAAGTAGAAATGGTTACCTAGGAGAGTTGGGGAATTTCTCTTCCTGGGGCCGGGTTTAGGACAAGGGGTAGAGAGAGGGGGAAACTCACCTCTAGATGATTATTTTAGTAAAGTATTGGTCCTGGGTGGGTGACAAAGTATTCAATCTTCCAAGATCTTTTCCATCCTAGGATTCCAAGATAATAAAGACAAAGTAAACCAGTAGGGCCACCATAGGTCACATTTTGGCTCTGCTCTTCATCAAAAACAGTGTTTGCATTTCCAGGAGACCTCTAGCTGATATTGTAATCAGGGCAGAGTTGAAGCAATATAAAGTTCTATTCAAAGGATGTTCAATTTAGTATTCACCTAGTGTCATTCTTCAGAGAAGCCCATTTGGCCTTTCCAAAGGAGCTCATTCATCTTGACAACATTCTTGGTCAGCAGGTATTCTTATGATAATACCTTGAGTTTATTTAGTGTCCCCACCTCCTTTTCAGAAGAGGTCAAAGTCAGTTAGGCAGTCAGTCAACAACATTTATTGAAGTCTCTTAGTGTGTAGACAGTGTATTAAATCACTGTCAAACACCAAACGTACCTCTGGGGCTTGCCAGCATTGAGCCCACATCCTCAGCTTGGTCGAGACTGTACCATGACCTGTCTGATTTCCACTCATCAGCTTTTATTTGCTTACATTTACTAGGATTGTAGCGAATATTTCTATATACAAACTTCTGGAGAGCTCTTCCCTGAAGACTTTCTGGGTCTGACAAGCCACAAATATCCTCTCCGGGGTTCCAACTGTTAGAGCAGCCGCATGGTAAAAAGCAAGAAGCACAAAGATGTCCAGAAGGAGCAAGCAAACTAGCAAACTCAAGGGAATGTTTTCTACTGGGGAAAAAAAGATGTCTAACTGAGAGTTGATTAGAGTCAATCCTCTTCAACCTGTCTGCTTGTCCCAAATGAAATGGAGTTTAGAATTGAGCCAAAATATCTACTCCCTATCTTTTTCACAGCTAAAGAGAAAGGCATATATGTTTCAAAACTTTTCAAATAATTCAGTATATATCAGCTGATGTTCCCAAACTATAAAATAAGAAAGAAATTAGTTGCTGCTTACTTAGAGCATGAGTGATAGCCAGTTTCCTGTTGAAAAATTACTCAAATCATTTTGTGTTTTCTTGTGTAATTCAAATTGTGTTACTCAAAATAATACTATTTTACATACACATATATGACGAAGCGAAGGGTAACGTTATTGAGGTATCTTCCACATATAACACAGATAAAAGGCATGCTAGATTTCAAAATGCACTGAAAGAAATATTGCACTAACTAAACAACACTTAAGTGTCACAAAAATGTAATTTAATATAAAATATGATTTTATTTTAAATGATACATTATTTGGGGTGGGAGCAATAGCACAGTGGTAGGGTGCTTGCCTTGCACATGACTGACCCCAGACGAACCTCAGTTCAATCCCGGGTTTCCCATGTGGTTCCCCAAGCCCGGAGCGATTTCTGAGCACTTAGCCAGGAGTAACTCCTGAGCGTCACTGGGTGTGGCCCCCCCCAAGAAAAACAGATACATTATTTTGTTTTTGTGCTACTTTTATATGTAATTACTTATTTTATTTTTACAAAAAAAATACTATATTTTGTTATTTTGTGTCACATCGTTAGTAATTACTGTGAACTATGATTAGAACGAATCCTAAAACAATAAATTAGTTACCAATGCTATGCACTTCTTTTATTTTTGGTTTTTCGGCCATACCCATTTGATGCTTAGGGATTACTCCTGGCTAAGAGCTCAGGAATTGCTCCTGGCTTGGGGGGACCATATGGGACGCCGGAGAATCGAACCTAGGTCCTTCCTTGGCTAGCGCTTGCAAGGCAGAGACACCTTACCTCTAGCACCACCTCGCCGGCCCTGCTATGCACTTCTGATGTAAAACAACATCCGATCTGGACAACCTAAGACTGTTGTAGGAACTTTTTGGTTTTATTTTGGTTTTGGGGCCACATCCGACCGTGCTCAGGGGTTACTCCTGGCTTTGCTCAGAAATCGCCCCTGGCAGGTTCGGAGAATCATATGGGATGATGGGAATAGAACCCAGGTCTGTCCTCAGTCCGGCGTGTGCAAGGCAAATGCCCTCCCGCTGTGTTATCTCTCCAGCTTTAATTATAGAAACTTTTTTTCCCACAATACAGGTCTCTTTGAATTCTCCATTCCATCATGCGCACAGTTGATGCTTTTTTTTTTTTTTCTGGTATTTGGTTTTTGGGTCACACCTGGTGGCGCTCAGAAATTACTTCTGGCTCTGTACTCAGAAATCGCTCCTGGCAGGCTCTGAAGACCATATGGGATGCTGGGATTCAAACTACCATCTGTCCTGGATCAGCTGGGTGCAAGGCAAATGCCCTAACGTTGTGCTATCTCTCTGGCATTCAGTTGATGATTTTTGTCTTCATGAACCAGGATGATGACCCATTGTTGTTCCAGAAATCAGAAAGCAAGGAAAAGGACTCATTATTTATGTAACATTAATGAAAATTAATCTAAAACTAGTTACCTGATCACTTCTGTATGTATTTGGGGCATGAAGCTTTGGGCTCACTGATGAAGTATACTTGCCACACTAATACAAAGGAAGATTAGGAAATGAACAATAGAGAGACAAGTTATAGCCTCTTCTCTACTGGACATAATTCAATTTGGATCCTTGTCAGTAACTTTTATGTTTTGTTTTGTTGTTATTGTTGTTGTTTTGTTTTGGGGTTACTAAATTGGTAGTGCTCAGGGATTATTCCTGGCTCTGCACTAAAAAGAATCATTCCTGGCAGGCTCAGGGGACCAAAATTGGTTGGCTGACCAATGCAAGACAAATGCCCTTCCCCAATGTGCTATTACTCCAGCCCCATTGTCAGTAACTTTGAACTAAAAATCATGATACCAAACAGGTGGAGAGGAGAATGGGAATAAAATAGAGGATTAGAAGTAAAATAAAGATATAACTAAAAGGGCTTGGGTACTTCCGTGGTGAAGTGCAACAATTGTACATCAATTATAAACATTAAAAACCATTATAAACATTATTAGAACTATGATAATGAATCTTCATTTATACTCAATAAAATATGAAATTTAAATATCTCACTTCAATGTGAATATATTTTCTATCACTAACAGAATTATCAGTTATCAAGGATATAAACATGCAAGATGGGGGGGTTGTATTTTAATGCTCTTGGTGTGGAAATTATCATGGAGGATAGATAAATCCAAAAACCTAGGTATACTTGGTTGCAAACATCTGGTGTAAAGCCTAAATGCAATACTGAAGAACTGGGACATCAATAAACTATTTTTCTCTCTTTAAGCACTAAAGACAAGAGAAGAACTTTTAATGTTCAATAGCATAAATCTAGTTCTCTAATTTTGGATAACAATTTGAAGAATTCATAACTAGGAATCTAATTTATCATGCACAAACCTATAAAAGAGTAAAATGTACTAAAAATTTCTTAGGATGTTTCTTTTTGTGGAAAATAGAAAATTTCCTTGTACTTTAGACTTTTAAATTCAGCTTCTCTGGCACTGTAAAAATCCCAAGATAGATCTATCTATTTTTATATTTTTATTACTCAGACAAGTATTTATTGACTACTTTCCATGCATTGAGAATTGACTTTTTCCACAAATGGATTTGAGGATTTTAAGGTGCATCATCAGTTCTGACCACATGTGGAATAACTGGAGGGAATCGGGCAGAGGGACAGAAGGAGTTGTGTTGTAATAAGGGTGGCTCAGATTAGAACTCACAGGGAATTTTTGTTCTTGAATGACCTCTCAAATTGATCATTATCAATATGGAAAAGGCTTTGTAGCCCTATAGCCACTTGGAATGATCTCACACTGGGCAGGACTCTGGTAAGTTCTGTGTTCATATAGTTATTATAGCAGCTTAGTAAACTATATGACCTAAACAGAAAAGCATTTCTCTCACCTTATAGTTTATATTTGGATTTTCTTAGAAGTAGAGACCAGCTTTTATTTTATAATTTTTATTGAGACTAATGTGAATTACTAGTCCTTCACAGTTAATATTTAAGGTGCCTAGTGACAGTGAATTAGGGTCATTTCCACCAGCAGTGTTAACCTCCCTCTGCCACTGTTCCCAGCAAGCATCCCATACTTCCACCCTTAGCCCCCTGGACTGCTAGTGTAACAGATCCCTTTTGTATATAGCTTGTTGTAGTTCGGAGACCCAGATATTTTCATATTTTCTTTTTTTTTTGGGGGGGGGAGGGGGTCACACCCGGCAGCACTTAGGGGTTACTCTGGCTCTGAGATCAGAAATCGCTCCTGGCAGACTCAGAGACCATATGGGATGCCGGGATTCCAACCATCGTCCTGAATCGGCTGCTTGCAAAGCAAATGCCCTACCACTGTGCTATCTCTCCAGCGAGACCCAGATATTTTCAGTCTTGTTCCTGAGCCATCTTCAAAGTCATTATTAAGAACTTTAGCGCCAATGTGCCAGTGCTACTCTGGCCAGGTTTCACACAGTGAAGAAGAGAGACTTTAAAGGGGTAAGGCTCAGCCTTAGAACAGTGTGCATTGTAGCCTCTGCTCACATTCCATCCTGAACAGTGAGTCACTGATTCATTGACCATAACTCTTTGCAAGAGAGGCTGGGGAATGTAATCCACCAGGTGCCCATATGTCTAGTACAAGCACCCTTTACAGTGAAAGAAAGGACAATGAATTGTGGTTGATAATAGAAAGTTTTTGTGATAATAGAGAGCTATTCCTCTTTAGGCAGCTTGTGCAAGCATTTTGGGCATGCTTTGTGAGGATTTTCATCTCAAAGACTAAATACTCCTTGCATGCTTCAGGTCACACTTATCGCTACATTCCACAAGCAAACATTGATTGTACTGAGACAGCATTTCCTGGAGCCTGATTATCCATCTTGCTCACACTTTGATATGAACGGGAGAACCTTAAAGAGGCTTTTGCTTGATATCACTTATTAAGCCACTTATTTCAGTGACCTGGACTTCAGGGTCTTCCAAAGTTCCTCAAGAAATTCTCTGATGCTATCAAGGTTAGGAGGAAACGAGAACATGGAAGAATTAGTACTGTGCTTATCAATGTGTGAGTGTATATATGTATGCATATGTATATGTGCAAATGTGTGTGCAAGTATATGAGTGCATATTTATGTTTGTGCATGGATGAATAATATGTGTGTGAGCAAATGAAGAAATTGATGACTAACATGACTGAACTGTCAATGAGATATATCTGTTTCTAGATAAGAATTGATTCGGGGAGCTGGACTGATAGCATAGCAGGGAGGGTGTGTTCTTTACATTTGTAATCAAACCCAAGTTTGATTACATGCATCCCATGTGATCCCACAAGCCTGTCAGGAATGATTTCTGAGCACAGAGCCAGGAGTAACCCCTAAGCACCACAAGTATAACCCAAAAAAGCCAAAAAAAATTTATTCAGAAATGAAAATTAAATCACAAAACAACACATTCCATTTCTCTCTCACTTTTTATCCCTTTTTCTCCTTTCCCTTACTCTATTCCTCTATTCATTCCTCTGTGTCTTATCCATATCTTCTCTTCTCCATTCTCAGATCAGCTATGTTGACAGGAGATAGCTCAAAGGTCTGAGCATATGCTTTGCATGTGAAAGGCCTAGGTGTGATCCCTAGCACTGTAAAGTCCCCCAAGCATTGGAAGAGCAAACCCTGAGCACAGAGTTGGAAATATCCACAATGGAAGTTGAATGGACTCCCTGCAAAAAGAGGATATCCTATAAAGAGGTAAATAAATAGCATCATCAATACTTTGAGACCCCTCTTTTTGATGCCTATAATACCTCTTTCTGTACAGAAAACAAGCTCAGAAATTATAACACATATTGTACTAGTTTTCTTTTTCCTCCTCCTCCTCTTCTTCTCTTCATCCTCTTCTTCCTCCTCCTTCTCTTCTTCCTCCTCTTCCTCCTCCTCCTCTTTCTCCTCCTTCTCTTTCTCCTATTCCTCCTCCTCCTCTTCATCCTCCTCCTTCTCCTCCTTCTTCTCCTTTTCTTCTTCTTCTTCTTCTTCTTCTTCTTCTTCTTCTTCTTCTTCTTCTTCTTCTTCTTCTTCTTCTTCTTCTTCTTCTTCTTCTTCTCCTTCTCCTCCTTCTTCTCCTTCTCCTTCACCTTCTCCTTCTCCTTCTCCTCCTCCTCCTCCTCCTCCTCCTCCTCCTCCTCCTCCTTCTTCTTCTTCTTCTTCTCCTCCTCCTCCTCCTCTTCTTCCTCCTCCTCCTTCTCCTTCTTCTTCTTGTGCAGGGAGAAATGGAGCAAAGTTGATGGTGTTTAGGATTTACTCCTAGATATATACTCAAGGATTATTCCTGGTAGGGTTCAGGAACTATGTGATATGACTGGAATGGATCCTGGATTGACTATTCTATGCAAGGAAAGAGTCCTGCCCTCTGTGCTATCTCTCTGACCCCTAATTGTTGCTATTTTTACTTCATCTAAAAATGATTTTATATCAATGAACTCATACCAAATTCAACATGTGACTCTTGAGACAATATTGTTTTGCAAATTTATCCACATTAATATGTTTAACTATATGACTAATAGCTTTATAACATATAAATAACCTCGATTTATTATCCATTCTCCATTACACAGATGACTGGGGTTGGTTTTCTGTATTTTTTGTCTTTATATATAAAGCAATACCTATGTTTCTATAGGAGTTTCTCCATAATATTTAATTAAGAATGGATTCCATGCCCAATGCAGAAGATGAGCATCTTCAAATACTTTGGGGGTTTAAGAACTAGTAAAATTAGTTCAGAGTTTTGCCCCAATTAACATTATTATGGCAGTATATAAAAGAGTGATGTTGTTTTGTTTGGGGAAATAGATAGCATCTAATAGTGCTCATGAGCTTCTCTTTACATTGGGTCAAGGGTCATTCTCGGTGGTTCAGGTACATTTGCAGGGCTTGGCACTTATGCATGCTCATACAAAGCAAGTTCTTTAAGCCTGTACTATTTCTCTGCCACAAGTAACATTCTTTTTGCAAGATTTTGAAATGCAGAACTTTGGGCCCGGAGAGATAGCACAGCGGCGTTTGCCTTGCAAGCAGCCAATCCAGGACCAAAGGTGGTTAGTAGGACCAAAGATGGTTGGTTCGAATCCCGGTGTCCCATATGGTCCCCCGTGCCTGCCAGGAGCTATTTCTGAGCAGACAACCAGGAGTAACCCCCTGAGCACTGCCGGGTGTGGCCCCAAAACAAAAAAAAATGCAGAACTTTAAATATCAATCTATATGACATTAATATTATTTAATGTATTTTTGGGCAAAGTACACCCTCTGATCTCAGGGAGTACAATTCAATATCAGGGTATAAAAACTGGGTTTCCAATATACAAAGCATGTTATTCCTTAGAGCCATCTTCCTGGTTCTGGTCTTGAATTTTATTTTTCTTATTGCTATTTAGTATTAGTATATTTTGTTTGTTAGGGGATTAAGCCCTAAGTGCTTAAGGGCTACTCTCAGCTCTGTGCTTAGAGATCATTCCCAATGATATTATGGGTACCATGTAGTGCTGAGAATGAGCCTGAATCTCACACATGAACCTGAGTTCATTGAGCTATTTCTTAGCATTTTTTAAAACTTTGTTTATTGATTGATTATTGGGCCATACCCAGCTGCACGCAGTGGTTACGCCTGGCTCTGCATTAAGAAATCACCCCTGGCAGGCTGGGGGATCATATGAGATACTGGGAATTAAACCCAGGTCTCTCCACTGTTGGCCAAATGCAAGGCAAATGGCCTACAGCTGTGCTATCTCTCCAGCCCCAAGCCTTAGCATTTTTCAAAAAATATTTCCACTGGATTTTTTTTTTTTTATTTTATTTTATTTTTTTTTGGTTTTTGGGCCACACCCGGCGGTGCTCAGGGTTACTCCTGGCTGTCTGCTCAGAAATAGCTCCTGGCAGGCACAGGGGACCATATGGGACACCGGGATTCGAACCAACCACCTTTGGTCCTGGATTGGCTGCTTGCAAGGCAAACGCCGCTGTGCTATCTCTCCGGGCCCTCCACTGGATTTTTATAATTCTTTTTTTTTTTTTTTTATTTTGCTTTTGGGGCCAGACCCAGTGATGCTCAGGTGCTACTCCTGGCTATGAGCTCAGAAATTGCTCCTCACATGGCTGACCATATGGGACGTTGGGGATGGAACCAAGGTCGATCCTGGATCTACCATGCCAAACGCCCTACCACTGTGTTATCACTTTGGCCCCTGTATTTGGGGGGGGGGGGTTGGGAGGGGAGTGTCACACCTGGCAGCGCTCAGGGGTTACTCCTGGCTCTATGCTCAGAAATCGCTCCTGGCAGGATCAGGGGGCCATATGGGATGCCAGGATTCAAACCACTGACCTTCTGCATGAAAGGCAAATGCCTTACCTTCATGCTATCTCTCTGGCCTCAGTCCCTGTATTTTTATAATTTTTTAAAAAGTTTATGTTTATATTTTGGGTTTCCTTTTTCTTGGGTGTTACAAATTTTATATTCTGGATATTCCTCCTTGGTGTTGCAGGATTTTCTCAGTTCATAGGGTTTATTTTTTATCGTATTGAGAAATACATTTTAATATATTTGGATTCATCAAGTTTTCCTCTAATAATTTTACTTTTCTTCACTTTTATAAATCCCATTTATTTATTGATATTTACATAGCTTCTTTTCAAAAATGTTACTTTATCATTTATTCTAAATGTTTTGTTCAAATGTAATCAGTTCTTATGAGTGAAAATGTACCTGTTTCAGGGTCTTCAAAATAAGGTTAGGGCCAGAATGATAGTGCAGTGGTAGGGTGTTTGCCTTGTACGTGGCTGACCCAGGACGGATCTCTATTCAATTTCCAGCATCCCATATGGTCCCTCAAGCCAGGGGTGATTTCTGAGCACATAGCCAGGAATAATCCCTGAGCATCAATGGGTGTGGCCCCAAAACAAACAAAAATATAATACTGATGATAGGATATAATAATTATTTATTTCTAACAATTTATCCAAATTCTGATTATCTCAAACATTTATAAAAAATGAATTTTATTGAGACATTGAAATTTATAATATAGTCACTCATATTTTCCATGTCATATCATTCTAATACACACCGACCACCTCTGTCTCTCCATCAGTGTCCCAGGAACCTCTCCCACCCACCTGACTTCGATGCAAATTCATTTCTGATGACTGACTATTATTGTTCCTATACTCTATATATCCATTTTTTAATTTTTTAATCTCATGTTTGGAGATATTTTCTCTCTCTCTCTCTTTTTAGGTAATACCTACACACATACATGAATAAAACTAAACTACTAAAACTCCACTTCACAATAATTTAAATTCATAAAAAATTGATAAATATTTTTAAAGCTTTGACTTTTTTCCAGGTATGTAAATTAAAATATCAACTTCATGAATAAATCACTGCTAACGCATTTTAGGATTTACAGGAAATAGATAAGCCCCACAAATATAAAATTATAAAATAAATCCTGCAAACAAATAAATATAACATTTAGAAAGAATAAAATACCATATAAGAATACCATAAGGTGATGATCTGAATAGGCCTAAAAGAGTGTGTTTTAACTTAAAAAAGAAATATTGGCTTTATGTTAGGAAATATTATAATAGATAATGCTTAAGCATCTGTATTAATGTGTAAAGAATTGTAATAAATGATCCATGTAAGTAAAAAACTACTGATTCTTTATAAACATTCAATATAAACAAAATGCTAATTAATTATATAAAAGGTATAAAATACTTTAGCAAAATAGAAGTAAACAAACCTTGCATAATCTAAATCTTTCTTTCTAGAGAGTAGAAAGATCGGAGAGATAGAAAAGTGGTGCTTGCCTTGAATGTGGCCAACTTGAAGTTCTCCAAGCCCCACCAAGAATGATCCCTGAGAGCAGAGCCCGGAGTAAGTCCTGATTACTGCCCAGTGTAGTCCCCAAACCAAAAGTTCTTATATAATTTTGGCCTACTTATTTCTCTATGTATACAACCTAATTGCCTTCAGCCCATGTTTGGATCACAATTCTCTGTCTTGAGAGGGAAAGCAGCAGGTGAGGGTAGAGCAGTTGCTTCAGTGAAAGGTAAGGCTGGGGAAATTTGCTGATAGAGGCAGTACAAAGGGTGAAAAATCTCTATCTCAATACCTTCTTCAAATGTATTGAAGACTGTGCAGCCTAAAGGTTTAGGTGGATTTTTTACACTTATTTCCTAGCAAAGTAGGAAAAGCCTGCATAGGAGCAAATGTAAAGGGCGAGATTGTCACAAAATACTTGTGATACAGGCAGCTCAGAGGACTCCACAGTACTCTCTTATACTTATTCTGTGCTCTACTCTCCCTGCACTACTGGAGATATCAATGTGGAAGGGGAAGACTAGAAGAACCACATGTAGATAATGGACCCACTCAGGAACTGGTTCTACTGAAACACAACTACAAACATGTTTGTAATCATGGTGCTTAAAGTTATTAATTAAAAAATAAAAATTAAATATAATAAATCATATAATGTTAAGAGATTAACCTGTTAATTTCCTATCAGTTTTCTTTTTAGGAGAGGTCTTGTAAAAATAGTGTTAACCTGCCTTTAAAATTAATAAAATTTTATTTTTAAGTAGCAGTAACATACCAGCTGAATTTTATATTTATTTATTTTTTCTGATGAAACAAATAGAAGAGAAACTGATAAATTACCTAAAATTTATTTTGGATGGAGATAAATAAATCTTCAAATAAATACATAATTTAAAGGGATCTTAGCTTTTTAACATGTGTGTACAACTGAGGAACACAAATAGCTCCAATGGATATTTATGCTAGAGATGGCAGACATCCTTCCCTATAGGCTCCCTTCAGGGAAGAGGATTTAAATACACAATGCTCTTTTAAATAAAATTTTCTCTGTTCTGTGCAGTTGTCTCTATAAAAACTGATCGTGTGTAATAAACCTAAAGGGGAATTATTACAAATTATGCTGAATAATATTTACTTAGCTATTTGGCCAATCCTATAGCTAAATCTTTGCTAATTAGACTCACCACCCAATGGCACTTCTTAAATAACAAATATACTTACAGAGGATTTAATGAGCTGGAAAAAGCAAAGGAGCAATGTAGTGCTCATGTATTTAAAATGACCCCTCAAAATTTGAGGGGAAGGGTCTAAGATATTAGTATTAGCCCTTAAGCATTGACTTGTGAAAATAAGAATAATGCCTCAATTCCTGTGTTTTTGTTTGTTTGTTTGGTTTTGCTCTATTGCATACTAGAGAAACCTCTTCACCAAAGTAACTTGGAAAAAACACTTTCATGGACTATTTTGTTGTTATATATTATTAAGCAGTTCAAATAAGTCTCCTTTAATGCTAATGGGAAAAAAACTAATGGATGGAAGGAAATAAAAATGATACACATATATAAATTTTTTTCTATTTTCAACACCTAGAAACATTTAGAAATTTTTCTTATAGGGATGAGTAAAGAAAGTAGGAACATTGAATGAGAGCAAAAATCATTGCCTCCCCAGAGTCTGATTTCTGCTTCTCAGGAGCAAGACAGAAAAAGACTACCAGTGCTGTACTGCATTAAGTAATGTCATTTAAATTTCCTGTACAGAAAAGGAAGTTTGTGTATGTATCTAAGGAAAATAGAAATGCAGATAAATGGGCTTAATTAAATTAAAAGAGTCCTTGATAAGAATAACACATATCTGTCAGAGGATGGAAAGGTGATTGACTAAGCATTAATCATCAATAAGTTGCAGATTTAACAAAATTATGGAGACTCTTTCCATTTGTCCAGAGGTTAAGAAGAAAGTAGTATATGGAAGGGTTGTTGTGAATGGGTGGCATGATTGCAACACTGGTTTCCCTGGTCCCTCCAAATTTTGCCATTGTATAAGACATCTAGAAGTGATCAATGATGATGACACCAACTTTTTCTCAGCCAATTTTAGAACTGATTAAAATTTTGTCTATTGACCTTCTAACACCATCAGTTTACCACTTCTTATGCATTTTAAAAACGTGTTACCTAAGGAATTTTAATGCTAATTTTGTTGTTAATGGTGCTAGACAGGAAATATTTTCTTCTTCACAGACAATTTAGAGAACCTACCAAAATAAAGTCTATCAAAGGAGATGCACACATCTGTCTGTTTACTTATACAATATATAGTGCTCCTATGTGTCAGATCTACATCTACATATTTTAGTCTGCAGCTGTAGTTATACTATATATCTTAATATTTCTAAGGTTTCTAGAATTGATAAATTTATGGCTTGTAGTTATCATATAAGAGTTAGTTGAGCTACATTTTATGACAATAGTTCAAATTTTTTTTCTCCTCTGCCTGGCTAAGAAAAATTATTTCCTTCATTACCTATTATGTAGTTTAACATGCCACACTATCACATTAAATGTGACCTGGATGGCTAATATAAATTAATCATTCATCCCAACCTTGTCATTATGTGAAAGAAAAATAAAGAAATAGTAATTTGTGATGATCTCATCTGGCACTTCAACAGGATGAAAGCTAAGACACAGCTGTGGAATGAAACCGAATGTAGCTTGTTCTGGAGCATAATTGCTTAGTAATACATGAGAATTCTTTCATATTGTGCATTTATATATATATATGTCAAGATCCAGGTGGAAATAAAATTAACATTTGGAGTTGCATTCTATGTGCTAATCCGTGTATTCTTAAGGAAAAATTTACAAGGAAGACAGCCTGATGTGTTTCTGTCTATTCTCCCCTAAATCCTCATCATAATTATTTGCAGTCCCTCAACACTGCATGCAGGAATCAGGGCTGGCATGGTGAAGTCAAATAAAGCATGGGCACATTTGGCATGGGCTGGATAAGAATACACATGCTGCAGCAAGGCCAGCTGGGCTCTGCCACCTGCCACTCCTGGTGGCATTGTTTGTTTGGTCACCACCAACTTGGGGGTGTGTGACTGAATGTGACAGAAGAGAAAATAAAGCCTGGAAAATGTGTTGATGTGCTAAGGGATTTAGAAGTTCACCTACTTATTCTTTTTGTGTGTGTGAGTGTGGCTTTGTATATCTTGATTTTGTAAATCTTTTTTTAAATTGCCTCTTGTATTGGAGAAAATAAGTGAATACAAACACTGCACTTTAATGTGCTAAAGGATGTTTAATTCATTTTTTATTAAAGCACTGTGAGTTACAAAGTTATTGATCATTGTATTTTAGACATACAAAGGCCCAGCAAAAGACTGCTTTTGATAAAGTTTCAGCTAAAGGTTAAAATTGGAAAAACTGTCAGTTCAAAATATAAAAAAAGGTTCTCAAAGTCCTCAAAGATTTCTGTCTTTTCTATCAAACATGCTTTACTTGTTTTTGTCATTGTAAAACTGATGTCAAGGGTATCTTATTTTACTTTTGTGCGTTTGAATAAATCTTTTATCAGAGGTTGTTAAAACTAGAAGTGATAACATGAGGCTAAGTGCTGGAGCCTGGTAGTCTGAGGCTTCCGGGATATAATCATGTTCACAGATCACTAATAATTACAAAGAAAGGAAAAATAAACGTCAGAGAACATTTTCTGAGTTCTGAGGCCCTACTAAAAATTCTTAGATTTTGATTTATGTTCTTTAATAAATAATGCACACACTATCCTTGATTAATAGGTGTCAAAATCACTTGGGAAATTATATATTTTTATATAAAATATAGATGTTTCAAGATAATAACATATACTTTTACATTTGGGATAAGCTGTAATAATGTATCTAGAGTATTATAGATATCTAATGGCTAAAATTTGACATTTAAAAGTGTCTTTCATTGATTTTTCTCTGAGATTATTGAAAAAATGAAATATGAGATGATCTATTCGAATCATATGCAAAGGAAATGTGTTATACACATTATCTTTGCTTAAACTTTATAGAGTTCAGCACAAAATGATTCACAAAATGATGTTTTTTTAACATTCTGTTTTCATATAATGCAACTACATATTTCCAAAAAAGAAACTAAACTGGAAGAATGACCTGTTCTGAAAATGAAAGTGAAAGCTCACTGCTGCTATTGTAGTGCATATAAATTTCTGTTTAAGTATATTAAGGAGAAATTCATAAGGCCTCAGTAACTGTTAATTCCAAGGTATGATTTGTAGAATGCACATTTTTAAAATCTTAAAATTTATTATTTAACATGTTTCCATCGTTGATTAAGCTTGACGATTGTAGGATAGAAAGAAAATGTCCATTTATCCCTCTGGGTTCTTCTTAGACTGTCCATAAAATTAAAGTAAGACTAAATTAATAAAGAGAACAAATTTGATGACATACATGTTGAAAATGTACATGAGTGTAAACTCCAAGGTCAATGGAGCAAATTTACCATATTTTCCGGCGTATAAGACAACTGGGCGTATAAGACGACCCCTAATTTTACAGTTAAAACATAGGTTTAGGCCTATATTCACTGGATAAGACAGAACGTTCCTGTGCTGCAACTGTATGTACCACAGTGAGCCAATCACAAAAAGCAAAGGTTCAGAGGTTATACTGTAATAGACTTCCTCTCTGACTCTGGCCAATCTGAGTAGGCTTTTAACAGTGTAGATTTGGGTCCAGAACATTTGTCTAATTTGCATGCATCAAAAGCCTGCTTGGATTGGCTGAGTTAGAGAGGCGGTCCGAGCAGCCTTGCAGTGATTGGTGCAGGATCGAGTTGGAAAATTCATTTTGTGGCAATATTCAGACAATTTCTATTTAGCGATATATTGAAACATTTTTCAGGACATACTCTGCGTATAAGACGACCCCCGATTTTCGATTGACTTTTTTTGTTTCAAAAGTCGTCTTATACATCTTAAATGCGGGAAAATACGGTACTTATATGTATATATATATATATATATATATATATTATATATATATATATATATTTAGATAGATAGGTATCTCTCTGTAGGTATATATATATTAGATACATATATCTAATATATATTAGATATACGTTTTATCTATCTATTTATTTACCTTGAAATAAAGAATAGAATGGGGGGCTGAAACTAGAAAAGAGGAAAGAAATTCATAAAATGAAGAGACAGCATCATTTAACAAATAGCAGACACTAACTTGGTTCTTCAAATACATAGGTTATACTTGTTATAAAAATCCTATAGAAAGATATAGGATGGATACGGATTAGAAGAATTATACCATATTGTGGCTATTTTCTTGAATTTATATTCAAGAAATTTCTAAAGTATCAAAACCATAATAAATAACACAATAAATAAAAATTCACTTATTTATTTAAAATATTAATTTTGGTAATATCCCAATTTCACTTCTAGGTAGTTAAGGGCAAGGTAAAATTTTCTTCCATTATTATAGAATCTCAAATGATATTGGCTTGAAATAGTAGATATGCTGAGTGTCAAACCTTGGAAAGATTGTTTGACACATTTCAAGGAGGCCTTTCCTCCCAGATATTGGTGTCAAACAGGTATAAAAGTGTTTTATTTTGCACTATCACAGCTGAAAAGCAAAGATGAGTTAATGTACTGAGAATACCCACAGTTACCTTGAGCCATAATAGTTTCTATAATCAGGTGGCCAAACGAGCAACCTTCCCTAGAGTAGACATTGTATGAAGTAATATTTCAGAGAACATATTTGGAGGGTAGACATTTACATGCATTTTAAGCCACATTGCAATGATATTTTGAAGGATATAATTTCTTTTACTCTAATTTTCACATTTTCAACTGTATTCTTCTATAAGCATTATTAAATTTAAAACTATATTTACTCAGATATATTAGAGTAAGTGCATTCTGGTTCATTAAATTATGCAACTATATTCAAGATAATCTGTTCTATAAATAGCAAATGAGTTTCAGTCACAGATTTTTTTTTTTTGAGTCACACCCAGCGGAGCTCAGGATTTACTCCTGGCTCTGTATTCAGAAATCATTTTTAGCAGTTACGAAGGACCATATCGGATGCTGGAATTCAAACCACCAAATCATCATTTGTCCTGTATTGGCTGCATGCAAGGCAGATGCCCTATCGGTGTGCTATCTTTTTGGGTCCCTAATTCACAGATCTTACATGTTGAACATGGGGAACCTCACAGTTAAGTTGAAAATCAATTATTTTACCAAAGACTTTGAGGCTTCCCTTTGAAAGTTTTTGTTGTTGTTGGTGAGGGAAGTGGGAAAGTGGGAACATACCTGTTGTTGCTTAGGGCTAACTCCTGGCTCTGTGTGTGTGTGTGTGTGTGTGTGTGTGTGTGTGTGTGTGTGTGTGTGTGTGTGTGTGTGTGTAAAATCCAGGATTATTCCTGATGACGATGCAGTGGGAATGTTATGGGATGAAGGGGATGGAAACAAGGTCATCGCATCCACTATAAAATTTATTTGTCCTGGAAGTTTTCTTTAAGTTGCTTGTCTCTAATTCTGAGTCTCTGTATATGTTATATTATTATCTGATATTATTCCTAAGCTTTTGGACAAGAGAAGATAAAAGCAGAGTATTAACTTTTGCACTTAGAAAGGGGATAAAAGCAGAGTAGAACTAGTATAAATACAAATAATATTTTAATTAATTTATTTAAGCACTGTGGCATTGAGTTTCTGTCATAGAATGTACATCACCCTTCACCAGTGCACTTTTCCTGCCACCAATGTCTTGTTTTCCTTCAACCCACCTACATGCTTCTGTTTTTAGGGCAGGCATTTTATTTCTCTCTCTCTTTCCCTCTCTCTCTCCTTTTTGACACTTTGGTTTGCACAATAACAATTTTTAAGTAATTAAATTTACAAGGAGATTACACAGGAAAATTGATAATTTTGTTGTTTGAAATGTTAGGAAAGGCCAAAAAAAATAAAGTAGTGTGTCATATATTAACCAATAACAGCAAACATCAATGTACATTGATATCAAAAGAATTGATGTAGTTAAGAATAAATGTAGTTAGAATAAATGCATCTTGATTACAGAGAAATAGTGACTTAGAAAAAAGACTCATTAAAGATAAATTAAAGACTATATATAAGCAAATGACAGTGTGGCTTCTGAAACATTATGAAGAAGCTAAAAAAATTAAAACCAAAATAAATAGAGTGCATCTGTTGACTGTTTTCTGTTGCTCATGTGTTCCCCTCAGGTTTGATATCATTGCCTTACTCATTTAGTTAAGTCAACATTTTACAGAGGCCCAAAGACACCTCCGGAACTGAACATTTGATATTAAAACTAAAGATCACATAATTACTAAAGTGACCTCTTAGTCTCTGCTTTTATTTCTAAATGTATTTTTTGAATAGCGTTATTGAGTTTTTTCATAAGCATTTAATCTCAAAGAGCCAGGTTTGTATCACAGAACATTTCTAGCATTTCCAGCTCTATGCTGTTAAATAAATCCCTCTGCCCTCTTATGAAGTGGCTGCATAAAACAATAAATTAAAAGACTAATTTCAGATTTATTGGGAAGAACTCCCAAGAGACAGGACTAAGAAAGAGAAGGGACCATTCAAATTGTGGTGCCAGACAATGCCAAAGACAAAACATAAATCAAGCTGGAGAGATAAAAAAAAAAAAAAACAATAGGATAGAAGCAGTTTTAGATAAAGGTCTCTCTGAAATGATTTTATGGGGATACATCACAGAGAACATTGCAATAAAAGAAGCATTCTAGGTAGTGGGAAGAGCACATGGAAAGACCCTCAGGTAAAAGACTATCTGGCTTGTTTGGGAACCATCAAGGAGACTAGTGAGATTGAAATGTGGTGAAATAGGGAAATATGGTGGGAAATGATCTAGGAGGACCAGGGTTCAAACTGTAGCATAAGCTGGGTTTGTGGGCTGTGTTTAGAATACCTCAGTTATTGGAGGGCACGGAGTTATTGGAAATAGATTCAAATTTCTTTGAATACTAAATCTTGTCGTTTGTAAAAAGAAGATAAAGAAAAAGATGTTGCCACAAGTCTAATGTTTTTTTTTTATTCTAAAATTACTGGCCTGGTATTTCATTCCTTGTTACCTCACTAGTGAAATGAAAGTGAATTGCTATTAAGCATGAGGATAGTTAGGGATTCTGTGGACTCTCCTAGGAGAAAAAGACATAACATTGTAGAAAGGGGTGAAATTTTAAATAGGTCTTTGCAATTTATGATGCAAGTTGGGGAGTTCAATAACCCACTAGACAGTAACAATATTGCAAACCACAGTGTGTAAAAGGAAAATTGAAAGAAAGAAAGGAAGGGAGGAAGAAAAGAAAGAAAGAAAGGAAGAAAGAAAGAAAAGAAAGAAAAAGAAAAAAAGAAAAAAAGAAAAAAAGAAAGAAAGAAAGAAAAAGAGAAGAAAGAAAGAAAGAAAGAAAGAAAGAAAGAAAAGAAAAAGAAAAGAAAGAAAGAAAGAAAAAGAAAGAGAAAGAAGAAAGAAAAGAAAGAAAGAAAAAGAAAGAAAGAAAGAAAAGAAAGAAAGAAAGAAAAGAAAGAAAGAAAGAAAGAAGAAAGAAAGAAAGAAAGAAAGAAAAGAAAAAAGAAGAAGAAAGAGAAGAAAGAAAGAAAGAAGAAGAAAGAAAGAAGAAAGAAAGAAAGAAAGAAAAGAAAGAAAGAAAGAAAGAAAGAAAGAAAGAAAGAAAGAAAGAAAGAAGAAAGAAAGAAAAAAGAAAGAAAAGAAAGAAAGAAAGAAAGAAAAGAAAGAAAGAAAGAAAGAAAGAAAGAAGAAAGAAAGAAAGAAAGAAAGAAAGAAAGAAAAGAAAGAAAGAAAGAAAGAAAGAAAGAAAGAAAGAAAGAAGAAAGAAAGAAAGAAAGAGAAGAAAGAAAGAAAGAAAGAAAGAAAGAAAGAAAGAAAGAAAAAGAAAAAACAGAAAAAGAAAAAGAAAAAGAAAGAATCTTTGTGGCTGGAGTGATAGCACAGCAGTAGGGCATTTGCCTTGCACACAGCTGACCCAGGATGGATCTAGGTTGGATTCCCTGGCATCCCATATGGTTCCCTAAGCCAGGAGTAATTTCTGAGTGCATAGCCAGGAGTAACCCCTGAGTGTGACTTGGAGTGGCCCAAAATACCCACCCCAAATAAGCAAGTAAAATCCGGAACACAGCTTTCTCCTTAGAATTTAAGCTTGATAGATGAAAAAACTAGAGATTCACTTCATTGTTTGTTTTTTAAGGTTCTAAATTGCAGAAAATAATTAATTGGCCTAGTACTGTTTCGTTGTGCAAATGTGAAGACCACTGAAAATAGAAATAATTTTATATTTGTTGGGTTAATTTTGTTTCCATCCTATTCAGGATATGCTTGTTACTCATTGGGTAGAATTACCTTTGGATTGAAGCATCATTTGGATTGGTCTCTTACCTACCTGTTCTCCACTCCAGGATATGATCTTGTACTTCCCAATAAAGACTCAGGCTCTTGGGAGAAAAATGCTTGTGGTTTTCATTTTTCTTTACTGAACTTTCTGCTTGCTGGTGTAAGTGCTATGAGCAGAGGACTTACGGTGGAAATTTCTGAACCTGTTTTATCTCCTTACCCATGTGTGGATTATTTCCTATTCAGTGTTTGCTTCCAAACCCATGTCTCCCCAATCCCCTGGGATTGGTGCATGAGGCTTCTGTTATACCTGGTGCCTTGAACAGGAAATCTATCTATGACTGGTGAGATGTTTCTGGGGTAGTCATGTGATTGCTCAAGTCTGCTGTAAAATTTTAATTTAGCTTCTATTTGGTTAAAGATTATGATGATAGCTTGACTTTGGGTAGAGAAACCCAAAATGCTCATGTATATTGCTACCTTATTTATTCCAACAATCATAGTAGTTTATACATTGGTTACTCTGGTAGTGTTTCTTATTATTATAGTTTATATGTATTATAAAATATAAAAGATTCAAGTTGGTATTCTGAAACCACAGCAACTGTTTCTGAAACACTTCCAACTGTTTCGGAAACTCTTTCATCTGTTTCTGAAGAGCCCCTACTGTTTCTAAAATAACATCCAACTCTGGAAAACAAAAGCATATTTCTGGTAATTACGTGTGATCAAGCCAAATGCCCCCAGACTGGTCATTTTCCATGCCCCACTGGTGCTAGGCCAGAAGAACCGCATCACCATCGCTTCACTAACTGATACTGACTTACTCATAAAATGAAAGCTGAAAATGAGATAGTGACAGACCAATTGTATGCTGAGTCAGAAAGCAGATTTGTTAAGATTACTAGTCACCCCACTCCCACCGCAACTCCATAGAGAAAGTGGGGCAAACCTCAACCCATCCCACCACAGCTCCTTAGAGAGTGTGGGATGGATCCCACCTGCCCCTATCATACCTTATAATTCTCAGAGAATTTGGCACAAACACAGATCTGATCTAACTCCCTCCCATCAGGAAAACAATCAAACTTCAACCATTTGTGGGTTTAAGAATGGATTTTCTTGATTGATTTAAGAAAGTGTGCTTGGTTCACATTCTCCGTTTTGTTGAATTTCTTTGTATCTGGAGTGACAGTGGATTTGGACCCATCAGGACTTCAATATTATGGCTAAGACCTGCCTGAGTGCTTCCTAACTTTTATAGGGGAATATGTGGCTATATGAATGGGGTAAAACCATCTTAACAGCCAAGATCATACTGGAAGAATGATTGCAGAAGTTCTGTTCTCTGATGAGCTGTAGATAGGAGAATGGGAGATCAGGCAAAATTACATCATGCTGTTTTGGAATTTGTCAGGGAGCTCACATTAAAGGCTTGTGAAAAAATAATTTTTATGCCAAATTTAAGGGTAGCTATACAAAGAATTTTAAGGAATTTCTAAGCCATATGCAGAATTTCTGGGAAAATTGATAGAGGCTACTCAGGTACATAAAGACACAGTAGTACAATAGGTCCTGATGAAAACGTTAACTTTTGAGAATGCCAATGAAAATTGTCAGTCTGTATTACGTCCCTTTAGGGAGAGAGAAGATATCATAAGATTTGCACATGCTTATAGGGATGTTGGAATTTATAGTTCTCCCTCCCCACCCACAATCGCAAATGTTGGAATATACAGTTCACGCTCCTCCTCTCCTTTTTCCTCCACCGTTTTGCCCTCTGCCACCACCCCTTTATCAGCCTATATGCTATTTAGATGCAAATTCCGGGCAATCAAAATGGATACAATTATCCAGTTAATGGACAAGGTGGACTCCAACCAAAGAGACCACCTGGACTTTGCCGGAGGTGTGGCAAAGAATTCTATTGAGCTAGAGATTGTTTCTCATCTTCTTATCATATCTTCAGCAACTGGAGTAGGGGTACCAAACCTGCCCCAGGAATTCAGGTCAGATGCTTTAACTGTGGCAAAATGGAACATTTAGTAGACACTGCAGGATTCAATCCTTTTCTACTCTGGCTCCCTGAACTGCTTCTCTGAGGCCAAGACTTAATCATCCTGTCTTGGGAAACTGGGCCATTGAACACTACCAGGTCCCACAAAATTAGGGAACTTTTTTTTATATATTTTATTTAAACACCTTGATTACATATGTGATTGTGTTTGGGTTTCAGTCATGTAAAGAACACCACCCATCACCAGTACAACATTCCCATCACCAATATCCCAAATCTCCCTCCTCCCCACCCAACCCCCTCCTGTACTCTAGACAGGCTTTCTATTTCCCTCATACATTCTAATTATTGGGATAGTTCAAAATGTAGTTATTTCTCTAACTAAACTCATTCCTGTTTGGGGTGAGCTTCATGAGGTGAGCTGTAACTTCTAGCCCTTCTCTCTTTTGTGTCTGAAAATTATTATTGCAAGAATGTCTTTCATTTTTCTTAAAACCCATAGATGAGTGAGACCATTCTGCATTTTTCTCTCTCTCTCTCTAACTTATTTTACTCAGCATAATAGATTCCATGTACATCCATGTATAGGAAAATTTCATGACTTCGCCTCTCCTGACAGCTGCATAATATTGAATACCATTGTGTATATGTACCACAGTTTCTTTAGCCATTCGTCTGTTGAAGGGCATCTTGGTTGTTTCCAGAGTCTTGCTATGGTAAATAGTGCTGCAATGAATATAGGTGTAAGGAAGGGTTTTTTGTATTGTATTTTTGTGTTCCTAGGGTATATTCCTAGGAGTGGTATAGCTAGATCATATGGGAGCTCAATTTCCAGTTTTTGGAGGAATCTCCATATAGCTTTCCATAAAGGTTGAACTAGATGGTATTCTCACCAGCAGTGGATAAGAGTTCTTTTTAATCAATAATTCAGCTTTCTAGCCCAGCCCATGAGAATTCCAGAGCATAAACTAATTAAAGTCTGCAACACAGAGTAGGATTCTCTAAAAGAATAGAAATTTGAAAATAATCACTTGTGCTCAAAATATATCTGAAACACTTTCCTACAATGGCAAGTGGATGAAAACACAACAGATCTACGTGAACTTTCCTTTAGAAAATCTTGACTTGCCACAGTACACTATGGATTCTAAGGCCAACCTTGAAGAATGCAACTTATTCTCTATTTTGAACCATTATGGTAAAATGACAAAGGGTCATTGCATAGCCTATTGTAAAAATATAGCAGAAAAACATTGGTTTAAATTTGATAATCAAGAAGTTTATGAAATCTCCAACTCAGCTGTTAAATCTTTAGCAGCTTATATTCTTTTTTCCCCTTTTCCTTTCTTTCTTGTATACTATGATTCCAAGATTCTTCTTGCTATTATATATCACCAATCTTACATTTGCTTCCATTTACTTACCTCTCTTTTGTCATTTCATTCTATGTAATGACAAATATTTTGTCTTCAACTCCAATGATATGGTTAATTCTGTTATTATGGCTGGCCATTGTATTTATAACTACTTCTATTCCATTGTATGGAATCTTTGATATACACTGGATCAGTTCCTTTCTCAGTTGGTTGAATTGTTTTTCCAATAATTACCTTATTTTCCTGGACATTACATGAGCATTGGTTTATGTTTCTCATTAATGAGGGTTAACCTTTTTGTTTCAATTTATGATTTGGCAGGTCCTGTCAACCAAAGCATATGAATTGCCTTGTTTCTTCATTGTTTTAAAGAGTTCTGGTCACCGTGATTTAAGATTCATATTTCTAATTGTGTGAAACAGGAATGAAGGTTTCTTGGTGAAGAATAGTCATGGAAAAGTGGCACAAAGGGGTTTGAGAACTGTGGAATAGGTAGGGACCAGGTCCCCAGACACACCTAAATGATAAAAGAGGCCAGTTTTTGCATTATGGAACCCTCTGGATATGTTCTGGGATCTTCAGGCCATTGTGGGGTCTTCCTGGTGCAGAACAGCAAGAAAGAAGTGGAACACAGTGTAGGGACTGTGAAGCAGGCCACTACAATTAACTCTGAGCTCAAGAGATACTCTGATATACTTTGAATTTTCCTGGAGACCACAGATCAATGCGAAGTTGAGGATTGACTCTGAGGACCTGATTTCAGATGAACAGTCTGTTATCATGGGAGCTTTCACCCTATATAGTCTTGGGCATAATTAGGATGATCCTATGAAGCATTTTTGGAATGGCATGGCATTGTAGGGCAGGATTGACCAGATATATTCTCTGTCCAGTGGAAAGTTATTTGGCCTTTATCTGGGGAACCTTGCTCATATTTTCATATGACTAGCAAAAGCAATTTTGGAGGGAGTTTAAGTCTTTTTCAGAGACACACAGGAACATTCCTCTTCATAGCATTTAGGAATTTTCTAAGAATTTTCAGCCCCAGTAACTCCAGACCTTTAATAAAGATTCTGCCTTTTATAAATTCTGGGTACTTTAGAAAATACCAGAAAAATTATTGGACCAGAATACTGCCTAAACCAATATAAGAGAGTTCAATGACCCTGGTCTATAAAAGATAGAGATTGGCCATTTGGACTTTGTGAGACATTAACCTTTTTATACAAATCCCCATATTGTTCTTGAGTCAGAAAACACTGTCACCAAATACCCGTAAGGAGAGTTATATTCATATGTAGGGTTCATGGGGTCCTCTAGACAGAACTGACTTACAACTTCTCAGAGGTAACCTGATGAAGTTTCACTTGCCCTCCTGTTGTCATCAGGTCTAGTGGACATAGACTCTGTCTTCTAGTCTGATAGTGGCATCATTTACATTGAGTTATAATTTGTCTGTGTATGAGCATGGTGAGGCATATCACACAGAGACTGGACTTGATCCTCCCTCTCTGGGAATTGCTCTGAAAATTTTTCTTTGTAAAAATTTAGTTTTAGATGTTTAATTATTAGATCCTATCCATCTATTTCTTTTGATGACAATGATAAAATTATTCATACACTACGTTGTTATACTTAAACAAACTAGATTGAAAAAAATTCAGTGATTGCATAACTGTATGCTTGAAAGAAGCAGAGCATCAGTGACTTTGGGCTACATTAGCCCTGTCAAGGCATGTCCAGAATAAAAGTTGTGGTCTCATTTCTTTAGTCTATAGAGTTATCCTGGCCCCTATAACCCTTTCCTCAACAATGACTTTCCAAATGTTGAGGACAGAGAATGAGCCATTATCTGGACCTAGGTTATAAGAAATAACTCCTGTTGTTTTTTGTACTGTCAGTTGCTTTTTGTTTTAATTTTTATTTGGCCTACAAATGAGCCAGGATTTCCTCATCAGTTTCTGGGGTCTTGCCAACACTATGTTTTTCTTGCATAAAGTGACTCAAATTTACACCTAACAGTTCCATCTATTTTTTTTTATCATTGAGGGTCTCTTTCAAAAAATTTGAACCCACAAATCAACTTATAGCTGTGTGAAATTCTAATTCTGATACTAATTATGGAAGGTATGCTAAATAGGTAATGGGACAGGGAATAAAAGCAGATTGGGGCTTGCAGGGGCTGAGAGAGAAGATGGGGAAGAAATCTACAATTACATGTGTCTATGGAGCTAGAAATATACTACAGATTTGTCAATAAATGTTGAAAAGCATTGCCAACATTCCACATCATGCCTAGGGAGCATGCAACTCACAATAAAAATAAGTTTATTGGGCCTGAGAGATAGCACAGTGGCTTTTGCCTTGCAAGCAGCTGATCCGGGACCAAAGGTGGTTGGTTCGAATCCCGGTGTCCCATATGGTCCCTCGTGCCTGCCAGGAGCTATTTCTGAGCAGACAGCCAGGAGTAACCCCTGAGCATTGCCGGGTGTGACCCAAAAACCAAAAAATAAAATAAAATAAAATAGGCTTATTTAAATTACAAAATAAGTGTAACATACTCATAAAATACACATATAAACATAATAATGAAAAAGATATACCCAACCCACTATTTCTCTTGGAAGATTGCACAGCATCTCTCTAGCTCCTCTCCTGTAGGAATCAGGGCTTCATCAAACAGCAGGGCTTCTGGGACTTTCTCCCCCATTGCTAAGGAGTCTTTCAGCAAGGCTGCATATGTTTGCAATCCCATGATCCAGAGCCACTTTTGGGAGTGGCACATCAGCAGCAGACACAGGAACCCTTTTTGCTTCTCTATTTCTACCTGGATCTTTCAGAGATAGAGGAGATGGAGGAGGAGCCAGTTCTAAATCTGGAGGAGCTAGATATGAGAGAGGAGAAAAGTTCACATGTATGCTTGCCTCAAAATATTTTCTAAGGTCAAATCTCAGGCTGACATCTTCAGGAAGAGTGAGATCATGGACAACCACCTCATGTCTAGCCCCCTATACTTTCCCAGAAGGGGACTGAAGGCTAATGTTGATCTATTGAAATGCTAGTTCTTGGAACAATTTGAATGTGACCTCCCCCCTTCTTCCTGTCCAAATGTTCAGACACATCATCCTGATCTTTGAACTTTATCAAGATTCTCTAAATCTTGTGCCCAATGCACAATCAGTGTGTTGTACAGTGGGAATGTTCTTATCTTGTCAAAAGGCTCTCCCTGGCCCAGTTGTTCATCACCTTTGGGGCATTTCTCCTTGACAAAAACTGTCTCACACCACTGTAGACTATGGGTGGTGTGTGTGGTGCTGGGGGATGCCACTCTCACTTCAGAAGCGAGCTACTGAGTGTCCTCATTCAAGAGCTTCTCTTCCTTTTTTTAAAGTAATTTTTATTGTGACCAAAAGTGAATAACAAATCGTTCACATTAATATTTAAGGTACATAGTGACAATGACTCATGGCCATTTCCACCACCAGGGTTGTCCTTCCTTCACCCCTTTTCCCAGCATGTCCCCCATATCTCCCTCCTTTGCCCTCCGGAGTGCTAGTGTAACTGTTTCCTTCTATCTCTGTGTATAGCTTGTTGTAGATAGGGTATCTATTCTGTTGTTGACTTTGGGTTTGCTGTTTAAGTTTGATCATTTTTTATTTTCACTCAATGTTCATACATCTGTTTGGTCCTGGTACCATTCATTTTTATTTTCCCCCTCAATTCATTAGGCAGAGCAAGATGATTCAAGTTGTGTGGTTCTGCCAAAAGAATACCAAAATAAATAAATAAATAAATAAAACCCAACAAACAACAGTAAAAAAAAAATAAGACAATAACTACCAAAAAAATAAAAAGCACTCAGCAACTAAACAAATCACCAAATAATAATCACAAGAGTGAAAAAGAGGAAAAAAAGGAAAAAGAGAAAAATAAATATTTAATAAATAAAAAGAAAAATAACAAAGGTAGGAGTGCTGGTGTGACAAGGTTTTGTGTCCCCTCCTTTTTTTTTTTTTTTTTTTTTTTTTTGGCATAGGCACAGCAAGTGCTCCTCCTCTATCTGTGTAGCGCTGATGAGACAAGACCAGCAGAAACTCAGCACTCCTTCTCTGTACACTGCTATCACTGTTGCTTGACTCCTTTGGCTGACCCCAAGATCACGTCAGACCTGCACTGGGGTCCTATGAATGTGAATGCTACACTTTAATTTTAAGTTAAATATTAACTTCAAAAGCACCACCCAGGGGCCAGAGTGCTAGCACAGTGGTAGGGCATTTGCATTGCATGCAGCTGACCCAGGACAGATGTAGGTTTGATCCCTGGCATCCATATGGTCCCCAAGCCAGGGGTGATTTCTGAGTGCAGAGACAGGAGTAACCCCTGATTGCCACAGGGTGTGGCCCACATATCCAAAAAAGCACCATCCAGTATTCCCCGATTCAAACATAAGCATAGGGTTGTGGTGGAAAATTGACTCCTCTTCTGTATCATAGAGGCCTTTCCTACATGAATGTGTACACATAGAACCACATACACTCTCACACACTCAAACACACACATATGAATACTTGTAAACATACCAGTGTTTTGGTTTCCCTGGTTTATCTTGTCTAACCATTGATAACCCCTTGGGCAGAGACTGCAGTGACTCCTTCCTCAGTTGATTAGTTTTTTCACTCTCCCCCCCTATGGCTTTTTTGGCGATAACCTAAGGATCGAGGAAAACAGCAGAACATGCTGTTGCTTACTTGGCCAGCAAGTGAGTTAACTCCCTTTTACAGAATGTAGGTACCTATTGACCAGGGTTCCAAGTTCTATTTGACCTCATCATATTGTGAGGTCACTTCCTGGTCCTCAGACCTGGACTTCCTCTGCATAATGACCTTTTCATAATCTCTCTGTATGGGGCCTGATCACCCCTGTTCCTGTGTCCTATATGCACAGTTTATAGCTACAAAACCAGCTGACTTCCCTAAAGAGAGCAAGATGAAGCCAGAGCCTGTGGTGTGTTGACATAAAGCAAGATTTATGTATCTTCTTTGTCTCAACATGTGATTTTTTTTTTATTGTGACCAAAGTGCATTACAAATCTTTCACTGTATCATTTATGGTACATTGTGACAATGAATGAGGGGCATTCCCACCACCAATGCTGTCCTCCCTCCATCCCTGTTCCCAGTATGCATCCCATGTCTCCCTCCTTTACCCCCAAGAATGCTAGTGCAACTGGTCTCCACTTCACAGCTAGTTGTAGATTGAGCATCTATTCTACAGTCATTGGAGATAAAAAGGATAAAAAAAAGGGAGAAAAAAATTTGGTGACAACTACCCCAAAAAAAAAAAAGAAAGAAAGAAGAGAGAGAGAAAAAAAAAAGAAAAGAAAAACGGGGGAACAAAAAGAAAAAAATGGACCCGGCAAATAAAAATAAAAATAAAAATAAATCTCTAAATAATAACCACAAGAGTGAAAAAGAAAGAGAAAAGTGGAAGAAAAAAGAGGGAAAATAAAGTCAAAAACTAACAAATCAAAACAAAACAAGAAAAAGTATGGGTGCTGGAGTGGTAGGGTTTGGCGTTCCCCCCACTTTTTTTTTTTTTTTTTGCATAGACACAGTAAGCATTGGGGAAGAAAGGGATTCTCCATCCTTGAAGCATACCATCATGGGATCAACCCCTGGCTCCATATATACTCATTACCCCATCCCAAAGGCTTTTTTGTGATGCCAGGAAAGTTTCCTCTCAGTTGTGTGTGAGAAAATCAAGCCACTGTAGCTAGCGATCTTGATATTTGTGCAGGTTATAAGTCAGGGTCTAGGATCAACATGTGATTTTTATAGTCCATATATTCCTCATGATTGGATTCATTCCCTCATCTTCTCCTAGAGATGTCATAATTGTGTGAGATAGATACAAATTAATTTATGAAACTATAATTTTTGAGAACAAATCCTTCTGTGTATAGTTGTTGATGATATAAAGTGTTTTTCAACTGTCATTTCCAAAAACATATACAAAACAAAACCATGGAGTCTATTCAGTTAATTATTATGCAGTCATTTTAAATACTACATAAAAGTAGCACCCTGTATCTATCCTTCTTCTAGCTTCATTTAACATAATATCTTCTAGTTTCATTCATATTATAGCAAATTGCATGATTGCTTCATTCCTTACAGCTATGTTCTATATGCGATTGTACATATATACCACATCTTCATGATCACTCATCTGTTGTTGGACATATATGCTGTTTCTAACTCAGGTATATTGTACTGAGTGCTGTGACTATAGTAGTGTGTATATGTCCATTTTCCATGCTTGTTTTTCTGTCCTGGGGATATAAACCCCAAAGTGGATGTTCTAGGTCATATGGCAGCTTGATTCTAAGTTTACTGAAAACATTCCATATTGTTTTACATAGGAGTTGAACCAGACAACATTCTCAACATTTAGCGGAAGCAACAGTAAGCACAAATAACTCAGAATATATTAGTAACTCAGGAACAATCCAACCAAATTATGTGTAAATCTTTTTACAAAACTTATTGTTTCTCTACCACCCTG
This sequence comes from Suncus etruscus, assembly GCF_024139225.1. Lineage (NCBI taxonomy): Eukaryota > Metazoa > Chordata > Mammalia > Eulipotyphla > Soricidae > Suncus > Suncus etruscus. The sequence continues at coordinate 67,989,013 of NC_064853.1, read as the reverse complement.
TTAGATGTTCAGATGTTAGTAAATGCTTTTTAAACCTGTCCCAAGTTGCTTTCCATAGAGAGATTGTGCAGAAAATTGGTTGTACATTCCTGCAGTCTTCCTTGTAAGATGGTTAAATATGGACTTAGTGTTTGTGTTTAACTATGTAGTTTTGGAAGGCTTGAGAATCAGGTTTGAGAAGGACCATAATATCGGTCCTTTTGGATTCCAATTCCTGTTTTTCATTTCAGATAATATGAATGTTAGAGACTCACTGCCCCTCCTTTCCCTGAAACAACAGTACCATTATTTTAAATTAATTTAAGCTAGAAATTTAAGTTGATCCAGGTTTTAACAGTCTCTATGTTTATATATAAATATATAATATACTGGTGAATCTAATTTTGGATTATTGTAATAGTTCACTTGTTTTAAAGACCACAAAGAGTTGGAGTTTAGCTTGGGAGCCTCCAGTGAAACTCTGGATGCATGGTGATCATCTTGGTAGCCAGTGGGTCAGATCTGACAGTTTTTCACTCTGAGCAGATACTGTTCCTCTGTCATAATCTCCTGATCTTTCAGTCTGCCTTGTGTGTTTTAAGAGAAAATTTCTAACCGTGGAGTGACATGTTCTTCCATTAGTATGTCATAATTGTGCCCTGTTACCATGAGCTCTGCTACCTTCAGAGTTCTCAGTATTAACTACACAGAACTCACTTCCTCAGATATTTTTACAATACCAACATTTTTTGAATCAATATTTATTAGAAAATATATGACAATTTGTGTTTTAGTTTGTGACCCCACTTTTTCTTTCCTTAGGGATTTGCTTTCAATTAATTTTGGATCAATTTACTTTGATCAAATAATGCCTAGCCTCAAAGCACAAAATTATAAAGCCTGTGTCTAATTTTCTGCTGTTCAGAACTCATTGAAATGCTTCCAACAACAAAAAATGTTATGTCATTGTCTTTTCTAGTTACTATGAAATAAACTACCCCCAAACCTAGTTGCTAGGGAGAATGGCATAGATAAAGACCAAAGAGCTTTCAGTTCAGGGATTTAAAAGGGCACCATGGTGATGCTTGACCTCTGCTCCACAATGTCGGGATCTCAGATGTAAATTGAAAACTCTCTCATTCACTTGTCTAGAGATTGTATACAACCAAGCATGTAAAGAGTATCTCCTAGGGTTTCTTCAACATGGCAATCTCAGATAGGAAGGCATCCTCCATGGAGGTCTGGTGGCCAGTCCCATGAGAAAGAATGAGGTTATATCAGAAAAACTTTTGTGACCTTGCTTTAGAAGCTGTATATCACCATAAGTGATGGCGATCACATAAGTGGGGTGATAAATAGATACCAGGTAAGCCTGATTTTTAAAAGATAAAGACATACGACCTTACAGAGAGGTGGCAGCATTGCATTTGACCATGAATAATTGACATGAGACATGAAGACCCTTTGGGAAATGTCATGAATCTCAGAAGTCAGTGAAATGTATCTAGTGAAATTTAGGAGTATTGTGTCTATGTCTCTTTGTCATACTGGTTTTGCTAATTGAGGTCTAAGTGTACATTATTTCTATGTAATCTCTAGCACCTCTGTAATGATGCATGCATTTTATGTTTTTAATAATTGAGTAAAAATAGTGATTAATAAAATTATTAATTAATAGAGAAAAAAAAGAAAAGACAAAAAGTCCAGCTTTATATATCTTAACTTCCCCTCCAATTCTGTCATTTCTCATACTTTTGATACCAAAAATTTTGGAGTAGGTGGATTTCTGGTAGACTAGACCAAGAATTCTCAGTTTCCTTTAAAAGGATGAAGAAGCAGAGTTACAGGGTATTTTTTTTATAATCTCTAACCCCGTAATCCTCTAGCAATGAAGGTAATAGAGGTGGGAGAAAGGCTAGTTGATGCTTTCATACTTTACAGGTTAAGGCTCTTGTCCTATGATATATGACATATTTTAGAGTTTTAATCATTCAATTTAACATTCAGGATCTTTATTTGAATGTTTTGCTTACATGGGAAATTCATTTCCTTGGAACTGAAGTGACTTGCCCTGCCAAATGAATTTACCATTTCAGGTACATTGGGAAAGGCCACTCAGACACTGTATGTGAATCATAACCTATAAACAGCTGTTGAGCATCTGGATGTCTCTAAAATTTGTCTTCTTTGCCTAAATATCTCAACTTTTTCAGAAAATAGCTGATGATTTTTATATTTGTGGCTAAACGGGTTTTAACTCAATCAATAATAAAAATGTAAGTTTATGATTTTTATGAATAAGATCAATTGCTAAGATTTAAATTTTGATTTAATATTTTCTAGAGAATTCTGATATGTAACTTATAAATTCAGGGACAAGGCAGCCATAGATTTAAGCTTAGCTGATCTCCTAGAAACTTCCTATAAAAACTTTCTCTTTGGTGAGCTATGGAAAATATTTGCTGCCCACAGCCTGGGGTGACAGCAAACATTCCTGCTCATGCCTGGTGTCAGGGCTCCGTAGTGTGGCACAGCTGTGACCACGTCGGTTGGTCTCTGGCTTGCAGCCTGTCATAAGCTGTTTACCTGAGAATGAATCTGAAAGGCCACAGGGACAGTCTTGTGTCTCACTGGCAGATGAAAATGTGCACAGCTATTTTAAAGTTTAAGGTTGTACATCTTGTACACGGGCTGCTATTCTCAAGGACAAACAGGATTCACCTAAGAGTGACATTCTCTAAACAGATTCTGTTCCATTTTGAGAGTTTCTTTCAGACTGAAAAGAAAAGAGGATAAAAGCATTTATGTGTTTCTATGGTTCAGGAAACCCCAATTACAGAGACAGAAACTATGGGGCCAGTGAGGTGGCGCTAGAGGTAAGATGTCTGCCTTGCAAGCGCTAGCCAAGGAAGGACTGCGGTTCAATCCCTCGGCGTCCCATATGGTCCCCCCAAGCCAGGAGTGATTTCTGAGCTCTTAGCCAGGAGTAACCCCTGAGCATCAAATGGGTGTAGCCTGAAAAACCAAAAAAAAAAAAAAGGAAAAGAAAAAAGAAACTAGTCTCCTAAATATGCCTGTACCAAACTTTCTAGATATGACTCTAGAGAGATTCAGGTGAAGTCACAAACTCATGCACACACTCATACAGATGTCCATATATCCCTTCACATATTACTTTATGTATATACACAAATATAAAATCCCACATATACATTTATGACCTCATACATGCTCATATAGATCTAAACACAGACAATGGGCCAGAAAGATAGTTTAACAATACTGAACACAAGTATGCATGCAAAAGTTCAGGTTTGATCCCCAAGTATGTCAGAAAGTATCCAAGCATCGAGCCAAACACACCATCATGGACAATATGCCAATATTAGCATTAACTCAGACATATAGTCAGTATATATAAAACTTACACAAACTGCCTAGTACACACAGGAATTCTCATACACACACACTCAAAAATTTACACATGTACAACTCTTTCACAATGAATTGTCAAGCACACAAATACAAATAATTGTCAAGTGCTCAAGTACACAAATGCAGTGATGAATTTGTGAAGCACTTTTAGAGGCTATGGAGACAGTTTATCCTTGGTCAGCTCCCTGGACACCTTCACTGGAAAACTTGGCTTGTGCCCTAAAATCTCATGTACCTGTTAAAGTCTCAAAGAAAGTAATTTGCTTCTATCTTCTTCCTGTATGTATCCTCCGTGGAGCACAATGACTTTTGGGTGTTTTAAAAATATTTTTATCTTGGGGTCGGAGATATAGCATGGAGATAGGGCTTTTGCCTTGCATGCAGAAGGATGGTGGTTCAAATCCTGGCATCCCATATGGTCCCCCGAGTCTGCCAGGTGCGATTTCTGAGCGTAGAGCCAGGAGGAACCCCTGAGTGCTGCCGGGTGTGACACCCAAAACACTAAACAAACAAACAAAAACAAAAGCAAATTTTTATCTGGGGTAAGGAATTTGTGATTCATATTTGGTTTTGCTCGAGAATTACTCCTGGCTGTTCGTGTAGTGCCTAGATCAAGCCTGAATTGCCCCTTGCAAGCCAATTGCCTTAACCTTGTACTCTATCTACTGCCCGTCTTCTGGGTGTTTTTAAGAGCAACTAGGGGGCTGTGGGTGGATTCTCCTTGGTTGGTTGAATCTTCATGGCCGACTTCACTGACTCAGAAGTTAATGAGCAGTTTGCATTTTCCTGTTTGATTACCTGTATTTTGCCAACTGAAGTTCATGTTATGCAAATGGCTTACCTCTCCTCTCCCTGTCCTTTCCTCCTTCCAGGTGTTTTTATGTGAGGATTGCAAGGATATTCAAAAATTTTAAATTGGGGCCACTTATTTTGATGCTTATTTAGAACCATTTTCAGGATGTTTGCTTAGCCTGACTGCAGGTTTAATATTTTGGTGCTTTGGCCTGACCGTGTTCAAGGATTACCAGGACCACAATTCGTGGTTCTCATTGACCTTTATGGTGGATACCCCATACATGTTAATATGTACAATGCCATTTAAGCTATCTACAACCCCAAGAAATAGCTTTTGAATGAGAGCCCAGTTCTTCTTTGGTCTTGAATTATGTTGAAAAGTCAACTCTAATAAGTACAAGAGGATTTGACTCTAGACTATCGCTGAGGTGTAGCAGGACACTTTCCCTGTATTACCTGGACAATAAATTTACTCTAAGTCATTTAAATATCATTATTGTATGCAGAATATCATAATAATTTTTATTAAAATGTAATGGTGTTAATAAAATTCTAGAATAATGTAAAATATAATGTAAAATTTTTTTGGTTTTGTTTTGACTTCTGGGACACAGTGAATTTCAGGGATTACTCCTAATTCTACTCAGGAATTAATTCTATTTGGTGTTTAGGGAACTGTGCTGAGGATTGAAACATGGTTGGCTAGATGCAAAGCAAAAATTAGTAATACCTGCTGTGCTATTGCTTTGGCCCAATTTTGAGTTTTGTTTTTGTTTGTTTTTTTTTTTTAATCATTGTAACCTTGTACTCTTTTACTTTTTTTTTTTTTTTTTTTGGTTTTTGGGTCACACCCAGCAGCGCTCAGGGGTTACTCCTGGCTCTACGCTCAGAAATAGCTCCTGGCAGGCTCGGGGGATCATATGGGATGCCGGGATTCAAACCACCGTCCTTTGCATGCAAGGCAAATGCCCTACCTCCATGCTATCTCTCCGGCTCCTAAAAACTTTGTACTCTTACCAAAAATTTTACAACCCTAATATTCATTTACATGATACCATATGGAGTCATAAACCACAATTTAAGAGGCTTTAATAGACTAGATTTAGTTTTATTCATTTATTTATTTGGGAGCCACATCCGGAGCCGCTCAGGAGTTATGCCTGGATCTGCACTCAGAAATTACTCTGGGCAAGCTCAGAGTATTAATTAAGTATTAATTAAGTATTTAATTTTCTAAGTATGGAGAATTTACACTGCTTTACATTCTAAGTCAAACTCTACAATCTTAAGGTAAATATTCTAAGCTAAGGAATGTGATGGGGGGCAAACATAAAAAAGAGAAGGGTATTTTTCATGATGGCTTCATATGACAAAACCTTGCTTCCAGAGGTTTGTCTTACCTTAAGACATTTAAACTTCTCTGATAAAAACTATAATTTCTGAGCATGGGTCTGAATCTAATCAATTTTATTTTTTATTATATATAATTTTTATTTTAACCATATTGGCTTACATATCTTTCACAATAGAGCCTGCTAGGCAAGAGAAAGGCTCTGTGGAGTATAACTTCAAGACATAGTTCAGAAACTACTTTGTCCCAAAAGTGTTGAAATAGGAGTGGGCATAAAGTACTCAGAATCAAATGAGGTATATTCTTTATCATTTAAGCTACTTTCCTGTTCATTAAGATAAACAGAGCTTAAAGATTGAAATGTAAAACAGTTTATTCTTTGAAACATTTTATGAAATTTAAGACTATTTAACATTGTTAAATGCCGATTGTTAAGGCATATTGCTAATATTTAAATTTATTTTCAAGGTTATAGAAAAAAGATAAAGTTTTTTTTTCCAATCAATGCTAAAAATATTTTAGCACTGTGTTTTTATACACTGAATAGCTGTAGTCTTAGTGACCATAGAAAAGACCTTCTTTCTCAATAAGGTTGAAACTGCTTTTTCAGATTTTTCTCTCCTTGCCTCCTCTCAGGGGGTTCCTGTGTAAAATCATTATCTCTCAGGGAATAAAGCAAGATTCTGAAAAGCATCCCAAAGGAGCTGCTAATTAGAGACAATCAGCAAGTACCTCTGTTAGGAAGTACAGCTATGGCATTTGTTTTGTTTGTTTGTTTTTTGTTAGGCTTTAAAGAGAATATGATTTCTTTCAAAAATTATACAACATAATCTATTAAGAAACGCTGCATTTGGGGAAGTGAAGGACATGTGGCATGAATGTCATAAATTAAATTATTTCCTTAAGCACTTAGTTCAGTAAGGTTTTACTGAACTCTAGGTTTTTTTCCTCCTAAGTAGAGCCTCATATGAATTATCAGAGCTTAATCACACACCCACAACCAGAAAATTCATCTGAAAATTTGCTTCATCAATAATTATTTATGTACATGATAGCATTCAGAAATTATTTTACAACAAGGAGGTAATGACCATCTACACAGTGTCTTGAGTCACATTGGCCCCTGACATGGATTTTTATAGCCTAATGTTTGAAGTAGGAATGACTGAGTTTTAAATGATGAAGTGATTTTTTGACAACACCCATAGTTACAGGCTAATAGTTACATGAACATTTGAAAATATCAGAAACAGTGGATTGGATGGGTTTTATTAGAACTCTTGGCATCATAGATTTAGTAATATTTAAAATAGTGTTTTGTGGCTGGAGGGACAATTGGAATTATAACCATAATTGGGAGCAAACCTGGATGTAAAAGTGATAAAATAATGATTTAAAAACAGTAAAATGGTAGAGGCTGGAGAGATAGCACAGCAATAGGGTGGTTGCATTGCACATGGCCTACCTGGAATAGACCCCAGGTTAGATTCCTGGCATCTCATATGGTTTCCCAAGCCTGCCAGGAGTGACTTCTGAACAAATAGCCAGGTGTAACCCCTGAGCACCCCTGGGTGTGACCCAAAAACCAAAAATAAATAAATAATATAAAATTATTATTAATTAGTATCTCATAAGTAGATTTTTCTGGAACATTATCAAATAAAATAACTTGTCTTCCTGTTTCATCTCTATGTTTAGGGCACTGAACTATAGGAGAACCCTTTCTAAGACAACTTCACAGAAAGCCAGAAAGCAAGATCTCCCACTCTTGCTCTGGCTTGTTCCACAAGATCTGGGCCACAGAATTCCAAAAGCCCTAACGTTCACATTAACAAATTTATTCCATTTTTTTTCTACTGCAAAATAGAAACACAGAAACAAGAGATCATGAAACATGGTTCTTCCTGCTAGTGAACTAATAATTCTTTGAGGATATTTGGAGCCAAATTCCTGGGAAGTGGCATATGGAAAAGGTAGAAGGAAAGAATACTATCTTTTTATTTTTTGTTTCACTTCATTCACGAGCAGCTTCTCTAAAAGCTTTCACTAGAATTTTGACACCTTTGATACCCACCTTTTTCATCCTAACACCCCAGGATAATAAGAAATAAGATTCTGGTTTATATGGTCTGTGTCATAAAATTTTTCAGGAAGATTATTTACATATTTCTTTGGGTTTTTATTTTTATTTATTTATTGTTTTTTTGTGCCACATTGGCAGCACAGGCTCTGCACTCAGAAATCACTCCTGGCAGGCTCAGGGGACCATCTGGGATGTCGGGAATCGAAGTCAGGTCCATCCTGAGTCAGCCGAATGCAAGGCAAATACCATACAATTGAACTATCTCTCTGGTCCCTGTTTTTATTTTTTAAACTTGACAGCAAGACATGTAAAATCATTTAATAAAATCATTTAATCAAGTAATTGGTCAGTTAATTTCTGAACTGAAATTCCTTTTTCTTTCTTTCTTTTTTTTTGTTTGTTTTTTTTGTTTGTTTGTTTGTTTTTGGGCCACACCTGGTGATGCTCAGGGGTCACTCCTGACTATGGCTATGTGCTCAGAAATTGCTCCTGGCTTGGGGACCATATGGGATGCCAGAGGAGTGAACTGCAGTCCCTCCTAGGTTAGCACATGCAAGGAAAATATCCTACCCCTTGCGTCACTGCTCCAGCCCCATAAACTGAAATTCTTAAAGTCAAAAAACATTATTAAGGTTAGGCACAGGCACAAATCTGTTTTAGAATTCCTGTGAGTTGAAGTGATCAGAACCAGCAAAGCTGCTGCTCTGCCTGATGAACCATGTGAGGCTGTTTGTCTGCATTTGAGTTGAACAGACCTCCTATAACAAAGTTCAGGTTAAATCACTAATCACTTTAGTGTGACTGCTACAGGGTAGCGTGCAAGGACCCATAACTCAAGAACTAACAGAAATTTACTTGAAGATTATGCTAATATTTATAGCTTTTCCAATTATAGTAGAAGCTAAAATTTACTCATTTTAAAGTATTCCCATGAATTTCTTGATTTTGTAAGTAATTAATGGGGCTCCAGATGGGACAAAAATGTTGAAAACAAAATGAATGGTTTCTACTCTACAAAAAACACTGTGCTTTGCAAAAATGTGGCTCAACATGTCATGATACAGGTATCTATACACCTTGGCTGCAGAGTTTATTTCAAATGGTACTGGTTTGGGTCTCATTAGACTCACTCCTATAAAGATTACTGAGGATCCCAAAGTCTGCCCAGGATCCTGAGATTTAGATGCAAGAACCAGTAAAATGCAGTTTTACTATGAGTCTCCTCTCTTCACCACCATGTTGTACTGCCTGTGAAACATCCATGGCAACTGCAGACAAGACCCTGGCTGGTTTCCCTTCCTTTCTTCCTATTTTTTTCTTTCTCTTTCTGTTTGTTATTGATTCTTTTTTATTTTTTATTAAATAAAAATAATTTAGGTATCATGATTTACAAAGTTGTGTATAATAGAGTTTCTGACATACAGTTGCATGTTCCCACATCAGTCTCAAAAGAGTCAATGTCCTTCTACCCAAAGCTCATCCCATTCCTCAGCCTGCTTTTTTAATAGGGTTGTTTTATTTATTTATTTTTATAATAATAATTTTTATTTTGACCAAAGTGAATTACATATTTTTCAGGTACATATTAACATTGAATCAGGGGAATCCCACCACCAAAGTTGTCCTCCCTCCACCCCCATTCCCAGTTCCCAGCATGCATCTTATAAACTCCCTTCCTTACCGCCCCCCCCCCCAGCTGCTAGTTTAAGTGGTCCCCTCTGTGTCTAGCTTGTTGTAGATTGGGTATGGATTCTGTTGTCATTGGCTTTGAATTTGGTGTTTAAGTGGGTTGTTTTATTTTTAAAGGGCATTTCAAGTTTGGTTATTGTAGTTTGAGTCTTGTACTTCCCTTGTTCTTGGCTCTCTGATATAAATATATAGATATACCACCACCACCTTTCTATACCTGTGATGTACTCCAGGACCCTGACCTTTGTCCCTGTTGTAATTATCAGGCTCTTCTTACTTCCTCTATATTTTTGTTTTGCTTTCTTTTGTTTTGGGAGACATATCTGGCAGTGCTCTGGGTTACTCTGAGTACTTTGACTCTGCACTCACAGAGGATCACTCCTGTGAACTCCAGGGACCTTATAGGATGCCAGGGATTGAACCCAGATCAGCTGTATGTAAGGCAAGTGCCTTATACTCTGTTCTATTGATCAGCCCCTGTTCCCCAACTTTTAGGACATAAAATAAAATTTGGTTTTGGTGTTTCTGATTTTTATTTTGTTTTGGGTCATTTCAACAGTGTCTGAGTTTTTTTCTGCTGTGGGCTAGTTCTCCAACGATCAGTTTTTCCTGCCCATTTTTTTAAACCTACAATTGTGGAGGGATTGAATTTGCTCGTAGACAATAGGATACCACAATTGACACACATTTGTACTACTACTCCAGCAAGACAGATTACTTTCAGAGTGCCTTGCAAAGACAGCAAGAAACTTATTGTTTCCTGTGGACTCTTTTGCTGTCATATGCTTGGGAGCTCAGAGCAGATCCCTAATTTGTCCAGTTTATGAGGCGCCAGCATGATACAAAAGTGAATTCTCGGGCCTACAGCAGCCTCTTTCTCTGTAGTCAGACCTTGCTAGTGGCCTTCATCTTACCAAATGAACATAGACCAGCACCATGGCAATTGCCAAGTCTTTAACGCAGGGCTGCCCTTACAGCTCTCTGGAGATCCCAGGGGCCTTCAGGGTTCCCTTATTATCACCTCATCAGTTCCCTGGGACCTCAGACAAACACAGCCGTCCTACTCTAGGAATAATGCTCTTTTTGTCATGCAAACTCCTATAGGGAGGAACCAAGATGCTTCCTGGCCTCACTTTGAGCACAGCTGTCCCCAATTCCTTCTGCAAAGCAGTGCAAAAGGGTGGGCCTGGCTGGGTTCAGGTGGGCAAACAGTGCCTCAGAAGAGAGAGACACAAGGCCAGGTGTGGATTCACCCCTTCGGAAGTGTCCAGGCTCCAGCTGCTCCAAGCCATACAGATGCAGATTTCCTCTTAGCTTCCCGGTTTCAAAGTCAGACCCGGCTAGAGACATTTCAGAACTTCACACCGGGGTCCCAGGCCTTCCAGAAGTAAAGTCCTTTCATTGCCAGTGGTTGAACTCTGGCTAAAATTTTCCAAGGAAAACCTCACTTTTTTATTGGGAGGACTTATCTTCTCATTTTGTCCTCCATTGTCTATTTGTGAATTGTGGTGTCTAGCACATTAGGAAGTGGTAAAAATGTCTAGTCTGGTAAGTGCTTGTGCAAGATCCAACTTATCCTCAATAGTTTTATGCTAGATTTGAGCAAAAATGAATGATGTGTTAGGTCAGGAAACACTTGAAGAGGAATCAACCTTCTAAATGAGTTTTGGATAGTTAAATAGAAATAGAACTGGACAATGTACGTGGAAAGAATTCAAATGGTCATGGATAAAGTGTAACCTTCTAGTTCTGAAAAGGCAGTGATTGGGTCAAAGATATTTATGCTTGTACTGTTCTATAATAGAACAAATGAAAGTCTTCTATCCAAATAAATTAAGGAAAATGCAAATTATAGCACTTTTGGATGAAGAATTTATATATTAAATAATAAATGAGAACACCTTAACACAAGGAAATGTTATTTCAAAGTAGAAATAAGAAGTCTGAGGGCAGGAGAGATAATAGAGAACAAAGTGCTTATTCTGCACTTTTCCAGTCCAGGTTTGATCTACAGCACTGCCTATGGGCAACCAGAGCACTACCAACAGGGATGCTGAGCACAGAGCCAGGAGTAACCTCTGAGCACAGTCAGGTTTGAGCTAAGAAATAAACAAACAAATAAAAAGATGTCCAATTAGAATTTATATAAACACAAAGGTATGATGACACAGAGTCATGTATACCTAATGCTGGGATGGGAGAACTATAAAGGTGTGTGATAGGTCAATCATGATATGAGCAAATATATAATCAGGTTGGGATTGAAGAAAATTTCATAGACCCTTTCTGTGTGGTCCAATCTAATGCTT